>NC_051155.1:246808525-247408525 GCF_013339745.2 Dermacentor silvarum
TCTGCCGATGATAAAACGGCAAAAGAGCCAGAGAAACCGATGGTCTGCTCTCTGCATTTCTCGCCCTCGGATTATGTGTATAATCTTGCCCTCGGAAAGTATCTTGGCGTGCCCCAGAGGCGAGTCCTTTCTCGAGCAGCTGTACCCTCAATGCGGCCTTCATCAAACCCCCTGCAAGTCCCTGCAGCAGCAAACTGGCGGCTCGGTGAGTGCTGAATGTCATTAAATAAAGCCACGAAATAACCATACCGAGTACGTGCACAACTTTCTAGGCTTGTTCTGTCGAGAACATCGTCGCCTGGCGGACCGGACGCTCAGGAGCGCCTTCCGTCGACGAAAACGAAGCTATTCCGCCGGCGCGGCCGGCGGCCACACCGCGGAAACACCTACCGCTCGAGCACGGAGGATCATTTCGCGCTCCGTTTCACTGAATATCGCTGAAATGCAGTCCTGCTTCCCTGGCGAGCTCTTCGTTGCAAGGTTCAGCGGCAGCAACGGTATCCATCACGGCGAACGCAAACGCAGCGGCCATGTAGCCATGATGCATCCAGCGCCTCGGCCGTTTACGCAAGCGGTGACGTATCATGTCGCATTCTGATTCGCTGAGAGCAATGCAATCTGTGACGACACTGCTTCAGCGTCAAATCTGGGGTGAGAGAAATTGAGGAAGAGATATTTGGTCTTTGTTTACGAATTTCTCCGCTAATAACTCATATTTTTGCACCCAACAAAAACGGCATGCATTCCTGAAGGTCCCTCTTTTATTCCAGCTGAACTTCCTGTTTGTCTTTAGTGTCCCTTTAAAATACCAAAGGCTCTGTATGGATCTGTATGACCAGTAAAACGTGGCTCTAGGAAACAGGAGCCACATATCCCTCTTTTATGGACACTACACGAAAAGCTTCGTCCATCTAACTGTTTGGACATCAAAGAATTGAAACTCGTGCAGGTAAGGGTTCTCCTTCGGTGACGCTATTTGAGCCTTGTGTAGGGTGCGGCTGATAAAATAGAACTCAAGGCGGTACGCATTGTAGGGAAGCGGCGCTTTCGATCGCTCAGCGGAAGAGACTGGGAGCGCGCGATGGAGCGCATCCTCATCAACAGTGGGCGGGGTCGAGGCCACGGGACGGGTGATATGTATTGACTCAGCCTCGACGGCTACTCAGAATGTGACATTGAGCCTCAGGTCGGTCTAAGTGGAGTAATGATTAGATTGATCTACGAAAAATCGCTTCATACGTGATATAACATGAATAAAGAAGCATAAGCAACGTCTCTTTTTATACAAAGCACGTGAATATCGTCAAAGGCAAAACGATCTAAAAAAAACATTATTACAGTAGGACAGATCTCAAACAACATTCAACGACAATTATCGCAGGATCTTGAAATAAATAGCGTTTCACCGTTTCAGACGTCACCCGTACGGCAAACTGGGGTTCGTCTTCGTCCGGCCTATTCAAACAAGCCCTTGTTAACCACTTTTTGTAACATTACTAGGCTGCTAAAATGTGTTTCTTTTTTGTTGTGTTGATACCACCCACTCCTCTCTGTAATGCCTCGGCCTTGAGAGAAAATAAATGAAATGAAATGAAATGAAAATACCTCTCGCATGTCGGAACATCGGTATCCAGGCTAAGGCCTTCCTTGTTCGGCCACTATCGATCACTTAAAGGTTTCGAGTGACAGAGCACGGTGGTGCAGTTCAATTCAATTTTATTGAAACGTTCATACGCGACACATATAGATATATTTACATAGAGTTAACGGGATCCACACAGTACCGGATCCATGAACTGTCATATGTACAGAAATTTAACGGCATGTGCAGCGTAGCATTTCAAAAGTTTCGAAGCCAAATCTCTTGACACCTCGTGCTCAGCCAAAAACGCAATCTGCTTAATGTGTGCTTCTGTTCATTTTATTCGCTGGCCTTTCTCGTCTCTGCTGCGCAAATACATGCAGGGTATACATGTATCCTGATAACTTGCGCAGGTTCGCGACAAACGTAATGTGCATCCTGCATGAGAGTATTAAGGAAGAAAAGGAAAAAAAAAAACTGTCCGGAAGGCGTTCGAACCACCAGTCTCTCGGTCCAGGGACAGTCGTTTATAATTACAACGAAGCAGGCTGCGGGTTCTTCAGAAATTGTGAAGACTCAAAGTACACCGATGGAGAGGAGGCACAATATAGACAGGAAACTGCACATTCATCTCAAGCTCCCTTGGGAAGCTTGAAAGGAAATTGCTGGCTTAGAAATGTCTCCCCAGTCACCAAATGCAAGCGGTAAACTGCGACTTTGCGGTCATACTGCATATTCGCATTAAGCCTCCGCATTTTCCACGTGTGCGCAAGGTCATTATTTTCGAGCGGAAAGATCCTAACAGGTGGAGTGCAGACGTGTTCGTCCGGTCTACACTTCAGTGCAGTGCCTGAATGAGTGGCCTTGAGCGTGTGGCTTTAGGTATTTCATAATGTGAGTGACGGTGGTGGTGGTTGCGTTTATAGACGCACAGTGAATGCCGGCAATTGCGCAGCCGGAGCGTCGCTATGCAGAACTCAATTGCTACCACTCGTCCATTGGTTGGCAATCGCGTAAGAATGTAAGAAGAAGCGACACTTTCTTTCGCACTATGCGCGGAATTACTGCGCATATGACGCCCTTGTTGCGTGAAACTCTCTGTGCAATCTTCTTAGTCAGAACATCAGTCAAAATTACATCAGTTCGACGAGAATGAAATTGAATTAGACGCATGTGCTGAGTGAATGAGAACTTGCACTAATGTGTATGTGTTTGATTCTTCACTTTGTTTTGCGTTTCATGCCGCGACTACAGATCGAGACTCGCTGTGAGAGGACGCTCGCATTTAGCCGATACGGCGAGCTCTTTGTATTGCAGGTTCTGCCGTAGTTAAGTGATACTCTATAATCCTTCGGTATTATTTCTTAGTTTTTCTTCGTTCTTAAATTTTTTTCTTTCACGCATTCATTAGTTGCTGGAGTTTATTTTTTGATGACTGGCCCAGCAGCAGCAGCAGCAGCAGCAGCAGCAGCGGCGGCGGCGGCGGCGGCGGCAGCAGCGGCAGCACACACACACACACGAATTCGAAGTGTCACGTGTTGTATAGCCAAACTCGAGGCGTACAAGAAGGCATTGCAACATCTACATAGCAAAGCTTAAGCAACGAGTCCTACTAATTTCCCTCTCTTTTCTTTCTTTCTTTCCTTCAATTTAGTTCGCTTTACGCTGCTCTGTTCTGCTCTGCGTGAGCCCACACTGGTACCTCAGTGCAGAAATGCCTCCTCCCTCCGGCCCGTCTTCTTTTGCGAGACGATAGCACGGATGCGTTAGTCCTCGTCGGTTTTCTCCTGCCTTCTTATCTTGGCCGCAGATACAATCATCGGAACATTAGGAAAACACAACCTATTTAATCAGCTTCATAGAAACTTCGAGAGTTTGTTTTCCCAATGTCACGAAAGGCAGCCAATATCGTTATCAGGGAGACAATTGTCACGCCCCATGTTTCACGGTAGGCAGCCGACTTTGACGTCTGTCATAATCAGCGGCACTCAGCTGGGATTGACGTGGGAACGTGTTCGTACGTTCCCCCTCCATTTGTTTGCAGCCGTTGCCCATGGCAACCGTGCCATACATGTCTCGCTGGAGCCGTACCACGCGACGTGCTTGTTTGCCTACACATGCGTCACATCGTGTGTGGCAATAATTCATGCAGCGCTTACGGCCTGGGCCCACAAATCCGGCCAAGAAGCCCACCAGCACATGTTGTACGGGCGCAGGATATAGCTGTGTTCGCGCTCGTGCCCGTTGAAGCCCACCAATGATTCAGACGCCCCCGCGTTCGCCCGTATATATATATATATATATATATATATATATATATGATATTATGATATTCTAATATATATATATATATATATATATATATATATATATATATATATATATATATATATATATATCAATTTCCATCACAGTATCCCGAGAAGACGCTCTGAATAATGGACTCCGCCGAACGTAGGAAATGAGCCCTCAGCCGCCCAGGCGGCCGCTATAGGTTTCGTGAATGCTCCTCGGCCACTTATTGTGCCACTGTCTTCAATTTGAAGCAGAAAGACAATCTATGATTAACGCATTCAGGAAACTAGATGATCGTCCTCTGCGTAAACAGATTATACTAAAGCAGGGGAAAAGGCCATGATATCTCTTTTCAGTGGATACCAGGGGAAGTATTCTGAAACGTTCCACTTCAGCGATAGTTCGCCTATAGGGACAATTTCGTCTTCAGGCGCGCGCTGATTGACTGGTTGAGCAAAATTGAATGACGTCGGGCTCAACCAGCCAATAAGCTCATCCAACTTTGCTCAACCAGCCAATCAGCACGTGTCTGAAGGCAAAATTATCGCCTAGGCGAACTGTCGCCGAAGTGGGACGTTTCAGCTAGAATACGTCCCCAGGTCATTGCGGCATCATTGGAAATGATGATGCAGATAAGGCAGCTCGGACGTCAAACCAAGAAGACCGCCGCGTCCCCATTTCTCTCTCAAGGACCGAAGCGGCGAGACAGCTTCACATTCTAGCACGCACACTCTCGTTAGCTGAGTGGAATACTGCACATACACGGCACACCAGATCGCAGAAACTAAACCCTTCGATGCAACTCGGACCTCCGGCCGGACTGCATCGACGCGAGACGTCTCTTCTGTGTCGGTTGTGGTTGGGAGTTGCCTTTACGAATACTTATTCAACACTAATTGGAATAACTGACAGTCCTACATGTGAAGTCTGCGGATGTGAGGAGAACATTGACCACTTCTTGTGCCGCTGTCCTCAATTTGAAGCAGAAAGACAATCTATGATTAACGCATTCAGGAAACTAGAAGATCGCCCTCGGAGTGAACAGATTATACTAGAACCATACCATAACCTCACCCTCTCTCTCCCTCCTCTCTCTTCTCATTTCCCTTCCCCCAACGTAGGGTAGCCAACCGGACTCCTTGAATTGTTAACATCCCTGTCTTCCTTATATCCATCTCTCTCTCTCCTCAGCGCTTCTTGCTGTGTATCAGTGGCTATGTCATATTGCTGCTAAGCACGAAGCTGCGGGTTCGTTCCCCAGCCACGTCGGCCATGTTCCGTGAAGAGGCAATAAAAAAAAAAAAAAAAAACGACTAAGCTGCTTTTATTTAGGGGGCATAATGTTTCCACCATCGGCCAGGCTGCTGTGCTAAGGGAATAATGTTCGATCCAACCTTCGGGAACGTCATTTATTTTATTTGTTTTTTTAAGTGTGGGCTGTTCGGAAAGACAGCAGCAGCACTCAAGAGCCAAGGTCAGGAAAGTCCTGGAGGGTTCACAAAGAAGGCTTCGCTCTAATACTATTCACAGCATGAACAAGCAATCCAAACAAGACAGCTGTTCTCAAGAGTATGGAGACTTTGAAGGATCAGCAGTGGCCGAGCAAGGGTTGTCTAAGGCTGCAGCCAACGTTTTGGCAAGGGGCCTTGTCTTCGGGAGGGCAACAACTGCTTTGCTATTGCCCAGCAAGCCGTTGTTGCCCTGTGGAAGACAAGGCCCCTTTCCAAACCAAACGTTAGTTGCATCCCGAGTCATCCCTTACTGGACTCCTGCTGATTTCAATGTTCCTCTAAGCAACTGAAATTGCCTTTTCATTGTCCCAGTTATCGAGATTGGAGGAAACGAATTGCTGCGAATAAAATGCAGTAGGAATTACGATGGAGCTCGCTCCGAAGTAATACCGTGTGTTATGAATAAATATAACTCCACGCTGTATGAATCAAAGTCATTCTCAACAATGCACATCTAGAGACGAAAATTTCTCGTTTACTTCAGTGTAATTGCACTCGTAACCACACAGCTGCGGTGTCTGGCTTTATCAAAGCGTGCACCGCAATCATACCTCTCGCTTCTCGAGTCGAGCACTTTCACGCTTTCCCAGCCGCCTATCCATCCGGGCAGAAAGCGCGGCGAGTAATGATCAGTTTACGCTGCCCGCGGCAAACTGCTGCTCCCATCAAGTGGCAGCGACGAAGTGGGACGACGCACCTGTGCATTAACTGGGCACATTACGTTCGCCTCACCTGGCTGCTACCATCCATATGAAGCCAACAGGCAATGAAGCCAAGGAAAGCCTGGGGGAAATTAACGCTTCTTTCTTTTCTCTCTATATATATTTCGCTGCATAATTAATTGCAGACGGGGGCCGAATTCGCACTATCCTTGATATTCTCACTGCAGTGCAAAAAGGGAATAAAAATGGTTGAAAAGACAAGTGGCCTCCGGTAAGAGCCAGTCCCACAACCTGTCATGTATAGTCGGTCGGCTCCGAAAGTTTACAGGACGCGGGATACAGGACGCGAGGTTGCTTGCTGGGAAAGCTGGTTCATGATGACCCGAACTATAATCCAGCTCGATCAGCGGGAAAAAAAGGTACAGTTGTTACCACCAAAACGTAAAAAAAAAAAAAAAACTACGACAGAAAGCTAGCTTGGTTATGAAGAGCAGTAATAATTGCATTGTACTTGTATTGTGTTGCTAGTGCACGTTCCGAAGGACCCCAATAAAGCTTTCCCATTCCATTCCATTTTATAACTACCAGAAAGAGCCCTGTAGGGGCTAAACAATCCAGTCAATTGGATGCCCCATTGCGGATTCGACCTTAGGATCGTTGACATGCGCCGCGATGGTCCTGCTGCGTGAGTATGAGGTCGTGGGTTCGATTCCCGGTAGCGCCGCCGCATTTCCACGGAGCCAAAATACAAATACACTCACGTACGTAGGTTTAGGCGCATGTTAAGAAACCTAAGGTGGTCGAAATTAATCCGGAGCCTTCCACTAAGGCGTCCCTCACAACCCTCTGTGCGGTTTCGGGACGTTAATCACCACGGTTTAATTAACGTCACGTGTAACTTTCACAACGCTTGACTGGTTTTAGCGAGATGGTACTATCAAAGTATAGATTGCGGCTGAACGCCACTTCGCTGAGCCACATGTTTCGCACGCTCTACTCCCATTCCTGTCTGTCTCTCGCTGTCAGGCATTACGCCGCGCTGCGCTCCACACACCGGTCAGTCATTCGCTGTGAACCGTGCTATTACGCCGCTCTGCGTCCGTGCTTCACAAGCTAGCCTCGCTAGTATATACGAAGACGCCTTACGGAGATAGTTCGTAGCCACGCGAGAAGATGCATTGGCCGTGAAGAGGTGAAGGATTGCTGCAGCGGGGCGCTACAACCATCGCTCACCTCGGTGCACGCCACACACAAGGCATGTATGCTCTCGCTGAATGGAGTGTGCGTGCGAGCGCACAGGCAGTTTAAAAGAACTCGCTCGGCGCGAGGATGCTTGTCGCGTGCGCAGCAGATTGCTCACTATTCAGGAAGACTTTCGGAGGAACGGCAGGACATGTTCGACACGTAGAATATCCAGTGACCGTGCTGGAGGACTAAGCGAGCTGAGGCACGAGATCCCCGCACGTGATCTGTCGTTGTGAATAGCCCGTCATGGCACTGACTTGTGGGCTACGTGGCGTCGTCTCTCGAGCGTTCGAAGTGCGATGTCACGTAACTGAATAGTAACGGTAATAACAGGGCTATTCAATACTTGTTGAAGAATCTGGGTAATATAGTAACGTTTCTATAACACAGCACGTTTGTGCTTCTTGAGAGCGACTGTCCTGTGCGAACGCCTTTGACTCAGGGGTGCCCTCCGTGCGCAAGCGCGAACTCATCGCGTCTTTTCTTCATCGCTCTCTGTCTCTCTGGGTATATGTACAGAGTAACTAATCAGACGCCTTTCCAGAAATGGAGAACACCCCTGCCTTCTCCACTTCTTTCCTCCTCCTCCTCCTCTCTCCTCTAACACAGCGCGAAGAAGCAACACGACAGCGTGTGTGTCTTCTCTGTGTCTGGCACAGCTTGAAAATTTTGTGCAGGTTTAATTACGCTTGTCTGTTGATTCGTCACCACCTTCTCAAGCAGCGCCCAGACCAGCGTGTCGCAAATTGAACGTTTCTGAGCCGTGTTCGCGGTCGAGACTTGCCTCGTCCCGTTCGCGAGCACTGCAAAACACGCTAAGGATTGACTTTGTCCTTGTGTGTGAACGCTTACGCCTACAAAGGCCTGTGGACAGTCCATCGTGTGCATCTTGTGGTCGCTGCGAAACACTTCAGCACCTGAGTGTACCGCTCTCACTGTGCAGCGCTCGTCACTATACTCAGTGACTACCATCTTCCTGGCATGTGGTGCGCGATTCTCGATGAATGCTAGCACCCCGGTGGTTTTACGTCTCGAAACGACAAGCTCATCGCACCCTCCTTACGTTTTTAGGAGAAACTAGCTTTACTTCCTGTTTGCAGCCTTCTTTCTTAACTTTGTTTTCGAATGACAAGCCCTCGTACATTATTTCTTTACACTTGTTACCATTGCTTTAGTAGCGCGACCTAGAATGACTGACCATACTCTATTTTTGCCATTGTTTTACTTTTTTCTTTGAAATATGTCATCTTATTCTTTGTTTTCTCGTTCCCTCACTTGTTTTTACGTTCCATTTCTATGTTTCTGTCTCCTCCTGCTTTCTGAAGAGCAGGCAGCCGTGGTGCCCCTCCGGTGGCAGTTGCCAGCCTGCGCCTTGATTTTCCTTTCCTCTATTTCAAGTGTATACTCGTATACGCTTTCAAAACAAATGATATTAATAACAATTGTTCATGCTGTATTATGGAAAGGAAATCGACTGGCCTCAGTGACCGATTGTAGGTGTGATAAGCATCACACTTCGGCTGGTGACTGCTGAAGGGATCAACAGTGATGGAACAAGGCCTGAAGCCAACGTTTCAACTCATCGTATGCACACTGAAGATCCCTTGTCGAGACGTTGTCTCGAAGTTGTGTTCCCGTGTCCGACCAGAACTGATAACCGGCATAATCTGATGTGACTATTGCGTGATTCCTCGCGTAAATATTGTGGTCGCTGCAATAAAAATATGTCATCCTATAATGAGAGCTGCGTCACCTGTCTCATTTCTGTGTATTTTCTTCGGGCTGTTGCTCATCACGTGTTCTTATGTATTATAGCCTCCACTCTATAGTCTCAGCGGTAATCAGTACGATCGGTTTCGTTTCCTGTCTCTCTTCTTGCGGCCCACTTCCTCACTGTGTGCGTGGCCCCCTCCGCTGTGTACATAGTCGCAGAGCGTCCGTCGCGATAAAACAGACCAGCATAATTAACACCCCGCTTTTCATCAAACGACTTCCTCACTTGACCTGCTATACTGTTTCAGCCATCCGCCGACCTATCGGTGGACGATGTCAGCATTTTGACTTGCGTCATGACGGTAGCAGGGGCTGTATTATGCAAGGATTCTGTCTCTACGATTCTATCCGTCTATTATCATCCGTCTCGCCATGTGGCCGATTCCGGCGATAGCGAGGCAGCGGCTTCATGCGAACCAGGCCCGGAGGCCTAGAAGAAAGGAAATTAAAATAATCGTTACAAGATACGGTGCCAAGGCATGTACCTTTCGATTCTTAAAGAGGCTATGCATGCGACACGCCGCCTTCTTGTGTTGTTTTCGTCATCTTCCTCTTGTATCAATGTTTCTATCTCCTCACCTCCCTGAAGAGCAGGTAGGCATTGTTCCCCTTCCATTGACAATTGCCAGCTTGCTTCTTTCTTTCGTTTCATTTCTTTCTGTGTATGCCTGCATATGGCAGGCATTGCCAAATCCTAACTGTGAGCTTACCACTGTCGTTGAAAAGAAAAGTGTACAATCATTGCATTCTACTGGTGCTAACATATAGGGCAGAAACTTGGAGGTTAACAAAGAAACTCGAGAACAAGTTAAGGACCGCATAAAGAGCAATGGAACGAAAATTTTTAGGCTAACGTTGAGAGACAGGAAGAGAGCGGTGTGGATCGGAGAGCAAACAGGAATAGCCGATATTCTAATTGACATTAAGAGGAAGAAATGGAGCTAGCTGGGCAGGACATGTAATGCGTAGGATGGATAACCGGTGGGCCATTACAGTTACAGAATGAATACCTTCTTCTTTATGGGGTTTTACGTGAAAAAAAACAGTTCTGATTATGAGGCACACCGTAGTGGAGGGCTCCAAGAGATGGGAAGCGCAGTCGAGGATGGCAGAAAACTAGGTGGGGTGACGAAGTTAGGAAGTTTGGAGGCGCAAGTTGGAATCAGCTAGCGCAAGACAGGGGTAATTGGAGATCGTAGGGAGAGGCCTCCGTCCTGCAGTGGACACAAATATAGAGTGATGATGATGATGGTGATACCTTCATGTTTTCATGACGGTATGTTTTCATGAATAGTAGACCTACGTTATTCATCGTACTCTACATGGCGTCCCGAAGCGCGCAATTGTACAGGACTGAGTATGAAGAACGCTATTGGCGGATTTGTTTGAACGGTTCAGCGGGGCACGTTCACCGGCTGCTCACTCCGCGGTGCCTCAGTAAACGCAAGCTCGAGGCTTCGAGCCCTTCTGCGATGGGCCGCATTCCGGTAGGGACGTATTAATGCGAAAATGCTCTTGAGGGCCTGTTAAAAACTGCGGGCTGTTATTACAGCACCTCCAAGAATGTCGTCTGTCATAGCCCATGGGTTGCTTAATACGTAGAGACGCTAAAAATGGCCGCATTTGCTTGCTTCGCTGCAAATTCTGTCGAAAGACGATAGTTTTGTGCCACACCTGATACGTAACACCTTCGCTTCTCCCCCGCCCACCCCTCACGCTCTTCCCCTCCCCTCTCACTCCTCCCATGATGGATGCAGTGGAGGTTTTGGTGAATTCAATTCAAGTTTCCCGCGTTCGCCCTGCTCTCGTGCCATCTGTTGGGCCCTTTTATTACTGTTACTTTTATTACTATTACTGGCTTACAGAGCCGCGGCTTCAGTCGGCTTGTTTTTAACGCGTAGCGTCTCTTCGACATCATTTCTAACGCGTTGATTTTTCATTTACTAGCGTTAAAAACAGTCCAATGTGTATTCTTAAATAAATTAACGCTTCGTATCACGGTTATGTGCATATATTTTGACTCAAGTAGGCCTGAGGTCTCCTTCGCTCTGTATAATGTTGACGTGTGTGATCCCGTGCCACCAGTGCTAGTTGCTTGGTTGGTTTTGGCCGGGCGGTTGAATCGAGTGACAGACAGACAGACGGACAGACTAAGTTTTTCGCGTTTAGGTAGCTGAAGAAAGACTATCGTCTTTAAAATAAATGATTTCACCCGTATTAACAAAAAAGAAATAAAGAACTCCTACAGTAGCAAAAACGCCACTTTTACAGCGAAAAGAGGCTCGGTACAACTGAAAATGCGCAAGAAAGAAAAGACGTGTGGCGATGCCGCCTTAAAATTCCCACACAAGCACACCGTGGCGTCAAAGAATTCCACGCTTTTTTTCTCGGTGCTAGTTAAACATTTATCGGCAAAAATATTCTAACAGAGCCAAAGACCGAACTCAGTAAATTTCAAGAACTTTTACTGAACCACGACGGCCGAAGTTAAAAAAAAAAAAAGCACTTTGCAATTTGTGACGTCACACTGACTATCGGCCCCGGGGTTTCGGCACGAAATTAAAAAACGAAACTGTGACCGTCATTTTCTCTTTTAATAATCAGCCTACTACAGTGAAATGAACGAAAGTAGAGTTCTTCGAGAATACTTTATATATCTAAATTGATTCAGTATTTCTCTTTAGTGTTTCTTTAAACCTGATTAATCATCATCTTGTACACCGGCTGATCTTCGACATAGAAACACTTAGAGAGGAAGCACTACTGTGCATGAAAAGTCGAGCATTGTGGGCGTGGTAGACGTGCTATACCGAGCGTAAAAAAATGTGTTTTCAATGATGAAAGAAGAGTAATGACGGGGGCAAACAAAGAAACATCCGAAAGCCAGCAAGGACTGTGCTCGTTACCCTTTATTAACACACACCACACGTGTCTGCTTAGTAAAGAATAAGTAGATTCGATGACAGAGATTCCGCACGTTTAAACCGTAAAGTGCTCGCTGATAGCTTAAGGAACTGAAATCGAGAAAGGCCTGGTTGGTGGTGTGTGGCTGGGTTGCGGGGTAGGCGTCGGTCACTTCCAGCTGACTGTCAGTGGTGTTGCTGCCAATGCCGTGGCACCATTTTAACGAACACGCCTTACGTGTGATACGACTCGGTGCGGCACCCGCTTCTGTGCCGAAGGCCCGGTTGCGAACCCTCGAGCTATTGAGAAGGCGTACGGGAAGCGCCCAACCTTTTGTGAACGCGGCTAGAGCGATCGCGTGCCTGCGGGCGGCACCGTTCGTGTTATTCACCTTCAATTACCCACCGGCGCCCAGGGGATCGATTATCATTGTTATTATTGAGAGCCTGGCTACGTGGCCGAGATTGCGTTGTGGTGGGCGTGCTACAGGCGACGCGAAAGAAATGGCGGCATGGGAGAGGAAAGAGAGACGAGCAGTGGGCCTCCTTGAAATCCACTGCATCTTGTTTAGCGAGGAGCACCCTCAAGCCGTGGGAAGCCACAACGAATACATTAGATTTTGCACGTGTGCGTGTGCTGAAGAAGGTGAAAGTGCGCTTTCGCGTTTGTGTTACGTTATTTACTTAAAGAGGCACGCTTACTGCGTGGGCAGCACCACGAGTTCGCACTAGTGCCTCCTTCCTTGTCCTTTTTTTATTTCAATCGCTGAACCCCTTTCCCCGCGAGGTCCTCTCGGCATTTCCTTCTCTCTTCCATTATCCTTCTTATTGCGATAAAGCTGAACCTCCGTCACGTACTATTGCAGTTATGCCTAAGTACACAAAAACAAAGAAAGAGAGAAAGAAAGACGCATCTCTGTCACAATTCATATGGTGAGAGAATAACTGCTGTTAAGCTTTTCTAAGTCAGCGCAGGTGCGGTAGGCTGCAATTAAACTTAAGATTAACCGTGATTAGAGCGCCCGTGTGACTAACGTATTACTGTGCAGGTAACATGTGAAATAATGCTACGGCTTCGTGCACAAGGAAAATAAAGCTGATGGGAAGCATAATTATCAGTGATTAGAATCATGACCTGCACAGTTCTTACAAACAATCATAGATACTACCAGTCAATAAATGCCCTTGCATAACAGTCACCTGTTGTGTATAGGCAAGTGCTTGATTCTGGTAGAAGAAATGAGTCAAGGCCTGCATTCTCAAAGCTGTTCGTACGCTGAAGTAGTTCGTACATGAGCAAGCGCCGATAGTTTGCGACGGTAATCATATAATATTGTTACGTGAGAAGGCGCAGACGACAAGCTATATAAAAGTATACATACGAGTGAATGCGCTGCGCTTGGCCAAAAATCAACAGCCTGCACTAGCCTCCAATCGTCGTCGTCGTCTTCACAACACTGGCCTCTTCGTAATTGTAACTATAGTGGTCCGTAGCACTACCCCCGGCGGAAAAAGCGTCGTCCTGGTGTAACTAATGGCCGGGCTCGGAAGCAGTGTAGTAGGACTTGAGTCTATATATTGACGTGCACGACATCGCTAGATGACCGAGTAGAGGGTGACGTAGAATTGACGGAAGCAATTTCGTATGTCACTGGCGTCACCTGACGCAGCACGCGGTAGGACCTGTGTATCGGGAAAGGAGCTTATCTGAAAGTCCGACAGGCTGACCACAGGAGCACGAGCGCACCAGGCGAGAACTGTGCGTCACGGTCGTGGGCGTTGTACAGACGCTGCTGAGTGGTTTGCGAGGCCGTCATTCGAGTACGGGCAAGCTGGCGTGCATGGTCGGCCAGGGCGATGGCGTCACGCGCATACTTGCTTGTTGAGGTCGCAGGAGGAAGTGCAGTATCAAGGGGCAAAGTCGGTGTCGTGCCGAGAAGAACTATAGGCAAATGTGACGTAAGGAAGCATAATGTCCCAGTCATCGTGGTCCTCCGAAACGTATATGGACAGCATAGCTGTGAGGGTTATGGTTAAGGAGGAGGAGGAGGAAAAAGAAGAAAGGAAAGGCAGGGAGGTCAACCAGACGCACGTCCGGTTTGCTACCCTACACGGGGTTACGGTTAAACCGTTCCATCAGTCCATGGGTTTGAGGATAATATGAGGGCTCAGCTTATGTTGAGTGGAGCAGGAATGCACAATGTCGGTGATAACTTTCGACAAAAAATTACGACCACGATCAGTAAGCAGCTGTCGTGGGGCGACAGCTGCGTTACAGATAATTAAGTCGACCGGCCAACGGTAAACTTGGGAAAAAACGGCCAACGACTTTGGGGAAAAAAATTATCAAATTCACATCAAGTTTCCTGACTTCGCTTTCTGCGGAATGCCAGAGTTTGTTCTATGCTGTTGAATTACCTATTTAAATCTAAGGTTGAACGAGCGTTCATAAAGCAACTGTTTGTTGTCAATGCTGTCAATTTTGGGCTTTAGAGTGGGAACCTTCCGTCTTCCTGACGTAAGTTTAGATAACTGCTTCTTAACTCAAGAAGTTCGTGTACGTTGCTGTATCTTATTTTGCAGTTTTATCAGCTTGAATTACCAAGTTTACAACTACAAAAGGAAGGAAAGAGTGGAGAAGGAAGTTGCACAATGATGGTGATGCGGCAGAACACTGACCAATGGCTCGGTAATAGATAGGTTCCTCGCCAGCGCTAACACGCTGAAAATATCGGTGGCTGCTTACACTAACTCTCATTACTGTCGATAATTCGGACATAAACGAACAGAACGCGCCAAAAAACAACGCGAAATTTTGTCTTTCAAGTTATTTAACGTAAACGACTAATTTCGCTTTGTGTTGCGTTTGCCGATTTGTGTTCCAGCAATATATTTTCTTTTTTGTACGTATCTTTATAGGGAGTTAATTTCCTTGCATGCGATTCTTGAATCTCTGTTGATGGCGCCTGTAGTGGCTTGTGCCGAATTACAGAAAGTGCGAGACGTATGAGTTCCTTTGTTGTGAGTTTTCCTTTTGTTTTTCTGTATTGAATCTAGTGTCCACGTGCGCACGTTTGTGAAAATAGCTCAATCGCCGGAATCTGCTCAGTTCACTTCATTTTAACCTACTTTAATTACAGAACTTCGGGAAGAAGCCGGTGAAATTATAGCAGAAACAATTCAAACGACATCCCTATAGATCGGTCAGTATACACGACAAAGACATGCCAGGAAAGAACAAGAAGCCTACTACAAGGCACAAAAAAATGTGACCTGACACTGTTTTACGACAAACCTTTGTATCTTGTTTTATCTGAATATAGTAACGGAAAACACGCTGAATAATTCAGCCAACCTGGAGACATATTGCAAAAATGTATCAGAACACGGGAATTAAGTTGTAATTATAATCGGACATATTAATAATAGGTGAAAATAATAAAGGAGGCAAGGAAATGCTTTCGTAAATAAAATAGGTATCTATCTTGTTTCTAGAATGGATTGGCCGTTCATTTATTTCGTCTCTGAGTGGTTGTGCAGATGTTCGCTATTCCCGTCGTACTGGTACGGGGCCTGCCGTACCGCTCTGCTTTGCGAGGCGTGCAGCTTTCGCTTGCTTTCGTTTACGTCTGTGTTCGGGCTTTCCTGCACGGCTCCGGAGCGCAATTGTAGTGGGGCGACGCGCGTCTGTCCTCGATTAACATTGCATGCAGCGGGATGCGCCGAAGATAATTGGCAGCGAGGGAGGTTACGGAGGGCGCAGAATAGGTCAAGCAGGCTGGCCCGATGCTGCTACGTTGTGCTCGCCCAAACGGTCGTGACGTTGCGCTTACACGCCACTGCGCCGTTTAGAAGCAACTCTCGCTACAATTCGGCACGCGGTGAATCCACATTTTGTGAACTCTATGGAGCTGCGTTGACGTAACTGTACGCACGGGATTGTGACGTTGAGAAGCAGTGTATAATAACTGGCTTCCAGTGTTGCTCCGCTAATGTGCTATATATAGGCAGCGGCATAGAAATGAAAAAGAAAAAGAAAAAAAGAAAAAAAAAGGGGGGAAGGGGGGTTCACACTATGCACGTGCCCCCACCACCCCCTTTACCCCCGGAATTCCAGTGTCCAAGATGCAGCCTGCCCATCCCTCTCTTCATCCCCGCTCAAGAGTGTGCTTCCCCCCACACCTCCCGCAAAAAGAGAGAGAGAGAGAGAAAAAAGGGGGGAGGGGGAAAGGTCCTGGCTACGCCTCTGACTATACCGGCAACGAATCCAAGGGGAGCGCTCGAGTACTCGGCATTTTGGGTATGCATGAAGCCCCTGCGTATTCCTTGCAGGCCTCTGCCACAGTCCGTACCAAAAGTTCACAGGACACTGGAATTTCTGCTCTTCAGGCATGGCGCTACTAAATTGACAGATCGCTGCGTAGGTCGCAAATGCCACTACACACTAAAACTTCTGTTTCAGGGCTATGTGCATGCCCACAGGCTTCTCAGAAATTAAGCCAATTCATGTCTCGTAAACATTAGTGGTCGTCGGTACGTAGCCGCAGCTGGTGCTGCTGGAACCTTGTGGAGTAGCTGTCCTGTTACACTGCTGCCATTCTTTATCTGCGCAGTGAAGGCGAGAGAACGTATGCAACGATAAACATGCGCAAAGAAGAACGAGTGTTTTACCTGTCTCTACTTTCTCGGCTTTTTGTGTGGGCTTTCAAGTTTTTTTTGTGCGTTTTTGTACGCTCACTTTTTTTGAATCTTTAGAAGTATGAATCTGCACCAACAAGCTTAATGGTCAGCATTTTTGGGGGATGCAATTCTCGACCACAGTGAACGAAGCGACTGTCTAGTCCCCGGCTCGCAGTATAGCCTGCTGTCGTTGACTTCGCACATTCCGAGCAAAACGTCTGCGACCTTCCTTCGTTTTCTTTATTATGTTCTACAGTCTCTACAGCGAAGCTTCCAGAGGGAAGTCCTACATGCGCCAAGAAACTCACCATATGCAGGCAATCGCAGGTAAAAAGGAGCCACGCGCATTGCTACCTCAAACACCGGAGGCCCCGATTTACTGTGACATGTTCGCTTTACAGCGACTGAGCTTATAAAGCGATGTGGTTGTATTAATGGGTTCCATACGCACCACGGGAATGAAAGCAACAGCGCCGATAGCGGCCAGCGGCTTCCGCTGTATTCGAAGCTGCGCGGAGGGGCGGAGGGCATCTCCGCACACGCGCATACATCAGCCGAGTCGTGCGCCCGATGACCGCCAAATTGGCCGCGTTCGCGATTCGGAAGCAGCGGCCGCGCCGTTCGCTGCGCAGCCATTCACCGGCGTGATATCCTCGATCGAGCTTCTCTTAACAGGTCGGCCACTGGAGAGCACTGCTGGGAGATGCAGAGAGCAGCACTCATCATGCTTTGCAGTGCTCGCAAACAAGTGCAAGACGGCATCGAAGCCTGTCACATATACTGCCTTTTGACCTTTTATTGCCGCGTGACCGAAGATGTCATTGGTCCTCCCCCCCCCCCCCCCCCCTCCGAATTAATATATCTCAGAACCAAAGTCGAACGCGATGATAGTTTGGAATTCAAAATTCCCATATATTTAGAACGTCCCTTTCTTTCTTATTTTTCCCTGAATATCTTCCAAAGCCATAGTTAGGACTGTGCACTATCAAACTGCGTTAGAAATTTAGGTAATGCTCTGCATCAATACCAGAAGCATCTTGAAGCGTTAAATCGTCGCATGCTCTATTTTATTAGGCATGCAATACCAGTAAATAGCCAATAAATGCATTGATGGTAGCTAGTCAAAATAATCTTGGGCACATGCATTTGCACAGAGAGATAGCGTAGTTGTACAAAAAGCGTCGATGGTAAGTTCAGGCACATAAACGCGCGGACGGATATACTCATCCCCAAAAGACGTAAGTTTAATTACTGTTGTTTTGTTTGAGTCAAATCTTAGTACGAAAGAAATAAAGAAACAAACAAAATATGCATATTCCACGCGCTATGGTAATCGACGTTATGCAAAGCATTTTGCAGGTATACCTGAGAGAGAGAGAGAGATAAATGAGATACCTGGCTATCCAGTGCACCGTTTGTGATCCCATAAAGCGTTACTAAATGAACCAAGGTGTTTGTGTAAGGTCAGCAATATGTGTATGTGAGGCGAGCGTCTGACACACACACACACACACACACACACACACACACACACACACACACACACACACACACACACACACACACACACACACACACACACACACATACTATATATATATATATATATATATATATGCGTGTCGTCTGTGTGATCACTGTGTGGCTCATATATTTCATCCAATATCTGGAATAGCATGTTAACTCACGAGACAGTCATGCTGTCAGCGACAAAACGTGCTACTTCCTTCTCATCCTGTGAGCACCACGCGGCCATTTCGTTATTATTGCATATTAAGCCTCCTTCGCACCTTCCCTAGAGGCGTGTGAGATTGATTTGTATAGAGCAAGAAGCAATGTTGGCGACAAGACTTCACTCATGCAACAAGGAAGTTCCCACGAGCACATCGAGAGCTCACAGTGGCAGGTACACTACGGCAGCGATACCGGTGGCAGTTACGCATTTGGGATTTCAGTGGGTCCGTGTTGGAAGCACAATGGCAGGAACACGAGCGCGAATTTGGTGCTGTAAGCACGTCATGGCTGCTCCTGAAAGTCGCTCAGCTTATCTGGCAAACAGCGCACAAGAGTCGGGGATGAGAGAGGTTCGATGATCTGATAGAGTGAAGTCTGGTCACTTCAATGCACACCGTGCTATTCTTTCCGTCTTTCATGTCCCCTGACCTTTCCCTAGTGCAGGGTAGCAAATCAGAATCTTTTCGGGTTAACCTCCCTGCCTTTCCCAACCCCATTTCTCTTTCTCTCTCTCTCTCACTCTCTCACGAGCGCCGAAGGAAGTAGACCGCCAATATGATAGCCTAAAGTATACCTCGAAGCGTTAAATGCTACTAATTACGTCATCAACGTGTGTGTTCTGCTTTTAAGTCATGAGTAGTGGTCTGAGAGGTCTGTCGTGGGATTCTGGTGCGTGCAGGGATGCAGTTTCAAGCAGAAACAGTCAAAGCAGCAGTCTGACGCGACCGTTAAGTTGAGACGACACAGCGCTATACAAGGCAGTGCACAAGAACAGAGAGAACGGATGAAACAGGTGGTGAGTTACAACTGATTGGCTTTGCTGAATATGTTCCTCTAAACCTCGTGTCTTGTTTTGTAACGTCGTTTAACTTAGCGTCATTCGCCAGTTAACCTTACTCAACACCCTCGCAAAGCTAGCACGCTGTTTCATAGAAAATGTATTTGTTGTAATGCAGTCAAATGTGGGTAACTAGCTTTCGTATTCTCCTTCTTGCTATCCGTTGTGATTCGGCTTGTTCTTTGTACCCTTTGAGCTATCACTGGCGTTCTACGCACTGTTGAATTCAGGACTTCTTGGTCCGCCAGAGAGCTCAGAAGCAGTATTTTTTTTTTTTACTTCGGTCTCTCTATTTATTTTTATATATTTATTTTCTTTCAGTGGAGAGGGAGGGGGGGGGGGGTCTTGTAAGGTTTTTCTACCCTTTTACCCATCCTTGCGCTGTTGCATCGTTTGTATTTTCGATGAATTTATCTGTGTTCCTATACAACCGCCCTATTCTTGGCCTATCCATCGCAGTGGTCTTGCGTTACTTTCTGAGGCCACGTACACCACATCATCATCATAATCATCATCATAGTTCTTTCAAGTGACGGAAGCGATCCCTCTTGTCAGCAATTTAACATGTCCGATGGCGTGAGCAAGGAGCCGTTTGTAAATAAAACTGATGTTTCGCTGCGACTGTTCGCTCCTTCTTAGCTATCCACCACTTTCAGCCATATTCTTCAGCGGAAAAAAATTTGAAGGCACGCATCCCCCCCGTGCCTAAATAGTGTCATTGTACAAAACATACACGGCAGTAGAGATTGTAGTGATTGTTTTAACTAGGCCGACATACTCCTACGCACAAGTCAATCTAATACGATGGCCATTTCGTCTGACATTCCACTTGATGGGAGCGTCGGCGCTTCCTCAAGGCAGCATGTCCTGGAGATTTTCGGTGCGATTTTTGTAGACATTTTCCTCTGCTTCGATGTGTTAAACAGTAGCGCGATTCTACAGTTTACAGAGAGCAAACTGTACAATCATTGCATTCTACTGGTGCTAACATATGCAGCAGAAAACAATTATCAGCTGCATAGCGAACAGCGTACAGCATAAGGAAAGCCAAACAACATTGCAATATCCGTATAGTAACTATAAGTCTCGCCTATAGACGCATTTGAACGCATAATTTTTTGTTTGGAATTGACATTCGTAGATGCACGCCCGCCACCGCCGAAAATCCATAATGTTTCGAAATGTGAGCCGCCGTCAACCTTGACACATATATTTTCAGCCCACGACATCCGCGCGGCCCCCAAGTTAAAAACGGAGTGCTTCTGCACTGCTCTAGGCATATTGCGCGTATATATAACCGACCAGGAAATGCAGCTGTTTGCCAGAAAAAGCAGATGTTTGCTCCGAACAAATGTCGTTCGATAGCTCGGCTCCCTGTGATCCGTTGCCATTTCCGTTGTTTGCTCTCATCTCACTTGAAGAATTGACGTCAAAGGAGCGTCAATGTCGCCAGATAGCGCACCGAAGGCGGAGGCCGTAGCACCGCCGGCACACAGTCTGACGGAAGAAACAAACACGGTCGACGCGTGAAGCAGGTGGCTATTTTCTGCCCGTCTCGTGATACCCCATGAAGAACGACTCGCGTTTTTTCCTAATCGGCTTAACAACATCCGCCTGGCCTCCTCCGATGCTCCCTGACAGTTTTGAGAGACAGCAGCCTTCCGTTCCACGGCTTTACATTGTTGTTCGCCCACGTCGTTCCAGCCGCTTGTACGGACGACAAATGTCAGCCATGGACGGGAACGGTTGCGCGAAACGCCACAATTCCAAATGACGTCATTCACTCCAGAACCATAGCACACAGAGAACGACAATTTCCCAAGTCGCGTGGAAGCCCGGAGCCTTTTACTGACACCGCCTTTGACTCTGTAGGGCTGTCCGTGCACGTCTCTCTACCCTCCACCCCCTCTCTCTCTTTCTCTCTCTCCCTTCTTTCTATTCTACTTCCCCTTGCCCCAGCGTAACGCGCAAGTCTCTCTCTCTCTCTCTATTCTTTCTATTCCCCTTTCTCTCTTGCCACAGCGTAGGGTAGCCAATCGGACTCTAATCCCGGCCACGGCGGCCGCATGTCGATGGGGGCGAAATGTGAAAACACCCGTGTACTTAGATTTAGGTGCACGTTAAAGGACCCCAGGTGGTCCAAATTTCCGGAGTCCCCCTCTACGGCGTGCTCATAATCAGATCGTAGTTTTGGCACGTAAAATCCCATAATTCATTTTTTTTTCAACCGGACTCTTGACTGGTTACCATCCCTGCCTTCCTTTTATCTCTCTCCCTCTCTTCCTCGGACGCGTCAGAACTCAATAAAGGGCTCTTTGCTGTTCCCCATTCAGAACAATTCCTATTGTTGCCCCTATTCAACGACAATGGGGACGAATTACAATAAATCATTCAGGACCTTAACCAAGAAAGTGTAGGAGTGGGGTTGAAGATTAAGATGCAGAAGACAAAGATAATTTTCAATAGCCTAGCGGCTGGCACAAGAATTCAAGATCGCCAGTCAGCCTCTAGAATCCGTAAAGGAGTACGTTTATCTAGGTCAATTACTCACAAGGGACCCTGATCACGATAACGAAAATTTACAGAAGAATAAAATTGGGTTGGAGTGCACACGGCAGGAATTGCCAAATCCTGACTGGGAGCTTACCACTGTCGTTGAAAAGGAAAGTGTACAATCATTGCATTCTACCGGTGCTAACATATGGGGCAGAAAATTGGAGGTTAACAAAGAAGCTCGACAACAAGTTAAGGACCGCACAAAGAGCGATGGAAGGAAAATTTTAGGACTAACGTTAAGAGACAGGAAGAGAGCGGTGTGGATCAGAGAGCAAACGGGGACAGCCGATATTCTAAATGACATTAAGAGAAAAAAAAAATGGAACTGGGCCGGCCATGTAATGCGTAGGATGGATAACCAGTGGACCATTAAAGTTACAGTATGGGTACCAAGAGAAGGGAAGCGCAGTCGAGGATGGCAGAAAACTAGGTGGGGTGATGAAGTTAGGAAATTTGCATGCGCAAGTTGGAATAAGCTAGCGCAAGACAGGGGTAATTGGAGATAGCAGGGAGAGGCCTTCGTCTTGCAGTGAACATAAATATAGGTTGATGGTGATGATGGTGATGGTGATGATGACGTGAGAAGCCCTCCCTGCGAGAAATGCGCAAGTGGGACTGCTTTTTGGGCAAATAGAGAGAGAGTGTGTGTGTTAGTGTATAGCTTTATAGGAACTCGGAGAGGCTTGCTTGTCAAACTGCTGCTCAAGATGGCAAGTATGATGCTTAAGGAGGAGACTTAGGAAGCGACGGACGAACAACGACGGAAAACACTGCGAACAAAAACAAACACGCACGCTTAATGCTATAGCTGTAACAGACGGTGTCTATTCGAGCTATGTCCCCAGAAAGGAAAGTTCAGAACGCCTTCATTTAGCACAACGTACTGGCGTGAAGGAATGGGGTTGCAGTAACTTTCACGCCACTGGCGATGCCTGGCCGAGTATGTGTGACAGGATAGTCAGAACACCTTAACTGCCACTTCCCCGTTTGCTACTAGATGGCAGAGGTGTGCAAGTGGAGTGAGCTTTTGCTTGCGGTTAGCTCAAGATCATGAACAGCCAGCGGCTGGCGTTCAAGGGCTGTCGCAAAGGGTTTTGACATCATAGATTGGAAATAAATAGAGGCGGCCTCAAAAGCTGCAAGAGAGTGTGAGCAATATTTTATGAATATGTGGCTCCCTGCTGCATGTAGTGAAATAATAAAATATTTGGCTTACATGTTCAAAACAGCAATTTGTCTACAGATCATGACCGTTTTCTTACCGTGTTCAAAAACTTAGAGATGCAGCGCCTCTTCAATTTCACCACAGAAAGACGTGCAAAAATGCAAGGTGTTGGGTGGGCTAGTTGCATACTGAAAACAGCGCGAAATACATGGATGAGTAAGTAAATGACACCAGTGCTTGCGTTGTCTACTCACTTATCTCTCGTTTGCGTTGTTTTCGGTATGAACGTAAACCTGGTTTGAATCAGCAGAAGTTCAAATTCAAGAATGTGCTTGATGACCACTGGCAACTTCTAGCCCCTTTGAACACAGTTGGACTAATAGCTATGTTTACTAAACTAGTTTGAAGTCATCTCTATGGTTAAAATTGCACTGCATTGTACTGTAGTGGCTCCACTCAAATGATATAGTATTTGTGATTGTTGCGCTATGTAAACAACTTCAGCATGATTATTTTGTCTTCGGTGTAGTAGTACCAATTGCCCACTTTGGCTTCAGAGTGCAAAAGCATCATGCAGAACAGCAAAAAACAAAACAAAACAAAAAGAACAAAGGTGTGGCACTTCTTGAAGTTGGTCCCTTTGCAGCCAGGGCAAGTTTCCTGATAGGGAAGGTACTTATTCCAATCGAGCAAAGTTAGAAGCTCCTTTGATGCATCTGGGTCATGAGTCCTGTGAAATATAGGTTTGATGGGTAGTCTGGCCGAAACGTGGGTGTAGTGACCGCATCCTCCATGCACCTCCGACACACAGCCTTCTCCCCACTACTTTAGACGCCACATAATGCATGGGTCAAACATGGCAGAAATGGATATATCCCGTGTTACACCAACATTCAAGAATGAAACTACATTTTCATTCATGACGTTCTATAGCCGTCCCTCCACGCCCGCTTCACATTTAATGAGATTGCAAACACTGCTTCAAACCTCACACTGCATTTGGTTTAGCTATACTGCTCCTCGTGAACATTAAATATTTGTTTTCCATCTAACAGGCTTCCCTCTCTCCTTCCTATCTCCTTGCAGTCGCAGTAAGGTCTTTTCTCATAGTGTGTTATAGGGTTGTTTCCGAACGACTGAGAAGCTGAAAACAATTGATTCTTGCCTCACTTCGATGCGTCATTGTGAAACACTTCGGCGTGCCTTTTTATGAAAGGCGTTGGGTGTCGCTGACGGAATTGACACTGAATTGACTTTCTTACAAAATGAGCTCGGCTTCTGACCATTACTTAGGCGAGTCGTATTGCAAGCTTCGTGCGCTTCCTGGTCTGTGCACGCTCCAGCATAATGGTTTAATTTCAATTATGACATTTCCTTCGTTCGTGGATGCGGTTTTAATTGATGAGCTGAAGTAAGAAGTACGGTTATAACGTATAGGGCTTTGCCGAGTGCCAGTAATGGACGTGGCGAGGCAGGAAGCCGCTGGAGAAACTGATGGCGTAGAGGATATGGCCGTGGCCCGGTGGGTACGAGGAATAATAACTTTTCGAATACTGAGGCAAAAAAAAAGTTTTTTTTTTTTTAGCTCCGGTGTTGGTGTAATGACGACTCCTTCATTTCGTCCGCACAGAGGAATAGAGAAAAGAATACTTAATGAGAGAAAAAATGGCAAGCTTAGGTAAGGAGTTTAACCGGCAAAGCATCCATTTAGTGGTATACCCAACACAGGGATAGGCGAAGAGAGCACGCAAAATAAGATAACATACATATAGAAGAAAGAGAAAGAAATGGTAGAAAGATAACATTTTTTTTTCTCAACACACGCGCGCACAAGGAAAACGTCAGTACTGTCACAATCAATTTGATGAAGCGGGCGTTTAAGAAATAGCCAAGTGAAGTAAATTTTGCGTATTCAGCCTGAGCCGTAGTAAATATGATTACATATTGATTCCCTTAGGCGTCCCTGCCCCAACGAATCGAGAACAGGATCCGCATTACAAGGCAAGTGACGCGGAAATTCGCTGGTGTAGCGAATTCGTGCACAGTTCTGTTCGGTAAGCAATCGGAAGTAAAATATCGAAGACCGCTAGCGCGGTGTGAGCGTTCTCTGTTGATTAGTAAGCCGTCACTAAATGAAATCATTTTATGTAATTTAAATTGTTGTGGCATACGATGGCTTGCATTAGACCTTTTCAAAAGTTATTTAACTAACCGGACGCAATCCATGAGCGTCGCAAATAATGATTCCGTAATATTAACCAATTCCCAAGGCGCATACCACAACATTCTATATATTAGCGCCGGTGTTGTTTATCACATACCTCAATGACGTCTGTAACACCTTATTTGCCAGATTTTATTATGTATGCACATGACACTAACATATTTGTTAGTGTCATATTATAAGAATTATAAAAATGAGTTACCCTACAGGAAGAGCGCTGCGCACAATTGATGGTCCACATGGTCCACCTCAAGACTTACGCACAAAGCCGTCACTTAACAAATACCGGCTTTTCACAACCAATCAGGTTTTTACTGTCAGTTTACTGCAGTACATCCACCAAAATCAGTTGCATGTTACAATACCAAATCGTCCCACCAGAATATACACACATTACAGAGGCAGAGAAAAATAGTTCTTAAAACAAGCGCGAATTATGGTCGACAAAAATTAAGATACGTGGCTCCCACAATCCTAAATAACCCTATAGTTTCAACTGCAATTTTGATCTTTCTATGCGATGACTTAATAAATATATTAAAAAAGAGAATAATTGAGAACGACTTGGTACAGCTGTAATTGCAGCTATGTATGTACATAGCATTGTATAACTACGAGCGCAGTATTCGGTACCTCGTTTTGGTTGCTGTGCTGTGAAAGTAAATGTCGCAACTGTTTTCACTCATTTTTACGCGCCACCTAGTCGCTACTTCTGTTTGCTGATTATGATGTACCGCATTTACTATCATTGGATTATTTGCTTGTGCTTATATGCTTCTCCTTCTTATGTCGTAAATAACCATTATTATATGCAAGGTAATACGCATTTACTCCTCGCGTAATGTGTACTGCAATGTTTCAAAATCTTGTTTTGTGAATCATTGCCAGCTGTATTGTAGGGGAGCCGATGCCCCGTCAGGCCGATCCGCCTTTTGCTTCGGTTCCCACTTTATTTCAAGAAAGAAAAATAAAATTCACTTCACCTCACTTGTATGTTACTACTGCGACAGGCATAAAGAGCTCAAAACTGGGTTTGCTGCGTCCACCCGTCCTTATTTCCCGTTACGCCGTCGCGCTGCCGTCGTGTCGATTCGCGGTCGGGCCACCTCCTCAATTTGACTCTCGCCATCCCTTCAGCGTCGCTACTGGGGATCGAACCCACTTCCCGGCGGCAACGTGCAGTTGGGAGCCGGGCGAGCTCATCAGCGAGCTATGGCGCAACACTCGCGCTTGGCGATTAATGCGGGATTTTGAGCGCCACACGAACTATCAGTGGTGGTTTCCGCGCAAGTATTTCGGAGGTCACGGCAAACAATACTGCAGCGGACGACGTTGTGCTCACCACAAATACGTTTTCATCCATTATACACAGGCTCCTAGATTGGTGGCGCCTGTGCATGTAATTCGGAGCATACAACACGCAGTACCGAAGCGGTGGAGGACGACGTTGAATGCATCACAAAGAAATTGTTCGTGAGAAGATGGCGGTGCCCGTTGCGAGAATCCGCTGATGTCGCAGAAAAAGTGTTCAGAGCCTGAGGATGTAGTCGCTGAAGTCTGCTGATATCGTTCTGAGTGCGTGCCATCTTTAGCGTGTCAACTTAGTGCGTGCATAGCCCAGGGTTAAGGAAACTTGTAACAGTGATGAGCGCTTTACATCGAAATAGAACTTAATCGGCCAAGGGCGTACGTGTACGACTCGTAACTGCGCTCGTAAGGCCGCACGCCTACGTATCGGCAGGCATTTCTCGAGAAAGCCACCCCACGTGAGTATTTTCGTAGTAGCATTCACGACCGCATCTACGCGCGGGCGGACGTCGGAAGAAGTGCTATAGGAACGGCGCCCGCGTACTCCCACCTGTGGCCCCAGCAGATGGCGCCAGCAGTTCGCGTCGTTTGCTTGCTATAGCGGCTCGCTGCCACTACCACGCCTGCGGACGGCCATTGCCACCGCTTCGCAAGGCGTACTGGTATGTGGGTCATCGACGGCCGGCGCGAGAGAGCGTTGCCTCCAGCGCGTGTTGCTGCCACTGCCACTTGCGGCGCGTACTCACAACCACACTGTACGCGCACGCACGCACGCACGCACGCACGCAGTGTCAAGATGCAACTGCGCGAGGAGACGACACGCGCGGTCATTAGCGTCGTCTGCTTCCCCACCCGCGCAGACCGGAACATTACATAAATAGAGGCGCCGCGCCCACGTTGGTGTCGAGAGCTGCCGAAAGTAAGTCGAGTGGCGAATAACATTAGGGCACAAAGTTTGCCTACAAGCGCGCGCACGCAAGAACTCCTGTGGTCGGCGCCAAAAACTCCCACGGAAAGTGTCGCGCCAAGGTTTGGTCTACTACTCGACCTCGGTTCCCCTCGCCACATACCGGCGCTCCTCTGCTTGCGTAACAACGGCCTGTGGGTCGTCTCGGTGTTTCCGGTTGGCACTATACGGTGTTACTTATTGTGTACGACAAGCCGGAGGAATGTGTTGAAGTATCATTTTAATCTGCGGTAAGGGCACAAACTTAGGGTCATGATTTACGGCAATACCTATAAAGATGAAAAGCAAAGCAGGGAATTGAAGTGCACCAGAAAGAGGGAGATAAAGAAAATGTATGCAAACGCACACACGTAAGAATAGAAAGCAAGAAGAAAAAAAGCCGGCAGATCCCACGCTCTGTGGGAATCGATGTTATGCGAAGCAGTGTGCGAGGAGCCTACCAAGTTAACGAAACGACCATGAGAGCACCAAAACGTAGGCGGCTCTTTCATAACCTACATGACACGCATGTCATGACATTAATGTCATGTGTCCTCAGGAGTCCCTTTAGCTACACCTAAGAGACCTAACGCGAAAGCCTTAGCCATGCTCGTGACTTGGACTTTTCCTTCTCTTAGTACCACGTCAGAACCCATTTCAGTGGGTTTTGAGTGTTAATCTTTTTTGGCTAAGTCATTGTCATTTTTATTGACTCATGGTCATGACTATGACCTACCACCATCCTTTAGTGTTTCCTTCATTTAGTACCCACGTCCGAACCCATTTCAGTGGTTTTTGAGTGTTAATCTTTTTCCGCTGAGCAATTGACGTTATTGCTGAATCATGCTCATGACTATGACTTCTACCATCATCCTTTATTGAT
The DNA here is from genome assembly GCF_013339745.2 of Dermacentor silvarum. Lineage (NCBI taxonomy): Eukaryota > Metazoa > Arthropoda > Arachnida > Ixodida > Ixodidae > Dermacentor > Dermacentor silvarum. The sequence goes on from NC_051155.1 coordinate 246,836,831, forward strand.
TCCTTCACTTGGTCCCTACGTCAAAACCCATTTCAGTGGCTTTTGAGTGTTAATCTTTTTCGCTGGGTCATTGTCATGACCTATATGACACGCATGTCATGACATTTATGCCATGACCTATCACTTATGTTAGTCATGCACTCCTGTCATAATATGCCAAATTTGGTACATATTAAGTTAACGAAACGACCATGAGAGCATAAAGTCGTAGGCGGCTAGACAGATAGATAGATAGATACTGTCAAAGTAGCAAATGTTCGCCAAGAAATGTTTCGCATTAAAAAAAAAAAAAAGCGACATGAGTATGCTTGTTTTGAATAAGGTGCATGTGCGCCTAAGTGACTGGCATGGGTGGTTAGTTGTAGCCATTACGGCGTCTCAGCATGAACCGTTATTTTTTATGGGGGCATAAAGAGCAATTCATTCAATTTGACATAGTGGTCAACGAATGCTGCGCTGTTAAGCTGCTCTGTAATTGTGCCCGTGTGGCGTTGCCACAGTGTTGCTTAGTGTACTGCAATGCTTTTCAACGTGGTTGCTGTTTAGTTACGGCATCCACAAATGCCATGATGATGATGAGGATGATGACAATGACGATGAAGCCGATTATAACGATCCTTTATGTTTAGGTCCTAAGGCTGCCAGCTTGGGCTTCAAAAAGCAAGGCATTGTTCTTTGTGTCAGAAGTGGCGCAGCAGTGACATCTATAGTGGTTGAGATAGACCCTCAGTTGTACATCGTCGTGGGGTCATAGTCCACTACTTTCGTTTAAACACCGCTAAAAATGGACACAAGCGTACTTTGCGGCGAACTCAGATCTCAATGGTAAACCGCTTGCGGAATGGTCCCTCGTACGCCTCAAGAAACTCTTCAGACCCTGCGAACAGCCTTGGAGAAAGAGGGTTTGAAACGCTTCGTAATGCGTAGGGAGAGAGCACACTGCAAAGTATCATGCTTATGCTCCTGAATCAAGAAATAAACTGTCCCACGCGAGCTGAAGTGTTACAGTAAAGCGCCGCGTGGATGGATGAACTATAGTGCAAAATAATCGGGCGCTAAGCGAGGTAAATGTTTACTGAGATGCGAAATTCTAGATACTTCTCCGTTTCTGGCAACCTTTCTTTTTTTCTTGTACAATAAGCGCTTTGTTCTCGCTCTCTGGCAATCTTCATCGACGCTCCAAAGCAAACAGTACGCTCGGTGCCGGTATTGCAAGTCGTCAGCGCACCAAACCAGCGAGGAGCGTCGTGCCGTTGTCTAGCAACTGCCAGATGTTATTATAGAGCCGGTTATCCCCCCCCCCCCCCCCCCCCCAACACCTGCAATGCTCAATATAACTATGCCAGGGCCTTAATTCACAAAGCTTTCCGTTCGAAAGAATTGCTTGTTATCGGCCGGCTTTTTTCACTCATCGCTGTCACGATTGACCAATGCCTGTTCTCGCGAAATTGCTGAAGTGTACGAACTGCATTTACTGCCGACCGATATTCCAAAAATCGCAGAAGTGCATGGCCTAGTTCCATCGCGTATTTTACGGCGCAAGGGCTGTTTTGAAGAACCTTTTAACACACAGCAGTTTGGCGTTGATGGAGACACTTTGTGAAATGTCATGATAAATAACAGCGGAAGTGAAAGGGGAAAAAAGAAGCCACGGAGATGCACGTGCGGCGAGTTGTCGTCACTTGCCGTCAAGAGGAGAAAGCGTCTTCCGCCGGCACAGCATCTGAAAGCTGTCACGGCTCTCTTGGCGTGCCTGTCCCGCAGGACTGTTTCCTTGTCTTCTCGCCTGGCGCCTTGTCCCACGAGAAATACAGTTGTCACGACTGAGAGGCGCATCAGGAAATAGTCTTCACTGTTCGAGGGTTTGTCGTCGACGCGCCAGTGTGCGCGAGAGCACCGTTGTGCGGATGCAGCCTCCCTCCTTTCGATCGGAGCTCTGAGTCGCCGTTGTGTCAGAGCGTCCGTCTCTTCACTAGTGGCTGTAAGAAGGGTATTTCCGCCGTGTACAGATGCGCGTAGTCACGTAGGAAATGACTGCCGCTTTGATGGCGAGCAGGTTTATTAAAACCATAAGATGGAATGGGCTTTCCTTCGCGTTACGATTACGCTAGCGATAGATCGCAATGACTTTGCATATTCGAAGTTGGTTTCTGTTTTACGCATCTGCGCTCGTGGCACGGCCACAGTGTCTTAAACGACGACTCTTCTGTTGTTTCTCTCTCTCGCGCGCGCGCGAGGGCACACGGAGCTGGGATCTCCGCTTCTGTTAAAGGGCCCCTCACCGGGCCACGTAGCAAATTTCGGTTATACGCTGGAAGTTGTGGCGTGCCCTCTAGGAAGCGTTTTACCGCAATAATTTTTCAAATTCATTCATTAAAAGCTCCCAGATAGAAATATTTCAGTGCCACGAATCCGTGATTTAAGGAGTCGAGCGTCACCACCAGCATAGACACTCTCTCCACTTGCACCGTCTAGCGTCCGCAAGCGAAATTCCTTCCCTGCGTTCTCCCATATACCGGAGTTGGAGGAGCGTCACGGAACCCGCCTCCTTTTTTTTCTGTGCGACGCATTTCCTCTGACGATGTCGTGCAGCGCACGTTTTTGCGCGCTCTGCACGAGAACACCTGGCTAGCGGTCAGTGCTACACGAGCACTGAGGTAGACAAAGCGGATCACAGAGCATGATCGCGCGCTGGAATACGGTAGAAAATGACAGAGTTTCTTTGTATGCAAGCGCGACTGCATGACGTGGAAACAAGCAGACGAGACGGAGGTACATCTCTCTTGTTACGGTACGAAGTAAAACAAAAGCACGCAGACATTCGATTTGTATATTTTATTATTTCTCTAAACCTTAATCCGTCTATTGAAGCAACAGATGAAACAAATAACTGATGTTGCCTTGTATAGATATCGAGGTCACGTGTCACTGAGAGTTACGTCACAGCACGGCGATGTACGTAGCGCACTTGCGACATATACGTCACTCTCCGCGTCTGGGAGCACGGCGCCCGCGAGGAGTAGGGCAAACGGCGTTTGGTTTTAACTTCCAACTCTTTCCGCGGCGCGTAGCGATGTGATACTTAGCAGGCACGATCGTTAGCGCGCATTGTATGCACTGTGTTTGTCAGCTCAAAATGGCCAGACTAGGTGAGGGGCCCTATAGGGGCTATCATCCAATTTTCCAAAAACAGACCGAAGGGCAAGCTCTCTGTACGATGGGCAGTCACGCAACAGGTGCTGTAGAGTTACACGGTGCACCGTTCCAATTAGGTATGAATAGGGAATAACTTTTTTAAGAGCCAGCGAAAGCTTGTAAGGGCTCGGAATTCCTGTTTGGATTTCTGCTCTGTTAATCATATGAAGTGTACATGGCTCTACTGTTATCGTGATCGCTATTATGGCCAGCCGTACATCACGTCCAACTCATCTCTTTCCGGTGATAGTTATACAAGGAAGTACCAAAAACAGTAGAGCTGACTGAAAGCGTTCGTGGCAAACGGAAATAGCGGCGATTCCGTATTGCCAGAACGGAATTAAACCTTACGGACAGCCAGCTGCGCCTAGAATTCGCATTCCTGTTCTTAGATATACAGAATAAGCACACAGGCTTTTGCAAACTCCTCTTTCGCCATTGTGACATTACATCCCCCAGTATTGCCCAATCAACGATATGTAGTGTCCACGATGATTAACACGTGTAGTTCAACTGCGCTCCCATAGGGTAGTTTGATAAGGACTCGACACATCACCTGTCATCCATGGCCGCGGTATTTTGTAGCGATGTCTTATGACTTATTATATACTAGTCTTATCATCCACCGTTCACGGCCGGCTGATCCCGTTGATAACGCGAGCGGACCGTAGCTCTGACTACTGACAAAGCGCGATAAGCGCGAGAAGGCATTAGCACCGGAAAGGCATCGCTACAAAATGCCGGCCATGTCAAGCTGTCTGTGCTTTGCCGAAGTGATCTCTGTCTTGCCTTTCTACACGTGCCACAGAGAAACTTATTGTCGCCATCAGCTCAAATTCGCGAAAGCTTTCCGTGCCTAAGCTTCAGACCAGTACGTCTCCAGCGCTGCATGGTGTGTCTCCACACTTAAACTTCAATCGCTACTTTTGCCCTTGTGCTCCGATTCAAGCAGTTCGTGTGCAAATGGGTTTCTTTCTTTTCTGATATGCGCATAAGCTTGTCAGGCTACTTTGTTAAGCTCTGGAGGCCACCTGTCACTCACGTGACCTCTTCGCCTGCGTTTCCTCCAAGTCTGCCATCCGTGATCTCATGACAGCATTCTAGCGAAGTGCTTTCTGGAAGCTCTTATTGACGCCATACGACCACCTCTGCGATAGTGGCCTCCTTTTCAAAGCTCGATCAGTCCTCTGTCGTTAAGAGGCAAATATGAACTTTCGGATAAAACCCTTCAAGTGTTTCAAGTGCCATGTATACTGCCACGCACCAATTTTTTTGTGAGCTGTGTCTTCATACAACAAATAAAATGCACTTCACACGCTCAAGTACATTATCCATAATAATGATGGTGTCTACTTACTTAGGGAAGATCGATTAACTGAAGCTTCGAATGACTGGATGGTTAAATTTTCTTTATTTCCTATACATAGTCTGGACTCCGGGGCACGAGTCCCGGGCGGAGAACGCGGCGGCACACGCCGCAGCCTGAGGACACACTCTCCGGGCTAACCCGCCGGGGATCCGCGCCGTGGGGGACCCGGACGAAGGCGTACCGATATCGTGGCGCATTACAGACTCGGCAGAAGACGGTATCCTCCACCGCACCCCAAACTGACGAGAGAGGACGCCGTTGCATGGAGAAGGCTACAGACAAACACATTTCCGCACGGGACATTGTTCCACGCGATATATCCGACATGCTATGACTACGACTGCAAGAAATGCTCAGCGCCGTGCACACTCTACCATATTATATGGGAGTGTGCGCACAACAAGGCACTGCCCTCGATTCCCCATCCTAAAGTCATCGCTACAAAATGCCGGCCCAGTACAAGCATTTTGCCGACTTCAATATTCTATAAAGGACTTCCGTGGCACGGTGTACCCATAACATACTGAACAAGTCGTAACTGCACCATCGGCATAAACTTCTCAGTTTAAAGACCCTGAAAAAAAAAAAAAAGGTTTCTTTTTCAGGGGGTTTTATGTCATGCATCTAAAGACGCTGCGAACATTTCTGCTCATTGACTGATTGAATACCGCATATTTTTCCACTTTCAGGCGCGACGCAAATCCCGCCCTTTGCTTCTATATACATACTTTCCGTTGTCGTACTCAATGTTACCTTTTCGCATTTTTCCTTCTCTCGAACCTCTCCCACTACACCGCTCCAAACCGCACCGCCCTGGTGTGCGCTAGCAGGACAATTGCACAAACCCATCTTTCCGGCCAAGGGCCATGCTCCACGGGAGTCGCACCTCAGCTAACTTGAATTACAAACTACAAAAACGCACGATAGAGGAGGTGTCTGCACACTGACACGAATGGCGCTACTTTAGTTTTTTACCAGGGGCTTTACGGCTGGAGCTCGACCAATTTATTTTTAGACAAATTTTGTACGTAATCCACGTGAGAAAAAGAGAACCAAAGAAAAACGTTAGGATGTCAACGTTTACATCCTCCAATAAAGCAGATGAAAGCAAAGCGGGTGTCCTTCTAAACACTATATATAACCTACCACTTAGTGATGATGATAATGTCATCATCACTAAGTGATTTTATCAGGCTTATTTAATTAATTCCCTCGAATTGGTTCAAAATCGTGCCGCACGTTTCATTTCCAGGAACTACAACCGTCACTCAAGCATAACAAGCATTAAATCATCGCTCTCCCTTTCTACATTGCAATCAAGGAGAATAATCGCCCTAATCTGTCTATTCCACAAGATAGTCCATAGCGTCAATCATCCAACGCTGCCTCTTGCACAACCTTACCGCACTTCACGTCGTTTAAACAACCCTCTAAGCTTCCAACGCATTTCTGGTAGAACCGTTGCATTTAATTCATCGGCTTTGCCGCAGGCTATCATTCACTGGAATGGTCTTCCTGAGCACATCGCGGAGATCCGTGATCCAACTAGTTTTAGGGCCGAAGTAACGGCCATTTTTTCTAAATACTAACACATTAATAAGTATTGTATAATGTTGTGTTTACTTTTCAGTGATGGGTGCTAACAGTCAATAAGCATTGTTTTTGCATAGTCATATTACTCATGCTCCTGACATTACCCCTATCTATGTAATCCCCCCCCCCCCCCCCCCTCACACAATGCTCCGATGCTGGAGCCTGTGAGGCAACGTGAATAAAAAATGTGCTTCCATTCACTACTGAAATTACAAAAAAAAAAAAAGATAACCTCGTCGTCTGGCTGGCATTTTTTCGCGCTGCCGGGACTTTTGACACATGTTAGGCATTGATGAGATGCTGTGATGCCTTTTTTTTTTCTGACCCTTTCACGTGCATGCTGCCTCGTCTGAACAGCTGTTGGCGCTCATCAGTTTATGGCTGCTTCTTAACGCCGCGTGTGCGAGGCTCAGAAACCGCCACCAGCATGGATATCGCTGATGAATTTGCTTGCTATGGGACATGTTTGTCTGAGTCTGGAGAGACTGCATTTACATATAACTTGATTTCCTGCTGTGAGCTGGATTTAGATTCCGTATGCAATTTTCTACGTAATAACATATAACGATGATTAACGATTTTTTTTTCAATAGAAACAAAGGGCTCTCGGCTCGATTCGGTGCTCGACCAGTCGCGCAATTTTTGTGTCCGTTTCTTGCTCAGCTTGCCTGCCTGATTTTACCCGATCACCGGTGACTAATGGTGATGCATAACGAGCGAGTTAAGTCGAAGGACTTTGGAACACGCAGGGGGTTTTTTACGAACAACCAACGCTATACGAGACATTGCAGGAGCCCGTTTGAAATCGTGGTTAATATCGTCTTTTAGCACCTTGAGGTTAAAATGGAAGGTAATCGCAGTATGGACTGGACTGGAAAAACTTTATTTAGGTCCTGCAGGACGCACTTAAGGCGTATCGGGCGTCTCCCACGTAGGGACCGACAGGGAATACCTGGCGGCCGCTTCGTGGGCCTGCTGGACGGTCCATTGCTGGACGGCGAGAAGCGAGCTTCTCAGGCACTTCTCCCACTTGACCGAGGTAGAGTCGGGATGAGCGTTTCTACACTCCCAGAGCATTGTGTGCGAGTGTCGCCGTGTATCCGCACGAGGGGCACGTGTCGCTGGGGTACGAGTCAGGATAGAGAACGTGGAGGTTGGCGGGGTTTGTGTATGTGTCTGTTTGTAATAAGCGTAGTGTTAGCGCCTGCGATCTGTTGAGTTTGGGGTGTGGGGGCGGAAAGATTCGGCGTCCAAGGCTGAAGTGTTTTGTGATTTCGTTGTACGTAATGGGTGCATCCCGGTTGGTCTCTATTCAGCGAGGTGGGGTTGCCCTGAGACGGCGCGGTCAGTAAGCGCACGCGCTACATCGTGGGCGATCTCGTTGAGGTTTGACGGGGCACCCGGCACCCGGCCGAGATGGGCGGGGAACCAGATGACGGTGTGGTGCTTGAGGGTACTCTGATCCGCGCTGCGGAGGATGCGTAACGCCTGGCCTGAGAGGACGCCGCGTTCGAAGGTTTTGATGGCCGGTCTGGAGTTGCTGTAGATGACTGGCCGTTTGCTGTCGAGTACAGCCTAGGCTATGGCTACTTGCTCCGCTACTTCGGGATCTCGAGTGAGGATCGTGGCGCAGTTGAGGATCCGCTGCGAGGATGGGACCGCGACCGCGGCGAAGGCTCGGTTGTTGCGATAGGCAGCGGCGTCCACGAACGAGACATCGTCCGTTTTCATGTATATGCGCCTGAGAAGGGCGGTTGCTCGCGCAAGGCGCCTGCCTCTGTTTAGGTCGGGATGCATATTTCGCGGAAGAGGAGCGATCGTGATGAGGTCTCGGATCTCGCGGGGGACCGGCGTCAAATCTGGAGGATCCCTGGTCATCGAGGAGAAAAAGCCGAGCTCGCGCAGAATGTGGCGCCCGCCTTGGTAGTCGGGAGTCGGATCATCTGCGGTCGCTCCTGAGCCTCGGCGATCTCTTCTAGCGTGTCGTGCACGCCGAGCTCGAGGAATTTAGAGGTTGAAGTGGTGATAGGGAGGCCGAGGGCTCGTTTCACAACCTTTCGAATAAGGGCGTTGAGTTTGTCGTGCTCCGCACGTGGCCAGTTGTGTATGGCGGCGACATAGACAAAGTGGCAGAGAACACACGCATGTACAAGACGCAGTATAGGTTGTCTTCTTTCAGGCCGTGGTGCCGGTTGGCCACTCTACGTACGAGTCGTGTGGCATTTTCAGTCTTAGTCATGAGTTTCTGCACCGTTAGGGTGTTGGTTCCACGGGACTCGATGATCATACCCAGGACCCTGATGCAGTCTACCCTGGGAACTATACGACCGTCTCTTATGCGGAGTGTGATGTTGCGTTCGGCCGGAGGTTTCCACCCTTTGAGCTTGGCGCCACGGCGTTTGGGCAAGTACAGCAACAGCTCCGACTTGGTGGGGGAGCACTTGAGACAGGTGTGTTCGAGGTGGGACTCGGCAGTTTCAATGGCCTCCTGCAGGGCGGATTCGATGAAGTCATCCGACCCCGCGGAGCACCAGATGGTTATGTCGTCCGCATAGATGGCGTGATTTAGCCCGTCGATCTTCGAGAGTCGTTCGGAGAGTGAAATCACCACTAGGTTGAAGAGCGTCGGCGAGAGGACGGACCCCTGGGGGTTTCCCCGCTGTCCGAGCTCGACTTCTTCCGACACCAGGTCTCCTGCGCGGAGGACGGCCCTGCGCCGAGTGATGAAGGAGCAGACGAAGTCCTAGAACCGACGCCCGAGCCCGAGGTCTGCGCAGTGCCTTCGTGTGGCTTTCTAGTAACGTTGGTTCATGGTCATGTCCCGCTACTAGAGTTGTGTCTTGAAAGCCCTGAGGGATTTTCTTGTAGACAGCAATGTAATTATTTTAATTTCATTTGTAGATGTTTTTATGAACTCTATGTAAATTGAGTGTTTATTGTCAGGCCTACATGAAAAATGACATCCGTGTGTTATGCGTATAGTAGTGTTTTTATTGTACAGTGTACACGAACTTTTGCTTAACGCGGGTGCATACGAGCCGCGCATCGCCTTGTTTTTTTTTCGAAGTTGTTTACATTTTGTTTTGACTTTGTGTGTTTGTGGCATGTGTGTGCTTATTTAATAGGGAAATGGGTAACTACAGTTCCTACACTGGCTCTAACGAAGCGTGCTTCACCATCTGTCTGTCTGCAGTTATTCAACAACAGCAAAAATACCCACACTTAGGACGAGCAAACGGAGCTGCGGAAATGAGGCAGAACTAACAAGTCTTGTAACTCCGCGCCCTCCTTATACTAACGTCGCTGACTACGTCAAAGAGGCCCAGTGCCCTAATCACCCTCAGTCCAGCCCCAAAATAGCGCGGTAAATTGCTGTGTCCCGAAACCCAAAAAAGGAACTCCTGGCTCCGCTGAATGGAGTGAGAGATTACTCGAAGACTATACGAGTACTCGGAAGTTCGCGTAGGGTAGGGGTCGTAAAAATAGTTACGTGCGTAAGCAGTTCCTTCCAGCAGCGAATAGGCTAAGCTGCCAGCCAAGCTATTCAGTAGCAGATCGATTCTTCTACGAGTAACGCTTAATTGTTTCGCAGCCGCGAGGCATATATATGTATGATGCTAATTGCGTCATATAAATAGGTCTCTTGGATTCGATACCAGCCTGCTCTGGGCCAACCGAGAGAAGGGATGAAGACGATGTATGAAATCAATTGCTACTTTATAAATGGCCTTCAAACTGTTTTTGTAAAACTGTGTCGTCAAGACACAGACATTTCAAACGCCTCTTCTGTGGTCGCTTTATTTCTGTATGCCAGAAGACAATCCGCAATGTAGCGCGCATAGCGTGCTGTCTTACATAATATTACAACGCCGAATTACTAGGGTGACAAGGCACAACTCTAGAGACCTCAGCTGAAGGGCTATGTATGATACCATCCGAGAAATGAAGACGAAAGAAATATATAGGACTAATCTGCTCGCGATAAATATCGGGAAAAGGAACAAGCGTACAATAACATCAAAAATACTTTTACCAATACATGCATATGAAATATCATTCACCGCCGTAATGCAGAAATTTATGTTTCTAACGACGCGCACCTACTGATACGCGAAAAGGAACTCAATGACCCGTTTTCCCACCTTCAACACGCGTCTCACAGTTCTAGCGGCCCTTTTTTTGAGTCGAAAAGGTTCACGGGTTAATTTATTTGAAGCAGCTGCCAAAATTATATGAGTATGAAGTGCGAGTTTTGGGAGTTTGAAAACTATTGAGTTATTGAAGCGACAGATTAACCTGGACAATCCGTATACACTCTGTCCCTGCGGGCCTGATGCCCATGTTTACACGTGTAAAAATGCATTAGAACTTGACTTGAGCACACAAGCAAATTATTATTCCAATAAAGTATTGCTCAGCCATGTGAGGGCTCGAACATTCAATTACATGATTTAGTAGTAGTAGCAGTAGTAGTAGTAGTAGCAACACCTCAAATATTTGTATGCCACCCTATATACGTGAGAGCGCACACAAAACCACTCCGAATTTCCTTCCTTCCGCTTGCCTCCAATATTGGGCGAAGTGCAGGCAGCGTGTACCTTCGTGAAGCCCGTGCCACGAGATCGAGTTCTAGGGCTTTTGGCAGTGCGAAATTGATTGGTCTAATCCTTAATGTGTCAAACTCCATACCAGCTAGAGACTCCATCCTCAACGCTACTGGGCGACAGGGGCAGTCGGAAGCGCCCGTGCGTAACCATAACGCGATGTTTCCCGCAGGCTTTCCTGCGTGGTAGTCCGCGTGGTTTGTTTTCAGCGCCAGAAGGAAAGAAGCTCCACGTGCCGACATCCACGGCGCCGAGCGGATGTAATACATGAAAGGGCTGCCCCGTTGTGACCGTTCGATTTGCTCTCCTTCTCCACTCCCGCGCACGAGAACGTATAGGATCGGCGGCGCACTGGTGGCGGTCGCTGACGCACTCACTGGGAGGAGCACGTGCTCGGATGTTGACGTGATGAGCCCGCCACAATGCGGTACTGTTATTGTGTCACTGTGCCGAGCTCACTGGACGAAGGACGCGAGAAAGTGAGAGAATAAAGGGGAAATGCAGGGAGGCTAACTAGAAGAGAAAGATCCGATTTTCTACCCTACACTGGGGAAACAGGGAAGTAGGAAGATAGGAGGTTAAGGTCCTCATTCATTTGTTGGTATTCGTCCCCAGTGTTGCTGAACAGGAGAATGTCATCTGCAAACAGAACGTTGCTGAGCTATTCGCCGCTGATCCTCACTCCTAAGCCTTCCCAACCTACTAGCTTGTGTACTTCTAAGCATGGAGTGAATAGCATTGCTTTGATTGTGTCTCCTTGCCTGACCCCTTTCTTGATAGGTAGGTTTCTACTTACCTTGTAGGGAACCAATGTAGCTGTGGAACCTTTGTAGATATTTCCAAAAATGTGATCCACTGTAGAATATCCCCTGCTGAAGCCAGTCTGTTATTTTGGTTGACTGAAGTCAAGTGTTGCCTTGATTCCATTGAAAATTATCTTGGTGAACATCTTATGCGATCTTGAAAGCAAGCTAATGGGCCTATATATTCTTACTTAGATAATTCTTCAATTCTTTAACGTCTTCCTTCTTATGGATTAGTATAGTGGGGGCATTCTTGCAGCTTTTTGGTACACTTGAAGTCGTGAGGCAAGGTGATCAATAAAAACGTTTATTTTGTTTCAATCTTCATTCAGTCACCAGATATATTGCCAAGAGCGTAAAGCACCTGGCTCATTAATATGGGAGGCTGTGAGCTGATCGAGCCCTGATGGGTACATGGTGGCATCTATGTTGCACCACTTCACATTTGAGTTTCGATTTACCGCCGGTGTTATGGGGTGCATCCAGGTTGATCTTCGGGAGTTGCGGTAACCACTACACCGCATCTATGTGAAATCTATCGCTGCAGTGGAGCTTCGCGCAGCTTCGCGCAGTGAAGTCTAGCATGGACAAAGCGAGGTGCTCGATCGTCGATAGCAATTGTAATGACCTGACAACGCTCTGCTCGCGGACGGAGGTGTTGTTCAGGATAGGAGTTGTGACCTAGTCATCTGCTAAGTTCCCATGGGTACTAACAGAAACGTCTGAAGCAGCCAACCCTCCACAAAAGGAGCAAAAATATAAATTTAATTGGCGAGAAAATTTACTCTTTTGGGAGAGAGGACTTCAACACGAGCAAGGAAATGTTGGCCCAACTCTTGTCGAAATAAAGATGCGCGGAGTGTTTGCGTTCAAATTTTAATCTGTTTATCTACGGTAAACGGTAAGAAACACATTCTTACCGTTTTTCACCCAAGTTGGGTCACTGGGGTAGCCCATGCTTTAAAAGGTGGCGCAACAGTCTGCGGTGTTAAGGGAAGACGGGTCGAAACAAAGTCTTGGGCACAGCGTATGTGGCACCGGGTCACTTGACATGCGCAACTCGCTGCTCAACGAACCTTTTTGATGCCACACTGGCTCCTCTATGAACCTCATTCACTAAAACTTAGATAACTGCGTGTGTGTGACTGGGTAAGTGTTGTGGATATGATGAAGTCGGTTATACCGTCTGCAATTTATTGAGGGCTTCCGAGGCAAGGCATAGCGTCCGAGGAGGAGAGGAGAAGACGGTGCCTGTGTTGCAGCCACACCGTAGGTTGCTTGGCTGGTTTGCCTTCTATGATGGCGCCCATTGCGGGGGATTGGCCAAGATCTTCAGGGTATTCGGAAACTTCGGTTGATACTAAAATTGATAAAATTGTCGGGAGGAAATGAACAGCGATAACATACGAAGAATTTAAGAGAATCTCATTGAAACAACTATAAATTTCTGCACGGCTGAGCAAACATCCCTGTGGCAGTTTCCAATAGAGGAGGCTCCTAGATAAAGAATATTTAGAAGGGAAATATTACCGCAGCAAGCTTCGCTCTCTTCCTGCGAGCCTCGTGTGCGCTCTGAGCTGGCGGCAGTGGGACCGCTACATAAATCCGCAATGCAATTCGGAGGCCAAGCTTCACGGCGGCGGCGCTAGATAAGGCCAATTGCTTTTAGGTAAGCGCGAAAGAGCTAGGAGTCAATGCACGATGCACTCATAGCTCGTTTCGACGGTGGCAATACGTCGCGTCGCTATATTCATTCAATGACCGTAGACAGTCATCGTGACATGGGTTCTGGCACAATTTTTTTTTTCTCTCGCCACGCGAACGACGATGGAGGGATTTTTTTGTTCTGCGCCAACTCTGGCGCTGAGGCTTCAGTGTGCAATTGTCAAAAGCGAAGTTTGGAGGTTAGTACTACACAGGGCTGTCGCAAGTAAACGTCGCAGAAAGGTTAAATATAACGGAGTGCATTAAGTGAACGGTGACCACTGCGACTTTGATGCTAGTCGTGAGGGATGTTTGATTTTATTTTTCAGGACTATTTAGTTCATTAAGTTAATTAAGTCACTTTTATTTAACTCATATAATTGATGGTGTCAATGGAATAATGTGTCGAAAATGTCACGTAGTGACTGATAATCAGCGTTTAATGCATCCAGGTATTGTGCGGACCTTTTTTCCAAAGAGGAAAATAAAAAAGCACGCAAAATATAATTTAAAGAAAAACACTTACAACGCATCCCCGTGAAACAATATCAGCTGTCTCGAACGAAAATATCGTCGCTGTGTACCTTACACACGTTGAAATCCAGATCTTTGTGCTTGACAAGGACCGAATACGTACGCCGTGTGTGTGTGTGTGTGTGTGTGTGTGTGTGTGTGTGTGTGTGTGTGTGTGTGTGTGTGTGTGTGTGTGTGTGTGTGTGCGTGTGCGTGTGCGTGTGCGTGTGCGTGTGTGTGTGTGTGTGTGTGTGTGTGTGTGTGTGTGTGTGCGTGTGCGTGTGTGTTTTTCACGCAGGACCTATAGGTTGCTTTAAACGTTCTTATCAGTCATTTCTGAACTTCCTTTACCGATTTAAAACTAAACTTAATGAACAATTTATCTTTGCTACATGCTAAAAAAAGACAAAGGAATACAATTTGCATGGACAACCCCTATCAAGATAAAGTAGTCGCCGTTCGCGTAAAGCATACCAGCCAACTCCCGAATTTTTCGTAAAGCTTCCTAATTTGAGCTCATTTTACAATTTTATCAGTGTTCCGACAATTTTTACGAAAAATTTGTGCTGTTCACGAAAATGTTTCAAAGGCGTCGAAGGATATGGGGGTAGGGGTGCCAGATGACAAAACAGTACAAGGAACAAATTGTGATAGTATCTGTGAGGCCCTTTTGTGGCCGCACTAATCAACTCTGCATAGTATACTGGAGGGGTAGTTGCATCTAGCAAGTTCCTTGTTCGAAGAAGTTCCTCAAGCGGGTGAAATCGTCAACAACAAAGCCACTGCAAAAGTCAGCGTGATCCAGACTTATACGTAACGAATTACATGTAATTAATTACTTGCCATCAATTACACTTTTGGGTAATATTGTAATTTAACGATTACTTTGTTTACTCGGTAACGCTCACTGTAATTTATATTACTTCTTTTTGAAGTAACGAATGGCATGTAACCATTTACCTTATTGAAGAGGTTAGGGCGCAACGTTGAGAACCTGTATGTGGCGAAAACTACTGTAGAACGCCCGAGATCGTGTCATGCAGCATCCTCGCGCCCATGTTCAGACAGGCAAAACATCAGTGTTTGTTTCCGCATCTTAACGCTCCACCAGATCTTGGCCGATGAATTGAACAGGTAGGTATCGTACAGTCTCGATATAGCGAAGGCCACTTAGAACGTTAATGTCAGGATATAACATACAGACGAGTATTTCGCCTTTTCATTGGCCCGACTGGGGACGTCTTCTACAAGTACCAGCAACAATTCAGTGATGTGCTTCATAGAAGACCCAGACGCTGAGTAACCCCAATATTGTGCGCAAAGTCTGTATACGTTACAACACCGCCCTACCCTCCAACGCGAACAGTGAGAGAGCTGGCTAACCTTCCTGTCTTTCTCTTTTTCCTGCTCGAGCACGTTTTCAGTGCCGCTGCTGATGTCTTCACAACAAACACGAAGGACAATGAACGACGAATGTTTTCTAAAGCAATTGTAAGTGCAGATAAGCAATGTATAAAGGGCTGCAGAGGATGCACTAAAGGAAGCCAGGCGAGCTTGTTTTGTTTGCTGCATCTATGCAATGTTAATAAAAGTGCCAATGAAAGTAACGTATAAGTAATCAATTACTATTGAGTGATTCCTCAATTACGTTGGTGGGGCGGTAATTAGCAACTGCAATTAATTACACTTTTTAATTAAGTAACTAACTGTCATCGGTTACATATTTTTCTGTAACGCGTGCAACTCTGGTTTAATCTAAAAATGTATGTTATTTGTCAGTCTAAAGGTAAAACATCGTTAATAAAAGTATATAATACAGAGCGTTAAAAAAATGGAGCTGGGCATGCCATGTAGTGCGTAAGGTAGATAACCGGTAGACCATCAGAGTCAGAATGGGTGCCAAGAGAAGAGAAGCGCAGTCGAGGATGGCAGAAAACTAGGTGGGGGGATCAAACTAGGAAATTTGCAGGTGGAAATTGGAATCAGCCAGCGCAAGACATGGGTAATTGGAGATAGCAAGCAGAGGCATTCGTCCTGCAGTGGACATAAAAATAGGCTGATGATGATGAGGATGATGATATCCCATAAAAAAGTTAGGTGTCTGCTGAGGGAAACCTTAATGAAATTTTTGCTTCTACCTCATCTCCCCCACCCTTCTCCCCTAACCCCCGTCATGTCCACAGAAAATTTATGAATCGTAACGTTCACAGGTTTAAAGGTATGCGTAAAGTCCTCCGTTATTTTTAATTGTTGGCGACATTTAGTTGGGACAGTCGGTGTATAAGCCAGCAACCGTTTTCAGCGAAAGTAAGTCAATAGAGCTGTGAAAGAGCACTTCACCAGTTCAAGTTGACTCAGTGTTGCATTTTCCCATTTAGGGAATGTACAGCAGCTCACACTGGAGAATATAGCCAGAAAAAAACGAATTGCTGGTGCGCCACAAGCCTTCAACACATCCCTAAAACAGTGGTCGAATAAGAGTTGTTCCATGCAACGAAGGCTCCGAAAAGGTTGAAACGAACAGGATTACGCGCTAAAAACAGTTCGATATGTCAGGTAATTCGATATAGATAAACTCGGCTATAACGAACTTAACCGAACTTTCGTGATGCGTTGGTTATGCACTGATTTCTTATCTGCAGGGGAGAAAAGAAACGATAGTGTGATGGAAACACTTGCTGTTTCTTTTGGGCCCAGGATCCTTTTAATAATGACACGGCAGACGGGAGACCTTTACAGGCAACACAGACTGTACACAGACACGTTAACACGATGCAGACGATTTACATGCACGCGGACTAGAGTTCTGAATACGTTTGTCAGTCTACGCGTATATAAGGATGTGGCTATAGCACTCATGCATCTCGACTCGCCGGTGTGCGTCGTCGTTGCGTAGCACATCGCTGCGTCGCATGACACTTGAGGACAGCCGGTGTGTTGCTTGCGACGGCCACGTCTTACGCTGTCACCACCACACCACACCTTGTCGCGACGTGAAAGCAGGGGAAACAGCAGGCCGGTATGGCACCAGGCCACTGCTGTCACTGGGCACGCCTTGCCTGTAACGCCTCGGCCGCTAGAACGTCGGGCTCGGTCGGCAGACAGGTAGCTCAGGCGGCCCGGTTCCCAGCACGAAGCACTGCACCAGGCCGCTATAACAGCAGGCCGCTGGTGCGTAGGAGAGCCCAGCCATGAGCGGGATCTCCACCCAGGTCCGCAGGTAGCAGGACACCGGTCGCCAGTATACCCGAGCCTTGAACCGCCGTTCTGCGAGCTGCCGTTCCAGACTTCCGCTCGCTCTCACGCTCTGCGCGCCGCTTCCTTGTTCGTGGTACGTGGTCATCTTCGTCCATAATCACCATCACCAATTCCACTCTTGCTGCTGCCACACAATCACCATCTCTCCAAGCTCGTCTTTCACACACTTTGTCCGCGTCACGGCTGCAAGCCACTATCATGACAGAGAGTTTTGTGAAAACAACACTACACGTATTAGGCAGTAATTTTTGCCCGTGCTTGTTTCTCAGCGTCCCAAAGATTGGTGTTGTAGATGCGCGAGATGGTGTAGACATGTGTATATGTCCGACAACCGTCCAAGGCAACGCCACGTTCCGGCAATGCCTCCGGAAGTGGACCGAATTCCTCCCCAGAGTGCGTCAATGCCGTCGTCGTTTGGTGCCGGCACGATTCCAAACAGTCTCGCATGCATTCGCGGAAAAAAAAAATACGCCCACGACAAAAACTTCATTAAAATAACTCTCCTGAGCGCTGTGTTGGGGCATGCCAGCGGCTTTATATGGCGCTGGCAGCAGAGGTCCCGAGTTTTATATATCCAACGGCCAGTTCGTTATGAGGGAGTTATTTTAGAACAATTTCAATCGATGTGTTTTGTATGTTTGATATAGAGAGCTTTCTCCGGGTTCGTTCAGGTTTGACTGCAGTGGTCTTGCTGTTTTAGATAAGCGCTCTTTACCGCTAACAACGTGCTTAGACTCTGATCGTGTCCCTGCAGACACAGACGAACTCTCAGATTTATCTGTGAGTATTTCGCTATTGGTGACCTCAATTCTCTGGAAACAGTGTTGCACAAAATGAAAGGTATCTTATTTTTCCCTTTGTTTTTGTGGCCACATTGCGAACGTTTCACACTTTCTCTATATCACCTTTCTGTTCCCTCTTTCCCGTCCCCCAGAGTTGGGTAGCCAACGAGGCGCATTTCTGGTTAACATCACTGCCTTGTCTCTTTTCTTCCTCTTCCTCCTTCATAAGATCAACCATTCTGATCACCACAATCGTCGCGTCATAGCAATCAGTCGCCATCCTATGCCACTGATTTCGCACTGTCAGCACTTCTGGAAGCCTGTGCTTTGTTAAGGGCCGGAGTTTGGTAAACCTTCAACAGCGTCTGCTTGGAGCTCGAACCAGGTTGACCATCGGAGAGGGTCCGGCAGGGAAGACGGGGCAACGTAAAAACAAATAACCCAAGCCTAATGCATAGTTACGAAGGAGCGGTGTGCTCCAAAGAAAACATACAAGAAACTTTCAGCGTGCATACTCTTGCACGCCAGGACGCAAAACAAAAGTGTTCTTCACGCGGCAGCTTGCTGGCTTTCTTATACCCTGCACCATCCGGGCATTCTCCTTCTCTCGTGCCGCCACTGCAGAGGGCCTTGTTAGGACTGGTCAGGGCAAACCAGACGAAGTGGTGAGGGTGGGTGACAGTAGTGAGGGTTGGTTGCCGTAGCGGGGTTTGGTGGCCGTAGCGAGCTGAACGTCCCAAGCGGAGGTGAGTTGCCCCAAGCGGGGGTGGGCTGGTCGCAAGGCGGCACGGCAGGTTTCGCACATTCCTCGGACCCACGCGACGGACACGTCTGTTCATGTTGACGAGCGAGATTGTTAGGCACGCCGTTTCCCATGCGTTTGCATTTGTTCTGGGCATGACCGCTCAAAGTGAATCGTAACAGCTTCTAATTTTTGAAAGGTAACTTACCGAACTCAAGGGTCAACTCATAGGTTGCAGTCGTCTCATCAGAGCAAGCACCTTCGTGAAACCGCAACCTGGTATACTCGAAGAAATTAAACCGCACACACGACTTCCATGTCAAGAGCCAACGAGGTAAAGAGCTTCGCTCTCTGTGGTAATGCCGTAATAAACGGCATTCACTAACAGTGTTAACGAAACGTCGACATGACGTCAACTTTCAGCTCGACCTTCAGAGAAAAGAGGTCGTCGTGGCAGTGCCAGATTCCACTGCCCCAGAAAAGCTCACTCAAAGGATCGAACGGCACTGAGTGCTCACTACCCTAATAAAAGAGATCGGAAGAGCGAGGGGAGCTTGTTTTGATCTGGGGGACGCGCCATGTTTTTGTTTAGCCCGCACGACCTCGTCCCTCGGCATTCGCGCACGTATTGTGTGTCATCTCTTCGGGCCGACGGGCATCGAACTGTGGCGAGCAGGTGACACATTAGCATCCCACCACGTATGCTGCTTGCGGTCGGCACCGATCGATGGAAGGCTTGGTCGATGCGACAGCTTATTCGCTGATAATACCGACGGGGGGTCCTTGCGGAAAGCTGCCGCTCTCAGAACCTTTTGTCTCGTGTGAGGCGAGCCGTGAACGCCAATACAAGGGCGACGCCCTCGCTCACTGCGCCGCTAAATGCGCTACACTGCGCCAAAATGTCGCCACGCCGCGTCGTCTGCAAGTTAATGCAAGTTTGCGCTCGAGCACAGAAATATCACACATGTTCCTAAGGCAAGAGGGACTATGGTATTCCCGCCCAGCATGTTAATTCCGGTGCTACCGAAAAGTGATTGAGCAAGCTTGGCTCACGCCCCTTCTGATTTCATTGTGACGCGCATGCGGAAATCATGAAATTCGAGAATAAAAAGTCAGATGATTTGCTGGCTGATTATTCTACCCTGGAGGAAAGCTCACGTGTATACACACGTGTTGCCAGGGGCAATATTAGTTCACTGCACATCAAATACTTTTGTTTCCGGAAATAGAGAACATAAGATATTTGTACCTTATTTGTCCAGCTTGCCGAAAATTGAGCAAAATTATTTCTCATCCTTGACATTTTCATTTGTCCCACCTCAGGCAAAAGAGAGAGCGAGAGACGAAAGGCAGGGAAGTTCACCAGAAGTGAGTTTCCGGTTTGCTACCTTTGCACTGGGGCGGGGGATATAGGGGTTGGAAAGAGGGCAACTTTCCTATCGCAAAGGACAGACGCCGGCACTATTGCGCTATACTAAACGAGGAGATATCAGCACTGGGCGCCCAGTTCTCCGTTTCAAGCCCAATACTGTTTATCGGTGATCTTACGAGAATCGGCGCACGCACCCGGACATGGTCGATGGCCTCACCTAAACGCTATACGTTCATAGATGTATCGTAACTGTTGACAATGCAGTAGCAATAATTTGAGCGATCATAACGCCCAAGGAGTGTTTAATGCACAGAACATATTGGAAAACAGAATGTCGTTAGACAATAAAACGCTTTCATAGACTGAAAAAAAAATGGAGGACGCTTAAGCTTCGCCTTTAAGAGTAGAACGTGATAGCGTTATGGGACCCGTTCGCATGGCACCGTTCGTCGCATACGGCAAGTAGGCTTCATTCACTGCAACACTGAACGTGGGAAAGCCAGCTTACAAAGACCAAGCTTACACCGATTCCCTTAAAGCCGGCTTCACTTTTAAACAAGAATTCATTGCTGAAAAGACGTTTTCTAGGGCAATATTTTTAGTGGTCTCATATTAAAATGTGAAGGCCCTAGCACCTTTTTTATTATTTTATTAATTGTTTGATATTGCCCCGACGCGCGCAGGTCTAGTAGAAATGCTGGAAAAGGTGTTTGTGTTTGAGTTTCTTCGTAGCAGAATTAGGTTTTCTCGTACATTCAAATTACAATCCGACGACGAATAGTAAAGTCATATACCATTGATAGCCTTACCATTGAATTTCTCACAGTGAAATTCTTTCGGATTTCATTGTGAGAAATTAAATTTTTGTTCAACAGAACCTTGCACCACGTGGAGGGCCTGCGCGGTCGATGTGGTTAGATGATTTTCTGCGCCACCCGCGATCACACGCCGGTTGCCGACGCCGGATTTTCTGCGACACGGGACCCTAAACGCTATCGCGTTAAAAACAAAATATGGTACACATAAAACTGAATCTGAGAAGGAAAGGTGAAAGGTCGGCATGAGCCTCTACTCTGCCATTCAGAGCTCTTAGGAGGGAAAGGGCGTTATGGAGAATAAGGGTATATGAGAGAGAAAACGAAAGACAGGGAGGTTAAGCAGGGCCGAATCAGTTTGACTACCCCGCCCTGGTGGAAGAGGAAAGGGAAGAGAAAGGTTAAGAAAATGATAGAAAGTCTAGAGTTGATGTGCGCTGGGGTCACCGACGTCATGAAATTTATCAGCGTTGTGAGAAACGCATACGTTCAGACTAGCGCCTTTGGGAATCGCAGCAGGGCTTTAGTGGCCTCCTGCAGCTGCGATGTGACGGCACACGAATACACAATACACGTGCGTACATATACTGTATTGTATGTTGCTTGAATATGTCTGAGCCCAAGCGTCACAGGCCTGTTCATAGAGGCGAGAGATCGGCGCGCTGTTTTGACTGAGTGTAAATAAGAGTATGAGTTCTGACAAGTGTAAAAGTCCGTCCCCAGTCAGCGGTTGACGCTTTAGTCAAGGCCCTTAGTGAACGGCCAACTGTCGCCGGATGATCCACTTACCTCGCCCATCGGCGCAGAGAAAAATACTTTCTCGGTTTAATGTCGTCAAAGCTACGGACAAAGGTGTCTGTGAGGGAAGTAGCCGGATCACGTGCATGCGCGCGCCGCTTCCTTTCTCTTCATTTTGCTTTTACATCAACTTCGTGATCCGCTGTGCGTCAGCTCGCTGCTTGTTTGCTTTATGTCGAGGGTCAAGCGTGACATATCGGCGGCTGTGTTGACACTGCGCCGTATCAAAGTCGTCGTTACATGCACTTCAGAGTAATATACGAAACCTATCTTTTTTTTTTTCTTTATGAGTGACTGCATGTGGTCAAGTGAGTGAACAGCCAAGGCATTATTTACTCGCTGTATAGGTTTGAACCGAAGATTGGCACATGTTGCCAAAAAGGCCGTAGATTACGAGAAATGACAACCGCATTTCCAGATTGTCTACAAGGAAGTGGAAAGTAAACCCGCGCTGTTTCCGACTTCCGGGCTGTTAGCAGCGTAGTAACGCCATCGATCTCTCGACACTGTATCGCTTTGAACCTCCGAGGCGGCCGCCTTACAGTGCCCAGAGAGGCGACATCAGTGCAAGCGCTTTTAGCAGTCCCTGGGAGCTGAATAGTGGCTTGAGCTGACTCTATCTGATATTCTATAGGACCCCTACGGAAGTCTGGGTGGAGTGTTCCAATGTGAAAAGACAGCGCATTGTCACTTAATCGCGTTTTCGACTTCATTTTCCTCTCATGGCTACTGTCCCATTTCTTCCTGGTGTTAATTTTGCCGCCGATACATGCACCTGCGAAAGGCTGGCAAAAAAAAAAAAGAAATACAAGCCAGTGCTTGTATAGGAAGTGAACTGCATACATGACGCCACAGGCAAGCAGCAGAAATGGGCGACACGCTCGGCGTAAGCAAGACGGAAGTGGAAACGCGATCTGCCGCAGTGGCTGCTCCTGCGGCAAGCTGCTTCGCTCTCCTCTCGTCGTCGCGCTTGTCGCGTTGCCAAATCGGGAGTCCCAAAAAGTCTCCGCAATGCACGAGGCAGCACTGGGACACACGTTTGAACGGAAGCGTGCGACTTTCACCCCGTGGAACAGAGAGCCCGGTTGAGAAATAATGCGAGAGAAAAAAAAAAATGAAGAAATAGCGAGAGCTACGTAAACGCAACAACCTGCAGGCTACAGAGTCGAGGAAGTGCGGTGCCTTGAAGCATGCCGCAGCGTGCTTCGGCAGCACGCATCTGACGTCGGCCTCGAGCCCAGTCGGTCTTGCCCAGTAGTCACCAGAAAGCTTCCTCGTTGCTCATTTAGCTGGAACGAAGTTTCTAATGGGGTTCGATCACGCACGCCGTCACCTCACGCGGTCGTAACTCTTTCAAAGACTGGCGGCGATTTTTTCTTGCCTGAGAAACCTGTACAGCTGGCAGGAAATATAGGTGTTTCCAGCTTAATTTGTTGCCGGGTGTTATAAAGATCTGGGGCAATGAAAATACGCCGCGACTGATGGAAGAAGTACAAGATCGCTGCCCTTTCGCGAAATTCTTGTGCTGTTCCAGTGTGTGCACTTTCTGCTCATCCTTCCTGTGAATGTAAAATACATTTAGCACTGGTGTGTTTAGCATCATGACATCATCATCATCATAGGATCGTGATGTGTAGCTGATCAAAGTAGTGGCAGATCTACCGGAATTTTTTCCCTCTTGCTCTAGGTTCTTACAGCGAAGCTGTATACCTCTACCAGCCAAGGAAATTTTTTTGTCGTTGGCGTAAGCGAAAAACGCCAGGCTAACAATTGAATATAAATAGAAAATGAGAGCGAGAGAGAGTGCGCACGTCGCGCGCTATGCTCGGGAGAGAGAAAGAGAAAATGAGAGCAAGAGAGAGAGAGAGAGAGAAACAAATTGTAGCAGTACCAACGAGGCAACGCGCAGAGGTGCTGCCGACGCCAACCGCGCTTCTCCGTTTCCCCGCATTAGCGCCGAACGCTCGCGGTGTCCGTGACTGCAGCAGGCGCCTCTGGCGGCGGCTCGGCCGAGCTCCCACCAGCTGTGCGCTACTGCGCCTGCGCCGTGACGTCTTCCCGGCGTTTCGTCTGCTGCGCGCCGCCCGTACACTGTGCATAGCTTTCGCCCCACTTCCCCTACGTGTGCTCGGACTGCAAGTGCTTCGCGAGGCATTCCCCGATGCCACGGACCACGAGGAAATGCTTATACACTTGGTATAGCCATGACCAGCTAGGGACCGATCAGCTCCGCTGTGTTTTTAGCCTTGCGCTACTAGTGCAAGCATATCTCCTTTGAAATCAGGCATACAGCATACAGCTCAGCACTCGTCTTCAAAAGAAAAATCACAAAACAAGGATCAAAACCAAGGCCCGTGTGAACAATGGGAACCCCCTCCTACGCGTTCCGGTAAAGATTAGGTTTGCAGCTGCTTCGAAAGGGGTTGACGTCATTCAAAACCATCGTGTGAAGTGCAAACCGTATAATGTATGCTAATGACGTCTGCGAATAATGCGAAGCACGTTCCTTCTCCCGCGTCTGTTTCCCGGTATAGATTACGGTTGCGTAAGCTACTCCGAGTGGACAAGTACCCAACAGCATAGAAATCACGTAGTAACGTCACCACGGTCTAGCAACTCATTCAGTTCATTCCATGCTCCCATGGGTAGACCGCGGAAAGTAACGACGCCAAAAGAACAGCGTGAATATAATGTCGTTGTGAAATAATAAAGGGTGTCTTTAAGTACATTTCACTTGTCTCTGGTTTCACTCTTTGTAGAGCCACGTGTGTGAATTCAAGTGACGTAGCAATGGGTAATCGTTGTGGGTGACGTTTACAGCTTCGCTGTCCAACCACCTTCACAGCGCGGATTGGAGCCACATTTTTTGCATGTTCAATAGATTACACGGGGAATGCACGGTACACATAAACTTTGTCTTGCTGCCCAAATGTTTTCACTTCGGTTATTCTTCGACTCTTTACCTACTGTATAAGCGTCAATAAACATACGAACGTCTCGGGTAAGTGGCACCGTAATATTTTCAACTGAGTGTCGCAGGTATAAGCAGGAGAAACGTTGTGGTTCAAGCGTTACTCCCACAGGATGCCACTCCACCTATATCGGCACCTCTATTAGGCTCCCTGTGCAAGCAGTCTTGCCGCTCTTGCAACCTGTAGTTGTAGTGTCCCTTACAATGTTCCTGAAGAGCTCTGATAACGCTGCAAGCTACAAACCACACAATTGCACTTAGCGGGTGGAACTTGTAGCGCGTGGGGTTGCATCCTGAGTAGCTAACAGGAAGCAAGCAGTCGCGCGACCCTTCACTGGTGTTTGCAAAACTTTTTCATGCTCGTTGGCACTGATTTTGCTCGCCGACATCCTCCTTTGCAGCCCGAAAGTGGCCACGCGACCTAATCTATACATTGCGAGGCTCAATTGTTCTGTTTCGCGTCACGACATCATACGGTGAGCAGGAAACGTCATAGCCACTACAGATAAACGAGTGTCTTTTATCTGTACTCCTCAGCTCATGTCTGCTTGTCTCGTGATAAGAAACTCCTATTTGCATTGCACAAGTAAAGGAAAGCGTTATGGTGGTTGGAGACAATGTAGCCTAACGCCTTAACCAAATGATTTCTGCTGAAATCAGAAGGAGCTTAAATTATCAGTAGTTCTAATAACGTGCTCACAAACATCATACCTCCAGAGAGCAAGTACTAATGGCTGCAATCCGCAATTTTCAAATATGTGGAGTATATAAAATTATGCCTCGCGCTGACAACTGCTATAGGCAGACATTGACCTGTCTGTAGAGTGACTGCATCGGTGAGGTGATAATCTTCTTTTGGATTCGCGAATCAGGAAAACATAATTTTGCTACAAGTACAAAGTTTGCGTTTTGCGGAGTCATTTCATCATTCTGCCCAATGAAGGCGGATAGTAAATTTTTAGTTTATAGGCAAGAACACTGACCACATCGTACATAAGGCGACGCTGTCAAACTGGCAATTAGCGCCGCCAAAATCAATCGTGTTGTGTCAAGGCGTGCAGTAACTTTGAGTGAACACACAACTGTAAATGTAGAGTCCAGCGCCTGATACCAAGAGAAAGATAAAGCCCAATAAAATAGGCAGCTGGTAGTTTACGGCTAAATCAAGCGTGAGAGTCAAACGTTTCCATTTCTAATGCTGTGTAACTTGTAGTCACGTGAAAATATGTTATGGTTACCTGAAATACGTAAGTTTCTATACGTCTCACACGGGCCTTGAAAGCATTTCTTGCGTATATCCGCCGACATTGCTGCTAACGGTTGTCAATATTCACGTACACGCTTTATGCACGATATGGCTAGAGTGGTATACAAAAGTTAGGCATCTGCGATCGACTTTAGAAGAGTTAACGACTGTTTGCCTTGTAAGCAAGTGTATAGCGATAGATAGGACGCCATTGCAACTTTTTTCAGGCGTTGTAGACAGACCCGGTGTGACCTCTATTTCACACGGTTGCAGGGTTCAACGCAGAAGGTAGTGAGTGTCCGTACGAGTACGCGCTTTGCAAACAGACTGCAACTGCTGGGCTTGCATGCAGCGACAAGAATTTTTTCAGCTCGAGTTTCTGGTCTCTGTCATATCTGTACCGAGGTACTTGTGTCGAGGTACTTGTATGCTTTCAGTTATTGCTTTATTTTTATTTATTTTTACTGGCTGAACCTGGCTGACCTTTTCCCAAACCTGTCCCGATTTAGGCAACACGTGTCCCGCATGTTTTGGGTGTGGTTCCGATGTCCCCGCTAGCGTCTACTGTTGACGAACTGTCACAGGACTGCATGCAGTGAACCTGAATACTGCGCAGAAAGAGGTCGGTGTCGTGCTGATAACGACTGCTCGAGTTCTGCCCGTGAGTCTACATTGGTTAAATGAACTATGTACGGAGGTTGGAGCAGCTACTGCTTTCCACAGCTATTGCCCAGGACCTGTGATTGGCGCTGGCAAGCATAACCCAGCCGCCCGAGCAATTATATTTACAGACTTGTTACATATTACAGATTTATTTTTACGGATTTACAGATATTACATATTTGTTCTTCTTTTCCCATCTCACTTTGTAGCATGTACTTGAGCATTTCTCACAGCGCTTATATAAACGCCAGAATTTTGCGACTGTAATTGAACTTCTATTCCCAAGCGGCGCTAGCCGATGGCCGACAACTGCCAAACCGTTTAAACAAATTAGGTGGCCAGCCATATATCGGCAAAGTGGAACCAATCTTTGGTGGCCAACTACATTAGAACATCAGTTACCTCAACAACACCATTTTGCAATGTGTTGAAAAATTCACCGACGATTACGATACTTTCAAATGCGAAATTTGAGCGTAGCTCTATACGTGTTTTCATTTCGCGATATATTGGCTGGCGCGGACAATCTGTCTCGTGCGGCACGTTGCAAACGGAGCGAAGTGTGCGGGCGCGACTGCCTTGCCAATATGGGGTTCGCGAAAGCCAGCGAGTGGGTAACGCGTGGGCGCGATTCACAGCAGCAGCCGCCTCCGCCGACAGACCTACCAGACGACGCGCACTACTCTGGCGCCATCTCGTGGCTATCGACGCCGCACTACGCTTTTCTTCTCACGCTTTCGCCATATCCCCCTCCTCCACTTTCCTACTCGCGTCTTTCATCACCCGATGCGTTCCGCGTTGGCTCTTTCATCCTTCGCTGTGCTCGTTCGCTTGGTTACGAAGGGCGCCGACGCCCGCCGCAGGAACGGGCGCCTAATAGCTGCTCTCTCAAATTAATTCTAGCACACTGCAGCTTTGAGGCCCTCGTATGTACTTGCAAGCTCGACCGTTTTTTCACATAAGTCAGTGAACGAAGGTGGCGAAAAACCGTGCCGTTGGAACATGCTCAGCAGCGCAACGCGACGGCTAGTGTAAGTTAGACATTGTAAGAGAAAGTGCGCGAGCGCTTTGCTCCACTTTCTACGAGCCGGGAATAAAGAAAACAGGCACACATCTTTGCCGGTGCGGGCTATATGTGCCCCATTTTAACGCACGCGATGCGCAAATTGAGCACAAGGACCTTTGCACGGCGAGATAAAGCACGACCACAGATTAGTGTAGCGGTGTGAAACGACAGAGACAGGCTGCCGAGTGTGGTTTGTTCATCCTTACAAATACAAAAGCTTCGCGTGGCTATTCTTGGCCTATGTACGACCGCGGCTAGTGGCGAACATTCAATACACATTGGATCACACCCCACAAGCGCCACTTTAGGGAGTCCGCGACACCGCGTTATCTATTCGGAAGAAAAGTGTACGCAATGATAGGTACAGGTATGTATAACACTGTTCTGCATAACGGTGGTCGGCTATTTTACTCGAACGTAGATTCACATTGCCTATTACGTTACGTGGAAGTGTCCTACTTATATTTTAAAAACACACACACACGAGTTTCAAATACATGGAGCGATGCTTCATAAATTTTATGACTATATAAGAAACGTGAGTTACATTTAGCCAAGTGGGAAGTTTTTGCGAAAGATTTCTACTTAGTTGGAACGTGAACGGAAAAGATTAAGAACATAGTCGCACAACGTTATTCTTATCTTTATCTGTTCTGAGCTCATTCAGATAAAAAGAACAAAGCAGCATTCTTTACTAATTTAGCTGCGTGAACGTATCAGTATATATGTAGCTTTCGAAAGAAGCGTCGCATACTGCGACGGAGAAGACGCGTACCTGGCTCAAAACAGTCGTGTGTTGCGGTGAACCAGCAGCAGATGCTCGGAACACCGCAGAGCTTTGGCCATCCATCACGGGTCTTGTGCAAGAAACTTGACCTTTTCATCGTTGGAAAGGCTGCTACTGCAGTTGGCAGAGTCACGTGAAAAACACTCGACTTGCTCGACGCGTTTTCTTTCTTTTTTTTTTTTCTTTGTGAAGCGCAACATTTCTAGGTATAGGTCTTACCGACCAAGAATTTAGCTACTACGAGCTTTCTTCGAGCTCGCATCTCTGCCAGGCAGCTATACGGCTGTTTAATTCCTTGTGCATTCGTTAAATCCAGCCGCGCCTGCAAACTTTAAAGAACCTGTTCAACGATGGACGGGACCACAATAAGTTTGCACACCACTACAACATACGTGCGCATAAATGTCACAAATGTCACTGGATTCCTATCCGTAGCTATCACAGCCGCTGAACACGGCTTTTTGCCTTGCTTCACGCAACAGCAAATTTCCTATTTTTCTGATTGAAGAACTCTTTCCTGGAAACGTTTTATTAAGAAGCCATTATCACCCCTGGTTTTTCGTGCTGGCAAAGTAATTCATGACGCTACAAACATGCATGTAGTTGTTATCATGTTGTCTTCAGTGAGGTCTTGGCGTGCTAAAGAAAGCATTCGTGCAGTTTCTCTCCATGCATGTCACATTGTTCTGCACTCTTCAATTTCGGTGTGAAAGCTCTTATACCGGAATCCAACTATGTCTATATTGCTTACACTGCGGTACGCAAGAACACTGTTACTTCATACAAAAAAAAGAAACACACACACACACACACACACACACACACACACACACACACACACACACACACACACACACACACACACACACACACACACACACACACACACACACACACACACACACACACACACACACACACACACACACACACACACACACACACACACACACACACACACACACACACACACACACGCACGCACACACGCACACTGTTCAATGATTTCTTCACGTAGGTGTATTGGCCATTCCACTTCGGTAAGAATAAGCATTTGCAAGCATCCTCCTAAGGCATATAAGCCTTAGGTGGTCACGTAATGTTCCAGAAAGCTTTATTGTTCTGCATGCAATCAAACAAAGTTGCCGTGGAGCATGCGTCCTCGCCAGAGGAATCGAAAACACACGCATGGCTTCGTGGGTGGACCGCAGCCTTGTCAGTAAACTCGTAACCGACAGTATCACAATGACCCGGAAGCCACTGAAAGATGACACTGTCTCTTCTCTCCTGAGCATGATAGTTAACTTCTCTTATCAGGCATATCATCACATCGTATGTGCGATGAGGTAAAGAAGATTTGAGGCTCTGAAAAGCTGCTTCCGTGCACCGAAAGAACGGGTCGTTCTTGTGCTGGTTGATGAATGATATAGTTCGCAGCGGCACTTAGGGCCGCAAATTCTGTCGCCGTAGATGCCTTTATGTGCAACTCCTTAAATCGCCCTTCATCATTCTTCGTTGTTATCGCCAGGATTTGCAAGTTCACGAAAAGAATAGCACAAAAAGAACAGAAAATGAGCTGAATTATTACAAAATACGGTACCTGATTCATTCTGGGCTCCTCAACACGCAGAAGTAACAATTTCGAGCTATACGACCGGAATTCAGTGATAAGTTTTATATTTCTAAAGCATGGTTTATCATGGTTTATAAACATGGTTTATCATGATGTCGCATGCCAGCGTAATGTATCAATTTGCGGGCCCTTATTTTGACCCCACGTTGGGTGCGAAATGTGCGCTGAGGGCCATGGATTCCGAGCCAACCGTTGAGCTGAAGCTGCAAGAGACATACGTACACTATGTGAACAGACGATCGAGTGGTATCTGCGCCGTGACCAAGCGCGGAGTGCCGCTGGCCGCACAGCGCAGCTCACTAGCCCGCCTCGCGGCCGGACTGGTAAGTTAATTGGTCAGGTTATTTGGTTATTTAATTCAGGGTAGAGCCCGGCCGATGGGCGCTCGTGAACCGGCCACTTAATGGCTACCGTTTCTGGAGGGAACTATGGATTCGCGATCGTTCATCAGCTACCATGGGAATGGTGAGTAGTGCATACATTATTATTATCTGCGCGCTTATGCCTCCAGGTATTCTTTAGTATTTCTTTATCACGGTTTATCCGCTCTTATCGGGCCTAAATTTCCTAGTAATCGTATTTCTCTAAACGCACGAAGAAAATATAACTGCGCACATGCATAGTCATTGCGAATTGTTACACTTATTATGCAATATTCTGTTGAATATGACTAATTAGGGGAGCCAAGAAAGTCGTTCAAAGCCAGATAAACTAACTTCAGACAAATCCATCCACCGTATACACACCCACCGTTCCCCCGTTGGCTGAACCGAGCGTGCCTGCAGTTCTTGTAAACAACTGGTGCCAGATTTCCCTTTAGTAATTTTCGTAGGAAACTCGGTGTCTCGGAGTGATCAATGGTCATGATGATTGCCACTAGCACGTCCACAATTCGCCACAGCATATCCCCTGTGTTGTAAGAGACCTAGCCGCACGGAAGCCACCACCCTATCCCTTTCAGTCACGAATTATGATCGACTGTCAATAAATGTATGAAATCAATCACCATACTTACTGAGTGATTAAGTATGTAATTTATAGTGCACTCTGTATATAATGATATGTTTCTTTATAAAAACGAATTCAATCACAAGTCACTAGTGGGAATTACCTGCGCAAGTTAATTTTTGGTTGCTCACTTTACTAGAAAGAAAAAAAAAATATTTCGCAATTGCTACAGAAACGTGCCAAGTCATAGCTCCCGTCAAACACTGTAGTGCCTTCTCCAAAGCGATCTTCGGTAGAAATAGATTTTCCTTAGAAGTAAAATGAAGGTACTTGAGGTAAGCAGAACGTTTAATTTACCCTAAGATTAGTTATTGTGGTCTATTCCTTGCCACAACTGCACAGAAATGGCAAAAATAAATCGCGTACACAATAGTATACACCGTGGCAGAAGGGGCTATACAGAGTGAAAACAGGATCGGCCAACATGTATGTTTAAGGTCGGCGGTGCTCCTTCTCCGTCTTGCACTGAGTGCAATGAAGTGAGCACTTCATCTGGTCCTGTGAGCGCTTCTGTTCTGAAAGGAGGAGGCTTCTGGACAGCATTACAAGAACAACTCTTCCTCACCAACGTGTATAACAGTTAATCTTCCCGAAAGCACCGCAGATAGCCTGCAAGAAAGTCTCGCGCATTCTTCACAGACTTCTACGAGAAACTGCAGACTGATCGAATCATGATTAAATGTTCGACCCAGAAAGAGACGCCCAGGCGAAGCAATTACTGCCCAAGTTTGCCAGGCTAACCCCGCCTGATGCAACATCATCCCCACCATCTCCACTAGATTTCGGATAAACGAGGCAAGAACAGGCAGGCTGCTTGCTTTGCTTCCAACCACGCTTCTCATGCAGCGACGGAATCTAAACACACTTTTCCGATTCCCGCGAGAGCGTCTGCTTGATGGTTGGAAATACGATAGAAATATCCTGAAAGACGATTTGTTTACAATCCTTAAATACTAAGTAGACGTCGAAATGGCAATACACCTTAGATTTGTTTTGCGCTTTGACAAATGGCTGTTCGTGCGTGTATGCTTGCAAGCCCCCACCTGCACGTTTCTCTCTCTTTTTTTTTTCTGTTTAGTCAGTCTTTCGCGCAACGAAAATAATGCGGCTTGCTTTGATGGATTGCACGATATTTCGCTGACAAAAAAGAGTCAGTCTTGAAAATTCAGAGTCGCGGCTGTACTGATATTCTCGCGAACTTAGGCCTGTGTCTGTGAACGACAACCAAAACAACCTTGCACGTACACATATGTCAGGCAACCTATTCCGCTCAAACCCATAGATTTGCTGCATAGTGCTTTGTGTTTGTGGGACAAAAAAAGGAATTGTGCCCCGACTGTGATAAAAGTTAAGATACCAAATACGCCAAAGAAAAGGCGCGGAAAGGCCAGTAATGCGAAAGTAACAACCATGTCATTTCAGACGAATAAATCTACAATAACTCTACCTAAGCGGGCAGCCACAACCAAGTGTGGCCGAGAACTGGAAGAAAGAAACAATAATATTACTGGGGCAGCAGTAAGATAAAAAATCAAGGAAAAAAAAACACTGTGTCGTGTTTTTAGCTGTGTGCGACAGCTGGAATTGTCTCCACAAATCAACAAGCAATAAAGTCTTTACCCGTGATTATTTTCACGGTAACTGGGTTTATTCCTTTTCCGGCTGTAATAAAAATGAAGCATACGCCATACGCACATCAATCAATCAATCAATCAATCAATCATCAATCAATCAATCACAAATTACCTTATTAAAAATCAATAAATGCGTACAAAATAGTTGGACCAATAGCCTATGTGGCTATTACCTGGTCCAATACAGAAAAAAATACATCATAAGAAGCCAACAAACAATGGCACCAAGGACAACATAGGGAAATTACTTGTACTTACTAATTGAATTAAAGAACTAATAAATTAATGGAAATTAAAATGCATGAAAAAATAACTGGCCGCCGGTGGGGAACGATCCCATGTCTTCGCATGACGCGTGCGTTGCGATATATATATATATATATATATATATATATATATATCGGTCAACCATGCGCATATCTTCTCAACGAGTAAGAGCGTCTATTGTTTACATGAGCACGTCTTCATTTACTAGGCGAAGAAAAACATTTGACTAGACAAGAAGAAGCGTCTACATGCGACGTCAAAGTTTATCGTTTTTTTTTTTTTTTAAATTCCACAGGCACAGTGTTCCAAGTTATAGCTCCAAAGAACTCTAATAATCGTTCACCGTAGACATTGCTGCAATAAGAAAGATTAAAGTTAAAGTTACTTGCTTGCCTCGTGTTTTCCATAGCCAAACCGACTTTCGTGAATGCTAATAAATTGTTGTTAAAAATGAGAAGGTGCGCACTCAAGAAAATTGAATGATGAACAAAATGCATTAGTATCCTGTATTGCACCAGCATGACCGTAAATGTAACTCCAGTTATTTCACTATGGCCCACCGGACCACACCTACTTAAGAGCACAGTAGACTCGTTGCCGGCAGGATAGCGTTAACTGCCGGTTAAGTGAGGCTGTCCTGTTGCCACATAAATTTCAGCTAAGTAATGTCCGTTATTGATGAAACATTGTTGAACTTACAAGAAAGGGTCCTTTCCTGAACTATATTGGATACATTTGTATAGCTTTCATCAGTAGGGCTCAGTAAGCAGTGTCGCCCTCGCTATAGTGAAGAAGACACTTTGATTAGGGGGAAGCGCCAAGCCCACAACGAGCACAGCCGATAATGACGCTATGTGGCCACGGCCGAATCAATGGCGCCGATGGTTTTCACTCTCACTGGGAAGATCACGATCGCTTGCTTGCGCTAGTAACCTGTGTTTCGATCGGGAAACGCCGACGTGAACGTGCTTCAGTGCTTATGCGTTTGTTCGCTCTGCTGCTCGACCCTTCCGGAAGCTACCAGTGCATAGTGAGCTGGCGCGTCGATATGCCGGGGAAAACCATGTGAGCCGAGTGCCAGCCCTGGGAGCCAGGACCCGGCCAGGGGTGTCGGTCGATCCCTCTCGGGGGTATACCTTCACTTTTGCATGACGTGGCGTCTGGCAGGGCGCCTGTTAAGCGATGTCCGTCCTGCCCGCTGGCTTAGCCTATGCCTGTCAGCGTCGACTGAAAGTGAAATGAATGAATGAATGAATGAATGAATGAATGAATGAATGAATGAATGAATGAATGAATGAATGAATGAACACGCAGTTACGGAGCTGTCTGTCTGAAAAACTTTATTTAAAGTGCACGGAAGAAGTTTCCTCTCACACCTCTCACACTCACGATGTGGGCACCTCATTACAGGAGCCCATTGGCGACCGCCGCGGCTCGTGCTCGGTCGACCAGGGCCTTCTGGCTCGCCAGGTCGGAGTAGCCGAGCAGGAGCAAAAGCTGCACATTGCAGACTGACAAATCTCCGGCCCCCATAGAGTTCAGTGGCGAGTGCGAACAAGCCTGCTCTACCAGGCAAGACAAACATGTGTGATTGGAAAAGGATACGAGTATCGCGAAATTCAACGGATCATTTGCATATACGACACAAACAAGTGCGGCAAAACAAATAAAGCTTACACGGAAAGACAGCGCAACGGTGAAACCTTTCGAAAGAACACCAATGCCTGACATCATAATGAACTGGTCGCCCAACCAACAATGAAGTTGAACTTGCACGGCGATTTCATGTGTGCGCAGTTGTGCGTTCATCTGTCGAGCCTTGTTCATTCTTGCATCGCATCCGGCAACCTTCACTTTCCTGCGCGCCTCGGGCACACCGATAAAATATTAGCGGTAAGGAAGAAATACACTACAAAAGGACCAATGAAAATCCCCGAAAGTGATCGACCGCAAATACCACTCCCTGGTCATGTCACCCTGCGCGTCCGCCGTAATTGCACCCCATTTCCTTCAACGATGCTGATAGACTTGCAGCGCTAAAGAAAAATGCAGGAACGAAACAAGGGTCACGGACAAGCACCCGGCCTGTTGTTCATGTTTTTCTTTGTTGTTCGCACTTCAAGTCTACCGGAGATGGAACACAACATAGCCCGCTTCAAGCCTTGCTTAATAATTTCATTAAACCAATTACCCACAAGAATGACATCAGAGCTCAGCGCTAGTATAAATGACAGAACCGTCACATAACGGCCATGCTTATTGTTTGTCTCGTGCGTTAAATTCTTTGCGTTTGTTTGCTTACGCGTAACATTGGAGCCTGCTGAAAAGGTTAAAGCAAGTAATAGATAACTGCGCTAAGCCCTAAGCCAACATCGCTACTGTTACAGCCTATAAGCAGCTCCTCTACTCGGGCCACACAATGCATTCCATTTAAGCACCTCATGTTGTCTTTCCGTTTCGGGCAGAGCGTCTCTGAATTGAGACCGGTGCACTGCGTAGCTTGCACCGGTAGCTTGCACCGTAGAACCCCATAAATAATATGGGGTTCTACGTGCCAAAACCACGATCTGCTTATGAGGCACGCCGTAGTGGGGGACTCCGGATTAATTTCGACCACCTGAGGTTCTTTAACGTACACCTAAACCTAAGTACACGGGTGTTTTCGCATTTCGCCCCCATCGTAATGCGGCCACCGTGGCCGGGATGAGCAGACATACATATAAAGCGTGCGCCTGTTAACGTATATCATTCCTGACTATGTGGCACACTGCGAGGCAGTTTTAGCGATGAAAATATTAGGACTCACTAGGCAAGGAAACCGAGTTCATCATCTGACCCAGCCGTGAACATTTAAACGCGGGCCCCGTGTCGCAGAAAATCCGTTGTCGGCGTCGGCGGCGTTGTCCGTTAGCGAAAATAATATTTAGGTAAATGTATATGCCACGCCTTTCTATATGACATGCGTTATATGCGGGTTATATTGCCACACCATTCTATCATTAAAGTTACTCATACCTTGTCTTGCACTCTTGGCAAAGCTATTCCTCGGAATTTTGAGAATGACAATCCACAAACAAATGTCATGAAACAAAACACCGACAGCGCATGCCTTTTACGTTAAATTTTCTCAGACTGAAATATTAGAAGTACGAAACAAAAACGGAAACCTGAAAATTATGCAATTTTTGGCGCGGCTGTGAACTACCTCCGGGATCGGCCCATGCAAGAGACCTTGTTTCTACCAGAAAGCTCGCCTTCGTGCATAGCGTTCGCCGCCAGCGTTTTCCGGTAGACATTACGGTTACATAAGCTGCAGTTGCCCGGGATGCGTGAGAAGCAGTCAGGGATCTTTGAATGCTGTCGCGTTCCACTCTTAAAGGCGAAGCTTAAGCGTCATCCAAGTTTTTCTGCCGTCTTATAGGACGTGCGGAAAGGATTGTGCCTGGACACGTTTTTTTTTTTTTTGGTGTGTTGTTGGGATGTTAAGTCGAGTGATTACCGCGACTGCTCGTGTAGAAGCAATAAAATGTCGTAATTCGATGTCTAAATCTGCTGTTTTCCAGTTCTTCTCGTGGCTAAATTACTGTGAGCATTCCGCAGTGGCGTCTGTTATGAATTTAGCAGCCATGTTCCCGCTATTACGCTGCTGCCTCTGACGTAATTCAGATTTTGCTGACGAAGTGATTTATTTATTTATTTATTTATTTATTTATTTATTTATTTATTTATTTATTTATTTATTTATTTATTTATTTATTTATTTATTTATTTATTTATTTATTTATTTATTTATTTATTTATTTATTTATTTATTTTAAGTACACAGCAGCTGGCTGTGCTTTGTCTCTTCAGTTCCGTGCAGTACAGAGAGAGACACACTTACTGTCAGTCACCCAAGAACGAGAACTGGCTGCACGTCTCGGGGAAGAAAGACGGGCTTGCCCACTGCCTAATGCGCTCGTGATCCTTTCATAGACTCCCGTGCGAGTAACGGGAAAATTAGGGGTAGATAATCGGCGAGCCTTTTACAGTTCACGTTCCTGTGGCTGCTCGCAGTTGGTGAGATGCAGTAAAGCCCTTCTACTTGACGGGGGCCGACCGGTGGGGAAGCCTTTCTACGCCAGTCATAACGTTTATCGTTGACATTATAAAGAAAGGTTGGAGTGCTTTAACGGACGTTCCATATCCGCCGCCATAGATGTGACTGGTGTTGACTTAACACCGCATGGGTTAGATTATAAATAGATTTACGTAAGCAACCCAAAGAGCGGAAGGCGCACAGTCGTCGCAGTGGATCAATAGGTACAGTAAACCACAAAATATTACGGGCTATGGAATCTGAAAAAAAAAAAGCAGAATATCTCCGTAGCCTCACAACTCAGCCTGGTATTTGCATTCCGGGCCTCGACTAGAATATGCTAACAACGTTGTCGTATACAGTTTTATTGGCTGCTGCTGCAGGCTCTTCGGGAATTGAACGTTTTCTGAGATACCAGTGGTTCGTAAACTTTCGCGGCTGACTGTACATGAGAAGACCAAATGTGACATGCGTTGGTTGTGTCTTCGGCTCCCATCGGCGGCAAGTTGTCTTCTACTTCTATTGACCCTTTAACTTTATTAGGATTGTTAATGTTATTGCAAGTTTAACCATCATCTATAACTACTTCTACAGTTCAACAAAAAAATTAAAAAGAAACATAGTTTTCCTATGTTTTCCTTATATGCGTGTTGGGTTAATTTGGTTGCTTACCAAAAATCGTGTCCCTTGGTTCTCCTGACCTTTTGCCTTCTCTATCCAATTGGTGTTTAAAGACCATTGGGCCACAGGGCCGGCTTAACGTAACGATACCATTACAGTTTCTCTCAGTATCCGTCATCGGATTCAAGCAGCACCGCGCCACCGCCCGCTCTGGTCCTCCTGCTTGGCGGATCAAAACAGTTGTACGAAATCGTATGAAGTGGATCGTCGCATTAGACCGGCCCATGGCAGCCCTCTACGTAACGGCCACAATATACATTACACCCATCGTTCCTTAAACGGGCCCATAAGACGCGTTTCGATGGAGCTATTTCCTGCATGTTGCTGTCTTTCTCTCCATTTTATGTCGTTGCAAACGCATAGAATGGGTCAGGGTGACGCACGTGTAACAGCCGTTGTATTGGGCCAACCACAAAGGCAATCTTGCGGCGGATGTCACGTTCATTTTGCTTTGTTTGTTTTGCTTTGTGTTGGTCTTTTTTTTTCTGTTCTCTTTTTTTTTTCTTTTGGCACGCCTCCGGAAAGGTAATGCTTTTCGGCCAAAGTATAAAAAAATATTTAAAGAAGTCTAAAGCACTATACCAAACGTGGTTTTTATCTCCCCTGAATGGCATCATTACGTACATTAATATAGAGACTTCGTGAAGCTTTTAGTCTTCATGAGAGACATCATTCGCTGTGGCTGGGCCCAGGCGGAGTACACGTACTCCAATCTGGAAGTTCAAGAATTCTCGAACATGCAGTTTAACGTAGTATACAAACAGTTACTGCAGCACGAAGCGATTGAGAGTACTTTGTTGCTTTTAAAGTGTACGTATACATAGTACTGCCTTCCGTTTGTACATTCGCCAAATTGTACTACATTGGACGAGGTAACACGCCGAAGTGCAGGCCCTGAGATGATGTGGGGAACCTGTGTTACGCGATTTCGCCAGGACTATAACAACTCTTTCGAGGAGAGCGTGATTTGCTGCAATACGGCTCAGGCACAAGAGATCGGCAGGCAGCATTGCAATAGACCTTGAGTTCCCAAGTAGGTTTTGAGCCGGGATGGCACTTCTATAGCTTTGTTTCTGAAAGACCGAGATGTTTTCCAACGCCGTCTGTTCTCAGAAGAGATAATTAGTGGACTGGTCCCGACTGATGATAGTGCGAAGGGCTTTAAAGACGCTGATCTGGTGTTTGTTTGGTTGCTTTCTGGAAAGGCAAGTTATGACGGGCGCCACGCAATTTAGCGTGTGAACTCGGACAGTTTAGGATTTCCCTTATTTCTTCTTTTCAATTCTGTATATGTTTCCTGTGGCAAGACTTGGTTTAACAACCCCTGAATTCCTTTCTGTATTCTTTCTCTTTCTCTTCTCGGCCACTTCGTTAGTTTTGCTTGTTCCAAAAGTTACTGTAACTATAGTCAGTCAGCGTCGTCGTCGTCGTCGTTGCTGTTGTTGTTTTTGTTGTCCTCTGAAGTTCGCACTGACCAGCGCCACAACGCTCTCCCTATATTTTGTTCTTCGCCTCATTTTGATATAGCTCGTGGAAGAATGAGGCGCCAAATTAGTGCTTTTGTATTTGTAGTCTTTCTTTCGTTCATATTTATTAATATCAGTCGCCTCAGCTCTGACCCTCACTAGTCGTTAATGTGGGGTATATGATTTAAAAGTTGGATTTCGCTTTTCACAAGCATGCGAATTTAATGAGCTAGATGCATTCAAGTTACATAAACGATGGTGGTAACGGGTCTAGCTACGAGCAGG
Source organism: Dermacentor silvarum (assembly GCF_013339745.2). Lineage (NCBI taxonomy): Eukaryota > Metazoa > Arthropoda > Arachnida > Ixodida > Ixodidae > Dermacentor > Dermacentor silvarum. The sequence goes on from NC_051155.1 coordinate 246,876,164, forward strand.
TTTCACCTGAGAATCTAGGCTGGTAATTGTTCAGCCTGAAGGTAAAAAATTAAATCTTAGGAAAGACGGGCCCAGCAAGCTAGCGTCACGCGCGAAAGCTACGAGTAGGCGCGACACTTTCTTCTGAACTGTACCGGTTCCTTCCGTCAATACCGGTCACCTCATACACGCACGTGGAAGGACTTTCTTCCCCAAGCTTTCCAGTAGTCCTTGCCTTTGGGAGTCGTAGCGTGAGCACAAGAAAACGAAATAGCGTTCGACGCCTCCAGCCTCGAGGGGCTCGACTTTCTACGCCCACCTCGCCCTTAAACATACCCTAACCTAACACCTTTATCGCCGCCAGTCTCTGGCCCTACCTGCGCGAGTCACCGCGATGGAGCCAAACGAGGCGCCCCGCCGCTACCGTTAAGAAAAGCCGGGCGAGCTAGTTGAGATAAGAGAGGCAGCAGAGGGCTTCAAGACATAAAAAACGGGTCGGGGAGGCAGCCGCAGCAGAGAGCGGGTAATGCGAGGCAGGTTCAAAGCGAAAGCGCGTCGCGGCTCCTCAGAGATGTTATCAGGGTCAACGAAGCATGCATACCAGCGCTACAACGCCGGCTGCATGTGAGAGAGGCGCCGACGCACAGTTCAATTGGAAGATCTGCTGGCGCAGCAGCGCAACTGCTTTCGTTGCGCGGCGCTGGCTCCGTTCGGGAGCGGCCGGCGGGCGCGTGCGCAACCACTTTCATTCGTCGCTTATTTTTCTTGCTTATCGCTACGCGAGGCGAGACTGCGAGCAGCGTGAAAGAGAAGAAAACCATTAGGCATATTGCGATGAAAAGAGCTGCAGGGCAAGGAGGGAGCACCTTGGCATCGAATGCAACGCGGCGGCAGCGCGATGCGCCGCGAACACGACGCAAAATCTGAAAGAGGAGGAGGTGCGCGGAGAGAGGATGCGTGCTACGTCGAGACTCCACTGAAGATGGCCGCACGCGCCACCGAGCTAAAAAAGAGCGCACGCAGTGAATTCGTTTAAGCGAATGCAAACCAGCGTGGCACACGCCGCACATTTCGGCCCCTGCATTCATTTAAAAGAACGATGAGGGTCACTGGGATGTTTTCGCGTGGCTCGAAGGGTACACGGCGGGTGGGCGTACTATATACTCTCTGCTGAGTATAGTTGTACTGAGCCGAGGTTCTTTGCGAATGTATGCCGCAGTGATAAGGCCACGGGGTTTTCGCCAAGCTCGATACGACGTTACAGCACATACTCCATAAACTGAGAGCAGATCGATGCTCAGATGCATAGACCCGGTGTGGCACTTCGGTCTTTTTTTATCCTGCCGACAACGCATAGGTAACCGCTATGTGTACACCGTCATCGCCCCCTTTGTCCTGTCGGCCCTTCCGTTATCATTGCACGACAGGAAACGATGTCCTAGGTTTTCGTTTTATTGCTTTTTACACGCTGCCGGGGTCGACGTAATGGTCTCCGATTGCGACTAAATTGCAGGTGTAAGCGTGGTTTCATACAGTGCCTCAAACTGACTCTAGTCTAGTAGAGGCTTCCGTGTTTTACCGAGCTTTTTTCCACGTGACATCGATTCATTCGTGGGAGATCGAAGGAATAACGATGTGGCTTTTGTCTCCAGATTTACGCGACATCAATGGTGCGGTAGGATACTGCTGACTCATCGAAATTTCTCAGCGAAAGCTGTCAGGTGACGTAACGGGTCACTGTTTACCCAAACGTCGTGCAAATATGTCAGCTCCCAAGTCTGCGTCAGTTGATGTTCCAAGGCACGATAAGGCGTTAACTATAAAGGCAACCTTAAACGACACATCAATAAAAGAATATAAGCCGTCGCGAGGATATAGAACATCGTGAAAATTAATGTCACTGTGAAGTTTAATAAAAAAAAATTGCGTAGAGATTTAGCAAATGCGAGAAAAATGCGCTAGCATTACGTCGCACCTCTTCAAGGTCCCGGATTTATGATTTAAACCACCTTCACCGCACTTCAAAGTGCTGTTCAGGAACTCCCTGAACATATATATATATATATATATATATATATATATATATATATATATATATATAAGTGCGTGAAGTGTGGCTTCCTATACACTACACGCTTACACACACGCACGTACACTTTTTCCCACTTTGATACTCCTAACGCTAACGCATTAAAAATTTTGAAAATAAATACTCCGAAAAAGCAAACGAGTCCGTAAATACATGGTGTACTTGACATAAGCTTACACTGCCATATTAAAGTGCTGATGTCAATACATTTACATACACCTAATCTATCACTCTATACGCCATACGAATCAATGCAATGTTGGATTTAGGCCAAGTCTCGTGCAAACAGCCATGATAACGAAATTCTATCATGCTGACCCTTCATCGATCGATGCATAAGGGATGAACGGCGCATCGTTAATTTAAGCACTGGACAAGGGGAAACATTTTGGCTGAAGGTAAAGCATTAATAACTAGGAGCTGAGAGGCGGACGGCGCAGTCTTGTTTTACGTCACACGCGGTGGAAAATCGGGATAATCCACAGGGAACTATTCCATCATTCAAGATTAGCTCACGTGGGTGTGGAAGGAAGCAGTGCAGAACTTCGTTTCACTTAATTTGGCTCAAGCAAAACGTGTTCCTTTAAGACGGGATGCGTGTGCAAGGCACGGTTGTATTTTTGCATGGCGTGTCCTCCATTTCTACTCCTTTCGTTTCACATTTAAACGAAAGTAATAGTCATTATGAAGCGCGAACAACTCACGCAACGTACTTCTTTTTCTCTAGGACCGCCATATTTTACTGAAAGCTGCGGAAGTCGACGGCGTCGCGATCTTTATACCACAACAGCAGTCAGTGAGTCGCATTCAACGCTCTGGCTTTTGTCCGATCATTTATAAGCTAAGACACGGTCACTGTTTATAAACATTCCGCTTGGGAAATAAGTGTGCTCGAACGCCTCTCAGACACACACGAAATGAATCCGCGGAAGTTCCTGAAAGACCGCTGTTTTCCAGTCATTCATACGAATGCCGGCTCCTTAACGTGCTGACCGCGGACGGAATGCTCACAAAACATTATTGGTGCACGGATGTCGCTGGGACTGCATGCTTTCCACGCCTGGAACGACTGCTCCTTGTTTCATATTAGAAATTCGGCAATAATTTCACGGGTGGGCAAGAGCAAGGCACTTAGCTCAAAATTAAATTGCGGGGTATTACGTGCCAAAACCACGATTTAATTGTCTTAAACAGTGTATAACCACGTTATAGCAAACCACTCGTGACCCACCCGAATCTTGATCATATGGGGAAGTTTACTACGAGGCGATTGATTCGAAAGCCCTTCTTGAACCATGAAAACAGGTTTCGATGCAAAAATTTGGGTTCATGAGGCCATACGTAAACGGTGCGAAATTGGACAGATCCGTGGAATAGCCCGACTGCCAACAAGTGGTTTCACTTATGAATCTCAAGTCGGCTGAATACTGTCCAAAAGTGCGCGTCGATTCGCGTCGTTGCGCGTGAGAATTGCATCCATAACCTCGCACTCAGCACATCGGGTAGCATAACTGCAGAGACACAACTGCGGGCAATTCAAGTTGCACAAGGCCGTCGTCTATGTCAACGTGAAAATTTGTCAGGTTGCTTACAATATTATTGGCAAGTGGGAGCAATGAAGATGTATTAGGTTCGACCTTTTCTCGCACATTTTTTTTTCCCGCACGTGCAGACAAGCTTGACGGGGCCGCGCGGTCAACTCATCCGTCATCGTTGCGATGTACGCGCGGCGTATACGTGCCCACAAACAGGAAGAATAGAGAAGGCGGGGAGGTGGCAACGACGGCGAGTACAGCTTGTCGAGAGCGAAAAACGAACTGGAATTCCGCGCCGCCTTACAACCGGTGCAACTTGCGTCTTTGCACTCTGGCGCATTCCATCGATCGTCCGTTCCTTTACGTCTCGCATTTCGTGCAACATTGCCGGGCTCTTCAGTGCATTGCGGTTCAGTGCATGTGTCCCCACGGTATACCGGAGACTCCTAACGGTGTGGCAAGCCATCTCTTCCGTGGAAAGCTTTGCCACAGTATAAAATTTATGCCGGGTTCTCGGCAGATTTCTTTCGGTTGTGCGCCTGTTTTATGACGGATATATGTCGCATTTACGCGGTCCGTGCCCGACATGAGACCGATGTTATGCCGACCGCATATTCAAGATGCGGATTTACCTCGCGTGTACTTCAGACAAGCGCCGAGTATACATATTTGTCGGTTATTAGCGGAGACTGTGCATTGCATTACGCCGTATTAGTGCCGAGTGTCTGCTTCAGCATAAATTTCCCAAGAGGGGCAGGCAGCTGCATTGGCAGCTACATCTGAGGCTTCACTGTACAAATATCTAGTTGTTAACCTCGCACCAAATCTTTCCTGGGCCTCTCATATAACAACCATATGCGCTTATGCTTCAAGAACACTAGGGAACATTCCTTGCAACGTATACCTGATTCCCCGTCTACCATCCCCAGATTAGCCTTTCGTCCGTTCGCAGCTAGAGTTCTCATCCCCGATATGGTGTCCTCATCATGAGTACTTGATCTGCATGTTATAGGGGGGGGAGGGGGAGGGGGGAGGCCATCCAAAACTGAGCTAGTATATTCATTTCCCGCAATTACAATAGACAGTCAAGCATAACTCGAATCAAACTTGATCTATCGCATGATGCACTAAGTAGTTGTCGTGGCGTGGCATTGCTGTCCTTGCTGCATAAATATGTTCATCAAATGAAGTCATCATCATTGCTGCTGGAACGTGCAAGTTGCATATCACGACGACTTAATTAATGATTTAAGTTTCACTCGCATCTACGGAAACACGGATGTATTTAATTCGTCGTCTTTGCCCCGAGCCATCCGCTTGTGCAATTCCCTCCCTGACAGCTACGTAACGGACAGAGGTAATTTTGGGCAACTCCTGAACCTGCAGTTTCTTTTCTTAAAATATGCCATTCTGTATGCCATGCTTTGTATATACAGGTTGTGCTAACTATCATGCATCAAGATTTAAAAATATGCAAATGCCACGCAGCTGGGCAGAACCAAGGTAATGTTGTTTGCCGTCGCTTGGAGATACTCATATTATTTTTCGCATTCTGCCTAATCACATACTCAGTCAAGTCAAGATTCATTTACAACATACACAAAGTACACTGTTGAAGGCCACCCTGGCAAGAAAGCTGTAAGCATACAGCTTGACGATGCCACGGGGCCACCGCCAGGCAACAACAGCGGCGCACACATCCGCAATGCAAACAATAAGCTTTTCGTAATGGTAGCGTCGTTAATGCAACACGCGGTATGTACGCATTTCCCTGGGCGTAAGGTACATCTACATACATGTATACGCACTACGAGCACATTGAAATACGAGTAAATACGCGACCAGTTCCCTTGAAAAAGGTCGGTCCACCGACCGAAACTGTTAGGAAAATAAACCTAAATAACCGCGAAGTTGTGCTTCTCATTTTTCTCAATACGCTTGGCCCGTTGAAAAATCCACGGTTACTACTATATATATATATATATATATATATATATATATATATATATATATATATATATATATTGCGGGGGGGGGGGAGTGGCTAGCTTGGAACGTGCACGGCAACCGTGCTTGCAATTGTCGCTACCCCGATAATCACCCTCGTAAGATAGTAGTGTCTCGAAATGCTTGGCCGTTCTTGAACATGTGGTACCACTAAAGCCGAACCCGTGCGTTCGCCTTTCTCTGCGTGGCGTTTTAACGCGATAGCTTTTGGGACCCCGTGTCGCAGAAAATCCGGCGTCGTCGTCGGCATTGGCGCCCGCGACCGAGAAAATCATCCCCACCCACGTTTAGGTTAAAGTCCCTGGATTTCTGTTCTTTTTTAAGAAGGCAATATATATATATATATATATATATATATATATATATATATATATATATATAGGGACTTTAGGTCTGCCACACCATTATATCATTAATGTTGCTCATACCTTGTCTTGCATTCTTGACAAAGCTATTCCTCGGAATTACGAGAATGACAATCAACAAACAAATGTCATGAAACAAAACACCCACAGCGCATGCCTTTTATGCTAAATCTTCTCAGATTGAAATATTAAAAGTGCGAAACAAACACGGGAACCTGAAAATGATGGAATTTCTTTGGCGCGGTTGTGCACAATCTCCGGGATCGGCCCACGCAAGAGGCCGCGTATTTCCACCAGAAAGCTCGCCTACGTGCATAGCGTTCACCGCCAGTGTTTGCCAGTAACCATTACGGTTGCATAATCTGCAGTCGTCGGGAACCATGAGTAGCAGTCAGGGATCTTTGAATGCTATCGTGTTCCACTCTTAAAAGCGAAGCTTAAGCGTCCTCCCAATTTTTTGTCCTTGCGAGCGGTGGCGTACTTGCTGAATTTTTCCTATCTCTGCCACTTTGCGTTTTCATGTTTTCTCTCCCGATAGTGTACGAAAGCCAACCGGGCGTTCTCCTCGCTATTTTTTTACAGCGAAGCTGATAGCCTATAGATGGTCGGCATTTTTCGTGTCCGCGTCCGTTAGCGAAAATGTGGGCCGATCCCGGTGGTAGCTTAATAGCGGGCCGACCCGCGGCAGAGGGGAAGCAGGCTTCAAGCACTCAGCAAAGTGAAGGGAAAGGTGCACGCTTCCTTTGGAATCCCGCATACAACATACAGAACAGCATTCGTTTCAATAAATAACAAGTACAATATAAGCATCTGAACCACACACTTGATGACTAGCCCGCGAGAAATTCACAAGGGCGTTCTACGCTGCTTCTCGACGCATTCGTCCATGACGTAATGGTTTCAATATCGGGATTCTGTACCAGAGGCCCTGCGTTCGGAGCCTGCCGTCGAACATTTTTCATCATGTTTGTTTGCTTATAACGCAGTACTCTGTTGACAATGACGCGTTTATACAAAGTCACGAAGCCGCTTGAAGCCAGAAGGACGGAGTTCAGGCAAATCCATGTACTTCCCATAATTCGCATGCTGGTTAAACTTGCTGCTCTCGTAGACACTGCCGTTGCAGCACTGTTCTGGGTAGGCCACGCAGAATTGAGGCTCCCCAGGAACCACAGCGACCACAAAGCGATTATCACTCTATAGAAATAAAACATTTCATACAGCCGTCAGGAGGTGTAGCGGTTTTACAACAGCTTCGCTGGTCATCCTCTTTCGCAGGGCAGGAATGACGAGCCATTTTCTTTTTCTTACCTTCCGTCGAAATCGAAAAACAGGAACGTCGAAATGAATGCAGGTGTAGACACGGGGCTCACTTTCAACGCACTGTGTCTGTCCCTATATTGCTTGTCCCGGTCGTTCGATATATATATATACAGGGTGTTTCAGCGAACACTTTCAAAAATTCTTAAAGGTTCCCTGTGGCAGATAGCACAATTATAGTTCATGAGCTGGTCTACTCGAAGAGGCGGACATTACTTGCTCAAGAAATTGAAATGCATAATCGACTAATCAACAAAAATTCACTAATTAAGTTTTTAACTAATTACCTGATGACCCATATTGTAATTTACAAATTGTAGCCGTGGAGTTCATAACCCATATCCACTTGGAAATAATTATCAGGATGACACCAGTTTCGAGATATTAATTTCCGAACTTTGCGGAGAAATGCATTGGCGCTCCAGTTAAGTTCTTAACAAAACATCGCTTTATGCATTCAAGCACAAAATTAACTGGAATGCCAATGCATTTCTCCGCAAAGTTCGGGAATTAATATCTCGAAACTGGTGTCATCCCGAGAATTAATTCCAAGTGGATCCGCCTTGCGAACTCCCTGGCTACAATTTGTAAATTACAATATGGGCCATCAGGTAATTAGTTAAAAACTTAATTAGTCAATTATTGTTAATGATTCGATTATACTTTTCAATTCCTTGTGCAAGTAATGTCCGCCTCTTCGAGTAGACCAGCTCATTAACTAGAATTGCTATCTGCCACAGGCAACCTTAAACAAAATTTGAAAGTGTTCGCTGAAACACCCTGTATATATATATATATATATATATATATATATATATATATATATATATATATATATATATATTTAATGACTAGGTACGAAGAAGCCCAGGAGAGTTTGTAGGTACAAACTACTTGTATTCTCTCTTCGTGTTGAGTCGCTGGCTGGAGGGTGAGAACCCAGCAGCAGATAATGTTTCAAACGAGTTAGAAAACGAGTAATCGCATTGTATGTACCACCTCAAGCAATATGAAAAGGAACATTCATATTTGCGTTCAGCAGATCAAGCAGCTAAACACACAAGAACTGCATGAAGTTTTTAATGAGTCTGTAATGCTCGACAGGAAAGCTGCTTTCTGCATATTAACAAGACGGATTTGAATACACACATCCCAAATGATTTCTACTTTTAACAAGAAATATTTATATATCGGTGTTTCTCTCATGGGGCTCACGTATGTACTGAAATTGTCGATTGGGGACGCTTGACGTTGTTTAAGAAATTATCTATTCAAGCAACTCTCATTTGAAGCCAGCAGTTGCAATCGTTCATTTTAGTGAGTCCTTGAAACTCGATGAGTTTTTTTTTTTTTTTACCTTTACTTCCAAAATTGCTAATTCAGAAGGGCTAATGTCGTTACCTGTGACCGCATTTTCTAACGATCCATTTTATTTTTATTTTTGTTCCTTCGTCACTGTCTCGGACATGACTCGCACGCCGCTGCGCCGCCGCTATCACTGGGATCGGTCATTCGGCGTAGCCACGTTTTGAGAAAAGAAGAATGGAAACCTAAATGAAACGTTACCAAATACGGACCTTAATCACGATTTCCCCACCTGCTAAACTCGCCTCATTGGCGCCGTGCTTCGCTAGACAGCAAAAAAATTATAAAAAGAAATTCATCATTACGGTCAGGCTCGTTCGCAGCACAGTGCAACCGCAGGTTAGGCTCATCAGCTAACCAACCAGCGAATTGGAATTGGCTAGCGGTTTCAGCTGGAACCATAAACCGCAATCCAAGTGAAACAAAAGTGATTCTCCCCTAATTCTATTTTCTCTTTCTCAAATATAAATTAAGAAGAGCGATATAAATTCTGCCCTCAACAGACACTGTCGGTTCGCAGTGCATGCACATGCGGTGCATATAATAGTGGTAGCCGAAAAAGACAAAGAAAGGGAAAAAAGAGCCATACGATCACCTTGTGAGAAATTAAAACAAAGAAACTTTCTTTAGTAGGTGCCACACGTAAGCTGCTCTATCCTTCTATTGAGCGTCACTCAAGGCCTTGCATTCAAGTATCAACGTATATAACGAGATTTATGGCCTCCGGATATTCCTCAGTACTTTGTGCATGCTGATGATGTTAGCTCGCCCTAAAGGAGAATTAAGAGAACAATGAACTCTATCAACTTTCTTACTTTCCGTTCACTTAATATTCCTCCATGGCAAGCCCATTTATCGATTCATGAAATGCTTCAAATGCTTCACTTTATGGAAATGCTTCACTTTCTCTATTCTGCATCTTTCATCTGAACAGGTTACAGCGCTCATCTTGTGGTTTTTACGACATCCGATACATGGTCACCATCATCTTATCACATCTCAAAAACCGCTACAATAAAATTACCATCCTTAATTTGTAATTCACATCCGCAGACCTTGACAGACAGACGTAATGTAATGGATGCTGCAGATGTTTGCACGGCCATACACCTTGCATGCTGTACTCCTGATGAAGAGAGTGACACATGAAATCACGCTTTCGTGGGTAGTACACACGCATACATCAAACACAGGCACACTCGGTAACAGGCAGCGCAGCCCTATAGCGTTTCTAGAGAAACACTACTCGAACAGAAATCTGCGTTTATCGAAAGCAACCAGCGCCCACGAGCATCGGGGCGATATGAATTAATGAATTAATTAATTAATTAATTAATTAATTGTTAAATGATACTCCGTGGCTTCCGGTGGTTTATCTTCGAACGGCTGACCTCCTAAAGGATTGCTGTGACGTACGTGATCCATAAGCATATAGATAAAGATCAAATAATGCTTGGTCTATTCATAGATGTGAAAGAAGTGTTTGATACTGTTGACCATGCTATTATCCTACGAACATTAGAAAGCGTTGGGTTTAGGGAATTGCATCAGCACTTTTTTTTTTCAGTCATTTTACTGGTCTCCTCCAAACTGTAAAGATAATCGACGAATTCAGTGAGTTCAAGTGCATTACGTATGGTGTCCATTTTCGTTTATTATCTATGTGAACGACTTGGCTGAAGTGAAGTTAAATGCAAGGCTTTTTCAGTACGCCGATGATACAGCGTTGCTTATACCTCGTAAGTCGCACAGTCAAGCGTTGAAGTTATTAGAGGCTCACGTCAGGCACTTTTTGATTGGTTATCGGATAACGAAATATGTGTAAATAAAGCACAAAAAACATGCTATTATGTTTTAGAAATCCCCAGATGAGAGTCGAGTTAAGTCCGTATAAGTATACAGCCAGATTGCAATTGTAACAAACGAGCGCAACAGCATTTGATGCCTTTAAGTTTTCGTCATGCCCCGATTGGCAGCGCAAACATCGGTCCGCGTACGCGTCGCCGCATGCTCCACGATCGCAGATGTGGAGTTATCTAGATGGCGTTGATTCATGGCGTTCATTCCAAAATTAGTTTTGAAGAAAGGCTCAGGAACATGGATGAAAATAAATGGGCGGCTAAAGTGCACAAGTATGTGTACATGAAAAGCGTAGACACAGAATGGAGGAAGAGGTCAAGGAAGTTGGCAACCAAGTACAGGGTAATTGAAACTGTAAATAGACAACCAGGAGTCATCAGAAAGAAAGTGAGAGAAATAGAGACAGTGAATTGAATGCAAAGAATGGAAACAAAAAGGACCATGGAGATTTACAAGAATGAGAAGAAAGAAATTAGAAGGGAAAATCTGTACGATAACACAAAGGGCAGTACCTTGCTATTTGAGGCTCGAGCCGGTTGCCTAAGGACCAAAACATACCGGAGCAAATATTCGGAACTAGATGAGGCATGTGTATGCTGCAGTAAAGATCCAGAGACCACTCAGCACATCCTAATGGAATGCGACGGGATTCACCCAGCGAGAACCGTAGGTAACGTACTACTTCCAGAAGCGCTTGGTTTTAAATTGGAAGGAAACATCAACAGATCAGCGGTAGAGATAAATAAGCAAGAGACGATTAGAATACTGGTGGGAAGAAAGCAGGGAAAAGATTGATACGACTTGATCTCTTAAAATCATAAGTAGTGGTGCACGGTAAATTTTGAAAAAAAAAGAAAAGAAAAAGAATAATTAGAGGTATATAAAAACGGTAGATAAAGAACATGTATAGCATACCTGATTAAACCAAGCAGGCTGGGTGACTATTTTCGCCCCCCCCCCCCCCCCCGTTTCAGAGGGGATGCCATTCAATCATAATCATCACCATGATAACACGCCAGACCGCGAACTCATCAGTATAGAGTGCCACGGCCGCTGTGCCACCGCGCCAGCTGCGACCGATACCAGCGGGTCGACCGTATAAGGTAAACAACGCTTTTCCAGCTTTTCCACAACAAGAAGCTCGCAATCGAAAACAAGTTTTACAGCTTCAGCGCAAACAATGCAGAGTATCGTTTTTCCTTCCAGTCGATACCAGCAATGTCGCCTCGTATTCTGCCCAGGACGAGCCGGTTAAATTATTGATTCATGCGCACCGAGCATCGAGGCCACGGTACAGTGCATGCGTTCGGCTCGCGAGTAGAATACCCGTATAGATTACAGGGTGGCGCGCTTGATTTATGGTGTGCAGGGAGAGTAGCTTAGTCAAGACGGAAGCTGCAGCGACCGACTATAAGAAAAGCAAGACGTGGCGGAGAAGAGCACGCATGCTTATACGCCTGAAAGCTGCCCTTTCTGCCCCGACATTATACTTCCCAGCCGCTGCCGAAAGCATCCATCATTTGCACAAGCCTATAGATATCGCGTTTTTAAACTTTCTTCGGCTGTTCCAACGCCTCGTAGCTAACTTTCTAGGTCCTCACCTCGCGTGGCATGACGTCGGCTTTGTGGAAAGGCCGACGCCCCGGTTGAAAACGATGCTTTTCGTTCATTTCTGTTCCTTTCGTACGGTTCTAACTTACCGCAACATTACGTACTTTCTAATCGCAATGGAGAGTTACTGCCTGATCAAACAACCGGACGCGAGCCTCAGTTTGATCACCCGTGGTACGTACGGGCTATTGGCCTTCGTAGACGACGTCTTGTACGTAACGGATGTGCTAGGTGGTGTTGAATATACGAAGAAAAAAATGTGCATCTACGCTAACCATAACTTTTGTCTTGAAGATTATATGCCTTGAGAGTATTCTAAAATAACACCTTTCCGCCTTAGACATAGCATTGAATGCGAACAAACCGATATAAGCAAGAAGGCACAATTGCTCTTGCCACCTTTTGAGTTAATTTAGTATGGTTCAGTCTGGGATGCGGAGCTTTTGGTGTTAGATCATGTTCAGCGTCCGGCCGCGTACCGGGGACGTATTCTCGGACGATCACTTTCGGCGACACTACCACTTTCGCGTGACGTATATAGTACACTGTGCATTGGGTGATTCGAATGATTTTGCTCAACTAGCCAATCAGCTCAACCGGTTTTACACAACCAGTCAATCAGCTCGCACTGAAAGTGGTATCTCCGAATGTAATCGTCAGAGAATACGTCGCCTGGTGTCACGTCACAATTTCACATGATTGAATCTAATAGGTTTCTACGTTTATCTGTTCTTTAGATGGTTTCAATTTCAGCTTAATGTAATTAAAATGGCGTGAACAGAACACTGTCATGTATATATAAGAACACAGATCAAAAGTGCTTAAATAGACTTTCAATTATTCTAGAAGCGCCAGGCGTTAGGCAAGGAATCTAGGTATGATGTACAGTGGTGAGCGCTGTTAGGGTGAACACCTCATTAGTATTCAAGTTGGTATAACTTCAACACAACTTTTATTTCAGGGGGGAAATGTGCCGAATACGACGCCTAATGATGATGCCGATAAAATAAATAATAGTTTTCTTTGTTTTGTGCTAAACATCAAGTACTATAGGCTCCTGAATACTAATGAGGTGTTCACCCTAACAGTGCTCACCACTGTACGCTAGAGCACTGCAAGGGCCGATTTTTTCAGCCCGGGCCCGGCCCGGGCCCGTTTTTACGTTGGGCTGCCCGCCCGAGCCCGATCAAAACTTTTATGGCGAGACCCGGGCCCGGCCCGGGCCAGGAAATAATCTACATTACCCGCCCGGCCCGGCCCGCCACCCCTTTACCCTGGGCCCGAGCCCGGCCCGAGCCCGACTCGAAACCGGCCCGAACCCGGCCCGAGACCGAAAAATAATGTTGTTCAGAGTTGAGACACCCGAGAATAACTTGCTGCACATTGCATGCACACCACCAGAAAGCCCGAGCCCGGCCCGGGCCCGAGTCAAAAAGCACACGCCGTGCCCGAGCCCGTGCAGTGCTCTACTGTACGCTGCTCTTCCGAGAGTCGTGCCGTAGTTGGTCTTCCGAGTTGGTCGTGCCGTAGTAACCTAAAAAAAAAAACACGTCGTTACCCCAACAACGTTGAAGAGAGCGTCATACACACATGCTCAAGGAAATCGTGAAACCGAGTTTTATCCCATGAACGTGCCAGTCAATGGTCCCGTTCTTGAAGCTCATGATTTATTCAGAAGCTATGCGATTGGGCCTTAAAGACAGATTGACGATGCAGACAGAAAAAAACGTACTTCTATTTCTCGTATATTCCTTGATTTTGTCGTTCTCTTTTCCTGCTACAATTAAAGCCACCTAGTACTTTTTATTTTATTTTTTAAGCAAGTAGATGTCATTTAATCGCACGTAGTGTCCCCAAAGAAAGTTCCGAATATCGTAAGAAGCTGCGGTACCGGATTTTCTGGCCCCATACCCAATGCATGTATATTTAGCTGCAAAACATCCCTTTGGTACACACACAAAGCATCACACACACAAAGCAGACATCAATAGCTCATGTCAACCTATCTGTTTTTCCTATCAATAAGCTCTCCCTCTCTCTCTCTCACACACACACACACACACACACACACACACACACACACACACACACGCACACACACACACACACACACACACACACACAACACCACACACACACACACAGCACACAGCACGCACGCACGCACGCACACACACACACACACACACACGCACGCACGCACGCACACGCACGCACGCACACAACACGCACACCAACAGACACCATAAGAGAAAAAATAACATGCGATGTGTAGAAGCTGATGAACTGAAAGGATAAATGTACTATTTACCTTTCCAAAGGCCAAGCTTCCGTGAAAGGTCATGATATATAGTGTGATTAGACTCAGCAGTTCCTATTTCTGCCGCTCTCTTTTACATTATATGTTTCAGGGGAGAACGTATAACGCCTAGAAAAGGCACTTCCTTTACCAAAGGTAGCCCGAAAAGGAGCACACCTTGGCACCGTGTGCGCACTGCTAATGCTCCCCTCCTCTGTCTATCTATATATATATACCATCCTCTCCCTGGTTTCACCCTGCTTGTAGGATAGCAAACTGGACGCATGCTAGCTGTTCGACCCCGCTGCCTTTCCTTTTGCTCTCCGTCTTCCCCTTCTAGTGTCGGCTATCCAAACTGATGCGGAAGAATAACCAACGACCACTCCTCACAGATATAGCGCGCAAGAACGAGATGTAGTTCACCCGAGTAAACCGGCATCTCGCTTACTGCGTAACAGTTATCCTGTCTAACCACTTGTACATTCTGGGGACGTGACTGGTTTTAGAAGCGGTAAAAGTAACTGCGGAAGTGAGGATCGATCATATATATACACGGACATCGAGAACGAGCCCGCTTATCGATCGACGCCTCCATCGAACATCGGCACGTGCGCCGAAACTAACCGCCGAGCAAAAGCTGGGTCGTGGCGGATCAGTGACTACGTCACGGGATGCCACACCTTGCCCGCAGTACCTATACTTTCTGAATTTAATGAGGAAACGTTTCGGACGACCAGTGGACGATTTTCTAAAATACTTAAATTCTATAGATTTGCGTGCAAAACCCACGATATGATTGTGAGCGACGACGTATCGGGGACTCCCTGGTAATTTTTACCACCTATAGGGTTCTTTAACGTGCGCCTAAATCCAAGTACACGAGCGTTCTTTTTTCTTGTTTTTCTCGCCCCCATCGAAACGCGGTTCGATCCCATGGCCGGGATCGTACCCGCGACTTCGAGCTCAGTGGCCCGACGCCATAGCCGCTGAGCAACCGTGGCGGGTCCCCTCTAATCACCACCTGAGATATGTTTTCCAATGGCTACACTGGAGGCATTTTGACAGCGTCTCGTTTTTCCTCTCTTAATTTTTCAAGAATACCTTTATGACTGTGTTACCCTTGCTCATTGGTCGTCGGGAGAATGCGCTTGGCCTCTTGATAATTTTTTTATAAGCAAGTAAATCACTCTTTCAGGGGGCAAAAGTTTGCGGGCGCCATTGCCGAGTGGCTGATGCACCGTGGGAATTATGAACCGTTAATACAGCCTCATACTTGCCGCCACCCAGGAAAACACCTGGAAACTATATTTAACATCGTATAAGATTGTTCTACACTATGCGAATATACAGTGGGCAGTGTGAAGCCTACATTATCTATTCAGGAAAGAGTAATCTCAGCAGCTCCATTGTAAATTTAAGCTCCTATGTGTGCTTAAATTGCTAACGAGGAATTTCTCTTAGGAGTCGGCGGCTCTGTACCTTTGAAGAACGTCAGGTGGTAAAAATTAATCCGGGAACCTCTTCTCGGTAGCACTCAATACAGCAGCGTCTCTCCTTTACAATCAGTGAGCGGTAAGCGCGAACATAACCTTCACCGCACAGAGATTAGCATTCGTCTAGCGCCCCTTTTTCTATACGCACGTCACATCCCGTGTTACGTTACACGCCGTCGTCTAGAGCACATCCCGCTGCGTGTTTCCATCCGTGAGCGGCAGCCGCGTGCGTTCATGACGACCGCGCCCCGTGATGCCACATGATCACGTGACCGGGATCAATCATAAGCGCTCGCGTGCGTGACCGCTCGTCGTAGTCGTTTCGCGATGAAAAGAAGCGCGCTGAAAGTGTGCAGGCGGACGCGATGCGCACATTCGCGTTGTCGTTTTCGACCTGTTTCTATTATGTCAGTGTTTTTTCTTCTTTCTTTTTTCTTTTTTTTTTTTTTATTCTGCGCTCGTCTGCGAGGGACGTATTCGCGATGCGCGACGCGCACTTACGTGCAGACAAGAGTGAATCGCTCGAGCGCTCCCGTACGGCGCCGCCCAAGGTCGGCCCTGGCTTCTTTTTCTTCAAGGGCAGGTAAACGAGCGAGACCGCGAATTATTCTAATTGCACCCCTGCGTGGCTGTCTCCCCTGGTGCATTCCCTTTAGGCGAATGTTCGGAATTTCGACCAAAGGCGCCACGCGTAGCAAAACAAGATGGGTGCCAAAGAAATGCAGCGAGGCTCCATTGAGTGGCCCATAGTGGCGACAGCCATACATTTCGAAGATGTTTATTCCTTATAGACGAAACTAATCAGACGTACTGTTGCGCTATAGCTCCTGATTTCTCCGTTATCCCTTTTGCCAAGAAATGAACCTAAAAAATCGAGTATACCTTTCCGCGATCTTGAGCTTGGGAACTTCTTGACATGCAATGTTCATGCAATGTTTTATTGCGATAGCAATTATATGGACACTTCAACCGGATTTCTGCCGTCGGCGTCGCCGTCGCCGTGAGGTTCCGTATAGATAAAATCTTCGCCGCGCGCCGTATGCCCGAGCGGAAGCGTGCGGGGACGCGCGCTATCACGGAGAGCGAACGCACTCAATCTCCCACGCGCAAGCAAGGAAGCGGGAAGCCAGCGCCGGAGGGAGCGGGGGGGGGGGGGGGGGGGGGGGGCGCACTTCTACTCTGCCAACAACCGCGCTCGTCGCTCGCTCGTCCGCTCCGTCTCTTATCTCCACACGGCTCTGACCTTTATGCGCCGTGCATTCGCCGCTCAGTTTCCGTTGAAGCGATACACCGCACGTAACTTCGCCCGCTGCCAGCGTTTTGACAGTCGTTGTCTGCAGTCATTCAGTGTGATCTATTCATGTTTGTTTGTGCGCGCTCACACCACACGTGTTCATTCAGTTAGTAATAGTCGGGCCACATTTTCCAACGCACGCTACACATGCAATGCTGC
The DNA here is from genome assembly GCF_013339745.2 of Dermacentor silvarum. Taxonomy (NCBI): domain Eukaryota; kingdom Metazoa; phylum Arthropoda; class Arachnida; order Ixodida; family Ixodidae; genus Dermacentor; species Dermacentor silvarum. Next base: position 246,893,540 of record NC_051155.1, read on the forward strand.
CCGGATCGGCAGTGCAGCGCTACAGGTGTGTCCCTTCGCACGCGCTGCCCACGGGAAGCGCTTCTCATCAACACCACCGTTTCACACGCGCCTTCTCGTGGTCATCGAGTCTCTCTTCATGTCGGTCTACTTACGCCGCAGCACACCTGCTTACTTAATCAGCTCATGTTTACTACAATTCATATTGCTACCAAAGCCGCTCACCTTACTTCGTATGAGATTGCTGTGTTGCTATCGCATTCATTGCTTCGCCCTTAGGGCGAAAGTGTGACATTTTTTGACATCAGCGTCTGTGATTGGAACGCCTTTTCTGTGACCTGTTCCGTGTTTTTTCTTTCTTTCTCTCTTTCTTTTTGCCTCTTTCTCTCTCTATTTGCCCTCTTTCCAGCCCCTATTTCCCTACCCCAGTGTATAGGGTAGCAAACCGGAAACTCGCCCCTGGTTAACCTCCCTGCCTTTCCTCTATTGACATCAGCGCTTTGTAGGTTAATACCAAACAATTGTACCGTGTCGCACTTCCTTAAAGGCTCGCAGCTGGCGCTGCCAACGCTCATACCGAAAGGTCGAAGCGTATAGAATGAAGCGCTCTCCGAAGGACAAACAGGCCTAGATTAGGCTTGAAGCTGCGTGACTTCAGAGCTGCTTTCAATAAATGCACCGCAAGAAGAAGATTATAACGCAAGTGTCTCAGTAGACTATCAGTCAATAAATGAGCAAAGCAAATCACAAAATATATAAAGAAAGGACAATTATTTCCGTGCTACCTGCAGCCTTATCACGGCTATAAGCAAAAAAAAAAAAGTACAAAGACATTCAAGACTGTTTCTCAAGCAAATATTTCGTGGTAACAGGCTGATTCAACGAAAGCCAGAGAGATTGTAAACGTTAACGTGTTTGCAACTGTATTTCGCGAACGTGCACCGTCCATGCAGAGATAGGAATACATGCAGATGTATACGAGGCCTAACGAATGCGCTTGGGAAACAATAGAAGCGGGCTTCTGCAGAAATTAGTTGGATAAGCTCTCCCATTATTTGCCTCACGAGAACGAAAGCGTGCGTGTGCCCATTGTTCTTATTCCTGCGCCAGCGAGGTTAAAAAAAAAAGAACAAGCTAATGGAGAAAAAAATAAAACCTATAATTCGACAAAAAAATACAGAAGGAAGTCTGCATTTCATGTTTCGAGGAAAAGAACTGCGTACACGTGATTTGCGAAACACTCTACACTATCCTATCCCGGTATACATCGTCCACCGCTGATCTGTATTTCTTCATTGTTACTATTTAGTGGCCGTATTCGTATACGTTGGCGCTGTTCGGGCAGTTGTGTCAATAGTTGTCATCTCGTGTGCCGTTTCTCCCGTCACCAGCCGCAGGTAACGGGGACGAAATATTTATAAAGTGTGCGACATAAGAGCATCTGCCTGCAGTGAGCTTGATCAATATTCACAACTTTCCCATATCGCCCTATATGTTCACTATGTATCATTATAAACATAGTGATAGGGTAAGGCTGCCAATGTGCAGAGTTCAATCAACAGATGTTGTCCATGTCGCTCTATACATAAGCGGGATACGTTCACAGACATCCATGTACAAACCCGGTTGTAAAGTCCAAACACACAGCTCGGTTTGAGTTCAATTCGAAGTACAGGACATAAAAGGTACCACTACAAACATCATTATTCAGTGGCACCTTTCACAAAGACGATACTCTCAGTTCACCTTTGTGTTGTGTCTTCTCGCCTTGCTTAATCATGCGGTACGTATGATTCAAGACACATACCTGACCATGGCCTCCGAGATCGCGCGTGCCATCGTGATATCGAAGGCCACGTCCTGACGTACACCCGAGCAACGTACAGCCACCCAAATCTTTAACTAGCGTGCGCGAGTGGCGGCTTTCTGTGCGCCAGCACCTTAAATTAGGAACAAACTTACAAATGGCCATGCTATCTTCACGAGCTTTGTCAGCATGCATAGTCAGATAGCATAGTCATTCGTAAGTTTGTTCCTAATTTAAAGTGCTGGCGCACAGAAAGCCGCCACTCGCGCATGCTAGTTAAATATTTGGGCGGCTGTACACTTATCGCTCTACCACAGTCTACGAATAATCCGATCCTCTCGCTTGTATCGGAAGAATTTGACTGCTTGAACGATGATATTTCTCTCTTTCTTTTTATTTTTGGCGCGTGCGTGCAGAAATTAATAAAAGCATTTTTTTAGGGGGGGGGGGGGGATTTACGTGCAAGAATCACGATCTGATTATGAATAACACCGTAGTGGAGGACTCCGGATTAATTTCGGCCACCTGGTGTTCTTCAACGTGCAGCTATATATAAGTACACAAGCGTTCTTGCGTTACGCCCTCATCGAAACGAGGCAGCCGTAGTCGAGAAGCGAACCCTCGACTTCATGCGTAACACAGCAACGCCACTGCCACTAAGCCACCGCGGTGGGTGAAGAACATAAGAGCGTCTGAGAAACGACAACACACACACGCGCGCGCGGCGTCTGTATTTTGCGCTGTTATTCGATTTCACTTCACATTTAGTCAGACTGTCGCCAGGCTATCGATAAGATTATCGTAACAAGTACGTACTTCTCGAACTTTCGGGAAGACTTCAAAAATAGATACAAAGAGAAATAGTAAAACAGCAAGTACACACATAACGAGAAGAGGAAGGAAGCACGCGTTGAAGTCCTTGCTAACACAAGCCGCGTCCATGTCGCCTTCGACGCCGCTGCTCCCCGCCGTAAGCAAACAGGCTGATGCATGTCCGGCAGGCTGCTTGATACAGCCACATCTCGCGATAAAACTGGGGCCGCGGCACGATGCCGGAGCGTTTAGAGTTACAAGGCCGACGCAAAATCTGTGACAACGAGAAATTTCCCGCGTGCTCGCAGGCTATACAGAGCGGAGTAATTCTGTGTGCTTTGCGAAGACAGTAAAGAAAGCGAAACAGCAGAAAAGAGCACAAATAAAGAAGAAAAAAATGCTTGAAAAGAAACGCGTGCTCGGGCGCGATCAAACACTTGTCGCTTTCAGCCATGGAAATATATGCACGCGGCAAAGCTATACAAACTTAAAGACACTATACTTGCACACGGCACACGCACGGCACGAAAAAATATGTAGCCGAATAAAGGTCAATCCTATTAAATGTCGGAATCTGACCTTTAATCCTGACCTGCGCGCTTTCGCCGTACGTCTGTGAACTAATAAACACGAAAAGAAAAAAAAAAGAAAGAAAAACGCAAGGAAACATCCCGATCGCGTTTTCCGACGTCCGTGGAGAAGTATTGCGCTGGTACGTCGCCACACGCACGCTCGCCAGTGGCATGCATTAGGAAGGCGAGTGAGCCAGGGATATATCTGCGCAAGACTTCATCGCCGTTGATAGTGAACACCGGGATCTTAGGTTACCACGACGGTAAAATGGCCGTTGTGCGACAAACACGCGCGTGAAGCTCTTCAAGCTGGACGAGATTATCACATTTTGTTTTCTTCGAATTCATTTGCTGAGAGAATTGGAGGTGGGAGAATGTGCAAGCAGGTCTTCATCATCAATGTACATTTGGCTTGCTCCAGAGCGATACGTCGTAATAAAGAGTTTACAGTTTACGATAGTACTTCGGAGTTAGTAGGGAATAGCAATTAACAAATACATGCTTTCGCACCTTTTTTTTGTGTGTGTGTGTGCATTTTTTAACTTTTTAAAGAAACCTCGAGGGTGCAGGTGTCAACTGTAATATGACGGGGAAACAGTAATCGATTAGCAATGGCTACAAATTCATCATACTAGCCTATCTTCGGTCCCACTGTGAGCCAAAATAGAGACTAAATACGTTGCTAACTAATGCACCTCGGCAGTCCTATGATTGATTGATTGATTGAATGAATGATTGTGATATGGCGTGGTTATCAGTGGATGCGATTTGAATTTTGAACCTGTTGATGAGATTTTAACGCACTTCCATCAGCTCTCTCCCAAAGAAAGTAATAAAGGCGGTAAGATAAAATCATCCACCCTAAGATAGAGTTACAACCTCAGGTTTAGATATTGTAGGATAAGTTTCGAGAAACACGGATGGACAAAATACAATAGCCTCCTGCTTTCAGTTCCTACAGACAATGGAACATAAGTTTGTCGATTCTCTGTAGAATATAATACAAAAAGAAAACAAAAGTAGTCTTTCTTGCAGCTTTTTTTTTTTTTTTTCAAGAAACCCTGCTGATCTGAAGTGAAAATCAATTTTTGTATTTTGTATTCTGCCGGACTCTAGGCGCTATCTAGTACACTCTGTGTTCAGGCCGTGCGAAAATTGCGAAATAATTCCGGCAACTCCAGACTCAAAGACGCGGATCCGCGAGATAAAAACAACGCTCGAGGCCCGGCACTGCGTCAGAGACCGCAGTTTGATTGGGAGCTTGGGGTTTTGCCTTTCTTTTTGTGAGAGAGCCTCGATGTCGAGCAGTTGTGCCGGCAGGCTCGCAGAGGATGGTGCGAGAGCTTTGTCTCGCGAGCGTATTGCCAGGCGCTCGACGTAAACACGCAACAGCTGCGTTTTTGGGTCGCAGGATGTATTGACAATGCGGCAGGCGCTGCGTTATGTGTTGGAGATCTGTGATATGAGCTTTGTTCGGGGTCATTGGCCGACCCGGAAGTGTTGACGTCGGCTACCTTCCGCGTTTGTGCTCTCTTATACTCGGGTCTTGTATTCATGGCAGTGGGCGAATTATCAGAGTGTTAAGGACCATTTACATGCATTAGCGTCTATTTAGCCTTAGAATAACACCTTGGATAGACATTCCGGAGGCCAGAGTACATGGTTGGTACAAAGGGGTGCTGATAAATATTGACCCTTACCCCCAAAAATAATTTGGATAGGAAGCTGTAACTGCCCCATTATTTTACGTATTCCCCCAGAAAGTCTAATTCATTGATTCATTTATTCATACATTATGGGTCCCAGGCGGACATTACGTGAGGCGTGGGCAATGAAGGCAGCAGTTCACAGTGAACATGTTAAGTAATGAATCTCGATGGTTGCTTTAAGCTAGGTGCAATCTGTTAACATGAAGATGTTAGGGGGGAGGGGTGAGAGAGAAGGTCGCTCCAGTCTTGTGTCGTAAGTAGGCAAAATAACTTCTGGAAGGTCTTTGTGCGTGTACGTTCGGGATGTACGGCGTTAGGATGGCAATGGCGAGATGTCCGATGGGCTAGTCTGATGAAGGCATTGCCTTAGTTGCAAGAAATAGAAACATTTATGATAGAGACACAAACGCGCAATTTTACGACGAGAGGCAAGAGGAGCAACGTCAAGCTGAGATTTTACAGCAGATATACTGATGTTGCTCCAGTAATACGATATAATGAATCTGGAGGCACGGTCCTGAATGGATTCAAGCATATTTGTAAGATTAGTTTCATGGGGTTGAAAAATTCCATTAGGTCTTGCAAGTGCTTTATAAGCTAATACTTTTGTGGTTTCAGGTATCGAGGCTAGGTTGTGACGAAGATAACCCAGGACTCGATTAGCAGAATTAGTAATGTTGATAGCATGTTGCGACCATGTTAGATCACAGGAAATTTGAATACCAAGGTTCCTAATGGTGAGAGTAATGGCAATCGGACAATTATACAGGGTGTAAACAATGCACTTGGGACATCTGTCCTGCAGCTTCTTAAGTTCACGCAAATAAAATTATTCTGTCTGCTGGATGTAACCAATTACTTGCAGAATTATTTGCCCATTATTAACACTCCCAAATTGTTGTTCCTTCAGGTGTTTTTTTTTTTTTTTAGATTGGGGAAAAGATGATAGTCAGAAGTAGCCATGTCGGGCGAATAGTGTGGATGGGTGTCACGGCTGTCACCTCATTCGCCATCGGCGCGAAGTCGATCGACGGGGTATACAAGCCGGTTGGTCGTTCCGTACTCTAGCAAACACAGTGAAAGAGTCAGAGTCGGGAGTAAACAAAAAAAAAAAACAAGATATTTATCGACTGACAATGATACACAAATTACTAAAATAAAATAATAAAAAATTACACAAGAAAACTAACACACTTGAACTTAATATAGCTCGATGACGACAAAGCAATATGACGAGCAATTAATAGTGGATATAAAAATGAAACAGGGCGCGGATCAAATATACCAGAATACACTTAACAGTCGCTCACTAAAACAAAGTTCAAAAGCAAACAAACGATGTCATACGCGTGGCCGGGCAGCAGCAGCGACTCCATAAACCGTGAAGTCGGTGCGCAAAGCTTTCCCGAAGAATGCCGACGAGCCGATCTTGTTGAGGTGGATGCGATTGCTGGGCTGGGTTTCCTCGGAGTCTAGATCTGACGACTTCCCTCAAGCAGGTTGAGCTAACTTGAGGTGAACTACCGTGAGCTTCGTTGCAGACGTTGGTTTGTCGTCTAGTACGTCAACTAGTTACTCGAAGTTCCGAGGCGGCTAGGCGGCCCAGGCGAGACTGGACGGCACTAGCCCCTCGACTGCTTCTCAGCAAATCACAGGCTCAGCTTCTAGACTCATTAGCAGGGCCTAAAACCTGCGCTTCAATAGCCTTTCCTTTCCCTAGTTCCTTAGGTCGGGGAACGGCAGGTATGGGGACAGTTCGCCTAATTATCTCATGACTCCCCTCAAAAGTCCTGGCCGCACCCCTTTTAATCAGGGGCGAGGGAACAGATGATCCCCCCCGCTGTCAGAGGTCGCGCCCCCACACTGCACCACACAGACACACGCACACACTTGGGTCCGTTGACAAGCACAGAAGCAACAGCGGCCGCCGGCCATACGGCGCCCGTTAATCGGCGTGTCGCTATCTCGAAACTGTGCCGCACCGTGACACCACGGACATTTTTGGCGTCCGTTAATCGGCATGTCGATGACTCGAAACTATGCCGCTCTGTGACAATGGGCCATCACTTGAAAGCTTAAGAAGGTCAGTTTTGTCATTGTTTCACCTGCAGCGTGTGACGAGGCATTGTCATGCAACAATATGACACCTTTGGAGAGCTTTGCTCGATGTTTTCCTTGATGATTTGCCTCAACTTCGTGAATAAAGCGCAAGAATATTCTGCAGTGATGGTATCAGTCTTGTTGGAGGTAGTCCACTAGCAGGACTCTCTCGTTCTCTCAAGAAACCTGTTGCCATTTGCTTCGACACTGATCTTTGCACCTGTAATTTCTTTAGCCAGGGGAAACCCCTTTGGCCACATTCCTTAGACATTTCCTTCACCTCGGGACCATAACAATAGATCCATGCCTCGTTACAAGTTACCAGTTTGTCTGTGTAACCTGGCTGATTTTCTAGCAAAATATTCCAAAACAGCCACCGATGTATTCACACGTTTCCCCTTTTGTTCAGTTGTCAAAAGTTTTGTCATACACTTTGCTGCAACCTTTCTCATTTCCAACTCGTCGTGGATAATGGGTCCCAACTATCTCACGTGATATTCCCAGATATGTATCAATACTTATGGCTGATATTAGGCGATCCTCATGACCATGTCTTGGATGGCTTTCACATTTGCAGGCACAGACACAGAAACAGGCCGCCTACTGGGTTCTTCACTTTCAAAATCAAAATGGCTAGTTTTGAAATTGAAAACCTTACCCAACATAAGAAGGGCTACTGTCGCCCAAAGTTTGTGACATTTCATCATGGTTCTGCTTCGCACCTTTGCCTTGGAGAAACGGAGAACTTGATTATGATCATTTGCCCTTCTGCACTAAACTTTTATCGAGGTGCTTCAATGTTAACTTCTGAACTAAAAAGGAAAGATAAGCCTCAAGCACATTGAGCTGATTTTTTGCGTCATTGAATATAGAGAAACTGGCCAATATAGTAGGCAGTTTACAGCTACCTAGCTCAATTGTGTTGCTGGGTAAGGCTCACTATGTGGTGAGCATTACCCGCACCTCATCAGCACCTCCTCATAGCTGGCTTCGGCACCTCCTCATAGCAGGCTTCGCAAGCTGGCTCATGAACTTACGTTGGCCGAATGCTGCAGAAATGCCCTCCTTTATTACTTCGTTTAATTCTTAAACGTTGGTACTTGAAGATTAGCAAATAGAAGATCAATGAGATCAAACGGCGATGTGACAGCTAGGAAGAATTATAGGCAGGGCTGGAGCTAGAAGTGGAGACTCAATTTTCAACTGAACACCGAACACATTGTTCGTGACCGTAATCAGTCTGCCGCGTGCAACTTCAATCCTAGTAGGGAAGTTATCGCCACCAGTTTTTATTGCTTGTGTCTTTCCATTTTTGCTTTAGGTTTTTTATTTCTTTCGTTCTCTGAGTAGGTTTAATGTCGATGTGTAATACTAATATTGCAATGAACGGCTCTGTGGTAGTCTAAGTGACAGCTTCGCTTAGTTTCCACCGTGAAGCTTATAATATTTTTTTTAATCACCAGCCCTTCCTCTGTCGAGAAAATGGGGGTAAGCGAAGCTTCTCGTGTGTGTACCTGACCTACTACTTTTCTTCCCTTTCCTTCTACTTTTCCTTCCCTTTCGTGCAACTGTTCCTTCCGTTGCGTTGTACGATGTTGTCGCTTGCGTTCAATGTCTTGAGTTTGCTCGGCGACGTGGTCAGCAGCATTTCCCCGCCATTGCCGCTTGCGATTCTTCGAAATTAAGTTGCTTCAAAATTGATTCTGTCTGCTACGTAAGACAATGAATGTCTCATACCCCCTTAGGCAATGGCTCATACCCCCGCAAACGCGGCCTCCCCATCAAGACGACAAAAGAGAAGTGAACGCTGGAATGATGAGCGGCAACGGCGTCAGCTGTGGAAGAAGACAACGACGACGAACGTGGGAGCAGTAGCACGAGCGCGTACCGAGCGCGAGCACGAGCGCAACCCGAGGGGCGCCAACGAGCCAACTGCGGAAGAAGACGACGACGCTCGAGCCAATGCTGATGATGATGTCGCGTACGCGTACACCGACCCCGATACAAGTGAGCCTATAAAGCTTCGCTTAAAAGGATAAGTACGGGCACGTTGGAGACGCTGCAGCCATCGTCAAGCTGTCAACGGACTACAAAACAACGGACTACAAACAACCTTTGTTGTCATGATGCATCACGTAGGTTAGCATGCTTGGTCAAGACAGCTAGTCGGACGAGTTGGTTGAGAATAATGAAAGTCGGATGCTTTTAACAAGCGTGGACAATAGAAGCACTCGATGTTTCGATGCGTTACGCGCTCTCTGTGTCCCGTCCTTTTCGTTCCATCGTACACACCTGCTAAGAGCATCATACGTTCAGTATAACGTTGTTACGTACACCGTATAAAGTGTTCTGACTCAGGACGCGGTAGTGGTCCAACAACGCTCGTGTTTCCATACTGGCGCTTTCTTTTTTTTTTCATTTTCGTTCCTTCCAACGATGCATCGTTCAGTTTCCGGAATTGATAATATAACAACGTTTGTTTGTATTGCGACGGTCCATAACGTGCTCCGTTCGCCGGGAAGCACACGTAGAACGCGCGTACAAAATGGTCTCGGACTCCATTCCCCTTGTCTCGATCGTTTCTGCCCAGGAAGGAGAGAAGGCATTGCGCGAGTCATAACAGCCGGCCAGCACAACCCGCAGAACCTCGGTCCACTCTGAGGCACGTTTCCGAGTCGTGGCAGCTCAATTTACCCGCGCCGAGTGTGGCGTGGCGTACGCCGCTCGCTCGACTCTGTGAGAACACCGGAAGAGCGTCGACCAGCGCAGCTCGTATAATGCCGGAAGCGAAACGAAAGGGGCGAAAAGAATGTTGGTCACTGAGTCAATCAGCCAGTCAGACGTATTCCGGTGTACACAAAGGCACGCGCGAGCGTAGCAGAACACATGCCTCGTGTACAGTGTGGGACGAGATTATGAAGAAAATAAAGAAGGCTGCAGAATGCTATTACGAAGTTGGGGCAGAAATATGGGGCTAGTTGGCTGCCTGAGATGTGTGTGGCGTTCACAGCTAAGAAAAAGAATAAGGGAGATAAAAAGAGAGAGAGAGAAATAACGGACACATAAAATGAAATAGGGCCCTGACTTTCAACTGGTCTTATTACGAAGATTATATTACAGTCTTGCACTACCAAGCGAATTTGGTCCTCCGCTGCTCCTTTCGGTTCGTTAAGAAAACATCGGAAACAGAACAGTAATGTGCTTTCGACGAATATGTTTTACTTTGGTCATGTTCCTGTCTTTCCTTTATCAGAATTTCTTGCAACGTATTCTTGCGCTGCCTTTTTTAGTTATTTATTTTTTTACAAGGAATATGAGTTAAGCTGAAATTCTGTGCGTCACAAGGTGCTGTTTGCACTAGCGGCAATGCACATTCTCCGTTGCCGTGTCGATTTCAGAAATTCTAGCATGGCCGCGTAGCTTTCCGAGCCTGTGACACGTTATTTCGCGGCCTAAATACCTTAGCCTCTAAGAACTGTTTATACGTTCTTCAAGGGTCCGATGATAAACGTCAGGCAAGCTGGGCAAGTCGTACACTTTGTCTGTGCAAGATGGTAACGAAATTGTTCGCGCTGTTGACACGGAGATGACAAATCCTTGCTTGGTAACAATAGCAACATGAGAATCGCTAGTAGAGCGAAAAAACATTGACTGTATACACTGAAAAGTTAGATACATTTTTACGCACGCATCGTCCTACTAATAAACAACGGTTCATCTTAGAGCATTATTTGTATGTTTAAGATCCAGAACAGTCCTCTTACTGTGGCTTAAATTTGCTGACACACATTTCCATGCCACTTATTTCTTTTAGGTGCGAAGCACCTTATGCGCCCGGGATATCGGCGTCTCCTGTCGTAATCGTCAGTAGTCGTACGTCGACGTCGTCGTATGTAAGCAAGCCGTTCGTGCTCGTGCTCGGCACGGGCTCGTGCCACTGCTCCCGCGTTGATCGTCGTCGGTCGTCTTCCACAGCTGGCTGCGTTGCCGCTCATGATTCCTGCGTAGAATTCACTTCTCTTCTGTCATCGTAATGGGGAGGCCGCGTTTACGGGGTTATGAGCCATTGCTTAAGGCAGTATGAGCCCATTAGCGGTGCATCACTGCATGCTTCGCACCTCCCCAGGTTTCACGTTAGTGGAGCTGCATTTCGTTCAATGGGTCATTCGAGCACCGAGTTTTTTTGTTTTTTTTTCATTTCTCAGTCTCATTTCTCCGAATCCCAGTGCAGGATAGTCAAACGACCTGAGCCTGGTTAACCTCGCAGCTCCTTTCCCTTATGATTTCTCTCTCTCTCTCTCTCTATTTCATTTAGACCCACTTAAAGCGAAAATCTAACAACAGTGGTTGAATGCGGGAGTGCCGAGGGTTAACGGGGACAATGTTTGCAGGCATATTGTCCCCTCTAATGAAAAACGGTAAACGAATAACGCACGTTATAAAGCCCTGCATAAATTGCTTTATTCATTTGCACTTGTCTCCCAGACAGCCGTAAACACAATGGGTGATGACGTTGATGATGTATTGGCATCCCCTTAGAAAGGGGGCGGGGAAAATAGTCACCTAGCCTGCTTGATTTAATCACGTTTTACTACATATATCGCTATCTAGCCTTTTGTCTATGTGATCTCGATCTTAACTTTCTTATTTAAAACCTCTTTCACTGTATTCTACCATTACCTACGCTTGCAATGAGTTCGGTTCTATTGATCACTTCCCTGCATGCTTTTTTGCACCAATACTCTAATCGTCTCTTACTTATATCGACTGCTGACCAGTTAATCCTTCCACCTTCTCTGAATCCCAATGCTTCTGGAAGGTGCAACACTCCATTACGATGTGCCGAGTTGTTTACGGGCCTTTTTTGCAGCACACGCATGCCTCAACCTGCGGCGAATATTTGGTTCGGTATGTTTTCTTCAGGCAGCCAGCTCGCGCCTCAAATAGCAAGGCACTCCGCTTTGCGTTATCATACGGACTTTTACTCCTGCTTTCTTTCTTGTCATTCTTGTAAATCTTCATGACCTTTTTGTTTCCATATTCTGCCTCCAATTTACTGTCTTTGATTCTCTCACTTTCTTCTTTACAGGCCCTGTTTGTGCATTTACACTTTCAATTACCTTGCACTTGGTTGCCAACTTTCTTGACCTCTTCCTCCATTCCTAGTCCCCACTTGTGAGGTAGATATATTTTTGCACTTTAGCGGGCCATTTATTTCCATCCATGTTCCTTAGGTCTTTCTTCAAAACTAATCTTGCTTTGCGCTTCTCTGACTTCAAAAGGAGCCCAACCCTTGTCACCTTGCACTGCCTCATTTGTGGTTTTACCGTGGGCCTCCAAAGCCAGTCGGTCACCACCCTCTGGTTAATCTTCAACCCCGACAATATTTTTATGTATAGCACTGAGTGGCATTTGCGAATGTTAGCGCTGGCACCATTACTCCTCTCCAGATTCCTCGCGCCACCTCATATTTATTGTAGCCCCAAAGTGCTCTATGTTTCCTTATTTCTGCATTCTGCTTCCTTTTTATTTTTATATTATTTTGGTGGACGCTTGAGTAGGGATTTCGTTCGTTTATGTATACACCCAGATATTTATATAGCTTGACTATGGGGATGACTTCTTGTTAAATTGATAACACGTCACCACTCGTTCCTTCATTAAAGATTTCCATGTGCTAAACTTGGGCCTAGATTCGTCGCTGCATCGCCTACTTACATTCGTAAGTCTCCATAAATCCCTAGAATATTCTGCTAGGAGCAGTATATTGTCCGCATACATCAGCCCAGCCACCTTTTGCCCATTACGGATGTACGTGGGACAGATCAACAACCTAATTCACTGCTTTCCAATCGTCTTTCTATGCGGGGTTTCCAACGGTGACACATCGTGAGAGCGGCTTCGGTGAACAAAGTATTTACGTGCGAGGGCGATTCTGTTTCCCGAACAACTGAGCGACGGCTGTTATTTCAGCTGTCAACTTGATCGCTGTTTCACGCGCACTGCCAAAATGCACTTAAAATTATGCTTCAAATAGAGACGGACCTTCGCGCTGGCGCTTGTTCCATGTGCCAACCAAAGTTCCCCTGCAACAGCGTCCAGGAACAGTTGGCACTTGCCAATATGTAAATCACACGGTCAAGCCCATCTCAGCTCGCTAAGGGAAAGGAGCGAAAGCAAGCACTATACGTATGACCCAACCCACACAGATGCAGCGGCAAAAGTAAAAGGCATAATATACGACATGGACAAGGACTGCTGCGACGAGAATGTTTTGACCTCGCGTGGTACCTCCGCAGCATTCGACGCTGTCGTCGAAACGCCACAACTCGTCGAAATGAAGCGTACGACGTGCTAGACGACAGGCGTGCACGCGGCAAGAGGAAAGGACAGCGACAGAGAGCACACGGTGATTGGGATATTTCGGTTTTGCTTCGACACCCTTGAGGCTCCTCACCGCATTATCTGACGCACGCGCCGACCCTTGTCACGTGCCATCGGAACGAAGAGTGCTCCGAAAAGGTAGCCTTCGCGACAGCGAATTGTAAAACGAAGAGAAGAAACAGCGAGCAGTGTTCGGTTCCGCTGCGGCATTCCTGGACGCGCCAGTCGTCGCGCGCTTCTCTCACAGGTTGTCGGGTGGCCCCGCCGTTCTCGTACACGGACGTGCACGAGCAAGCGACCAGCGGGCTTGCGAACAGCCGGGCATCAATCACCTTTTGCGGAACTGTCGTCGACAGTAATAAGCGAGCACCTCGGCACGCGGATGATTTATGCCGGTTCCGCACTCGGCGTGTCTCTTAGCGGCGCGGAAGAGCGCAGCTCTTCTTCGCCTACGCATTCCTCGCGGCCTTCCTGCAAAGCGGACCTGTCGATGCAGTGCGCTGCTCGCGTGTTCGTCTCTGACGCACGCATCTACTTTGCGCTGCGTGTGAATGCAGTCGGCGGCAATGCTATAGTACTGCGGCGACTTCTACTCTTCATCGGTCAAAGTTTCGGTTCCGAGATGCGGATTGATGCGCGCAAAACTGATGTGTCACATATATGGGACGAGTACTACTTCGTGCGTAAAACTAAGAAAAGCTAGCGACAAACAACCTTTTGTTCCTTCGATTATTGTTTTCGCTTTTCTTCGACATAATGTCGAGCGATTCAACATTTGTTGAGTGACGTACAGCGGTAAGTGCACATCTCAAAGGCAAGATTCTGGAAAACAGCCGCGCACTTGAGAGCATACTATTCTTGACGTCATTAGTAGTCGGGATCCTTTCTGTGAATGCGCGCAATTCAATGACAATGGTGTCCGATCTGTCTGGTTATAAGCAATAAGGTGAAAGAAGAGGGGAAAATTTTTAATGCCGTTATAGCCTTCTATGGAAAACTTCACCTAGTTTTCAGTTTGCATGTATGTCCCCACCTAACCTAACCTCTTTCACGCCAACTTGGATCTCCGGGTGGTCCATGCTTAACTGGATTGAGAACGCGCTGCTGTGCTGAGGGAACCGGTTTCAAAACCAACCATCGAACCATCTATAGGGTCGCTGTTTATGCGATACTGGGGTTGTGCTGCTCTTCAAGGAACATGTTTCACGGCCACTTGCAATGGTTCACAGGGTATCAGTCATATGGGTATGCTGTCGCCGGCTATGTGTGCGGCTTTTCATAATAATAATCACGTAAAACAAATAATCATCGAGTACAAAACTATAATTTTATAGATTGCTAATCGCATTAATGTCGCCAACCATCTCCCAAAGGATGGATGAACCGCCAATTTTTGTCCCCTTTGCCACATGCTTTCCAGCTGAATGACCAAGCATAGCTGTCTTTTTTTTTTTTTGCTAACTGCATAAATTTTGCGCTTCGCTTAGGTAAAGGGTCCTTACTTTACTAAAGCCTTACTAAGTTACGCCGCGCACTGTGACACAGCCCGACGGAAGTCTAATACCACAGTCACACGCTCGCTTTCAATGACCATAAAAATCAAGGGATATTGAAATCTGCGAGCGGCGAAAAGGAGCCAATTGGGCACGCCAATTTAATGGCATTTGGTTTCAATGAACATTGGCAGCGAGTATTTGAATGCGGTATAACTCAAGTGTTGATATTTGCGCAAGACCGCTCTTTCTTGACTACCCCATCCCCCAAGAAAAACGCGGTTCAGTTGATTGATTGATTGATTGATTGATTGGTTTATTGATTAGTTGATTGATTGATTGAATGATTGATTTGCCTTCCGGGATTTTCAAGGTATGATAGAGTTTCGTATTTGGGATTAAACTACGAAGTGGCATCCAAAGAAGAAAAAAAAAAAAGGGGGGGGGGGGTCTAACAAACAGGACTTTTTAAAATGCTATTTCTCTTTTTAGTCTCGAGCACTGGTTCAGTTTTATCTGATATTGTAGCAAAGAATGCAACAGTTTATCCCACACCCAGACAACTACGACAGGAAAGCCGCTATATGAAAACAAAGTGCTTGCAGCTTTATCACCTCCGGCGTCCTTCAGCTTTTGCCTCCGGTACAGAAGAAAGGCGCTCCGGGACCTTGAAGCTTCCTTCGCGGCCTGATTGAAATTATGGGTGCCCGACGATCGTGGTTCCAGGTCTGCCATTACGCGTGCTGTCCCTTCGGATAGGCACGCCCCTTGTATAATACTCCTCCCGCAAGGTACAGGAACACTGCTCGTGCAACATGGCACGGTGGTTGAGTCAGCGACAGTGCACTTTGAGCCGCAAGGTTGGTTGCTGGCCTTACACGAGAACTGTAGAGAGAACTATTCTGCCACTAACTTTAACTTGTCGTTATTTAATTTACAGTAAGAGAGAGAAAGAAGGGAGAAGGACAGACGACAGGCATGGAGGTTAACCAGTACTGAGCCCGATTCGCTACCCTGCAGAGGGGGAAGAGGAAAAAGGGAGGAAAGTGTCAACAGAACAAGTCCACTGTTGATATCGCCGACGCAGTGAAATTTCTCTGCTCAATAACAGAGATGGTCGTTTAGTCTGTTAGCTTTCAGAAATCGCATAAGCGCTTTCGTGGCCTTTTGCAGTTGTAGAATGCGAAGCCATGGTAACAAGATCTTGTCCAATGAGAAAGGCCTTTCACCTAGCTAGTTTATAGCTGTACGGAGGTGCAAGCATTTCATTTTCAAAGTTGCAGTTGTAGAATGCGAAGCCATGGTAACAAGATCTTGTCCAATGAGAAAGGCCTTTCACCTAGCTAGTTTATAGCTGTACGGAGGTGCAAGCATTTCATTTTCAAAGTTGCAGTTGTAGAATGCGAAGCCATGGTTCCAAGATCTTGTCCAATGAGAAAGGCCTTTCACCTAGCTATAGTTTATTAGCTGTACGGAGGTGCAATCATTTCATTTTCAAAGTTGCAGTTGTAGAATGCGAAGCCATGGTTCCAAGATCTTGTCCAATGAGAAAGGCCTTTCACCTAGCTAGTTTATAGCTGTACGGAGGTGCAAGCATTTCATTTTCAAAGTTACAGTTGTAGAATGCGAAGCCATGGTTCCAAGATCTTGTCCAATGAGAAAGGCCTTTCACCTAGCTAGTAAGGACGTGTTTTTGGGCTAGTTGGTTCTTCATCATCAAGTAATAGACAGCGCCAGAATATGCACAGGACCAAACGACGAGTAACGAGACAGACACAGGGCGCACTAACACCTTGTCAGTTGTTAGTGCGCCCTGTGTCTGTCTCGTTACTCGTCGTTTGGTCCTGTGTATATTCTGGCGCTGTCTATTACTTGATTCACCTAGCTACTTTATAGCTGTACGGAGGTGCAAGCATTTCATTTTCAAAGGGTGCGCAGCAGCACATAAGGTGTTCTAAAGTCCCCGCGACACCACAGACAGTGCTTTAGGTGTTATCGGCCATTCCAGTCAAGAATGAATACGCAGTGGCGAATGCAAAGCCCAGGCGTAAGCGACACAGCACCGTTTCCTCACTTCTGGGAAGGCCGGGTAACAGGATAGGATAGGAATAACCTTCATTTGTCCAACGGTTATTGCTGTTGAAGCCCGGGTAACAGGCGCATTTGCGATGAAGGATCGAGAGAAACGCAACCCGTGCATGGTGATTAAAGTCAGGTGTATGCCACTTCTGCAATCTCATACGATGTGCTAGCTTGCTTAGGTGCTGGGCTGCGAAAGTGCTCGACAAATTTATAGAAACAAGGTTTCTTCCTTCATGCGTTTTCTAGCAGCTTCGCGGCGAGGTCGTTGCCGGAGATACCGCGACGACCCCGCCGCCACTGAACCGCGATGTTGTGTCCTTTCGCGATTACATGGTGGTGTGTTTCTAGTACCTTCGACACGAGTTGTTCGCAGGATAGCAGATAAAATATAAAAGACAATAAGATGTAGTACAAAGTTGCCGAAGACAACGAAGCAGTGATTCACAAACAACGACACCGTTGATACTACACCCTGCAGCGTTTAACACATTCAGAGAGCAGAAAACTTCAGTTATATAGCTTGCGTTTGGTTCTTCCAGGGTTTTTTATGCAACGCATTATATGATTAATTTATCAGGTACATAAACAACTGACACAACGATATGGGTTTCTACACCACAAGAAAGCGTGAAATATGAAAGACGATGACGTGCATGACCTGCCCGCATTTCTTCTGATCCGCCAATTAAAGAAAGAAAGAAAGAAAGAAAGAAAGAAAGAAAGAAAGAAAGAAAGAAAGAAAGAAAGAAAGAAAGAAAGAAAGAAAGAAAGAAAGAAAGAAAGAAAGAAAGAAAGAAAGAAAGAAAGAAATACGTTTGTTTTGCTAGTCTCAGCCTTCTGCCTACACAACATATTTTATGGCGATGTACTTGGTACAATATAATAATCAGCCTATTAGATGATAACGAGCACATAATTCACGCCACTACAATAATTAAATGAAATTAAAATGCGATAAAGCTAGCGGCTTCGGCAGCCACTACTATTCACTGCACATAAATGTAAAAATAGCAAGACTAAAGGTATCTCAAGTGATACCATTTCCTTCCTCTGCTCTGCCACTGCTTTCGCGGACTATTTGCCTTTTTAACTGCTAAACCAAGAACAGCAGTAGCAGCAGCTTTCATTGGGTTGCGCGGTTTTTGTGTATTTGTTAACAGCGAAACTGTTTAACCTGGGCGTTTGCCGTCAGGTGTAACGCCGAAATGTGGGCCGATCCTGGTAGTAGTGCAGAAAGGGTCCAAGCGCAATGGCACAAACCCCTGTGAATTAGCGAAGCTGTGTAAGCTCGAGGATGGCCCGTCGAGTGTACGACGCAGCACCTCCGCCTGGCGATGACGTCACCATGCGTCGCCTAGCAACGCTTCGCCCCAGCTGTGCCGCGCCAAGCCTCGCCACAGATGCGTGAGCCATGACGTCATCGCGCCGCATCGCTTCGCCTTAGATTAGCCGAGCCATGACGTCACCGCGCCGTGACGAGTGGTTGCCGCGGCTGCGCAGAGGCGGAGCTAAGCAGTGACGTCACTGCGCCGCCACACGGGATATATAGCTCCGCGTCACCGCCGAGGCGACACAAATCCCCGCTGTCGCCACGCCGAGCACATCGCCGCGAAGATGGGGCGGCCGAAGAAGAGCGTCACTCCCGAAGAACAGGAAGCGCGGCGCGAAAGTGACCGCGCCGCTACTCGAGAGCGAGTGAGACGACTTCGGTCCGAACTCGCGTATCGCGCCGCCGAAGCGGCGGCGAAACGTCGACGATTCGCAGAATATCAGGAGTTACGAGCCCGCAAAACCGAGCAAAAGCGTTTGAGCGTCTAGAAGCGTCAAGATGCTTTAACGACCAAGTATTCGTTGCTCCTTGGGCTGTCGATGATTCCGGGGTGATCTTGCGCAAAACGTGGGCAAGTCTCGAAGCATAATCTCGCAAACACTTTGCCGAACCGAGATAAAGCTAGGTGGGGTCGCCAACTTCGCTGTTTGCCTAGTCTTCGCACCACTAGTGTGAAGCTAACCCTAATTTTTATTTTGAAATAGATTGTATAATACAATGTATATTAGATTGTACATTGTATTGTATTGCATTGTATGGTATTGTATTGTATGTAATAATGTATATAACATTGTATCTGAGATAGGTATTGGCAATCTAATTTTCTTTAACAAGCTAAAAAAAACTGAATGGGCGCAATCAAAACGTCACCGTCTGAGCCGGTAATCGAATCTGTGAATTCGTACTCAGCAGCGGAACACGATGTAGCTTTTGAACACCACGCGGCCGCTGAACAGCGGTGGGGCGCGCAATGCTTGAATTCGCACACGTCCGTTGGTTGAACAAAAAACTAACGTAAAGAAAGACAGGAGGGGCACAGCTCTCTCAGCAGTTTTATATCTCAGCTGAAGTTTGTAGAGAGACCTTCCATCTCCAGTTGTATTACAGCGTTCGTAGCGTCTTCTCTTTGTGTACCGTTCGACTTTGTGCTACTGTACTGTTCGATAAAGAACAAATGCTTACGCACGCAGCAGTGACCAAACGTTCGCGCTGCGCAGCAACGGCTGTACCTGACAGTCAGTATCGCGAATGAACGAACCATTCCGTCACTTCGCCCTTCGAACCACCAACGACACCGATGAGGATTGCGCGAACGAGAGCAGGAGGAAGCCAACTTCCCGGACTCTTAACAATGCCGCTGGTGCTTCCGGTCGGGGCCTGTCCGCCGATAGCTCTCGCTTCCTCGCCAAGCGGACCCAAATATCCGCGCGCCTTAACTCACGATGAAAAAGACAAAACACAGAGAAGAGCAAAAAGAACAGCGACATAACCTCGTCATACAGGTATACATGGCGCACAAACGCCCCTGCGTGCATGCGTCCCGTGTCGACAGCGTGGGAGGAGCAGCGCTCTCTCTCTCTCCCTCTCCCACCCATATCCTTCCTGTCTGACTCACGGGTCTTGCCCTTCCTGTGCGAATGCCGACGCGCGATTCGTAATGGTATTCCCAAATTATGGCAACGATTGTTTTGGGGATGCATGCGCTCGCTCTGGGAGCTCTCACACGTTTTGCCTTCGGAACGCTGTCGTTACTTCGAAACAAGCTAATGCATGGCTTTCTGCGTGCTATTCGACCAATTATTTAGAATTCATGTTCTCTTTGTGATTTTTAGAAAAACGTGAAACCAGAACGCAGATGGCGGTGAACTCTGTTAGACGCTTATTTTCACCGCTGTACTCGGATCTTTATCTCCATTGCTAAGAAAATATTTTTGCTTTAATACGGCGGTGGTGGCGGTGTTGAGTTGGCGATGGGAATTTATGCGACACTGATTTAAAACAGCACAGCTGAAGGCTGCCTGTAGAGAGCTGCGCTCGGCCATAACGTGGGTTAGTAATGGAGGAAAAACAAATTTTAATTGGAAATTACGTGAAGCGGATAAAGCAGTGAGCAGCGAAAGAGAAGAATTGCAGATGCATATAAACTATAAGATGTCGCCGACGTTGCGCAGAAAGGTTATCTTGATCAAAACGGTCAAGCGACAGAATACAATTTTACTACTTGCTATCGGGAATAATGATTTCTTGACACGAAAGACGATAGTTAAGAGTATATATGAAAACAGGAAGGCAGAGAGGTCATAACCAGAAAAGCGTCCGGTTATCTACCCAACACAGGGTAAGGGATATATGAGAAAATAATAAGAGCAGAGAGAACAAAATGGTATTCTGAACACATGCACGCTATAACATTGCAAGCGCTTGCGACATTCTGCCGTTGTTGTTTAATGTAGCTTGAGTGACCTATGACTTCCTTGTTGCTGATAACATTGTCCTGTTCAGCAACAATGGGGACGAATTACAGCAAATGATTA
This sequence comes from Dermacentor silvarum, assembly GCF_013339745.2. Taxonomy (NCBI): domain Eukaryota; kingdom Metazoa; phylum Arthropoda; class Arachnida; order Ixodida; family Ixodidae; genus Dermacentor; species Dermacentor silvarum. The sequence goes on from NC_051155.1 coordinate 246,914,343, forward strand.
AGAACCTTAACCGAGAAAGTGTAGGAGTGGGGTTGAAGATGAATATTCTAACGTAGATCGAAGACGGAGTCATGAAAAATTAGACGCTTCTCTTTAATGGCGGGCCAGAATAAGAGCGTGCAGCCTACGTGCTTCGTCGTCTTTCATGGCGCCGACCTTTGCGCGCGCCATCCCGCGGTGCGGGAGCCCCACATCATTGTGTCAATTGCCCCCCGTGAGAAACGCGACCGTCTCGGTCGCGTCAAAAAGTTCTTTCAGCCACGATAATAAATGGAGCTCCTCAGGTGCATCTTGGCGTTCACGTACGTGCATAGTATGGTTTCATGCGCACTACATGAACAACTTCAGCCTGAGGACAACGACGGAGCGAACCGGGGTCGGAACTGCAGGGGACGACTTCGTAGGTTACGTCACTGAGGCGGCGTGTAACCTTGTAGGGACCGAAATACCGGCGGAGCAACTTTTCCGAGAGTCCACGGCGACGGATGGGCGTCCAGACCCACACGCAGTCGCCGGTATTGTAATGGACGTCGCGTCGACCCTGGTTGTATCGAAGGGTGTCGGTATGCTGTTGGCTCCGGATACGATGCCGAGCAAGCTGGCGGGCTTCTTCGGCTCTTTGCACAAACTCTTCCACGTTTTCGCTGGTCGGGCTATTATTATTAGGCTATTAAGACAAAGATAATGGTAAATAGGTTGGCAAGGGAACAAGAATTCAGGATCGCCTGTCAGCCTCTAGAATCTGTAAAGGAATACCTTTATCTAGGTCAATTACTCACAGGAGACCCTGATCATGAGAAAGAAATTTACAGACGAATAAAATTAGGTTGGATTGCATACGGCAGGCATTGCCAAATCCTGACTGGGATCTCACCACTGTCGTCGAAAAGAAAAGTGTACAATTATTGCATTCTACCGGTGCTAACATATGGGTCAGAAACTTGCAGGTTAACAAAGAAGCTCGAGAACAAGTTAAGCACCGCACAACGAGCGATGGAACGGAAAATGTTAGGCCTAACGTTAAGAGACAGGAAGAGAGCGGTGTGGATCAGAGAACAAACGGGGATAGCCGATATTCTAGTTGACATTAAGCGGAATAAATGGAGCTGGGCAGGCCATGTAATGCGTAAGATGGATAACCGGTGGACCATTAGAGTTACAGAATGGATACCAAGAGAGGGAAGCGCAGTCGAGGACGGCAGAAAACTAGGTGGGGTGATGAAGTTAGGAAATTTGCAGGTGAAAGTTGGAATCAGCCAGCGCAAGACAGGGGTAATTGGAGATGGTAGGGAGAGGACTTCATCCTGCAGTGGACATAAATATAGGCTGACGATGATGATGATGATGATGACGAAACTAGCCTGGGCCGTTCCTGTCAGCTGATGTAAAGTGTGCTCATGAGCTGGGAAATCCTCACGAGAGATTTCTGTACTTTGGTAAAGGAACTCCTTCGTATATGCGTTAATTACGATGAGAATTAGATATACGACGACGACGATGATGACGACCTTGTCAGTAAATATCGCAATAACTTACGCCATTTTATTGGGGAACAAGAAGAAGAACTCAAATCTAACGTCGATACGACATCGCGTGAACGCATTCCCGCGTATGTTGTCGTTGTACTATTTGTCTCGTCACCTACGCTGTCACTGTGAGAACACGGCTACTTGTACACATGAAGAGAGCACGACGGACCCCAGCAGGACAACTTGTCGGGGGAAGGCGGCGTCGGTATAACGGTGAGGACAGTCAAGCCTCAGCGGTGTTCAGTAGCGGACGCCACCGATGTGTTTGCTGTTCTTAAGTCTCCTTAAACATGCACGCAACGATTCATTTCTCTTTTGTTTCAGTTTTTTTTTTCCGATCTGCCGCCTAAGGGAGGCTCTCTGAGTACGCGGTGTGAAAACGAGTCAGGTCGTTAGAGCTGCGGCAGCCACCTGCGCCGCGCGACGTGAGTGTATACACACAAGGCGCACATCTTTTTTTTTTTTTTTTCTGGCACAAAAGGCGCTGAAAAACAAGAAGTTGGGGGTGGTGTGGGACGTGCCCATAATTGCATCTCGGCGACCCGAGTGCAACGAGCTTGCAGAGGATCCGCGGCTAATTTGCATGAAAGGTCACTCGGACCTTCAGCCACTATTTTTAGGGTGGCGGTTCCCACGCATGGTCAAGGCAGCAGTCCACGGAATAATAGTGAACCCCTACTTTCTTAAAGGCGACTACCATATTATGCGGTATGCTCGAGAGAAAAGAGCATGTATATATATGGATGCTGAGGATAATGAGAAACTTGTATACTGCTCGTTCACACTCTTAAACTTTCGATTTCGCTCAAACTTACATTTGTTTTCACCATGAGTGCAGCAGGTCATAATATGCTTATGTATCCCCGCGTGTGTCCCTTCGGTTATCCTGCTCTGAAGTTATTAACAGCGGAGCTGCTTAAGGCCGAGGTTGAGCCGTGCCGAGCGTTGATCAGTATTGCAAAGCGCGCGCCAGCCACTACGTGGTCAGAGAGTGGCGAGGATGAGAGAGGGAGAGCGCGAGAGAGGGAGCCAAGAAGAGACAGACAGAGAGCGAGAGAAATAGTTAAATAAATAAAACAAAATGAACTTTCTTGGCGAGGCGGGATTCGAGCTCGGGTACCCACGGCCCGAAGGCGAGCGTCATAACCACTGCGCTATACACCCGCGCTTATGCATTTACGGGAACCATATGGTTGCATTGCACCGCTGATTGTAACACAACTTGCTATGGGTGAGAGAAAGAAAAAATGAGAGCGAGAGTGAGAGAGAAGGAAATAAAGAAATAAAGAAAGACACAGAGACACACACACAGAGAGAGAGAAAGAAATAAAAAAAAATTGTCGCAGTTTCACCCGAAAGGCGAAGCACCAATTGCGATAGAAAATTAGTAGAGAGCTATACGGAGTAACGATAGTAGTTTTATCAGCCGTATAAACTTGGACATGCAGCAGCACCAGAAAAGCGCAGAACTGTTGTCGACGCCGCCGGCGTTTTTATATAAATACGTATTTGGTGCCGCAGCTAAACGTCGCCTCCCCTCCTTCCCTCCCGTCCCCCCACAGCCTTTCGCGCGACGGAAAAAGTTGCGTTTGCTCTCTATATATGGAAAGGAGGAAAGAGACGCTTAATTCTGCAGCCCTGCAGGGAGCACGGCGCAGAAAGCTCGTTTGCTCTCCGACGTGCGTTCGCTCCACGAGAAAGCGCGCGTCCCTCGCACCCTTTCACTTGCACATACAGCGTCCGGAGCGCGGCGACGATTTCATCGCCGTTGACGTCATACGGAACCTCACGGCGACGGCGACGACGACGGCAAAATCTGCTTTGGAGTGTCCATATAATTGCTATCGCAATAAAAAAAAGCTTGCGCTATGACGCGCAAGGCTTAAGAACAGCGGAGCGACAATCATGTAGTTCTTGTAGTTTTACCAAGTTTTTGCTAGGTTGTGCTAGGTTTTTGTCGGGTACTGTGAGAATTTAGATCAAACTATTTTTTCAAATTTACATGGAAAACATTTCAAAATAAAATGGCATCTTTACACTGTTTTATTGATTGTAAAGACGCTATTCACCCATGCTTGCATAGCTCCGCTGTTTCACCAGATTTGACAAGCGTGGAACTGGCTTAATTTTTTTTTCACTTATGCCTTCTAAAATTAAGCATTAAAATGGGAGGTATATAAGACCACATTTGTTCGTGGCCATAGCCATGAATGAATAAATGAATGGCCATAGCCAATAACCAGCATTTTCTAGCAGAACAAGCGTCTCACTGAAGCTGCATGCTAATGGACAGTAAGAGCAGTCATCCTCATCATCATCAGCAGCAGCAGTAGCAGCAGTAACATGACGTCTTTGGTGTTTCAACGTTGACATAATCTTGTTCAGACTGCACTTCTGCTCAGAGCACCGACTTGCACGAAAATAAGTTCTATGGCCTCTGTTCTTGAGTGCCTAATCGAGAAATGTATGGTCCCCTAACTATATACAGCGGAATCTCGTTGATAAGATGCGTTTTTCGGTATAATACTTTTTTTTCTTATGTGCAATATTTTTTCTTATGTGCAATATTTTTTCTTATATACGAATAATTTCGGATAATACGATTTTCGGATGATACGTTTTATTTCCCGGTTCCTGTGAAGATTGTATTAACGAGATTCCACTGTGTGCGACTACTATACGACCTCAGCATTGGTGAATAACCTCTTTAGGACGTGCCCCGTGACAAAGAATTTCCGTAGGGCACCTGCACACAGGGCTGTCCGTTTATGAACTGACCAACCGAACAACTACGAAGCGTTGTCACATGGTTAATGAATTTTACTAGTCCCTTGCCTAAAGTACTTGCAAAAAAAAGTCGCAGTTTCGCCCGAAAGGCGAAGCATCTATTGCGATAGCAAATTAGTAGAGAGCTATACGAAGCAAGGATAGTAGTTTAATGGGCCGTATGAAATTGTAAACATTCGCTTACTAACTAAATAGACAAGCACGGTATCACGCGCGCACAGGTAAACATGAACACATCTCGCTCGATGACCGCGGAAACTCGCTGTGAAAATGCCGGAGAAAGCGCGCCAATAGCAGCGGGTAAATTGACCTTCGCGCTGTCTCTCATCTCGCTTCAGCGCGAACTAAACGTCGAACGCACAGCGCATACGAAGCTACCGGCACTCGGCGCGTGCACTTTGTCCCCATCGCAGATCACTTTAAAGATGAGGCCCACGCGGGCGCGTGCTTCGCCCACATCGCAGATTGCGTTCAAGATACGGCGCCCGCGCAGCCGCGCTGTGAGCAGCAGCCGACGGTGTAGAATGCACCGTCTCTCTCTCTCTCTCTCCGTCGCCTCGCTCCGGTGCCTCGCGCGCGAAAGACCGCACGCTTTCGGCCTGCCTTCCTCCCTCGCGTGCGTTACATGGAGCCGCGATCGCCGGCTCACCCTCGTACGCTTTCACTCGCACACACAGCGTACGGCGTCGCCGTTGGACTCTATACAGAACCTCACAGCGATGGTGACACCAATGGCAGAAATGCGCTTGCAGTGCCCCTATAACTGCTATTAAAACGCTGGAGGGAGGGGGGGGGGGGGCATTTGCGCAGGAACACTAAGTGAGACAGCTGCTGCCTACTATCTAAAGAGTGCAAGTATTTTAGTGAAGTACTATATGCGAGGCAACCTAAGGTTTGCCCGCGCGGCACCAGCGCCGAATACTCCCCTGGCGGAAGGATGGAAGTGTCGAAGGTCGTCGCTGGGCCAGCGCGCGCTCGTGTTCTCTACGGCGCGAGCGATCGTGCGCGTTCCTTTCGCAACGGCGAGCGTGACCTCATCAACCAGGAAAGGTGGCAAGCAATGCTGCTGTGTTGTTGATCGCCACAACAGCCTCGAAAGGTCGAAAGCCGCCCGCGAAGTCCTATAGAATTCCGGGGAGGTGGTACGAGAAGAACAGACGACAAGCGTGGATAACTGCAGTGCGCTGAGTCAAGTAAGTCACGTACTTTCGCATTCGCGTGCAATATAACGGCCGCTCGATAAAAACGCAATAGTAATATGCCTGTATTTAGCGCATGGCCGTTTGTTTAGAAGTGTCGCGTACTTGAATCGTACAGTGACATGCGCCGTGTTAGCTTAGCGGTAAATGCATAAGTGTTTTTGCGCCGGTAGGCTCGACGACGCGAGCTTGATTCCCGGCCACGGCGGCCGCATTTCGATGGGGGCGAAATGCAAGAATACACTTGTTACCGTGTACTTTGCTTGTTGTGCACGTTAAAGAACCCCCGGTGGTCAAAATTATTCCTGAGACGCTCCACAACAGCGTGCCCCATAATGATATCGTGGTTGTGGCACGTAAAACCCCCGAATTTAATGTATTGTACTGTTCGTTCACTCGCGATCGGCAAGGACGAGCTCAATAGAATTAAATCCCCTTTCCAAACGCTGCAACTTAAATTGCTAGTTGCGCAAGCAACAAAAGTGTCCGCGCGCTACTTGTCTTTTGTGTGGTGGCAATCCGTATTTAATGCAAGCTGCGGTTATCGTGTGCGTCGATAAGCGGCAGATCGGAAAGCAGCTGCCCGAGACGCGCGCATTATGTTTGTTGCTTGGCCATGCTTTCTAGGTTCACAAAACCCAAGCATGCTTTAAAGTAATTGCCACTTTGTACATTCTTTCTGCTTCACTCGTCCTGCCAAGAATCTTCGTTTCGTGTAGTAGCCGGCCATCGGTGTGAGCTTACTTTTGCTGCGGCGGGGCATGCACCCGACGAGAAAGTAATTTGCTTTGATGAGGCATGTATTGCTAATTCTTGCGCTCGTGATAACCAAGGTAATAGCCGGTTACCGTGATCTGGGTTCATTTCGCGGAGCAGTTTGTACGAGCGATTTCTCATGAGCAGTGAAAAGATACCTTGCTCACTAATGCAATGAGTTGCCATGATTCTAACATCCGCATTGAATAATGAATGATATACATTAAATGTTTATACAGCATGATATAAGGCTATACGCATATGCAATACTTACATCGTTAATTAATTTTATTAGGCATATTGGTGCCTAATGCATGTGTTCTTTCTGTGCTGACAATGCAGATGCCTATTCCTGGGAGCCAAAATGAGAGCAGCCATGTGTGCGCGCCCAGCGACCAACGAAACCAACTGCAATCGTCACCGTCTCTGCACATCTCTGCAAGCATGCATGACCGCTTTGTGACTGCGCCATAGAGAAATAAAAGTGACTAAATTACTGAACTCGGTGTGTAACTGTAACTCGATGCCGTATACAATCTTGTGGGATACCTGCGACACGCACTTGGCTTTCACTGTCACATCACCGTCCACAATTTGTTCAACGCCATACACGTGTGGAAGCAGACGCTCCCCTTTCTTGAGGTTGCCGCCACGAAAAAAGCTGTAGGCGTCAGCAACTTTCTTGAAGCCGCGTTGCAATCTTTGCATCGCTGTTCCGCAAGCGCGCGATCAGCCGCCGTCGGAAACGGAGCGCCGTGGGCACGAGCAGCGAAGGAAAGCGCGGGCGAAACAATGCAAACAAAGCGGAGACTGCACCACTGCGCGACAGCGCTGCTTGAAATTTCCACATTGGGGGCGCTGTCAGAAGGCGCAGTAGCGCCTTCTGGCGATTGTTTTCTCGTCTATTTCGCGTTACTCGGTTTAACATATTTCAAGCCGAAGTGTATGAAAGGTTCCTTCGTTCTTACTTTTTCTGCTTCTCACGCTCTATGTTCTTCTCCCCTTTTTTTTTTCTTTCTGTCTTGTTGCCTTTTCCTTTTTTTTTTTCTTTTTTTATCTTTGATATCCTTCTTCTTTACCCACGCATTTGTTGCCACCTTGTTTTACATCCAGATACCCGACTCCTTCGTATAGAGAAGCCGTTCATGCGTGCGAAAAATGATTTTAGGCCTTAACTTGCGGGAACAAGGCGTTCGTTTTGTAGAACAATTAGCGAAACTTTTATCTCAATGACAATAAATTGTACAGCGCCACTAATCGGCGATACCTTCGAAATGAGTGGAAACAGCTCTAAAGTTAGAAATAATTGTGTGTCCGCCTTGCGCGTAACCCCTGTTTACTGCCGTACTGTGCCACCGCTTATCTATCTGCCTCTGCGGAGGCCCTTCTGCGCTTTCACGGCAAGTACTCTAATGCCTCTGCCAGCCAAATGATTTGCGCGCTGATACGAGCAAGGAATGTGGCCGGATACTCCACATTTTCGTCGTTTACGGCGGTAAGGACGATTACCAAGAACGTCCGGAGGCGTGTCGGCTAGGAATGTCCGTCTCGCGGAGCTATTTGACATCTTGCCTACATCGCCGAGGGCGAAGAATTTCTATCTTTAACAAAAAAGGAAAAAGCGGTAAGGCTGCCAACATAGCCATAGCACGATGTATTAACACAAAATATCCAGATGTTACTAATGAAAACACTTCCCGAAATCGTCTCTGCTAACAGGCGCAGCGTATTTGTTAGTGTTGGAAGGCAAGCATATTGTACAAGGCTTAACCTCTCCCGAAACTCGTCTAAATTTATACATTTGGGTGGGTTGGTTCCATGCATGCCCAAAATCTCGGCGCGATTTGATGGCAGGAAACGAGAGCACAGCTAGGTAACTCACCAACTCTCTTGTAACGAGAGCACATGCATATAGCTGTGCATGTATTTATTAGGCAGGTTGATCGGAAACTTCACTGAGAATGGTAGTGTCCTAAAGCCCCATCGCTGCTTCAGTTTGTTACCGAAATTGTAGTTAATGTCTTTATAATTGTGTATCATGATTTCCGCTAGCACTATGCCCAGCCAGTGATGAAGTTAGGAAATTTGCAGGCGCAAGTTGGGATCAGCTAACGCAAGACAGGGGTAATTGGAGATCGCAGGGAGAGGCCTTCGTCCTGCAGTGGGCATAAATATAGGCTGATGATAATGATGATGATGATGATGATGATGATGATAATGATGATGATGATAGCCCGGCCGAGCTTTGCCGCTACGGGGAGCTCGAAATATCTCTTATACATAGTGTCCTATTGATTATGGCATGATATTACGAGTGTGTCGAGTTGTGATTGCTGAAGATGCGATTCACTGGTTTACGATTACGCAAAAAGCAGTGTGTTTTATTTCGTCTGGCCTCACAAGGCCCAGTCAGTCCCCACTAATAGCACTCAAGTTCTTCATTTTCTTTCGTAGCTCCATCGGTGGGTTGTCGAAATAATCAATAGTTTTTGCCAAGGCATCAAAGCGAGTTGCGCAATACGACGAGCGGGGCAAGCTTTCCTCTCAGCGTCAGCTTTTCAGGATGACTGCCAGTGTTCCCTCGACGTCTCGTCCCCATTGATCAATTCATCGACGGTTGAGCTCAGCGGACCTCGAAGCCAAGGCGGCCATGCAGACAACCTTCAAGGCGACCTTGTTAACGCCTGGGCGCGCACATCAGTCAGACGGAAAGGAGGCGAAGGTTCAAAATCTTCCCGACGGTGTATACGGCCTCCACATGGGGTCATAGTTGAGCACGCAACCGTCACGACAACTTCCATACTCCGGGGCGATTGTGTGCAATGAAGACTTCTTAGCAGCGCGAAACGAGAAACAGAGCTGCGAGCACGGACATGGTTCACCGAACTCAGGAGGGGACTAAGGAGAACGCAGTGAAGTTGGCGTCACTGTTTGCTGAGACAAAACAAGGCGGGTTCCAAGAAGGACAAAAGAGACGAGACGTGTGCAGGGTTGGAGACAGCTTGCCGCAACGGCTTGGAGAAGACCTCGTTTTCACAGTGAGACCCCCCTCGTCTTCTTAACCTCCTCTCCTTCAGGGACACGACGTGACCAACTTTTGCTTTCTTCTAGGTCGTCGTCACACTTGCCATCCCTCGAGAGTGTCGTGCGGATTAGCGATTCGCCGAGAAAAAACAAAAGCATGACAAGAAGGTGTGCCAGTCTCGCGAAGTGGAGAAGCAGTCAAAGGGCAAAACGATATGCTTGCGTGACGGCCTCGGTGGTGCAGTCCTTGCGCAGACCTGAGCCCTGCCAATTCCATCGTGGCAGTCATGCGGAGTTCTTCGCGTCAAGTTCAGCGGTTCGCTGATACGAGCTCCTCCGAGCTTTCGTGGGCGCCACGTGTAGCTTCTGGCTTCCCTTTCGACATCGAAAGACTCAGGGACGTGGATGAAAAGCGCCTCCCGCGTTCACCACGTGCGCGCTTTTTTGGCTTAGTATGACAAGCACTACATATGCGAAAGCTAAACACCACCGCAACAGTATATACACTCTGCGGAACCTAACTGACAGCTCTGCAACCTTTTTTAAATTTTTTTAACAACGTATTCAACAACAATCAAACATGCCTGCCACTATGTGGCCTTCGGATTGAATTTATCGCAGACACAACTGACACTTACAATTTGCTAAACCGACAATTAACTTTAACGCGCAGGCGCAAAGATGCATGATAAGCAGTGGATCAGCGAATGCCTCTGTATAGGTGAAAGCAAATGGCTCAGCGATCTCCGGCAATTATATGTCCTTTTATCGAAGTGGCTATAAAGTTCCATGCATTGTTAACGCTTGCAGAACTGCCACTTAGGCGCCGCGAACGAAGTCCGCACGCGTTGCCACACACACACAAAAAAAAATCGCCTTGAATTTACCGTGGATGCATTAATCTGTTTCGACCCTGTGAATATGCAACCTCTGCGCCCGTTCATTGATCTCGCGATCTCGAAGTGCCGTGAATTCTGTAATCATATTATCTCTCTCTCTCTCTCCACCACCCACTAAAGCCACCTCAGAGACTGGACAATTCACTGCTTGGACAGTAGTAGTAGCCACAACAAATGAAAGAAAGGAGTGGGATCTACCGCAGCTGACCTTATGGCGAAGTGAAAATGAGAGCAATTTAGCCACCGCTCTTTGCATTGCCCCGTAGAAACCTATAATTAACGCAAGGACACTTTGTCGCTCGTTAGGAAAAGAAAAACAGTCGATCCGAGGCGCCTGGCCTCAAGGCAGACAAACATGGGCGCAAGCGCAGGAACCGTCGGAAATGTCCGTGCAATGAAATTCGGCAATAATATTTTAGCGCCGTATACGTTACCTTGCCGGCAGCGATGCGCGGTTTGGCCGGCGTCTGGCTCTGTATACAATGAGATACGCGTGGCCACCTACGCGAAAGTTAAGTACACATTGACGCCGTGCTCGTGAAGCGGCCTCGTTATCGACGTGGCAGACCGCTCAAGTGAGCGGACCGGGTCGCCGCTATACCGCACGGTGTCACGCAGTCTCCTTCGAGACAGTACACACAACACCGGAGGGTCTCCACGGCGCCGCTGTAATTCACTCGGAAAGCGTCAACGACGACTGAATCATCGACGCCAGTCCAAGTCCAATAAGGCGAATCCAGCTAATTGGTTGGGGATGCGAACCTTGACATACAAGGTACGTTAGATTGTAGTTACCGATGTAACGGGGTCAGGTCACAGTGAATCAGAGTATGACGGATCATTTGGGGGCTGCCTTTCTGGGAACTATCTCTACAGGGCAGAAAGGAAAATGACTCATTGGTCGAAGAGCCGCGTAAGACGAAACGTTGTACTACGAGTCCCGGCAGATCATACACGTGCACTGGGACTCTTTTCTTTTCTCTCGCTCTTTCACTCCCCCTCCCCACGTATGGTATTGAAAACTGTCCATTCAACCTCCTTGAATTTTCTTTCCTTCTCTCTCTATATATGGTTCCTCAGGACAACAAGCTACTGTGCGCCAATTGTCTTCACTCTCTGTTCCTCCTCTAATTTTTACTGTTTTCTTTTTTCTTTATTTCTCTTTCTTTTTTTTTCTGTACCCTAGTTCTAGCATATTGAATTCATGCTTGTCGTCCTTCTTATTCTTTATTTTAATTGCTGGCCGTTTTTTTTTTTTTCTCCACGCACGGCCTCTTTCGAAGTGGGCAAGCAACGTTTTGTCAGCTCCATTCGGCTCACCTATTTCCATCGAAAGTTTGAGTGCATCAGCGTTAACTTAAGTAAGGATATCGATTCATATGTTACCACGTTGCACACGTCGTCGCTGCTACTGTTTCTTAAGTATAAGTACAAAAAAAAAAGAAACGCGCTCTTCAAAGCACGCCAAGCATAACTTGCGCTGGAACGACCCACCTTCACAGGACTTATTCAGCTCTAATGAGGAGGAAGAATTTATTCACTTAGGGGGGTGAGGGGATTATTCCGAGGAATCTGTACGGCTTTCCGGAACTCGAGTCTGCCATGTTACTTTCAGGTGCACGTGAACTTCTTGATTAAAAAGTTGACAGTCACTTTAGCATACGCTAAAGAGGATGAAGGCGAAAGCCTGCGCACTCAGGAGACCTTCATTAAATTGCTTGGCATTCTCATTCAATTGCGTTGTTACTTCCTATTACCTGTTTTCTCCCACCAGAGGTCGTGGGTTCGAGTGCCGTAATTAATCATATCTTAATTAAGTATTCCTTCATTAAATTCGCCTTAATTAACACCAATGGTCGTTGGTTCGACCATCAATGGTGGTACCATCAATTTTGATGCCATTGAATTTTGGTGCCGTAACGCCGGACGGCCTCTTTTCGATAACGCCGGACAACAAATTTTCCGACCCATGAGCAACTTAAGCCTTTCGCCTTAATAATGTTGAGGACATCCATTTGGATACCGAATCCCGTCGACTGCAGCTATAATAACTAAGAATAATCATAGGCATTCACTTCCTTGCAGTAGCATCATGCTCCAGGTTTCCATAGAAGTCATTAGGTTAAACTGTACATGTCATTTCGCTTCGATTACGCACGGGGAAAACGAAGCCTATACTGTTGTGCTTCGTGTATGCTAGAATTCTATAGCTAAGGTCACCTTGCAGGGGAGTCACTGCACCTGCGCACACGCCAGCCTGCAAGAATACAAATGATTGAGAGACGCTGCGCGGCACCGCAGCAGGCTTCTTCCGTAGAGGAAGCTTCGCCGCGTGAAGCACAACAACGTCGCGCAATACTTCCACCGCCGGGACGAGGCAGCCCCGCGCGCAAGCGTTGCGCGTGCTCAATGGAGTCATTAAGCGTTGCCTCACAGACAGCGTCGACTCGTTCCTCAGAAAGCGGCATCAGCAGCCGCTTCTCACAACTTGAAACAAAGGCTTCTTCCTAGAGTTAGCGACTCGCACTGACGAAGGCATGCGAGACATTCAGTTGACTGCGCGCCAAACCTACGGCGACCTTGAACACCAAGCGGTCGTGAGTTCCTTTTCGTCAGTGATCACGCTTTATGATACGCGACTTATTTCTTCGGGAACAGCGTCAGGAGTCACCGTCGTGAACTGTCGTGACTAAGGAGCGCTGACACCAATCCTTATACCTATACTTCAGTTACGGGGGCTCATTTATGCAGATATGATTTCATTCGTGCGGCATGACTTGGCCGTCGCGCGCGCGCGACGGCCAAGTGTGTGCGTGTGCGTGTGTGCGTGCGTGTGTGTGTATGCGTGTGCGTGCTTGTGTGCGTGCGTGTGTGTGTGTGTGTGCGTGTGTGTGTGTGTGTGTGTGTGTGTGTGCGTGTGTGTGCGTGTGTGTGTGTGCGTGTGCGTGTGCGTGTGCGTGTGCGTGTGCGTGTGTGTGTGTGTGTGTGTGTGCGTGTGCGTGTGCGTGTGCGTGTGTGTGTGTGTGTGTGTGCGTGTGCGTGTGCGTGTGTGTGTGTGTGTGTGTGTGTGTGTGTGTGTGTGTGTGTGTGTGTGTGTGCGTGTGCGTGTGCGTGTGCGTGTGTGTGTGTGTGTGTGACTACGGACAAGTTTCCAAGATTAACGCGACAGTTATCACCATAGAGTCTATCAACCATTCGGTCAGCAAGTTATGCCCCAGAGTCATGCTAATGCGGATGTCGATTTAGCTTCAGCAGAAAGCTGGTATATTTGCGTGCCCTCTTTTCGCTCTAGCCCCTCGATCTGAAACCATCAAGGACCAATTATGTGGCTACTTTCCATTCACATCACTCCAGCCTGAAAAGTACCAGCCGCTGCTTTCACCTGAACGCTACTCTAGAGCAAAATGGGGGTCGCAACACTTGATTCACGCAGTGCACACTATAGACACCTTTGCCTATCTGAACCACAACATAAAGTTAAGGGATTCTGTACAGCATGGCCAAACACAACAAACAACGTCTTGTTAAACACTATGCAGTGAAAGCCTTTCGCACACTTCGACTTTAAATTCCACTAAAGCCCGCAAAATTTACATTTCACTGCCCTCCGATGGGATAAGAGCGTGAAGCGAATTAAATGAGATATAAATTCAATAGAGTAAAATAAAATAATATAACAACTGGGGCATATAAACTCGATGCAGTGCACAACTCTGTAGTTCACAATCAGCACGTCCTCAAGAAGCGGCCTGGAAAAACGTCCAAGTATTCTCTCCTCCAACAAGGTGCAATTGTACAGTCTATCAAGTGCAGTCGAGAGTTCTCCGAGGCACGATATGCCTGCTAAGTGTATACGAAAGGGGGACCGCCTGCCGTGGACCCCGTGACTGTATTGCTCAGGTTGGACACTTGATCTACTTCGTGGGGGAAGGATATATAACGACGCGAAGCGACATACGGACTATGAGAGACTTCGTAGTGTAGAAGTTGCTGGTTAATTTCTACATACTAATGATCCACAACGTGCGCCTAAAGCGTGATACGCGATCGTTCTTGCATATCGCCTCCACCGGAATGCGTCCACCGTGGCCGGGAATCGAACCTGCGACCTCGCGCTCAGCCAGCGGAATGCCAAATAACCCTTAAGCATCGCGGCGAGTTTCAGAAGACGGACATATACACGATACTCATTAGTTTCGATGCTCATTAGTTTCGCAGACGCTCGCGTTTATCGCGTTCTGTTGGTGTTCAGCAGTGAGGCATCGCTTGGGCTTGCCCATCGAGAAATCCTTGGGCCTCGCAGTTGTCCCGATGACAATGTTAAAGCCCGTGCGAAGTGTCTGTCCTGCACTCAAACAGGCGAGCAAATAATGTCCCTCTCTCGCTTTACAGTCATCAGCAAGTGTAGAGTTGCTCACGCAGCTTTCACTCAACGCACGTGACGATCACGAAGGAAGACATATAACAAATGAAACAAAGAAAAACCACGTGACGAGTGAGTCACCAAGCTTTAGTCCCCATTGTGTACTTCGCAGAAGCAGCACGGTCGCGTGCTCCGTTCCATTATGTGCCTGGCGGCGCGAGTGTCTGCTGCGGAAATCCCCTTACTTTCGCCGTCTCGCTGCCGTGACAGCGAACTGACTCGCGAAGGCTGTTTTTAGTGAGTGACAGCCACGACTCGGTTTCCACGGCTGACCATGCGTCTCGCATGATGAGGGCAAATATGATGGGGGAAAAAACACTCAGTTACGAGTGAAGAGAGACGACGCCATTACTTTTCAGCGCAATTTCAGTACAATAGTTAAACGCAGCTTGTCGACTTCTGGCTAGGAACTGGACACCTGCAGGTTGGTTGAACTGTGTGAATAACTGCGTATGCGCAAAAAAGCTTCCTCAGAAAACTTGCGTGCGCACACAGTTTTCTGTTAACCTGATATTACCCTGCAGTAAGAGGCTAGATTACTATCATTGACACTCTTGTCTCACTGTTGTTTTCTGAGATTGTTATTCTGTAGCAAACCGCAAATCCTTTCCGTTATGGACTATGTGTAAATGGTGTGCGTTCAGTAAGGAATGAAATGTGCTGAGTCCCCGCAGGGTGTTCTGATACTATAAGAGTGAGTGACCTTACCTATGTTTTACTGTGTATACCGACCGTGTGCGCATTATCTATTTGAAGCGCAGTAGAAAAGGCAGGT
The DNA here is from genome assembly GCF_013339745.2 of Dermacentor silvarum. Lineage (NCBI taxonomy): Eukaryota > Metazoa > Arthropoda > Arachnida > Ixodida > Ixodidae > Dermacentor > Dermacentor silvarum. The sequence continues at coordinate 246,929,735 of NC_051155.1, forward strand.
GCGCTAGCTTGTGCGCGTTCGTACCGCACAATTTGTAAGTACTATAGGGGTGTGCGAATAATCGAAATTTTGCACACAAATTGAATAACTCCTGCTATTTGATTCGTATTCCACTTGAGAATTCACTATTCGAAGTTGTTGAAAATTCGTTTCTTCGAAAATATAAACGATAAGAGCACTCTCGAGGAGATAATTGAGGACTATTCCCAGTGATTCTTTTGCGGGATAACGGTGGTTGTTGCACAGAGGCACCAGTTCTTGAACGAACGCACGGATCAATAACTTCTGCTCAATAATTTCCAGTACTTCAATAGCAATGACTCGCTTTTAATACGAACATGCTCTAATTTAATATTTTACCAGCCTCATCATATTTGTATCCCTCTAAAAATACTTTGTGGTGCTGTAGTATCACATTCGTCTCCTGCAGCGAAAACAACAATGTACTTCCATCTGGTATAACAACAATGTACTTCCATCTGGTAACGTGCTGCTTGCTCCCTTGTGTCATTACTGCCACTGCCGTGGTTCACCAGATAATTTAACGCAGTTGTTTAACATTTGCAGGCTCCTCAGTTGTCCGGACGTCTAATTGCGAACAGTATTACATTCACGTGTCAATCTACATGTATAAGCCTGATTTACCTATTTTTACCAGACGGGCTCCACGCAAAGTTTACGTTGCTTTAAAAAGGAAATATGTTTGATATCCGATTTGATACTTGGTGGTCGTCTTTTACGAATATTCGTGTTCGATTCGGAAATTGCACTATTCGAACACCCCAAGCAAATACAGTAATAACTCTCTAAAAAAAGAAAAAAATATCTCTGGTGAGTGACCACATGTTCTGCCGGCTTCTTTTTGTTTCTCATGTGTTCTTCGGCATTTTCAATTTTACAGTTTAAGTTCCGTTGAAGCCCTCGGGTGTAAAGATAGATTCCTGAAAGCTCACAATGTTCATGGGTCCGCTGGGTCGCGGCGTCTCTAAGCACGCTCTGCAGGTTATAGCTTAACTGAGCGGCTTTATACGAAAATATTGTGAGTAGCTGAACACGATAGTAGTTCAGCTAATATTCTAAGTAGCTGGACCACTTATTTTAAATATTCAGTTCTAGTTACGAAAGTTGTTCCCTGCAGTTGTTGCTGTACAGTTAAAAGCATGCAGCTCAAGTTCGAACGCCGTGCCGTCGATCACGTAACAACAATCCGAATCCTACGAGCGTGCTAGTGTTGAGGAAAGAGTGCAACGCTTCATGGGACACCGCACACGAATAAACCCGTAGTACAGGCACGCAAATAGTGAAATAAAACTCCACAGCACCTGAAAATGAACAAATGCCGTCCTATCAGGAGCATTGGTCGTGTCCCTGGCGCGTCCTAATAGTGTCAACCGCATCCTTGTACAGGACTTGCGGTGGCCCCACGCGTGGCACGGCGTTCATTACGTCTCCTATGCGGACACTTTGAACCGCGCCCTTTGTTCTGTCTAGTTTCTCAGCGCGAGGAGCAAGCATCGCAATTAACTTCCAGAGCAGCCGCTCGTTATCTGCAAGCCGCCCTTCCTCGTGTCGTTCCTGGCGATGTATTCGTTGCACATTCAAGCAAGAACAGAAGATACCAGTCGTCGTAGAACTGCACGCACATCGAAGCACTCTCGAGCGCGTACATACAGACGCAAAGCGCATGCAAATATACAAGCAAGAGGCGCACATGTGCACCACAGTCTATTAGCCTGCGTGTATGCGCTCTCAGAGATGCAAAACTAAGGAAAAGCTAAACCCGCGTGCTCATATCAAACGCCGTTATTTGTTAGTCCGGCTATCGCGTTTCGTTCAAGGTCGTCGGTAATAGGCAAGCCGCCTCAGAGACCCGTGAAGTGTCCCCCGTGCTGTGTGCCTCCTTTGATGCCTTTACTCTCGAGGTCTCAGATTGATGTCGGCACGCTACAGCGCCGGTAAAGTGAGACGCGACGGAACATGCATGCGCGACCGTGTCGCTGAGGGGTTCGTGTGCGCTGCCTCGCGCATGAGCAGTCAAGCCGCGCGCGCCACGCGGGATCTCGCGTGACTCAGTAAGCGCGCTCTTTACGGGGCGCGGATGCGCGACTATTTCTGTGCAGCACCCGTGGCGACAATGTTTCGGCCACGCCGGAAAAGGAGGTTGGGGAGCTAGCTCCACGGTGCTGACATTAGCATCTGCCGCGACACGACCGAGCGTGGCTGAACAAAGGAAGCGTCCCCTAGCCACGTGACTTTGAGTCTGCATGGAAGAGTTAGTCTTTCGGTCGCGCTGTCGGCCGTTCCAATGTAGCACTGTTAGCATTGTTGCGTCGTTAGACGTGCCTGACTATATGTGAACGGTTAACCGATATTTATGACTTGATAGGCTGGCGATCGAACTTCTGAACTTGTTTCCATTGTTGGCTATTGGCCTAATGACGAATGCAATTATCAAAGCAACAATAGGCCTTCTCTTTTTTTTATGCTTATATTTAGACTGCAGTTTATAGCCCCTTTGGCGCTGTTTCCACCTGCCCCTAATCGTTTGTTATACTCCTAATTTACCGCGTTATTTATTTTTCAGGAGTGCATTTCCCCCATTTCATCAGGCTTGCACTAAGCGCCAACTCGCGCCGCTGCTCCTTCGATAGAGGCCAAGAAAAAAAAATCAATCGACGACTCTCTTGCGCTTTATAAAATAAAAGGACGCGCGATAACACTGAACGAAGCATCCTTAGATGTTAACTGAACGTTCTTTCTTTATATTTATCTTCTGTGTCCCACCTAAAGACAGCAGTCAAAGCCGTTGATGGTTTTAAGTGTATCCCCTTCCCCACGAGTAGTGTAGCCAACCGGGCGCGACCTTGGTTTCCTTTCCTCCTCCTCCTTCTTCTTCGTTTTCATCTCTTCTGGTGGCCTTGAAAAAAGGTCTCCGCTCGTGGCGAAAAATCGCACACTCCGCAAGCTCGGCTCTAGTGAACTTAAAAAGAGCGCTTTTCAGCGTGACCTTGGTGCTTATATAAGTGCATATCTATAATTTTGGAGGAAAAAGAATTCGAAGAACCAAAGTACGCGAATTCATGCGATTCTTACAGAAGACCTTAAGTTACAAAACTGCCGCCGCATAAGTCGTCTGTTCGAACGGATTTGGGCGAGACGCTAAGAACCGACGTTCGCGCAACTCCGCTTGCTCATTGTTCTCGTCTCTCGAGCGCTACCTTATGTAAGGACTTCATCTTTCGTAATCAAGCGAGCGACCGTTTATGCGACTCCGTTCTTCGCACAGCGCCCATAGCTGCGCTATCAGCGAAGTCTTCAACGCCTTGCCGCTGTCTACCAACACAACACTGTCATGAGTTCAGTGCTCGTGTGGACAGCTCACCAGGTGGCACCTAAATCGGACGGTAGCGGTAGGGCGGCGCACTATGCTAAAGCACTATAATATCGGGAAGTCACGTGAAGCAGATGAGCCAGACTACCGAACCATCAGTTTCACATGCTTTCGGAATGGACATCACCCGCTAATGCCACCGCTGTTGGGCCTAGTTGCCTTGCGCGTCCGCCAAAATGTTACGGGGAAAAGATATATGCAGGTCGCATATTTACGAGGCAAGTTTAACAGCAGGACAACACTATACAGCAAGTGTAGAATCAACGCATGTGCACTCCAAAGCAGCCAACACGCTGCCGTCGTCGTCGTCTAATTACTGACTATCGCATATTCATCTTCCTGTTCCGAACCACCACCAACAGCGTGCTCAATCATGAACACGCAAAGAACGGTGATGTCCTTGAATACCTTATTTCATACACGAACATGTTCAACTGAACGCAGTTGTTCAGAGGTTATATGGCTTCGTATGCCATTAAGCACGAATTCAAGTATATAAAAAAAGCATGTGCACCTATTTCTTGGGGCACCCTGAAGAATAGAGGGGATCAGAATTAATTCTTGGCCGCGCACTACAGCGCCATATATCACACAGTCCCACTTTGGCGTGATAAATCCAAGATGTGTTTGTTGCTACAGTATACAGGGTATCCCAGCTATCACGCAGCACGATTTAAAAAAAAAAGATGAATGGCATTACGCGAAGCAAACCTAGTGCGTATTGTTTCCAGTGCAGTGGAGTAGCTAGCAGTATTTTTTTCGTTACTGCGATTTAATTAGCTAATTGTAATTAATTATCTAACTCGAGAAGTACTGTCCTAATTGTCAAAGTGTCAATGAGAAAATTGTAGAGCAGCATGAAAAACTCCCGATACACCTTTCCGTTGCTCAGTACGTGCTACATAAAACTGTTTTTCCGAGTGGGAAAGGAGCCCACGAATACACGCAGAATTGCCGCGCGACTGGTCGCTCGAGACACTTTGCGTGTATTCGCGGGCTTCTTTCACGCTCGTAAAAACACTTGTCGCGCGGCAATTCTGCGTGTATTCGTGGGCTCCTTTCCCACTCGGAAAAACAGTTTTATGTAGCACGTACTGAGCAACGGAAAGGTGTATCGGGAGTTTTTCATGCTGCTCTACAATTTTCTCATTGACACTTTGATAATTAGGACAGTACTTCTCGGGTTAGACAATTAATTACAATTAGATAATTAAATCTCAGTAACGAAAATATTACTGGCGGCTACTCCACTGTACTGGAAACAATACGCACCAGGTTTGCTTCGCGTAGCGCCGTTCCTTTTTTTTTTAAATCGTGCTGCGTGATAGCTGGGACACCCTGTATACGTGCGTGTCGCCGGTGCCTGTATGACACCCTATCCTGTTTTAACGCAATAGCGTTAAGGGCCTCGTGTCGCAGAAAATCCGGCGTCGGCGTCGGTGTCGGTGTCGGCATTGGCGTCGGCGTGAAGCATCAGCGTCTGGCGGAAATAATCATGCCGAACCACATCATCCCGAACCACCCCGACCGGGTGGGCTCTTCGCGTGGCGCAAGGCGTTAGTAAACAAAAATTGAATTTCTCAAAGTAAAATTCGTCATAAAAATCGTAAAGTACGACTTAAACACAACCTACAGACGTGATAGCGTCGGATTGTAATTTGAATATACGAGAAAAAAAGCCTGATAAGCAGCCAGGATCTTTGAGTGCTATCGCTTTCCACTCTTAAAAGCGAAGCTTAAGCGTCCTCCGCTTCTGATTGTGCTTCGCTGTACTTTGGTTTTAGGCAACATTGAGGAAAATGTTGAAAGCTGAGCCTTTCTAAATTTTTAATTTCTTGCTTTAGCGCAAAATAATGAATTATTGTGCACTGATTCCACAATATTGTAGCTAACTGTCGAGCGGTCCTGCGTGCAGGCTGTTGTACCAGTTACTCATTAGATATTCGTGGACACTGGACGGGCTTTAGTGCGAGGATCTGAATGAGGGCGGCGCACGATCTCGACGCGAACGATGCTCACCAGCTCGCTCTCGTCATTTTGTTTTCATAAATAAGCCGGGAAAGTGCCACGGTTGACATGTATACTTAAGAACAAGAGTTCGGGTTCGCGTGCATCCGCTCATGACTACGAAATTGCACGTTCATAATACTGCGAGTGGTTTTGAGGTCCCGATCGAAGTGGACGAGACGGGGGAATTAGAAGCCTTACGCACGTCCATCGTAGCAGCGCAGTCTGAAATGGTCCCAGAAGAACCAGCGGTAATGTAGTCACGTAGTCAATAATGCATTCGCCTCGCTCTGAATTGTAGGAGTCGAACGTAACGATGTGACCGCCCTAAAACAATGTACAATGCACTTCTCCGTCGTGTAAGACGCCCCACTCTATACGAACCATCGTCTCCGTACGAAATCCATTCAAGAACCATTAAAGCGCCTGTTGCTGTTCCATGCAGGCACCCGCTGTATTTTTCAGCATCGCTTCACTATATCACCGCGTACGCAAGAGCGTAAAAACGTTTCGGAAGTTTAAAAGCGATTGTGGCCGTCTTCCAGGCACCGCTCCGACACAGGAGGAAGACATAGCGAGAATGAACAACCGGACCTGACCACGGACACGGCCATCAGAAATGTACTCGGACGCAGGACATGGCCGACGCAGCTTTTTTTTTTTCTTTTTGTGGCCGCGCCCTGTTGCAATAAGAAGCGCAGACCACCACCAACGCTTCTCAGTATGCATATGCCAACCGTCTCGCTTCAAGCTGAATGAGCGGCACAATTTGAGCGGCAGAAGGCGTTTCTTTATCGCTTTCTGAAGTGGGGAGCATAGAAAGGCGCTATTGTTGCGAGAAGAGTTTCTCGGGGGAGGACGTCGCCGTTTCGACCTGTAACGAATGCGTCCAGTTCCCAGGCGCCATGGTCATCGCGGTACATCACTCGAGGCTTCGAAGATGAAGACATCTCGTGTTTACGGTCGCCGGTGCCTGTAGAACGGGTCCGCGGCGGTGTCGATGCGCTCTGCTGTTCAACTGCGTGCTTCTCGAAGCTGCTGCGCAGTCGGGGGCACTCGGGACGTGACTGGTCTATAGCGGAACAGATCGTCAGGACAATTGGAGAAATCGCGCAACTGTGAGCGCACCACGTGGATCCGGCCAGACGGGTGCGTTCATCCTTCGGGGCGCCGGTACGCGGCTGCGTTGTGCGGTGAGCGCAAGCTCTTCCCCCGATATCTTCGCTGCCGTCCTGCCCTCTCCCTCCCCTTCGATTTATCTTTCTCGTGCCATTCTGCGCGCAAGGTCGTAATGACTCAGGCTGTCTCTCACAATGAATTCGCTGGTACAACGTCCCGCCCTCCTTTCCCACACCAAGAAAAGCTGGACCACTACACAGCAGGTGCTGCGCCCTGCACTATGGCCAGTGCTGGTAGCCCACATCAAACAAATCAGTAGGTCCACCAGTGCTTCCTTTTGCCAGGTAGTATGGACGTACCGTGGCAGCGTCTTTAGAGATCCTACGCTTGCCGAGAGGCTTCTGGCAGCTCCTTGGTGTTTGGCTCACCCACAAGTTCGACTATCGTTACCTGGAATTCGAACGAAAGCAAGATTCTCGTCGCCAGCTCTCAAGCAGCTATCTCTACACATGCTGCACGATACATATACAAGTACCATCTTCAGATTTGGTATTATGGCTCGACAAATGTGGGTGGATCTGCAGGAGCTGGGATCTTCCCCACAAAAGCCGTCACCATTCAGTTTAAAACCTCTCACCGGACGTCGACTTCTGCGAAGTTTGCTGCACTTCACAGTGCACTTCGCATGATTCGCACTTTTACCACGAAGAATGACCTTATTTACCGATTCCAAGGCAGCCATGTCGTGGACCACAAGACCAACTTGTAACGGAAATAAGACAGCTATATCAGCAAATAGCAGAGAAAGGACATGACATTACTTTTCAGTGGCTCCCATGCCACTGCGGAGTCGTGGGCAAAGAACATGCGTATGAACCTGCTAGGAGAGCTCGCGAAGATGACTTGAAGGAACCCATCCTGCTATCATGAACCGATGCAGCAACAAATATTCGCATACTCGCGCGTGATACCACACGATTCATGAGGAACACGCCAGGATTCCGGCATAATCGTCTGCACTGCCTGGACACCGCCATTGTTTTCATCCCTCCTGGGATGGTATTTAAAAACGTCTGCTATACAGGCTGATTCAACGGTGCCATTGGGGCCTACATACCAGACAGTCTTTAGGATTCCCTGTTGGCTTGCTGTTTTCACAACACAGAATGGCCCTCTGTGATTTGAGCATGAGTGTTTTGTCAAAGTTCCTTTTCATTCTTTCACGGTACTTCGCTCGCTTCGTTTCTCCTCTCTTTTATCAGTTGCAGCGCTGCTTGAATTCCTAGAGACGTGTCGGCTGGTAGATAGGCTGGGTTTCCAGTAGCAGCAAAGAGCGGTGTGCATCCCAGAGCTGTTGTATATGATATATGAGCTGCCGCCGCTTCAAGGCAGCGCTTCCATCCACCTGGGAAATCTGGGTACATATTTATGTACTGTTTGATGTCCCGAATAGCTCGCTCAGCTAGTCCATTAGCTGCTGGGTGATACGGTGCTGTGAACCTGAGCGTAACTCCACGTCGTTCGGCCCATTCCTTAAGGTGATGACTCCGAAAGGCAGGTCCACTGTCTGACACCACTGCTTTAAAGTTGTCAAACATCTTTCAGCTTAGAAAGGAAATCACACTGTTGGCGTCCTCCTTCCCCGGTTTTGCTGCCACCATCATGGTGCACTCATCCACACACAACAGGAATGCTTGCGTTTTCTTCACGCCTTCAGATTTTTTTCGGAGTTCAGCCAAGTCCATTTGAAGTACGCTCGAGTGCGACGGTAATGTCATCTGTTGAGTTGGTTGCTTAAACTTTACTTTATTCACCTGGCATTTGTGGCATGACTGCACGTATCTTTCCGTGTCTTCTTTCATGCGGGGCCATGTGAACCTTTTCGTCAGTTTCATGTAGGTCCGCCAAAAGCCGTCGAACGTTTCAGGACGTACTATTTGTGATGAATGGTTTGCCCGTTTGGTTAAAGCAGAAGCCAGAGTCTCAATAATGGAGCTTTGCTGCGAAATTTGCTGTTGTTGAATTGATATGGCTCGAAGAACTGTCGGTAGCTCGTCAGATGAAGTTTGCCGGAGCATGAAAGTTCTTTCTATCGGTGTCAACACCAGCTTTTTGAACAGACGCAGCGGAATATTTACTTTCACTGAATGTTGCTCCAAAATTTCCTCTGAAGAAACTGAGGCTTCATCCAGAACGAGATTCAGAAGCTCACCTGTAGTGACGTGTTCGGGAAGGTCAGTGGCGGCTTCGTCCTTGACTTAATATTTCTTGAATACCACAGAGTTGCTGCAGTTCTCCACAAAGAAAGTCACCCACATATTGGTTCTTGCTGTCGACTGCACCTAATTATGTAGCAAGCCCGCACATAATAAACAGACAGAATACTCTTCACGTCGCCATTACGTGCGTGCGTGCGTGCGTGTGCGTGTGCGTGTGTGTGTGTGTGTGTGTGTGTGTGTGTGTGTGTGTGTGTGTGGTGTGTGTGTGTGTGTGTGTGTGTGTGTGTGTGTGTGTGTGTGTGTGTGTGTGTGTGTGTGTGTGCGTGCGTGCGTGCGCGTGCGTGCGTGCGTGCGTGCGTGTGCGTGTGCGTGCGCGTGCGTGTGTGTGTGTGCGCGCGCGCGCGCAGGGTAGGGTAGCAAACTGGATAACTGGACTCCCTGCGTTTGGCATCTCATATCTATCTATCTATCTATCTATCTATCTATCTATCTCTGTCTCTCAGTAGGTCCAATCAAATGGACTCACCACCAAGACCGGATACTCAGCTGGACACCGACATCGCCGACTCGAACTAAGAGTCATTAAAAGATAAAGTTTATCTTTTTCTTTCTCTCTTACGAAAGGTGCCTGGATCTAATGGTATCAAGCGGAACCTCTGTTTTTGAGTACACCACCTCAGAATCGCCTTCAGAGCCGACATGCATGTTTGGTAGTACACCGTTGTCACTGATTGTCTGGGTTATTTATTTATTCATTCCAATACATTCAATTCCCGAAGATTATACATAATTGAGTGGTGACAAAAAATCAAAAGTATACAATTACACGAAGAAGAAGTTACAGCACGTGATAGTAATCGATGTCAGCTTTAGATGCAAAAATAGTAATGACGTTGACGATGGAGGTGGACAGGTGACTCCAATCAGTCGCCGTCTTCGGGATGAATGAGTCAAGAAACAAGGTAGGTGGGTTCAAATTCTGGAAGACCAGCGCTCAGACGAAATACAAAGAAAATAACGCCGCAAATTTTTCTACGCATCTCGCCTGAGCGCAGCTGCGCTGGTCTTCCAGAATTTCAACTATGCTGCACCAACGGGCCTACGTTTCTGCCCTACTGAAGATAGTTGGACGTGTATGACAATTTCGCAGCTTAAAATGGTTACTTCCGCAGGCGCTGCATATATCTTTAAAATGTCTCCTAAATAAATTTTATAGAGACTATAGACCTGGGTGAGGGAGGGGGGGGGGGGGGTATTCTGTAAGTGTCCACCTAGTGGACACGTCCATTTCGTCCGCTGCTGAAGCGCTCATTGGCTAGGGGCGCGTGTCTCCTTCTGACGCGTACCCCAGCCCAGCCAATCAAAACTTCAGCAGTAGACGAAATGGAGATGTCCACTAGGTGAACACTTACAGAATACCCTCCCTGATATAACGCATTTCCGAGCACTTTCGTTAAAAAGTCGTAGTAAATGACAATGCTTGCTAAGAGAGAGAGAGAGAGAGAAAACAAGAGGTGATTAAGATGTATGTGGAGAAGATAGGGACTTTTATACTACTTAACCAAGCCTACACGGAGTTATTATACGCATAGTCTATATCAACAACATATTCAACGTGTGGGTGGCAAGCCCTTTCTCGTGCCATAGTTTTATAATTTGAGATCTCAAATTCAGAAGTTCAATGAGGCATTTGGTATACGAGACAGATGATCCTGTTGGCTGGGGACATCAATACTTTCCACTAGCCCGCAGCAGGCAGCGGCGTCGTATCGTCTGGAGGAGCGAGGCAAACAGATAACCAGCCGATGCACCCTCGTCGGCACGCTCGCTCGCAGACGTTTATCAGCTGGGTCGAGAGCACGGCTCCCGCTTGACGCACACGCAGCAGCCACGATAAGCAGTTACGCCATTTTATTCTCTGCATGGGCGATGAGATAGCATTGCATAAGTGGCACTGTGATTACACGTATGCATGTAACATGCAGTGCGAAGCGATTGAAACGCAATGATCGGCCCGCATGGCGGCCGGCGCTTTTCGCGCCATTGGTGAGCTCTGGGGATGATCCAATGTGGTATACAGTGAAATCGAAGGCCTTTGTAACGCATTGTTAGTAAACTTGGCCCCCAGCGATCAGCCAGCACTCACCGGTTGTGCAAAACGCGCCGGCCGCCATGCGTGCCCTTTATCGCGTTTCACTCCCTGAGCACCATATATACAAGTATCTACGTTGGTGTGCATAGTCCGTTGCGCAGTGCCACAAGCCTCTTTTGCATCATATGCGTCGTATCGTACGCAAGCGCTGTAGTGACGTCGTCGAGTATGGTGCAGTAAAGATGACTGCTCGGCGAAGCACTTATCCGTGAAATATCTACTTTAATTATTTTATCAATTTATATTATTTATTTTTATTTAAAATACTCTCAATGCCTATTATCGTTAAGGAGAGAAGTGGGTGAATTCCGTTATACAATACTAGAAGATTGCGGCTTGGAAAGTTTCGTGGTCAGGATTATTGACGATGGAAGGTGGTTCCATTCGGCGGCGCTGTCGTCCTCAGGAACGTATTAAAATAAAGGTTAGTACGGCAGTTCAGTACGGGCACTTTAAACTGGTGCACAACGCGTGAGGAGATGTAAGAAGCCGAGAGGGACATGTCTTGTTTCAGCTGAGAGTTTGTGAAATTTATCTAATGGAAAAGACACAGGCGGGCAGTTCGCCTTCTAACTGATAATTCTGGTAGGTTTAGTTGAACTTTCATGGCAGAAACACTTGCAGTGTGGAAATAATTTGACATAATGAAACGAGCAGAGGGATTCCGAATGCTTTCAAGTAAATATGTTAGGTGTGTTTAATGTCAATCCCAGATTTACGAGGCATACCCTAGTTTGGATCTTACGAGCGATTTGTTAGCTTAAGTGAAAGAGGAGCACGACAAAAGCTGTGACGCAAGAAACCAGGTGCGCGGTTACCGTTATGGAAAACATACTAAACGTGTGTCTGCCATGACAGATTGTGTGTTATAGGAATACTTAAGTATTTATAAGAAGTGACGGGAGAGAGTATATCAAACAGTTAATCGGGTAGAGAAATCGTCTAGCAGTGTTGTAACGCGAAATTCTCATCATTTTACATTTCGTAACGTTTAATTTCATTAAGCAATGATTGCACCAGGACGACACATTATCAAGATCTGCATAAAATAAGACAGGATCTTTGGAGTTAGTTATCTCGCAATAAATGGCCCAATCATCGGCAAACAGACGAATGGTAGAAGATACAATGTTAGGAAGATCGTTAATATAAATGAGAAATAATAATGGTGCGAGCACGGAATACTGCGGTACACCTGCGATTACAGGGCAAGCTGGCGAATCTGAGTGGTTAGCAGAGACTGGGAACGATTTCGGAGAAAGTAATAAATCCAGTTTAATACATTGGGGTTAATGCTGAGTTTGCTAAATTTCAACAGGAGAAGGCGGTGACATACGGTGTATAAGGCCTTCTGAAAATCTAAAAAGATGCAGTCTATGAAAGAGCCTCTATCAAGGATGGAAAACAAGTCATTAGTGAACAGGAGAACCTGCGTTTCGCACGAAAATGTTTTTCTGAAACCGTGCTGGTGTTCGCTAACGAAATTATTTGATACGAGAAATTCTACCAGATGGGAATAGATAATACGTTCAAACATCGTGCAGGGAATACTGGTCAGTGTAATGGGTCCGTAGCTATCGGGAGAGGCAGCGTTACCGTGTTTAGCCTTGTTACATGGATTGATGTCAGTTTTCCAAATGTGAACCTTGGCCTAAGCACGCAGCTGTAGGAGGGCCTCAAACTATATAAGCTCTGCAATTTCTGGTTTAACTTAAAGCGAAACTTTTGGCTACAAGAGCAATTGATTTATTGACTTATTTGCCTCATTTTGTCAACTAACAACGAGTAATGACGACAACGACGTAACGGAAAGGAAAGGCGGACAGACACAACAAACCCAGTTCGAAGCACTTAGCTGCTGTAGAAAAAAAAACGAATACAGCTGTGTGTAGAGTCGGGACAAGAATCCTTGGCTATCTTAATAACAATAGGAGGTCTGCAGTGCAACATAATTTCTCTGAATAGCACAGAAATACTAGTGAGGGCATTACGGCTTTAAGATTAACAACAAGAGGCATCGTCACCAGCTGCTTGTGGCCAGAGACCTTTTTTTTTTTTTTACTTTATCGATGTTTACGTCAAAACTACTTAGAAAGGAACAATTGTCATTCACCGGAATGTAGCACAAAGCTACAAAGAAAACCCGATACGGGTTTCTCAGAAAACTGCAAAAATCAGATTCTATGTTCACTCAAACGGAAACTGTTCTACTCAATGCATCCGATGTGGAGGTCGTTTGTGTCTGCTCCTCATCCTTCATCAATGGCCTTTAGCAACGGGCGAGTGGCAGTTATTTCGTTGCTTGCCGTTGCCTTGCGTAGGAGTGTCCTTCTGACATCACTGAAGCTGTGGGCGTATGTCAGCGTCCTTCTGCTTTATTTGACTTCCCGCTTATCGGGCGCGTGACGAGCGACTGTAAACGGAACGATAAAGCTGACCACTTCACGCCCACCGTCTTCAACCATCCCACCTTCCGGTGTTGCTTAAGGCATTGTTCGCACTCCAGACTGTAGCCGTAACATACGCAATCTGCGCAACTGTCGTAAAGAGCCGTTGGGCATGTATGTCACTGTCGTGAGAGATTTGGGCATTCCGGTGACATTTTTGTTGCCTCGCTGATCTCTTCCCACATAATCTACGCATTCGCATACTAACCACCCACGCGTCGCGATGGAGAGCGCGTCGTCGCACCCAATCTACGCGCGATGAAACGCGCATCGACGATCTCAGTCCATGACTTAAACAAACACGCGCAAGCACAGAATGGCATTCTTTCTCTCTCCTAGTGACGTACTCAAAAGACTCGATAATATTTTATGAAGCCAATATGGTACAGCACACATCAGCTTAAATAAAATAATCTAGCAGGATGTTTTGACATTAATACCTTCATCCATTACATTCGTTTCAATTTACTGATAACTACACCGATATTTATGACATGGATATGATCCATCGTAGAATATCCCTTCCTGAAGCCAGCCTGTTCTCTTGGTTGGCTGAAGCCTAGGGTGGCCCTGATTCTATCGGTAATAGAGGTAATCAGGTAATAGAGAAATCTGTGGAATACAATCAACCTCTCAATATGGCTTTCATAGATTATGAAAAAGCATTTGATTCAGTAGAGATATCAGCAGTCATAGAGGCATTGCGTAATCAAGGAGTACAGGAGTCATACGTTAATATCTTCGCAAATATGTACAGGGATTGCACAGCAACCTTGGTTCTCCACAAGAAAAGTAGAAATACACCTATCAAGAAAGGGGTCAGGCAAGGAGACAATCTCTCCAATGCTATTCACTGCATGCATGGAAGAAGTATTCAAGCTCTTAGACTGGGAAGGCTTAGGAGTGAGGATCAAAGGTGAATATCTCAGCAACCTTCGGTTTGCAGATGACATTGTCCTATTCAGCAACAATGGGGGCGAATTACAGCAAATGATTGAGGACCTTAGCCGAGAAAGTGTAAGAGTGGGGTTGAATATTAATATGCAGAAGACAAACATAATGTTCAATAGCCTGGCAAGGGAACAAGAATTCAGGATCGCCAGTCAGCTTCTAGAGTCTGTAGAGGAGTTGATTTATCTATAGGTCAATTACTGACAGGGGACCCTGATCATGAGAAAGAAATGTATAGAAGAATAAAATTGGGTTTGAGTGCATAAGGCAGGCATTGCCAAATCCTGACTGGGAGCTTACCACTGTTGTTGAAAAGCAAAGTGTACAATCATTGCATTCTACCAGCGCTAACATATGGGGCAGAAACTTGGAGGTTAACAAAGAAGCTCGAGAACAAGCTAAGGGCCGCACAAAGAGCGATGGAACGAAAAATGTTAGGCCTAACGTTAAAAGACAGGAAGAGAGTGCATGGTGTGGATCAAAGAGCTATAATGGGGATAGCTGATATTCTAGTTGACATTAAGAGAAAGAAATGGAGTTGGGCAGGCCATGGAATGCGTAGGATGGATAACCGGTGGACCATTAGGGTTACAGAATGGATACCAAGAGAAGGGAAGCGCAGTCGAGGTCGGCAGAAAACCAGATGGGATGATGAAGTTGGGAAATTTGCAGGCGCAAGTTGGAATAAGCTAGCGAAAGACAGGGGCAATTGGAGATCGCAGGGAGAGGCCTTCGTCCTGCAGTGGACATGAATATAAACTGATTATGATGATGATGACGACGACACCGATATTTGTGCATGTCAAACAAGATGCAGGAAAGGAAGAAAAATACAACAGTAGAATGAATCAAAGTATTAAAAGTATTTTTTACAAGAGATAGAAAGCAAAGAAGAGAGAGAGAAACAGAAGATAGGACATGCAGAGAGGTTCACCAGACGACGTCCGGTTTGCTAACCGGCACTCAGCGAGAGAGGGACGGAAAGAGAGATGAAGAATGCATATAACAGCAGGGAGGTTAACCAGACGCCGTTCTGGTTCCGCCCAGGACGAATATCCATGAAGCTATAAATACAAGGCAGCATAAATAGCATAAATACAGTTTGGAGGACTCAAAGTAAAGACTACATGACGCACAAAACAAAACGGGAAAAGAAAGCAGGTAGCAACATAGCATCGAGGAATTTCGAGGAAGTGCGTGTGTGAACATTTCGCCACACTTTAAGCAAAGGCATTTTGAATTGTGAACGTGCACCCTCGGCACGTTCACCGTCAGCGTTGCGGTGTTTAAAACAACCTGAAGTGCACCTTTCCATTCCAGGAATAAGAAAGAAGCCTGACCTGCCTACGAAAAAGTTGAAGTTCCAATTAGTAGTACTTATATTAAACCAATAGTTCCTATGTCGGCACCACCGTGCAGTCCTGGAGCCTCTTCCATCGTGGGCACCGTGTTGCAGCTCATATTAAACGTGACTGTACGAACTCCACCTGGCAACGAAAGCAAGGACACTTAGCCTCAAAAGAAAAGAAACAGGCTCTATTCGAAGACGCGTTGGGAGTCAACAGCGGAATGTGCTGAATGGGACAAAGTGCCATTAGCTTGTAAAAGCACAATGAAGACAAGCGTCAAACCACTTTTGTCAGTTTGACTCCACCCCTTTTGTTGTTGCAATCCTTCCGTTTATAACAGCATTGACGAAGGGGCCTTAGTGCGTCTTCTTGAACCAGAAAGCAGCGGTCACTTTGTGCATGGGACTTCGCATCCTCTGTTTCTGTCTGTCCGTCAAAATGCGTGCTTATACCTAAGGTTGCCTCCGCCGAAGTATATATACCTTTGGCATGTACATCGCCGCTAAAGTGGTCACTAAAGGCCACTATAAAGTCAAACTTTCGCATAAAGAACTTATGACATTCGCTTTCCCTAACCCTAAATGTGGTTTCAATGTGTACTAAACCTCTCGGGAAGATGCTCTCGTGACGTCTCTTGCAGCCGGAATGTTGCCTAGTAACTTAAAACGACGGCCGTTATAAAACGTCATTACACCACCCACAGTTCAGAAGTATTATGAAACAGCAGCCGCGCTAGTCGGCAGGTGCATACACCGCTGGCGTCGGGGAAAAAGCAATCTAATCGTGCGACGCACTGGTATCGAAGCTCAAGTGTGTAAGAGCACACACCAGCAGCACATTTACGTAAATTGAACCGCGGTTTGTTGTTCGTTCTACTTTTTTTTGTGTCATAGTCATGTTCACGCTCATTTCGCAAACAACGCTCCCTATCATTCATAACAGGTTCGAAAAGCTTCGCGCAAGCGTTATATATCGTTATATAACCCCACATAAAGTTTCAGAGAAATGTGCGATCGTTCGATGACGCATTATGACAGGGTGGCGCACACCACATGATCTAGGCTCGGCCATGCATGAAAATCTGCTTTCTGGCCATGTTGCGCTTCCACGTCACCTATACACATCCGATGCATTGCTTATAAAGTGATGCGCCTGTATAAATATTGACGCGAAGTAAGCTGCCCACTACAGGCACCGATCGTGATAAGTCAGCTGCCCACTACAGGCACAAGATCGCCAGAGAGAAGACGACGAAGGGCGCAGGTGTGCGCGCGTTCTCTTGAGTGTCGGCCATCATAAAAGAAGGCTGTTCTCTTTCGGCAAGCTCGTTATAATTATCTTCGTGACAATATACATATCCACAAACATGTCCTGTGAAATATAGGGATCAACCGACACGAAACTGTGACGGCAAAGAAAATGTTATTGCTTTAAAAACTTGAGCGATAACTGTGGCGCTGAGCTCATTTACTGCGAGAATAACAGCTTATCGCAGCAGACACCGCCGCCTTCGGAAGAAAAACTTATTATTAGATGCGCTCACTGGCAATATGCACTTTGTGAGTCAAAATCTCGTTCTATATAAACCGCCGGTTTGCTGAGGCGGGGATTCTCTGCTGGTTTTCTTGCTCTTCACCCGATGGCGAGGCTGAGTAGGAGGAGGCCACCAGACGACAGTACGATAACGACTTGACGATCACGACAGCGTAACGGGAAGACAGACAGTGGACGGGTGGTTAAAGTCCCAAACTCACTTGCTAGCTTTAAACTTCTGTCGCAGTAATATGTTTACATAAAGCCTTTTAGAGATGGAGGAGGGCTCAATGCAGTCTCTCTTTCTCTCGGCACTGACAGTGAGCGCTTTAGTTTTCAGAATCGTGGAAAGCAAAATTACCGACTGGAGAGCCGGAAACGCACGCCCCCGCGAGTATCACAGCTACGTCCGAACGATACAATGACTCTGAGAGGCCGATAGCTGTCAAACATCAGGGTCAGCGTTGTTTGTCTCGGTCTGCCCTCGGTCAGACAGCGGCTTGGAAAAGGCAAACGAGATAAATCTGCTCTACACTGTAGAAGCTACCGCAGCAGCAGCAGGTGCTGTTGAAAAGGCCGCCGTGTGCGGTTTACGAGAAAAGCCGCAAAACCCCGGTCGTTTTTCTTCCTTCAAAACCATTTCTTTTTTCTGATCGCTTACAGCTTACTGAGAACTACACGGGAGAACCACGTGCCCCTACAGCAGCATGTGCGGCATTGTAGAAGTTGCGACGATAAGTTCGTCTATTCCTATTTACACGATACACAGGGTGTTCACTTTTAAGTTTTACGGAATTTTTGGAAATCGCCTATGGCAGGTAGCTTAATTCTTATCATTGAGCTGGGTTATTTGATGAGGCGCACATTAGTAGCACGAGAAATCGAAACACATATTCAACTAATTACCAAAATTTACTAATTAACTTTTTAGTTAATTAATTTACGACACATTGCAATTTACGAATTGTAGCCGGTGAGCGTGTCAGGCGTATCCATTTCGAATGAATTTCCAGGATGACACCAGTTTGGAGATATGCGCCATCAAACTCACCGCAACAACGCAGTGTTGTTCCGCTTACGTTTTTACCAAAATGCTGTTTCATACACTGAAGCCCAAAAGTAACTGTAACGCCCATGTATTTCGTTCCACACTATTGGAAATAATATCTCGAAACTGGTGTCATCCTGCAAATTCATTTCAAGTGAAAGCATCTTGCGAACTCACCGGCTACAATTCGTAAATTGCAGTATGTGTCGTAAAGTAATTAACTAAGAAGTTCATTAGTCCATTTTTGTTCATTAGTTGAAGATGTGTTTAGATTTCTCGTGGTACTAATGTCCGCCTCTTCGAATAACCCAGCTCAACGATAAGAATTATGCTACCTGCCACAGACGATTTTTTTAAATTCCGTAAAGCTTATTTATTATTATTTATTATTATTATTATTTATTTATTTATTTATTATTATTTATTTATTTATTTATTTATTTATTTATTTATTTATTTATTTATTTATTTATTTATTTATTTATTTATTTATTTATTTATTTATTTATTTATTTATTTATTTATTGCATTGAGCAGCTTGCCCTAAGGCTCAGATGTATATTTAAACAAAAGCGTTGAGAGGCCTTCCTCGAATAGAAATTGCAGTAGTGGCTTAGCGAACTTATTGTGCGTAAGCCAACGCCAATAACTGCCTATATGTGATCCGTTCGTAGTTTGGCAACTTTTACATCCTCCCTTTCAAGCTGCCCTTGTACCTGGGCGCAGCCACTACAGGTGGCGAATGTCCGCTGCAGATTATGGAGCAGCACACTTTGGACAGTTGAGTGAGTCGTCGTCTATTGTGCCCCAGGCCCACGTGACGGAAGGCTTAAGGGCCACTCCAGCGCGTATTGCAGACTTACCTAACGCGTTTGTTTTGGGGCTGGCTTTCGCTCTGACGATTTCCCTTCTCACGCGGATACGCCATCATTCTCTGGAGGTCTCCCCTTCGAAGCGTTTCAGTATCACACGTTCAGAAATTGCACCTATTTCCCCAACAGCGGTATTTCTGTATTTTTCCTACAGCTGTGGTGGATGTTCTACGGTGAAGCCTACCTGTGGTTGCAGGGGGGACGCCCAGAGACAGCGCCAGTAAAAAGTATATGGGGCCCCCTTCCGAGATGCGAACCCAGGCAAGCAGGAGAGCTCCATGGCTGAAAACATTTATATAGCCGTAAGAAAAATGCAAAGCGTTTGTAGACGTCGGAACGTCAGGAACGCTCTCATTTTGTACACTCATGACGTGGCGCCACCTCCTACCCATTTGCTGCGCCGTCACGTGCCCAATGACGCACGCACTAGGCGACGCCTTTAGTCAGCCAGATGACGCCGACGTGACGTGTGCAATGACGCACGCACTAGGCACACCTTTAGGCAGCCAAAACCATGGCGTCGGGGAAGCGTGCTCGTCTCGCGCCCCGGAGGCCCGGGATCGATTCCCATTGAGACAGAAATGTACCAAATTTTCTTTTCGTAGCCATTTTTTTACTTGTTTTTACTGTTTGAGCCAGCGGCTATGCTTGGTGCCATCTTTCGGTCACGCCGACGCCGACAGATTTTCGCGTAATGGGGCATGTCGTGCTTTCGCAAAAAGAAGAAAAAAGAAAGAAAAACCTTCGGATTTCTATGCCACAGCGATTCGTATCCAGTACCCCACGCACGCTACGCGGACGCTGTGCCACATGGGCAATCTTGGTGTGTATTTTTCCTCTTCGAAATTCATACACTGCACCTTTGGTCGACGTATACATATACACGGCGAATACCTGGAGAATCATTAGCGCAGGCTGTATTTTAGGCAACATTAAGGTTTCAGTCCTCCCTACTCGTGTTATTGTATTTGTGTGCGATTTGCTGCCGCTTCACAAAGGCTTAACTCCTTCAATTTAAAGAACTTCCTAAATTATTTAATGACACCAGTACTGATGCAAAAGAGTTCTTCGCACGCATCTTCAGCGTGATTTATTATAACCCAGGTCCAGGCACCCTCACGCAGACAGCCTCGGGTTTTGTTATGATCCTTAAATGTATTCTTGATGACACACGTACTGGTTCCTTTATTACGCAACAAATTCGAACATTGTGCTTTCTTTTCCTCCCTCCCAGTCTTCTCTCGTCTTTTTTTTTTTTTTTTTTTTTTTTTTTTTTTTTACATTTCGAACCTGAGTGCTCTATATATATAACACTTTCCTGTAAGGAAACATGCACTTGGCGGGCTGGATGAGTGAAATTCACGCTTTGGATGAGGACCTGCACCGGCAGATCATGCCGCAGCAAAGAAGCAAGCTGTGTAAGCATAAATGTGAGTCCGCGAAGTAGCAGACTTTTCATATATTTCTTCTTTTATTGAAGTCGGGGAAAGGGGAGGCAGTTCGTAGTATGTGATCACACTGAAAGCAAGTAACTGGACAGGCACCGGAGTATTCCAAGAATCTAAGCAGCAGTTTTGCTGCCATAAAATAAGCTCATGCACGCTGTGCTTGATTTTCCTGCACTCCCCCCCCCCCCCCTCTTTTTTTTTTTTTTTGGTCTTATGCCTCTATCTTCTGCCCAAAGAGGCGCCGTTATTGTTCGAAAGTGAGAGCATGGCAACTCATCGCAGCAGTACTCATTGATACACAACAGCATGCTTTATTTTTTTATTATTTTCATCTGTGTTCAAGGTTGTTTTCTCTGTAATTGTAGACGGCTATAGATACTGGATAATGCGATGCCCCTGAAACAATGGTGAGCTGCGTAGATTACCCGCATACCAGACCTTTGTTTTGAACAACGCCGAACGGAACTGTGACTGCTCATAGCTCACCATGTTCATATATATTGCCACTGCATGCGGCTTGGCATACTGTTCCTATAATTTTATTTTTTCATTTTCTAAGCGTGCATTTTTCTCGTTTATTTGCGCTGCTGGCACTCTCGCGCCGGCACTACCAGTCCGCTTCTGTGGTCGTTCAGCAACTGTATGGAAGCAGCTGTGGCCAGGCGGCAAAATAATTCCATGCAGTCGCGCAGTTATTCCAGCCGGCGCGAGTGGTACACGGTGGTGAGGAGTGAATATTTTTCACCGAGAGTGCGAGCTTGTTTTCGCACATTCCGCGATATTGCCACGTGCGCTTTCGCAGAAATCCTCAGCATTTCCGGCGCAAAGCTTCTGCGCAACTTTCGCATTGCAGCTGCTCAATTCTCGAATAGCGTTAAAAAAAAACGCAGCTTGGCAGTTGTTTACCCGTTTGCTCCCGCTTTTCAACGTCCTCTAGACATTAACCCCCAAGGATCCTGTCCTTCGTAGTAAGCTCATGCAAGGACAGCCCGCGCATGAGGGCGCACTAGTCATGTTGAAAGATACAGTCTTTAGTGAAAGGCGAAGACGTTGTCTAGGACAACACCTGGTGCCCCACTCCAGAAGTATGACATGATAATGTACGGCGTGAAATAAAGGAAAATTTAAAAATTGTTAAAGACTAACAAAGTAGAGGGATGTCCCGCTGCACATAACTTCAATAGCGCGGTGGAGAGTTAAGCGCATAAAACTCTCAGCATAATTTCTTTGTTTCTCAACAATAAATTTGATATTTTGCTGTGATTACGACCCACGCCTTTCAAGTAAGTAGTAAGAAGTAAATTAAAATTAATTAAATTATGGGGTTTTACGGGCCAAAACCACCACCTGATTACGAGGCACGCGTAGTCAGGGACTCCGGAATAATTTCGACCAACTGCTACACCCAGAGGAAACTAAGGCGGTATACTAGCAAAATAGTAACAAGGTAATTCATGCCTATGGAGGTTCAGAACAAGACTTTCTACGGGATGTTACAGAGAAATAATCTCCCAGGCTAGACCGGTTATACACGCAGACTACACAGGAGTAGTCAACAACGAACTTGACAGGAAAATTAGTGAAGCAGAAGTAAGGGCAGCCTCGCAAAAACTTAATACTAAATCAGCACCCGGACCAGATGGAATCACAAATAAGATACTCAGGAACCTAGATGATGAGTCTATAACAAAATTGACAGAATATATCAATGAATGCTGGAAAACCTGCAAAATACCACAACAATGAAAGACGGCACACGTCATCTTAATACCTAAGCCAGGCAGGCGCTTACATCTGGAGAATCTGAGACCCATATCTCTCACATCTTGCGTTGGAAAGCTTATGGAGCATGCAGTCCTAGCGAGACTAACCAGCTATCTCGAGGACAGGGACCTGTTTCCCTCCACGATGCTGGGTTTCAGAAGGAATCTTTTCACGCAGGGTGCGATGCTCCAGCTTAAACACCAAGTCATAGACAACCCAGGCAGATCCACTAGAGCCATCCTCGGCTTAGACTTAAAGAAATCATTTGACAGCGTAACACATCAGACAATACTCAGCAGCCTTGAAGAGCTAGGATTAGGAAGGAGAACATACAATTATGTTCCTGACTTCCTAACCGGCAGAAAGGCAAAGATCACCGTAGGAGACCTCGTCCCGGAAGAGATTGAGATTGGTAGCGCCGGCACACCACATGGGTCAGTGATATCGCCGATGCTATTTAATCTGGCATTATTCGGATTACCAGCGAAACTACAAGAAATTGAGGGCCTTAACCACACTATATATGCCGATGACATTACCTTATGGGTAAAGGAGGGTAATGATGGGCAGATAGAACAGACACTCCAAAGCACGATTGAAACAGTCGAACAATACCTAGAGGGAACCGGATTGGTTTGCTCGGCGGAAAAATCAGTATTATTATTGTGCAGGCCGACTCGCAGGGGCCGTAAACCAAACAGCTACAGGGGGGCAGACCATCTAGAAACGGACATAGAATTGAAGACTGTCGATGATAAACCCATATCTAAGGTGGATAAAATCAGGGTTTTGGGACTGCTCATTGAAGCAAAAGGCAACAATGGAGAAATCATTAGGAAGTTGGAAGGGACAGTATCTCAAGTTATGAGGTTGATCAGAAGGATAGCCAATAGACACAGTGGAATGAAGGAAGGAAACATGATCAGACTGGTACAGGCGTTCGTTATCAGCAGGATCGTATACGTTGTACCCTACCTTAGATTGTACGCTGCAGAAAAGATTAAATTAGAATGCCTCATTAGGAAAATTTATAAACTAGGCGTAGGACAACCAATCAGCACTAGTACCGACAGGTTATTAGAATTAGGCCTGCACAACACAATAGACGAGCTCATGGAGGCGCAGCGGATAGCGCAGTACGAACGCCTTTCCAAAACCAAAACAGGAAGACACATACTAGAAAGACTAGATATTGGGTAACATACTCAAAACGGAACCAAAGTGTACATCCCGAATGGTGTCAGGGATACGATAACCGTTCCCCCATTACCAAAGAACATGCATCCCGTGCACCAAAAAGGCAGAAGAGAAAGCAGAGCAATGGTTATACAAAAGAAATTTGGGAATATAGTAAAGACGCAGTATTTGTAGACGCTGCTAGATACAAACACAAGCGCGGCTTTACAGCCGTAGTAATTGATCACGAAAAGAAGTGCAAAACATGCGTTACGGCAAGCACAGTAAACATCGAGACTGCGGAGGAGCTGGCTATTGCACTAGCACTACCACAGACCGAAGCGGACGTAATAGTCAGTGACTCTCAGGCGGCAGTACGAAATTTCGATAATGGCCGAATCTCTCCTGAAGCACTTCGAATGCTAATGGCAGGTACCAAAAGTCAAGAAAACAATGTTTATTTAATATGGACACCCGCTCACACCTCCACCTCGCCAGGAAACAGCAATAATAATAAGAGGGCGCATGACGTGGCTCGAGGGCTTACGGACCGAGTCACGGCCGATAACATGGCCGGCACCTTAGCGTCTCCTGAGAACGAGGATGGAGAGGAGTGGGAATGGAAGGATCGTATGACCAGATTTCATGACATCACACAACACTACAAATTACAAAGGTGCATTTCCCCACCACATCACCAAAAGCTCAGCAAAAAGCAGTCTGTCGAATGGCGGCAATTACAGACCAGAACTTATCCGAACCCGGCGATCTCACACCTCATTTAACCAGACATGTGCAAGGCAGATAAATGCAAAAACTGTGGTTCTAGAGCCAATGTGGAACATATGCTATGGGAATGTCGAGGGATAACAAACAATAATGAGGATGCAGCCTTTCGCGATCGCCTCCGCATGCGCTGGGAGACTGTGTTGCTCAGCTCTGCCCTTGACGATCAACTTTGGGCTGTCCAGCGGGCCAAGGAAGCCGCCAGGGCTCAAGAGCTCCTGGCCGTCACCTAGGCGGGACCATTTGCCCGTCCCACAAACTCGCAGGACCTTTAAATAAAGTTATTTGTCTGACTGACTCCCAACTCACACACCTCGTAAGGAGAGTAGCCAATCGACGCAGTGGCCTCAAGGAGCAAGACACCCTGAGAGTCGTTCAAGCTCTACTGACCAGCAAAATAACGTACGCAACCCCGTACCTGGCTCTCAAGAATTGCCAAGTCGACAAGCTCAATGTCATCATCCGCAAAGCTACGAAGCTCGCCATGGGTCTACCATCCGTGGCATCTACCACCCGACTTCTCAAAATGGGTGCTCATAACACGTGGCAAGAGCTGGTGGAAGCCCAGAAAACCAACCAACTCGAGAGGCTGAAGCTCACGCCGACGGGCAGATTCGTCCTTGCGCGCCTCGGCTACGGAGAACGCTACATCTCCGACGCGGACCTCAAGGTAAAGATACCGCCATGCTTAAGAGAATCCCTGAGCATCGACAAACTACCGCGCAACATGCATCCCGAGCATCATCGGGGACGCCGGCTCGCTCGAGTCGACGCCATCCGAAGACGCCACAAGCACGATCCAGATGCTCGCTACGTAGATGCGTCCAGATACCCGGGAAAAACCGCTTACGCCCTGAGTGTGGTTGACTCGAGAGGCAAAGAACTGGCATCCGCCAAATTCAGGGTGCGGAACTCGGAGACAGCGGAAGAAGCGGCGATCGCCCTCACCACCACCACGAGCACGAACGCGGTCGCAGTCTTCACGGACTCCCAATCCGCAGTACGTAATTACACGAGAGGACGAATATCGGTGGAAGCAGTCAAAATTCTGCAGAAAAGAAGCACTCCGCTCCCTTACACCTGCGTCACGTGGGTACCAGGGCACGAGGGGCTCGAGGGAAACGAAGCGGCACACGCCGCGGCCCGCGATCACGTCAACCGGGCCTCTCTCGCAGCCTCGCGAAGACCCCCGACCGCATGGTGAGGCATCGGAGACAATACCCCCCATGTATATCGCCATCCTCCAACACTACCGACTGGGACGCAGCGTGTACCCGCCACCTCATCCAAAACTGACCAAAGAGGAAAGCACCGTATTCCGAAGACTGCAGAGCAATACGTACACCCATGGGATCCTCATGCATCGCATCCACCCGACACTACACACCTACAACTGCCCGATCTGCGCCAGTGCCAGACACTCTGGCTCATTTGCTACTCGAGTGCCCGTGGCGCCCCGAAGACGCCGTTACCAAACATACAACGTCCGAAGACGTGAACCTCCTCGCCGAGACGTGGGAGGCCTAGATCTCCACCCCGGCCCTGGACGAACAACGACGCCTTGTCGCCAGAGCCCGGGATGCTATCGCGGCCAGAGGATTCCTGGAATGAGGGACCCTCCCACCTAGAGTGATCCACAGCTCAAACGCTCGGGAACACCGTCTCGAAAATAAAGTTTATTTCATCATAATCATCTGACTGACTGACTGACTGGCCTGGGGGTTGTTTAAGGTGCACCTAAATCTAAGTGCACGGCTGTTTTCGCATTTCGCCCCCATCGAAATACGGTCGCCGTGGCCGGGATTCGATCCCGTAAGAAGTAAATGAACGCAGTTTGCGATGCGTCGCACTTTTTGTGATATGGCATGCAATCGCGCGTCTGTGAAGCCTTTGCTGGTGGAGTGCATGGTTTGTTGAACAGTATATACACGGCGCTGATGTCGGTTGCACGTTCGGCGCAGGCCCATTTTGTTCTCCGCCTTTGCGGCAATGGGTGCCCAGCTTACTGCAAGCGCTAGGTGCCGATCGAGGTTAACGGCGGTGCAGTGAGGACAACACAAAGCCCGGTCGAGTGCTTCCACGGGGCTCACAAAACGTTAACCGAGAACGTGCGCCTCTGAACAACCGAGTCACGAAAGCTTCAGATTCAAGTAATGTCTGTCTCTCACTCAGATCAAGAATGTAACGGTTAAAAAAGCGACACCTGACGTACGGTAGAGAATGAGCGAAATCAGTGCAAGAGGCCAGGCGCTAATTCCTTGGCGAATGGGTTGCTCGGGATGACACCGGCTTTGTGAAGGAGGCAGAGATAACGACGACGATGTTATCGCTCTTGGACTTTATGCGGAGCATCATGGCGACGCCGACGGCAGAAATGCGCCTAGAGTGTCCATATAATTACTATCCCAATAAAAGCTGTAGCAGTGCCTTCGTCGCCCTCTGCTACGATAGCTTATGTTGTGGGCAACCAAAAAGGATGCCGACAGATAGATGTAGAGAATCCTGGGAGCCCTTGCTACTCAACGAAGAAGAAAATGCTCGACGGCAAGTCATTGGTCTCGCCCTGACCGCCGCCGCGCCCCAGGGATGCCGGTCGACGGTTAGGGACGATTAGTGTGGGTTTAGGCTGAAGCCTCTACCCCGTCATCTATTTGACGGGTGCAAATAAAGTCACTTCTCTCTCTCTCTCTCTCGGTGGGCCCGAGGAGGCCCTTCAATCGCATTTCCGTGCGACTGTCCTCGATGCAGTGTACTCAGACGAACGCTCGCTCGCAACTGCACTTGATCGCGTTGATCACAGGTCATTGTCAAAGCAAACCAACAAATCCTTTTTGGATGCCGATAACATAAGCCATCGTAGCAGAGGGCGACGAAGGCACTGCTACAGTTCTTTATTGAGATAGTAACTATATATGGCCACTCTAGGCGCATTTCTGCCGTCGGCGTCGCCGTGATGTTCCGCATAAAATCCAAGAGCGATAACATCGTCGCCATGCGCCGTCGCTGTATGTAAGAGTAAAAGCAACCGAGGGTGAGCCGACGATAATGGCTCAATCTTGCGCGCGCAAGGGAAGGGAGGAAAGCCGGTAGGAAGCGCGCCGTCTTCCGTCGCGCGCAAGGCGCCGGGGGGTGAGCGTAGGGGGGCGTTCTACTCCGGCAGCGGCTGCAGCGCGCGGCCGCGTGGGTTATATCTTGAAAGCGATCTGCCATGGAGACGGTGTGCGCGAGTGCTCGTAGCTTCACGTGCGCTCTGTTCGCATTGAAGCGAGAGGCAGCACGAAGGTCAATTCGCTCGCTGCTGCCACCGTGCTTTCTCATGCACTCCAGCGTTTTGACAGCGAGTGTGCGCGCTCATCGAGTCGATAAAATTACTATCCTTACATATAGTGTATCTGTCTAC
Source organism: Dermacentor silvarum (assembly GCF_013339745.2). Classification (NCBI taxonomy): domain Eukaryota; kingdom Metazoa; phylum Arthropoda; class Arachnida; order Ixodida; family Ixodidae; genus Dermacentor; species Dermacentor silvarum. Next base: position 246,957,397 of record NC_051155.1, read on the forward strand.
TAATTTGCTATCGTAACCGATGCTTCGCCTTTCGGGCGAAACTGCTACTCTTTAGGACAACAAACCTACACAGATGACTGTGAAATGGACGTTTATTGTGCTGCACGTGATCCTACGCCGTGATCGTGTGCCTCAGCTCTCTCTCTCGCTCTCTCTCTCTCTCTCTCTCTCTCTCTATATATATATATATATATATATATATAGAGAGAGAGAGAGAGAGAGAGAGGGGAGAGCTGAGGCTATATGTGTGTGTGTTCTTGTATCTTTCCTTCTTCGTTCCCCAGTGTAGGGTAGTAGTAAGCGAAATTTCCTGTTCTGGTTAACCTCGCTGCCTTTCTCTCTTTTTTTGTCTCCTCTATATCTCTTCTTGCTTGTAATGCCATGAACTATTAAGGCTTGCAGAAGCACGGATGCTTCTGTGAGCAATAAAATAGACACAAGCTTCTGCAGTTAGCAGAATTCATTCAAATTTTGGCATGCATGCGGTTTTTATACCAAACGGTTCCAACAAGGTTAAGCTGGGCATGGCTTAAATAACGGCATCCCAAAAGGGCACAACACGCGCGTGTCTTAAGGTAAACAAGTTTCTGAACATTGAAACGCGTGACTTATAACAGTCCCAACGATGGTGAGATCACACGTTTATACTAATTTTTGTCTGTTTTTTTAATGAACCTCACTATTTACCTCGCCAGCGCCTAGCGATAACGCCTGAGTATGGCCATCTTTTCGAACGCTGGTAGACGGCCACCCAATGTTGTAGAGCTATTCTTCTAGTAGACTTCGCGATGTGTATAGGCATCTTCCATCGGCCAAAAGGCTCTACGACACTTTCACTTGTCACACCAGCGTCGCCGATACCTGGCCACCAGAGGTGTAAAAAAATAAAACATTCCAAACTACAACCGATGCTTCCTCCTTCCTCTGTGCGTTACGTACACTGAGCATTGCCGAGCTCATGCTCGGGAGTGTTTGCAATTCTGATCTCAACCCCAAGCATTCCCAAACATGCGGATGCATGCGCACTTCGACATTCCGACATGTCAGACACTCTTGCCTTGTGATAAGTGATCGTAAGTCCTACGGCAAGTGTGCATCGGGTCCCTCCCATTTTGCTTACACCGCTAGCTAGGCTGTGTGTTCTGGCGCTACTGTGGGAAAGCTTCAGAGAAACGGATGGACGACGCGGACATAGCGCTGTGTCCGCGTCGTCCATCCATGCCTCGTCCCTTTTCATGCGCTATTAAGTATAAGACATGGAATACCAACTCGCCCAATCTTACGCTCCTTCTGAGAAAGTCTGATGCAGCTCCTATCTGACGCAAACGCAACGCGTCTGTCTCTGCCAGAAACTGAACATGCCATTCCTACACTACAGCGATCGGTAGCAGAATCCGTTAGGAGCTCACCGACGCTGTACCACGGTGTCCGTGTCCCGAGCAGTCGCGCCAAAACGAAAGGATGGGAGGGGGTGCACTGAAGGATTGTGGGAGGGGTTTCCTGAGGGGAAGGGGGTTAGACATCTCCGTTGGTGCTCTTGTTGCTACGTTTTCCAAGGGCGGAAGTGCGTGGGTACACACACAAACTTACCTCCTCCTCTCGGCGCGTTCGCATCAAGAAACGCGCAGCGCCGCTATTTCGCAACGCTGTCAATCAAAGTGGCAGCGCGCGCATATCATGGCGCGCGCTCCGTGCGCCGCTTCCTGATGCAAAACGAAATCGTGCTTCCGAAAGGAGCAGCGCTACCGTCGTGGAGGAGGGTCCTGTGCATCGCGTGTGTGCACTCTCTATACACAGCGAGGCCTGCTGGCATGCAGGTCTTGCCTCGACGGGGTTACGCACCAGAAAGATAACAGCCGAACGGGCGCAGCACCTAATGTATACGCACAATACCTCAGTAAAACGGTGCATTAGGACAAGGGCGGCGCTTCAGGATGGTTTAACCAGTGAGCAAATAGCACGCATTTAAGCACTGTGCAGCTGCGCGATATTATTGCGTTCACACTGCTCACGCAACCATTATCATCACATCAGGCGTGTTTTCCAGAGGTAGATTAAATCAGATGCTAACTGAAGCCCCTACCTACAAACAATTCCGTATGCTACAACGTTTCTTAATAACTTGTGCTGATCAATTGTGGCAGCATTTACTTTTTTTTTAACCATGGTGGCCGGCTAGTGACCGTTATTACAAACGGGAAGTTTTGTGAATCCGGCTTTTGGATTCACTTCGACAAATTCGGCAAAGCTGTTGACGAGGCTGTACAAATATTGAAACCTCTCCTCCGTTTCTTTTCTTTCTTTCTTTCTTTCTTTCTTTCTTTCTTCTTTCTTTCTTTCTTTCTTTCTTTCTTTCTTCTTTCTTTCTTTCTTTCAGCGCAGAAATACACGGTGGTGCCTCCACGGCACTCACCGCTTCAGCAGTACTGCATCGAATCAGCGAGATCGAAATTTGTTGAATCCCGGATGCTGCTGGATACATTCTTGACGCCGGTTTGTGGCGATGCGCGCTTGAAAAGAAGAGAATAAAAGGCGGCAAAATAAAGTGGGCGTGGGGCCTTTTCTTGCGTTGGCCGGCGCGCCCCGTTCGACAAGGTCGTTTTGAGGAAAGTTGAAACGTAGGGATGAGAAAAAGAAGGCGCTCCGGTTTCAGTTGCGCCACGGGTGAAGGGTGGAAGTTTATACCGGAAGAGACCTGAAAGCTTCACGAATGCGGAGTTGCGTGTCTTCTTTTTTTTTTTTTTTTTTCCCTTGTTTGCTTCGACTAAACGGAGAAGCGCCGGACTTTCGAGCCATCAGGAGCTGACGGCGACGAATTGGCAATCAAAACGACTTGGACGCCAGAGCAACGGCGTAGTGCAGTCCGGGGTAGCAAAGGTCGAGAGTTCAATTCATGGACAGTGCCACGTATACAGCTAGTTCACCACAATGAGGAAAAACGATATAGAAAAGAAGACTAAAATGTCGCACGAGTGTTGGTAAATGAAGCAAGGCATGAAATTCATACGCTTTTCACTCCAATATACAGCGCGTGGCGTCAACTATTACGATAGGAATAGGCGAGCAGGTGAGACGAGTGTAAGAATAACAAGAAACCGTGTTATGTTTTTAGTTGTTAATATTGTTGATTGTTTATTTCAGTACCTGCTAACAGCTGTAAAGCCTTGGCGACAGGTCACTAGCACATGCAAGAGTATATCCGTAATAAAATGTGAAAACAGAACAGTATTTCCAGCAATATTGCATGCAATATTGCGTTATGCCGTGTGCATAGCGAATGTACTATTCTAATTCGTTGCTGAGTTAATGGAGCTCAACGCCAGCCCTTCTTCTCTCCAATATATTTGCGCTGGTTTCCCCACTGAGCGAAAATTGGGCAAAGCCTAGATTAAAAACCAGATCATATGCGAAAATTTTAGTTTACGGGACCTGACCTCGCGACGAAAGTGCCTTGAAACTTCTGTGAATACAATAAAAGGAATTAACAATCGGCATCAGCTTAAAGAATGAAACCGCCTATACCACAACAAAGAACGCTAGATCAAATTCCATACCACAGTCATAACATTGAATGGCGAAGGTTAAAATATAAAATAGATGCACGTATACCGGCTTATATGGGATGCTTCAAGCTTGCTACCTAATTGTAGGCGAGTGCGACTCATACACCTCGAGCAATGGGCTATGGTGTGCAGCGCGGGTTCGATTCACGACAGTGGCCGCTGCATTCATGTGTGGCGGCGAAATGCAAAGACACTTGGGCACCGGCGGTTTAGGTGTTCGTTAAACAAACCAAGGTTGTGAAATTAATCAGCCCCATAGTACAGTGCCTCTCAGACACAATGTTCCTTTCATGCGTTCAGCCAAGTCAAGCAAAGCAAATATGCAGGCGAGTGAGCGAATGAGCAATTTACACAATGTTTTGTTGCTTAAATGTCAAGAAAAAGCAATGCCAGTTACTTGAAAATTAATTAAAAATAAAAGTAGTACGCCTGTGAGCGTACAGTAAGTAAGTAAAGAGTGCAATGTGCTTTATTTATGGGGGGGGGGGGGGGGGGGGGATCCTGCTGGGAATTATAATTAGCAGCAGAAATTCCTTTGACAAAGACATGTACAGATACACAGAAAAAGTAATTACATTGCCTTACTGAGTACCAGCTAGGAAAGTAACTGAGTAAAGTACCAATTACAGCATTTCATAATTTACTTGAGGGAAATTATAGGTACCGGGAAAAGTAACTCGTTACTTACAAGTTACTATCAATTCGTAAGTCATATTTCTCGAAGACCAACGTATAGCCCAGTATTATCTCAACAGCACACTCACCCTAAAAAATTGAATGTTTTTGAAATTAAAACCCACAGTTTTGACCTTTTTAACGCTTACATTGTCACTGAGAATAGGGACAAAATATATGGGAGCTCGCTTTTATGGAAGCGAGAAACTCAGGTTTAAAGGTTGTTGCTGAGGTTGCCCATTTCAGTTAAATAACCTCATCAGTAAGCTTTCAGAAATTTGCAACACTGCCCTACAACATCGTTAATTGTCCAAAAGATACGCATTCTAGGTTAACCTTCACTTGAAGCGCTGCCGTTACATATTTCCCAAGCATAAAATCTCTCTTGTCTCGACAAGCTATTCATGATTGAGAACCTATAGCCTGAATCACTATAGTCGGGCGACAGACGCGGCTCACTTCTGATCCCACAAGTAACTTACTTTATGAATACAAGTTACCACCAAACTACACTAACTTGCGTAGAGTTTTGAAGTTACCAGAAGCCTGCTTTAACATGGCAGGCGACAGTACGGACGTAAACCTACGGGGACTACGCAAGGTCACTTGGGGTTCGACCTCTCCAAACTATACGTCCACTGAACTCATGACAAGTGTCTGACGGTAATCATCTGACGTCAGTGAAAAACATTATGACTTCGTTGGCGTTAGAGAGCGCGTATGTCTTTGCTAGGAGCTATCCGGTCAGACGAACGACCTCTCAACCGCAGATCCGCTCAGCGCATGCATGCGTGCTCTAATGCGCCAAGCCGTTACGTCAACACGGCCTGCGCTAGCGATTAGTGACAACCCTCAACCGGTGACGAACAAGTCGTGAGAGCCGGCTTAATGTCCTCCTTCGACTTGAGCGCGTCCGTTACCCCGACCTTCTTCTGACGTCAGCGGTTACGTATACCAACGGAGGTCGTTGGAAACATTGGCAGGCAGTGTACGTCGTACAGCTATTTCTACTTACATTTGCCTTGGACATAATCACTTTTGCACGTAACTTCACAACTCTACCTCTACTTCCTCATTACATGTTTCTTTTTTTTTTTTGTAGTTTCAAGGGGACGCAATATTGGGCTCTGACGAGATCGACTGCCAAAGGATTATTTTGAAGTTACTACAACAAAAATATGGAGGTCGGGGAGGGGGTAGCTTCGTGCATGGGCTTCAATTGCCCGACTTGCGCGCAAACTGAGTAGCCGTGAACTACGTCAGTCCAGAAGGACCTCACAAGCGCATACACCAGCACATATCCCGCATAGTTCTTCCGACAGCCGCAGTGCCACCGGATGTCTCGGGGTTGTTACAAGAGGAGGTCCGATGCTGGGTCTCGCTTCTGTCGTATCGCTCTACGTTACATAATAATGCATATTGCGGAAGTAGACTGATCTTAAGGTATTCTAAATCACGCATGGGAGGGGGGGGGGGGGGGGGGGGCGACTGCGTGAGCGCATAACGTTCGCGTGGTCGTCAATTACACAAACGTGCTACGAGGTGTGCGATGACGTCAGACGCCGTGATGGCGCCGCAGGTGGGACAGTGGAGACAGGAAGTTGTCGTGTCGCAAGAAAAATTTGCGAAAAAGCAAGATGGCCAAAAGTAAAGCTCGGAAAAAGGTCGGACGAAGCGAGAAGCAAAATATCGTGGTTGCCGAGCGAGCACTGAGAGGCGTTCCAGGCTCGAGGAAGAAGCGCCCTGCGTCCGACAGCTCATCGGCCATTCGGAAAACGCCCATGGAGCCCCCACGAAACGCGTGCAACCGACACCGCAAATGTATGCGCCCCGTGCAACGCCGTGCCGCCGCGCCAGCGACCGACGTCGCGTATATATACCTACGTCCTGCATGCGAGAGCACTCACGCTCGATTTTACAGGCTAAGAAAGGGCAGGCCCGTCCCAGGCTCGCAGAGGAAGATGCGCCTTTTTACTGGCGTGCATCTCGAGACAGGATATGCGCGAGATTAAAGGAAGCAAAGAAAGAAGAAGACCGGCGTTGCTGTTTCTTTTTGCTTCGCAGATAAGCGCGTCGCTGCTGGTTCTCGCTCTCTCATTCTCGTATACTTCCTGCCTCATCGTTACCACTCTTTCAAGTTGTCCTCTAGCGAGGAAGACGAGACGTGGAACTCTGTTTTGCATGTAGTATGCTTCATAGCAGAATCTTGTGCTTGGTACCAACGAAGTGAAATGGTGTTGGCGGAGGGAGGTAAGGGGGACGAAGCAGCGGGTTCCACTGCGGTCAACAAGGTTTGTGACTAAACGGTGCTGACTCAGAGCGCCACGTCATGTGTGAAAGGTGGCTTTGGTGGCGAGATATATATGAAGAACTTATGAATGCAGCATGGCGACCAAGGCACTACTGCAATGCCTAAAGCGGCGGGCCGAACGGGCGAATCAATGAATGAAGATACGAGTTTGTTGAAAAGCAGAAACTAATCGTACGAAAGCTTGTCAATTATTTGGAGCTCTGTGTATTCGTGCATGGTCATCTGTGTTGTGTATATCGTGTCCCTTGTCCTGCTGCTCACTGTTTTAACTGCTTCATATCCGATACACGTACACGAGCCTTCACGGTGCATTGGACTAAGAATGTTTTGCAGCGCTGCCTTCGAACCACGTAAAAAAAGAAAAGAAAGAAAAAGAAAAAGGTCATTCCAATGAAGCGTCTTCTGAATAATAAATTCAAGTTGCGCTCAGACTGTGATAGTGACGTGTGCCGCGTCAAATATATTGTCTGCAAATGCTCTTCCTTCTTACGCGGCCGATAGATCAGCACCGTGTGTGTCCCGTCCTTCGTGACTCTCATCCACCGGAATGCCGGCCGGTTCCTTTGTTAGAGCTCATGAGCACCACGGCAACCGGAACGTGCACAGAAAAAAAAAAGGGCTAGTACACTCAGACACAGACGCGAACTTGAACAAACACAAACGTGAGGACGCAGAGATTCCGGCGTGGGCCTTCGTTCACGATGCGCAAAAGGCGTGTAGGTGGCGTGCGCGGGAGGAGGGGCGGCCGTGTGCTCCGGTCGCATCCTGGTCGAGTGCGCCACATGCCACTCTGAGACAGACAACAAAGTCCTGCCCAGCTACAAACGACGCCATCAATGCGACCACGGGGGAGAGAAAGGGCGCCCGCTGACGTCGCATTACCGGCCACGAGAAGAAAGCTTCCGCGTGGCGCGCGTGCTCGTGCGGCCGGCCGGCGTCGCTGTGCATGTCCAGCGGCTCGAGGGCAACAGGCCGCAGCCTTTCGAGGGATGGCCACGGCGGACACGGGCGAGGAGGGCTGCAGCGCAAACAAACACGGCCTCTGGGTCGCGCGTTTAGCGGCGAAGAAGGCGCCTCGCTGCCAGGACTATATACAGGAGGCACGCTTTCGCGGACGCGTAGCAGTCGGGCGTTGGCCGCTTCCGTCCTGGAAGTCAAGAGCCCAGTGGCCGGCACGTATGCATGATGGTTTTGGCCAAGTCTCGAAGCCACTGCGCGCGAGTATCAACAACGGGAGCTCTGGCGAGGCTACTGTGGCGCTCTCCGGGTCCACACAACGGCCCATTGCGACCACTTTGATAATGCTTGTAATATGGCTGCTTCACACTCTTGGGGCAAAGGTGGGTAAGCGGGCAAGTTGGTCATCATTCATCCTTACGCACGGTGCGAAACAGACACGGACCTTGAAACTTTAAAGAACCAACCAACACTATATCATACGTCCTTTTTACCACCCTTGTAAGTTCCGCGCTGAGTGCGAAGACGAAGTGCACCTTCTGGGTGTCTTGGAAGTTATTAGAAAAACAAGTAGCGAGATCAACTATAATGAGTCTTTTATTCAACACAAATGGTACGACATCCTGTCTTGGTGGTTTTCGCCTGGGCAGGATGAGAAGGAAAACTTCAATGGGCCGTGCACAGAATCGACAGGCTTCTGTGAAAGGTACTCTGTGAGGGAGTCCAGAATACCATATTACGCACATCAGAAACGATTTCATAAAACATTTCACGGAAGCAAAGAGGCGGATCAGTTTGCGGCTGTTGGTGCTGAAGCGAAGTGATCCTACCGCGAACAGGCAATGCTTATAAACAATCGTTACATAGTTACATAAACAATCGATCATGTATACGCAGTTTGCTTTGCACGTGCTAATTAATTTAGCTCTACTCCGCGCAATAACCTGCAATCACCTTGACAGCAAGCCCGGTAGCACCCGTCGAACAAGATTATGTAGTTTATAATAACCGATAGAGCATGCCTCGGAAGCTTATACTAGAGGCGATCTCAATGGATTGATTGATTGATTGATTGATTGATTGATTGATTGATTGATTGATTGATTGATTGAGATGTTAAGTACAGTTGCAACCTGCCTCCGACATATCAGAAATCGCAGAGCAAAAAGCAAGCATGTTGGGAGTTTTGTTGGTGGTTTTGTTGGAAACATGTGTATTGCGTCTGCAGGTTTTTTTTTTTTCTTTTTTTTTTTTACCTTCGGATTCGCAGGTCACTGCCTGTAGTCTCCTTAGGTTGCCTTGGGCAACCTTAAATCTACAACGACCAACCGAACGGAACAGCGTTTGCAGACGTTATATATGGTGCAGTGTGGCAGTATATACATAATGCACTGGATGTTGAATTATTTCTAAATGGTGATATTCAAGCCCGTTAAGCGTTATCATCTCGTAGACGGGTGTAAGCGGCAGCACTTATATACAGTAGAATCTCGTTGATACGATTCTGCATAATACGTTTTTCGGGATAATGCGTTTCTTTTTCTTTTCCCGATAATACGATTTGGTTGAATAATACGTTGGATAATACGATTTTCGGATCATGTGCTTTATTTTCCGGTTCCCGTGAAGATCGTATACCAACGAGATTCCACTCTATGACGACAAGCTGAAAAAATACAGACGCTCTCGATCATTTACGCATTCCTGCCCATGCGTAAGACTGAACTTGAACATTAGACATCAAGTTAATGCACGTGGTTGGAGCCCATAGGCGATGCAGCGCAGATTGGTGGTACTCTATCGGGTCGTCTTCAGCCCCAATCGCATTGTATCCCCGATGCATTCTTCATATCCAAAGTAAAGCATGGTTCAGTAAGTGCACTTAGAGTACTTCGCTGCCATGCGTTTTGAGCCAGCAGGAAAGCACAGCATAACAGCATATTATAATGGATGATACTCACAACGAAAGTATGCATTCATCACATGTTTATAATAGCGCTGAAACGTTTCAGTGAGAGTGATCCTAAAACGCTTACACAGCACCGGTCAAACCCAATAAGCTCCATATTAGTTGACAATGATATCCATGTCCATATCTATTAACTCGACTAAACGTGACACGGATACACAAAGACACACAGAAGAACAGGAACTTCGTTGCATTAATAATATGAATCGATTCCAACTCGCCCAGTTCCATAGCGTTCCCCTCACGGAGCGGAACGCATATATTCAACGTCGTGCTCGCCACGTGTCTCGTAATAATAAATGTTCTTATCATCATCATCGTCATTATCCATGGCGTATAGCGTTCATGGCCTCATGTACACGCGCAGGCTCCCGGTGGTCATCCTATGCTGACCGAGCTCGCTTTCCCTTCTCACCGCCCAGCGGCGCGGCCTGCCACCGCCCTTCTGCAGGAAGCCAGCAAATGCTCTCTGTCTCTCTCTCTGAGAAAGAGAGAAGTGTCCGGCCGGCCGAGCGAGCCAAGCCCGACGACCACGCAGAACTCACCGGGTATGCTCCGGGAGTGCCAAGGCCGCGTGCCCGCGTTCGTCTATGCCGCAGGCGCTGTTTTGTTGTGCCCCCCCTCTTGTAGTGGGGCGTCCCCCAAGCCTCTTGCCATTTCGCTGGCCTCCTCTCTTCGTCTGTCCCATAGCCCCCCTGCCTCGCTTTTTCTGCTTTTCTCGAGCCAGTCGCTGTCCTGAACAACACTTGTCGGCAGTGAGATTGCTGCCGGATGTGAAAGCTGCCTTACAATTAAAGATCCATTGCGGTGCGTAAGTCGTGCGCGGATGAGAAATCGTCGTTGATGCCAAAAAGGCGACAGCTGTTGCTCGCCCCGCGTGGGTTTCCATTGAATAATTGCTGTGGCAAGTGAGGTATCACGATTAAAAAGAGGAGAGGGGAGAATGGCGGGTACAGAGACGGCTAGGAATCATTTAGTGGTGTGCTGTCAAGGGCAGCATGTGATGACACAAGAATGGTGACATGAAACCACCGAAGTGATCTCAAAGCCGGGAAGTCTATGAACGATGCACAACTGGGCGAGTTGCATATACGTTCATTATTTAGGAGCGCAGAGAACGCATGGACAGGGACTGGCGACCGTTGTTTGCGCTCGTGTCGCCTCTTCTTGTCCGTGTCCGTTACTCGCGCTGCCACGTGAGGATCTGTGACATCATAGTTAACCTATGGGGTGAGGAACAAGAAACTCGTCAGAAGCAATGACAACATTCCAAAGCACATGTGTACACGTCGACAAGCGTTCGCATTAAGAGTTCCGCGTGTTCTACGCATTATGTATACGCTAATCTGGATCCGTCAAAATAAGGTACCCGTATTTATAGCAGAAGGTCGGTGTCATATTAACATCTCGGCAGCGTTCTGTTCGCAGCAGAAGAGTATATAAGACCAGGAAAGGTTCAGAGAGCTAAGCAACATCATATTTTCTACGCGAGGAGCCGCGCCTTGAAACGTAGACCTTTCGCGCCCAGCAATTTGTGTCGGGGATATATGACTTAAGTTAGAAGCGCCCGTAAAGGCGTCGTAGCGAACAGCCCGGACGTTCCTCTCGATTGCGCAGAGGCATTTCCTTGGCAGCAGGCGTAAGTTACGCCCTGTAGAGTCGCGCTCCAGGGAGCAGTGGTGATTGCGCGCTGCTGTCGCTGCAGGGTTGTACGAGCGATGCCTTATTTCTTCTGCGGGTGATTTCACCAAGGCCTGGACGCAGTAGACGTCCCTGACCTTCTGCAACGGTCTGAATGCCGGAGCCCGAATTCAGAAAGCATTTTGTGCGTAAGTTCTCTTTATCATTGGCTGGCCGCTTGCGCAATATTTCTGATATCACGACTCGTAAGAATCGTTCCTAACAGCAGATGTCAACCAAACATGATGACATATGCATCTTTAGCGAAGGATAATGGGAGACATCACTTAAGAACGAAAGACTTTGACCCCTGACCCGTAGGAGCGCCATGTTCCGTCGGCGCTAACGGCAGGAATACCTCGTGCTCAAACGACCATCTTGTTTCCGGCAATATTTTAATATCAAACTAAGAACTCTGTCATCGTTGTTTGTAATTAGAAATCTTATAATTAAGCGCGCGAGTGGACCGTAATTATCAAAGAACGACACTATAGTGATACCAAATCTCGTGCAGTGACAGTATAAAATAAAGCGCCCGGTTTTCTCGTTCTTGTACATGAGCGCACGTTATAAGAGCAACAATTAATTAAATTAGATTCTCGGGTTTTACGTGCCAGAACCACGATATGATTATAAGGCACGCCGTAGTGGGGCTCCGGAATCAAGGCTCCGGAACCTCCTGGGTTCTTTAACGTGCACTCAGTGCGCGTTACACGGGCGTTTTTGCATTTCGCTCCCATCGAAATGCGGTCACCGCGGTCGGGATTCGATCCCGCGCCTTCGGGCCACGCTAAGAGCAACACTGCAAAAAAGATAGGAAGAGAGAAAAGCCTGCATGAGAAGTATGGTGCGAGAAAAGTAAATTGTGGTCCCATCGCTCGTGACCACTGCTTTATACCTCCTGTCAATTCGTTACGTTGTTCAAAGATTTAAAATGCTATAAAGTTACATTGGCAGCTCTATGCACATAGCACATAGCCGTGCTATACGCCATACAGCCGTGAAGTAAGGTGTATAGTATCCTTATGGAGGATATTTGTAGTCTTTTTCTAAGCGCCTAACACGAACGAGCCCCGACCGTGTGGTCCGACGACGTGTCAGCGGTACCGCGTTGTTGTTCAAACGCTAATTATTTACATGACAATTTGCGCACAAACAGTACCAGAGCCTGTCATTTGAGAGAAATATTTCCTCCGAGCTTTAACATTGCAGGTTAAACGCAATAAACGGCGCTCGCGTCCACAAACGAACGCCGCACAAAGTACCGATAGTTACAGCGGCGCTCGAAAACGGTAACTCGCCCATTGCAGGGCCCTTCCGTATCACCTGCAATGCTGCTACCCTGAGCTTTGGCGTCCTTGCGCCCAAACAGCCGCAACGGCAGCAGTTTCAAACGTATTGCACTCGATTTACCCAGTCGGCACTTTCGTTTACCCGCAATTTACCCAGACGACCTTGCAATATGTGCAAGGTCGTCTTCCTTATCTTCCTTTTTGCTTTTCTTCTTATTATTTTTCTTTCCCTCTTTCTTTGCGTTGTTCGATCTTGCTCGCCAGCCGCTGATAGCCACCTTCGTAAATCGTCTCGATCGCCGAGTGGAGGTCCGTCTCACCAACTGCGTGCAGTGCGAAGAAAAGACTAAAGTTTTCGTCCCAGCTGCAGTCAGTAACGAGCGCATGTCTGCGGCTTCCGAGCAGGGAACAGGGCTCGCCCATTGTGGGCCGCTGATGCTTCCGCGCAGGTTCGGTTCACTCGGCGCCGCGTCGCGAGGAGGACGTTCAGAGGCGGACAGCACAGGAGCCCTTCTTCTGCACGATTGGATTTCCTGATTGGCCGACGCAAACCCTATAGCTTTCGTTGCACTGTACGGATTTGGTGAGACGGCGTACCGCTGCTGGTGATTCGATCTCGACAGCTCGCCTTCGCCTTTTGTCTACGAGCGTTGCGAGCGCTTAGTCGCGCCTTCCGAGAAGTGCCGACGCGGCGGGGCGATTGCTGCCGGCCAGCGTGCCCACTTGCTGGCTCGCTTGCATTCTTTGGGCGCCCGCGCGTGCGCCGTGACGTAATGGGCAGCCGCTGCCCAATTTCCGCCCCGAACGTTCGCCACTCGCCGGCGACTTTGCGCCGAGTGAGACTCGTGCCAAAGGGAGTGGTCTTCACGCGGTAGCCGCCAATCACTCGATCGGCTCGGTCCGTGTTTGGCGCCAATGGTTGCATGGGCGTGAATTGCTTGCTATTCGCTTTCCTGGGGAAGTGTATGAGTCAAGGTATAAAGTGCCGGCGGTGGTGAGATACTTTCACTTAGCTTCCGCATCCGGCGCGTCGATGCCCATGGTAGAAATCACCGACGACCGCGTGACTCCGAATACGAGACTTCGTCTCGTAGTTTATGGTCCTCGTTTTCCTTCGGTTGGTGACATAATGGAGTAGCGATGCGATGAGAGTGGCCTAATTATTAATTTGTTGCATCTATTTCTGCGTAAGAGAAAAAATTGGCAGCCGATCCACGAAGTGAATGCTGATGATGGAGCGAAGCTCCTTGGACGATTACGGCTGCTGCTCGAGATTTCGCTTCGGGGTCTTGCTGCCGTTTCCGGCGTGCTGCTGCTTCTCGTGCTCGTAGCTCTGGGTTAGTTTCGCGGCGTTGCCGTTGGGCTGTCGCGTTTCGTTCTCGAAGTGTAGGATGAGAGTCACGACGTTTGCGCTTACGTTCGCGCTACTCCATACTGCAGTGCTAAGTGTAGCGACAGCGGCGCGGCGCCGGCGCAACACCTGCGCGCGGTCGGTATGCGCGCTGCGTGCGCTCTGCGAACGGTTCTGCGCATGACGTCGTGCGCTTACTCGGAGAGGGATTTCGGAGCGGCGCCGGCGCAGCGCAACACCTGTGCGCGGTCGGTATGCGCGCTGCGTGCGCCACGGGGAGCTACGACGACGACGGCGACAACGGACATCGTGAGAGCCTAAGGAGCTTCGCTCCTAAAAATTATAATCCAAGTTATGTAGCTGCACGAACCTACAGAAAGAGAAGCCGTATGCGGATTTTTCAGAAAGAAAGCTTCGTATCCAATCCCCGCTGATGAACATCTAACACTGCGACTGAGCTGACTGCGACGCGTGAATCTTTCAACAACGCCTTAAAGCAGCCAGGTAGCGCCTGGGTTAGCTTGATCCACTCACGTGCAGCACTATTTTCCAGGAAGTATCATCGTGCGCTAATGACCAGCTCGTCAGTGACATCAATCGTTTCCTCCCCAAAGGCTGCGGGATGCTGCACGGCGTTGCACTGCAGTGGCTTCCCTCTCATTACGGCATTCGTAGCGGGCAATACACACGCTGACTACACTTCTGGTTCTATAGACATCAAATCCTCCGAGCCAATCCGGATACCCTTTTTTCATTTTTTTAATGAGAGACGGTTCAGCCACAGTGTCTTCTTTTGCGTCGCTCACAGCGTGCAGCCTGTACCGACCCTGAGCAGTATACACTGCACCTATTCGCACTTACGGCCCAATCTGCGATTTTAGCGTGTCGTATGAACTCGACAGGCATGATGTGCACGTCTGCACTGTATTCATCTGAAAGGTCCCTGTATACAAAATACTTCATGTGTAAAATCAAGCGGCTATGGGATCGCCACTGCGCCTTTTCTACTTCCGCTGACCAAGATGATCGCAGCCACGAGAATATTATTGACCGAAATGGTCGGCCAATTAAAATCAGTTTCTTACGAACGCAAAGTTTTTACGTTCCTCGCGTATTTGATCCTGGCGTACGAGAGCGATAATGTTTACTTTGAACAAAAGAGAAGGAAAGCAGACTTGAGGCAGACTCCTCTGTCTGAATCACTCTTCGCTGAAGGAAGGAGCAAGGGAAATCTACGTGTGGCGAATGACAATGAGAAAAAGCTAAAAGGCAGACGAGGCGGAATTCGATATCGCGAGCAACGAAATAAAACGCCTAGAAGGCGAAATTTGCACCTAGCTCTTTCATGCGCGGCGCAATTCGTAGCTGGCCGTTATATCTCGTTTTCACAAGAGTCTATCAAAAGCAATTACGCGTATTTTACGAAGAATGGAGACAGACACGCCCCTCCCCCGCCCCCTGCCCCTCCCCTTTTTTGTGAAACAGAACGGCTTATTGCCAAATTGGCTTCACTTCTTTCTTTTCTTGGTTATATTATTCCATTCGTGCGGAGCTTCACCTTCCATCCTCCTCTGGTTCTTAAACGCTATTTCCATGCTGGGGATATCACGGCACACTCCAGGCTCTCAGACGCAAAGACAGTCCCAGCTTCCGCTCGTAAAAACACTGCAGAGGCAAGAGAAAAAAGAACGGCCTATAGATAGCATGCATATACCTTCCTGCCTGGCAACTTAAGACGAAACTTCTCGAAGTTGCGTAATGGCTCTTAACTCACCCCCCTCCCTAAACCGCGGACTTTTTATCCGCGAGTTCCACGCGGCCCGACAGGCACGTGGTCGCCGTCCTCCCTGCTCCCCTCGCACGTTGCTTTTTCTTGCTCGCATTTCTCGCACTCATTGGCCTCGGGGGACCGACGACAAGACCGGGGAGCAGCTCGGTCGCGTGGACTGCAACGCTGCTCGCGTGGCCCAGTGGCGGCGGCACAGGCGCCGCCGCGCAGGGCTTCCCCCCTCGTCGCTGCCGCAGGTGCGATGGAAAAAACAAGATAGGGATCCCCCCGGGCACGCACACCAAACACAGGAGCGCCGAACGGCACCGGAGACTGACGGAAACTGGTCGTCGGCGCGCACACGTGCCTGCGCAAAGAAAAGAGCAGGAGGTCTTCCCCGTCGAGACTGGATAAGACCAGAGTGCAAGGACGGGCGAGGGGCAGCACTACCCCCGCAGGCCTTGTACCCCAATGGCCGTTTCACCTCGCGGGCATTCGACGCCGTGCAGCGGCGCCAATACGGTGCAGCGTGCGGGTGTAAGCGCGGCAGCTGGCCCACGCTATAATCGGTCCGTAAGCAATCGTGGCTTCTATTGAGCGGCCGTTGACCAATCGTAGTAGGGGGCGAGATAAATTATAATTAGGGCGGAATCCAATTACGAGCAGCTGTTATACGAACGAAAAACAATTGGTGACAAAGTCCGTTCGTGAAAAAGAAAAACGGCAAGGACGGTCTGCGATCAGTCACGAGACTGAACACGAAGAAAGCGATGTGGTCGGCCGATAACAAACACCTCTCGCGAAATTTAGCAAATATTGCGGTAGGAGCATGAGTGTCGTACCATAAAGAACAGCTCTCGCGGAAACCCTTGAACAATGAGAGCATTCCTCGAATATTGTCCCTGGTATACAGTACTCACGGACAAGGTTTTGCCCCAAATCTCTCTGCATAACTGTCTGATAAATGTCTCCGAATCTTAGCCAGGTGATTCGTGATGGCAGTAAATCACACACGAAGCGAAGGACCAAGGCGACGAGGCAGAGAGACGCCACAAATTGCTAACGCCTGCATTTCAGTTACACGAAATGGTGCGGCTGAACTACAGGTAACTGGTAGTCTTCGGGGGCACGCCAGTGTATATACTTCCATCGAGTACCAAGTCCTGTTGTTAACCCCTTTCTCGTATTCTTTCTTGTTTCTGGCTACAATTGCCACACTGTAGTCACCGACGCTGCACCACTCTATAACACTGCCCATTTTAAAGAAGTGTCATTGAAAGTATCTTCCACAAATAACAGCACCCACCCCTCACGTAAAACCCCTATTGAAAATAAATAAATACATAAATAAATTCTGCAGCTCCTGTCCTGATGAACAATTTAATTATTACTTACGGGGATCGATATCTAGCTACTGCCGGCTCTTCAAGGAAGAAGTGAAATCCTTAGTCTATGTCGTTCACGCGTATCCCCGTTTCGCCGGTGTAACAACGGCCATGAAATGCGAGTTAAGGTAACGGTAACCCCAACCTGCGATATTGCACACTTCAGTCGATGTTGCTTATAGAAGCATTTGATACCACAGTCACTCGCACCTAACGGCCATTCGCGATTGGTTGCCTCCCATGCGCTTGTCAGTCGCGATTGCCGAAAACGCCGATGAGCCGCGAGCTCATCGGTATAGTGTGCGTGCAACTTCGTGGATCCGGTCCCCGATTAGACTGTAGCTTCCGCAGGGCTGCACGGTATTAGTGAGACAATGTATATCCATATGACGGGGGGGGGGGGGGGGGGGGTCATCTCTTCCTCCTCTCCTGGCGGTCGCCACTGGCGCGCCACCCGGACTGCGGCTGGACGCCGGCTCCGCCGCATTCTTCCATTAAATGATCGTTGCCGGGCCGTCGCCTGTTTACATTCCTGGAACGCCACCGCGGCGACTCGCAAAGCCGGCTGCCTGTCCGCGCTCTCCGAGCTGCGTTGCGCGACCACGCCGCCGGCGCGGTCAACGCTGCATCCGCGTTGGTTTGCTGACGAAAGACCGTTGCAGGCAACGTTAGTCTAAGAATTAACGTTGGTTGCGCGAGATGGTAGAGCCTCCGCAAATGAGGTGCTCTAGCAACGAGCTTACGGCATGCTGAGACTTTATATGCTATTTGTTGCCGCATGCGCTGTCACTGTCCCCTTTTCTCTCTCTCTCTCTTTCTATTTGCGCGTTGTGTGTGTGTGTGTGTGTGTGTGTGTGTGTGTGTGTGTGTGTGTGTGTGTGTGTGTGTGTGCGTGTGCGTGTGCGTGTGTGTGTGTGTGTGTGTGTGTGTGTGTGTGTGTGTGTGTGTGTGTGTGTGTGTACCAGAAATGCGTCTGGTTGGCTACCCTACTCTGGGGGACAGGAAAGAGGGACTAGAAAGATGAGATAGAGAGAGGGAGGGGGAGGACGCGGTGAGCTCGCGCACACACGCGGAGGGCCAGAAACACGCATTCTGAGTAGGAGAGATGCAAGTACACTTTAGTGACGACGTACGCGCAAGGTTCGCTCAGTTAGTCCGCTCCCTTAAGCTGGCGCATGCGTCGTTGCCCCGTGATCCATGCATCGTTTGCTTTAGGGTAGTTACACCAGGTGCACTTTTTACCGCGACAGAGTGTCAGTAATCGTGCTGTCGTCGTCATTCCGTGGCCGTCATCGACTGTGCCGCCGTCGAGATGTCGTTGTTTTTTGTTCTTGCCTTCACCTTCACGCCACTGACATCGCTATGCCACCGTCGGTGTTGTGTTCTCGTTGAGTACACTTCGGAGAATTTGCACGAGATTGCAGGAGTATTTCATAAAAGTGTGGGCGAAGGAAGAAAGATAGAGAGAGAGAAAGCAACTGCTGTTGCAGTACATGAGCTCAGAGCCGCATGATACGCTGAAGTCAGCGTATATTTCCGTGCCTCTCTCTTCTTTTTTTTTTTTAATTTTGTTTCATTATTTTTTATGTGCACGCCGGTTGTTGCCACTATCATTTTCATTTGAATTCAAACAGCTAAACGTTGAAAACTGCTACCGAACCTAAAATAAAATCAAGGAGACAGCAAAACTACAAAAAAAAAAAAAAACAGTGCCGATTCCCCGTGTTCGGTGAGTCAAGCACGGCTCGCGGATTCAAGGCGCCGAATGCGGTCGAACGCTGCTGTGACGAATTAAATGCGCAGGTTCGGCTTCTCTGCGTTGTTCCCTCTTAAGAACTCTGCGCACGTTGAGAATGTAGCCGGTGTAAGCGCGGCCCAGCTTCCTGATGTTGCGTTAATTGCGGTGAAAATACGCTTTTGTTTCGGAAACATTCGGTCGTATACGTAGCCCAATGTCACTGTCGACAGGCTGCCGCCGCAAGCAATGCCTGTGGGGCTGGCTCGGCTGCCAGATGAGTATACATGAATGTTAAACGCAGCGGACGCAGTGCCAAGGACATAGCGGAAGCTACTCCGCGCCAAAACCCCTAATTGCTGCCAGTTCTTTCCGCCAGTCTGCTGTCTCTTCTTCTTTTTTATCTTCCCGTGTCATTTCTTGTCGTCATGTCTGGCCCACATCCAACAAGTACCTCTTCTCTGGTTTCACCGTTTCCGATGGTGATTGGATACCGCCGTGAATGATTGATTCGGCAGCAACAGCAACGGGTCTACGGGTCTATGCCATAACCGCGGTGTTGTGGACGACACGTTGACGCCTTGTTCTCGGAGCTTGTACGTTCATCCTCCTGCCGCTGACGATGTTGCCTTCTTTCTTTATTCACGAAGAAAAACGAAGAGGCAAGGACGCTGCGAGGCATATAGCTTCGCGTTTGCGAGCATTGTAAACATCTGCGAATCCATCGATATATTGCTTGTTGATGCACGAACTACGTAGACACCGACATTATAGAACTGGAGGAGCTGCACAATGAAATGCATGGCACTGCAGCGTGTTGTACTTGTCTGTACAGCACTCACTATACTGCAGCGTATAGTGTATTTCGGAAGGAGATTAAATTTAAAAATATCGTTACGGCTTATATTTTTGTTGTCAGTCCGATGTTCGGTATGAGAAGTGAATACAAACTAGCTACCACGTAATTTTTGCAGCCAACACTTTTGTTTTCTTTCTTTTTTTCTCTCTCTTATAGCAAGGCGCCTATTTTTCTTATGGTGCTAAACTTATTTGGGTTTCTTTACGGTCTGCATTGGAAGGGGGATACGCCCACGTGCAACTCTTGTGAAACCATAGAAACGATTGAACACGTCTTATGTCTCGGTCCCCAGTACGACGTCGAGTGTGAAGCTCTCCGGACTGCATTCAACTGGCTGGACTCTAAACCATTTTCGGAAATGAAGGTCCTTGGACCGTGGTCATACGCGTCGATGGCACAGAAAGCCACAAAAGCGTTGCTACAGTACCTCAAGTTGACAGGTCTTGGCGACCATGTGTAGATTTGGTGCGAACCTTCGAATGTGCGCGCAACTGTGCTCTCTTTATCTCCCCTCTTTATCTCCCCTTTATCTCCCCACTGGGGGAAGGGGGTATCCCTATACTCCCTTCCCTCAGTGCAGGGTAGCAAACCGGACGTGCGTCTGGTTAACCTGCCTGCCTTTCCTGTATTCTATAACCCTCTCTCCCTTTACTATTTCTATCCCCATCATACCATGCATCTCCATGTACCAGGTCTGTTGCCCTGATAAATTCAGGGCTACAGATCGGGAACTCCCATCTGGTCGATAGCCTTCTTGCCTTTGCTCTTAATACAGCCATTGATCTGAGAACTGCCTCTTGTAATTACCGTATGCGCTGGTGTAAAATCAGAATCATGTATTTCAAGATTTCGGACTTCCTCCCAAAAGCAGGGCTAAGGCTATTGCACGGAAGAAAGCTCGAGTTATTCTTCAGGTAATGTTACCTCCACTAAATTTACCTGTTATCTTCTCAAACAAGAATAGCTTTACGGACTTCTCCAGGCTCGGGATCGATGAAAGTGGGAAGTACGCAATACGGCTGTGGCTACGCGGGTAATCTGGGTTTGACTGCCCATTTCACTGGAAGATGGCTCACTTTTTTCTCCAAGGGTTAGGAGCACTGTTTATGCACAAGTAATCTGACATAAAAAGAAGAAAAAAGAAAAAGGGTAAATGTGTGATTTAACGTTTGGGGGTGCGACTGGCACAGTACATTAGTCTACACGGTAGTTAGATGCGCCGTGCTTTCCTTTATATCTCTTATTCTAAGGCTTCGTCAGTTAACGTAAGGCGTTGAATTATGGCACGAAGTTCAGACATCGAAACAGCTATACAAATCGCCTAACTTTTCTGTCAACACCGGAAACATTAAAAACACAGGTACTAATGCACCGACAGAACATAAAAGCCTAGTTAACCTTTCAATGGGACTCCGTACGTGCTTCATTTAGAAAACATTCTAAAATTTGTAGCTTGCACCTGGCGCTCTTCAGCATCTTAAACGACCACCCGCATACTGGCGTTCTACGCTGATCTGAACGGCGTTTATTTATCGATGTGAATATCGTATACACATCTCAGAAAAAAAGAAACGGAAAAGAACGGTTCATTCACAAAACTTTGTTAGGCTCGGCCGCTTTTACGCGAGACGTGGCTCGTCGCTATGAATCTTCGTTCCAGACACAGAGATTGCGAGATACGACACGTCCCGCCGATTCTACCTGCAACACAAGCTCCAACTGTCGTAGAAAGGTTCGCGCACGGAAATACCAGAGAAATTATTGCGAGGTAAGATGCGCAAAATTAACGATGACACCGTTTAGCATGTTTTCTCAGCGAGGAGTGTTATTCACCCGTACATTTATCCGGGTGGACGTAACTCGTAACGTATTCCAATGTAAAGCATTCGACAACTCGAAGACTACATGCTGACTAATAAAATAAAATGCGAGCCCCTGAGAAAACAGACTGCGGTGCAAACAGCACTTAATGATAATTTAGGTCGATTAGGAGAGCTGTGAGCGGAATGGCAGATTGGTTGTTTTTTAAGGAGTAAGAGGATGCAATATTCGGCAATGCAAAAGGCAACATGAAGATTACGCAAATAAAACGTGCGGACTTAAAATAAAAGAAAGAAAGAAACGTTAAGTAATGCGAACAGCTATTTAATCCCTTTAGCATAACTCTAGAGCAAACATGGCTGCAGATGACGCACGAAACACGCGATACTTCGCCCTATGTGATGAAAAAATGGGGGACGACACTGTGCTTTGAAGGGTGCACGCCGCAG
The DNA here is from genome assembly GCF_013339745.2 of Dermacentor silvarum. Lineage (NCBI taxonomy): Eukaryota > Metazoa > Arthropoda > Arachnida > Ixodida > Ixodidae > Dermacentor > Dermacentor silvarum. The sequence continues at coordinate 246,979,212 of NC_051155.1, forward strand.
CATCTTGTTGTGAAGGCCAGTCTGTGGATACGGTGAAGGTTACACATAGGTGCTTAACTTTCTTTGAGTCTCTCAGCGACGACGCTTGGACCTTGGACTTTTGAGTAGCGCTGGGTTGTTTTGCGCGCAACGAAGGCACTCTTCATCTGAAACACTGGCCTCGAACAGACACTCTATGGTTACATGTGTGCTTGTGCGTGTTGTGTGCGCGTGTAGCATGCATGATATGCGCCACTTCTTAAGCCATATGGAGCAGCGTGTTATAGGAGTATCGCCAAGCAATCACCCCCAGCATTTATTAAAGAGTGTTATGTCAACGACGGCGGCCTCGATCTCTTCGGTGGATTAGGCGACTCGAGCCCGAATAAGCTTCTCTCGTCCTCTGTCCGCAACACCTCAGTGGTCACGTCCTCTCCCCAAAACTTGTCAGAAGCGAGTTTTGATTCGCTTATTCCTGTTTCCTTCCCTCTCCCCAAGCGTAGGGTAGCCAACCGGGCACGTCCTTGGTTGACCTCCCTACCTTTCCCTTCTCGTTTCTCTCTCTCTCTCTGTTTCCGAATAGGAGATGCGTAACGGAAGCCGCACTCTCATACAAGGACAGCGACGCAAAAAATGGCGAAACGTGCTATTTCATGGTATAGTGTTTTTCGTTTTAACAGTCGACATCTGCGAAAATGCTTTCGTGTTGCAATGCGTTCATTTCGCGTCATGCTGCCATTCTTCAATATTTCAACAATTTATGTATTGTGGAGAAGCCGCGGTGATCGAATCGTTAAAGACACCTTTAAAAACATCCAAATTATTCGATCGGTCAAGCGGCGAGCTCTATGACGGAGGTCGTCGTGCTATACGTCACAGCGCCCACCATCGCAGGCGCGCTTGGCATTCCGACAAGTCAGTTGTTAATCCGCGTAATCCGCGAGGGTCCCAGCTGCCGTGCAGCAATACACGCCGGAAAGCTCCCCTAATATCCAAGGATTAGTTTTGCCGATCCAAACAAGGGTCAGGCAGACGACACGCGCCCAAAGCACTTCCTATTTCCAATTAAGCGCGCGTCCAGTGCGGCCGCCACGATGAGGGTGTGTATCACATACTCACCGAATGCCCCACAAGCGCATTGCACATGGCGCCTCGCACGAGAACCCCACTTCCTTGACTGAGCACCGTCCTTTTTCCCTTGCCAAGGTGTTGGGTCCGCCGTCATCAAAAGCAGTGCATCAGAAATCAATGAGTAAACTTGAACGTTCATATGTAGACAAAATAGTGCTAACTTGAGCTTGTTGGTGCATGTCGAAGCTAAATATACTAAGGCAACGGTGCATGGACTGGGACGAACCGAATGAAGCCAAGCCCTTCCTGTGTCATTCCTATTTCATTCATTTCCTTGGGTTTGTCCTATCCCGAACGTTGTTACTGTATACATTTAGCTCCTGTGAAGACACTGGCAAATGTCAGGAATATTGACTGCATAACACCGTGTGTTGTAGCTCATTCGTGCGTCTGCGTGAGTCACAGAGAGATAGAGAGAGAGATAACAATATTTTTAAATCATGGCTCGACGCTTGTCGGTAACGAGAAGAAAACAAAGTGTGTTCACTGTGGAAACTTAACATGCGAAGCTCTATATAGTGATTTAAGTGCCTTTCTAACGTTGGCACCTGCCCGGACTCAGTCCTCGAGTGACGTCACCATCTTAAACCGGTACTTGTACCGGAATGTCCTTAGTCCGCATTTTTACACGCGACACAGACATACCTCCGATAACCACGCGCTTTGTTTCAACTGCAGCTTCTCACGGCAGACTTCTACCATCGGTGTCACTGCATTTTCTTGCCGTATTCAAGTATTGATAAGAGCAAAAATTTATCTATTTTTCTTTGGCTTTGTCTTATAGAATTTAATAACAAAGTGAAAATAAGTAGCTGTCGGTAGCAAGGGTCAACAAATCCGCCTCTATTTACGTCTCAATAAAGGATGGATAGGAATAAACTTTATATGTCCAACGGATATGGCTGTTGGTGCCCGGGGCTAGGCTGCCAGGGGCCAGGGGTCTCAATAAAGAAATAACGCAAACAACGAGTACAATTCAAGGAAGCGGGGGAAAACTGGAAATATAAAGACACCTGTGGGAAGGAAGACAACATATACGCGCTTATCGCGGTAGCATATCCCCCTTTCTGAGCAGTTAACATTGCAGCTTGTTTTACCATTGCACCGATCGAAGCAATCGCTGTCTTCAACTACAAATAATAAATTCTGAGCGTGTGAGAGTGAGCGCATCTCAATAGAGGTTTCCGCGCCGACGGACGCGGATATGTTTGCGAATAACAGCGCTGGCGGTAAAAAAAAAAAAAAAAAAAAAATTCCACGCGTAGGCAAGTGCATGAATCGCAGGCGACACTCTGTTGCTACTATCCTATATACGCCCAGCACGTAGTATGTGCATAAATGAAATAAAGAAAACCATGAGCTCCGCCTCAAAAACACGAGGTAGCAGATGAAATTTGCTTTAGCATTCAGGCAATGATGCTGCATCTCTGCTTTTTTGAGAACAAAAGACACTTCCTGTACAAATGTATCCGACAGCATGGCGCTGTTCTTGTACATGTGGGTGTCGATGTCGTATTTATTATTATTATTATTATTATTATTATTATTATTATTATTATTATTATTATTATTATTATTATTATTATTATTATTATTATTATTATTGATATAAAAATAAAAAGAGGAGTTGTTGTCGCCGTTTGCTGGCGACGGCTGCTCTTTTTCGCTTTATTGATAATATAGGATAAAAATAACATAAATATAAATGCTTGCATTGTAATCATTAAGAAATAATAAAATAATAAAAGAGATCTCGTCCAGCGAGCCGAGGAAGCCGCTTCGAGACAAGGTCTCGGAACCGCGTCCGCGGGGCGTGCCCAGACCCACTGAAAAGACGCCGGACTCAATCCTCATTGATTTGAAAATGAAGTGTACATTCTTCTTTTTCGAACACACTAAGAGTGAAATTCTCTTTCGAAAAAGTTCTCATTTGCAGCGAAGTCTATGTAAGTCCGTGTACACATGTTTTAAATGCACGAACGAGGCAATTACTCACGACGCAGTCGAGTCAATAATCGCCAAAAATGCCGGCGTCTTCAAAGAAGCGTTGAAGTGCTTTCATGACTTTGTGATACAGTTTTGAAGGCCATGGGCCTAACACCTTGGCAAGTGAGAAAGGACTGATGCGAGTCAATTAAACTCAGTTCGTGTTCAAGGCGCCGTCTGTGTCGTGCGCTTGGGACAGTAGAGGAGTAGGCGGTATACAGCATCGTAGTCCTGACCGCAAGGGCATGTTAGAGAGCTCACATGCTTAATTCGGAGTAAGAAGAGCTTGGTGTAAGCATATCTGAGGCGGAGACGATGTAAGAGGGTGTCGATGCTTCGTGGAAGCTGAGGTTCTAGCCAGTACTAAAGATGCGAACCAACTGCATATAAGATTGAATCTTTTGTACTCTCTGTGAATAAGTTCGACAAACACAGCTATGGCTTGAAACCTCGTAAGATGCGCCAGGTGTCCGACAGGGATATGAGGATAAAGCGGGCTTCCGAATTTTCTTGAGCCACTTTTGTCAACGCATCCTCCTTTTCATTTCCTTTGATTCCGAAGTGATTTGGTAGCCACTGGAATGCCACACGTTGTTCTAGCGCTGTAGATTTAGTAACTTCTTTTAGTAGAGCGTAGGTTACACGTGCGTCTATTTCTCCTGGAGTGACATCTTCAATGCATATAGAGCCACCAAAGAATCAGTTATGACGACCTATTTTCTCGCTGTCTTTCACATTTTGATGAAGCCGATGGCTAGTAAAATGGCTAAAAGTTCCGACGTCGTTGAAGAGGAAGGATGACCCAATCGACACGCATATTCTTTCTGCAGCTCTGGAACGATAAATGCCGATGATGAACTTTCTGTTATAACGAAGCCATCAGTGTACACATGAACAAAGTCTTGGTTCATTTCAAAAAGACGATGTGAAGCCAACTTCAACGCCGCAACGGCTGGTACTGCATTTATACTCCGAAGACCTTCTAATGATGTTTCAGTTTGTTGGTATTTCCAGAATCCAAGGAGGGTAGTTTAAATCTGGATTCTAGAAAGCCGACAGTTGGAAGCTGCAGAACGTGCCGTCCGAACACACCATATGTATTCCGGTTCGACTTTCAATGCGTGAAAGGAGCGAGTGTGAAACGTGTTGGGGCGACCAGTCGAAAAAGTTGGCGACACGTCTCCACGTTCCGGATCACAATGAAGTGCGGTTCTCGTGCCTCTGCTAGTGTCAGTGAACTTGATGTTGCTTGTGGAACTCCCAGACATACGCCCATCACGCGTGCTTGTAGCATCTGAAGTTGGTGGAGACAAGTATCCGATATGTTGTGAAAACTGCCACAGAATAGGAAATATTATGGAGGATGTGGGCGTAATGGATGTGTACTAGTGACGCCGATTTTACAGCCCACATCGTACACGCAGTGCGATGTCGGTCTTCCCTGGTTGCCTCTGTCGTCCTGCCCGCCGCAACTCTTTTCCCAGTGTAGGACAACCAACCGGGCTGTCCCAATACCGCCCTTCTTTCTTTCTGCAAGGCAATCGATATACGAAGGAAATTAATATATATACAACGAACGCACTTTTCTATTACTGATCGTGCTTCTTTTGATTCGCGCCGTACACTGCCGGACGGAGGAGACGCTTTGGCGCAGCTCCGCCGTCGCACGCACAATGGCGGGCAACAATAACGCCGAAGTCTCGCGCGGCGAGCCCGTCGTTGTGTAAACTGGCGTCCAGAGTCAAAAACAAACCCACGGAAGCGTGAAAAATCTGTCAAGGACATCGCTCGCACCGTCGCCGCGCGAATTGCGCTTCGGTCTGCCCTTCATTCACGGAGGCGGCAGCGTTGCTCGACTATATCGCGCAGGATTCGGGCGTTCGTGGAAGTTATCAGTGGTCTGTCAAAACATTTCCCGGTTGACCAAGAAAGAGAACAGCAACAGATATCACCGCTTCAAACGCTGCGCGTCGCAACAGACTTCTGACGAGGTGTCCCACTAGAATGCGACCTAGTGATGCTAAAGCCTGACATTCATCGTAGTATACCTGGCAGTTCTAATTCTTCGTCCTCTCCTGCCTTCGGTCGTACGGCGGCACGTTTACACTGCTGTACAGCTTGATCGAAACATCCTGTATCGTTATATAGATAAAGGGAAGGTAGGGAGGTTAACCGGGTTCCTCACTGTTTGCCATCCCTACATTTGGAGAGGGTAAAGTGGAAGTAAAGAAGAGGAAGCATATTACGTGGATACCACGCACTGTGGAAATCGATGCTATGGGAAGTATTTTGTAAGTATTTGGTTATCCGTGCGTCGTTTGTGGTTCTGCAAAGCGCTACCAGATGGACAACCGTGTTTGTGTAAGGCGAGAAACTTTGTGTTTCACCTGAGCATGTGCGTGACGTGAGCTTGGGTGTGACGACAGCAGCAATACGACGACGACGTTAGTATGGCGGCGATGGCATGACGATTAAGCTTGACGCGGTTTATTCTAGCGTGTTTAGCTATAAAGTAAACTGGCGCTTGCGTCCGTGCTCTCGCACGCCTGTACTCTCGCGAATAAAAAGTGATTGGGAAATAGATCCCGAACCCAATACGGTCCTCATTTTTCGAGAAATTACTCAATTATACCTATTCGGCCACGCAATTTATCCAAAACCCTATAGGGCCTTACAAAGGCAGAGGAACGCACACTCCTCCGCCTTTACACCAAAACACTGCTCCCGGCAGTTTTAAAACACTTTGATCCTGCCTGTACAGGAAAATGCCCGCAATGTGCGGAGAAGTCGTGGGAGATCTTCCACATGGTGTGGGCATGCCAATCAACCCGGAACCGTCACCCCAAAACCAAACCCGGCCCACCCGGGAGGACTGGGAAGCAGTCCTGCTCGGCTGCTCCGACCTGGCGAGCCAGGTCGGAGCAGCCGAGCACAAGCACTAGATCGCCCAAGGCACCGAGCACAAGCACAAGGCACCGAGCACAAGGTCGCCAATGGGCTCCTGTAATGAGGAGCCCACCTAGTGAGTGTGAGAGCTGACCCCATCCGAGCCACCTCAAGCTTCCTCCGTGTACTTTAAATAAAGTTTTTCAGACAGTCAGAAGAGGAAGCGGCGCTATTTTCTGCAACCCTTCAGGGAGCACGACTCAGCGCCTTTGGGGAAGGGGAGGGGGGATATGAAGAAGGAAGAAGAGCGAGAAGGTTGAGGCGGTCCCAGAGTGCTACGCAACGTGATGCACGCACCGGTCGTCTCAAAGAGAGAATTAGAGTTGTCAAGAGAAATGCGTGCGTGCAAAAGTGATTAGGACTTAGAGAGTGACTCCAACCAAATAAGGGAATTTATTAGCCCGACGTTTCGAGTATCGTCTAATGGTTAGAGCACCGGTTGTTGAGCTGGGAGGCCGCGGTTCGATCCCAGCATCGGGCAAACTTATCTTTTAAAGGGGCCCGAAATGACGCCGAGACGGAAACCTACCTATCTACTGCAAGTTGCTCGGAAACATGCAAAGAATTATTCGCATTATTAGGGAAGTGACGTAAAGTGACGCTTGAGCACCTACGACTGGTCTACGCGGACGTTTTTCAATGCGTGGTGTGCATGGCATCTTTGAAGAACGAAGAAACCTGTAGCATGGTGATATGTGTGCTGGAATATGTCCATAAAAATAATGAAATTAACACTTCCAAGATGATTTATGAGTGCGTCCGAGCCAGTACGCCAGTGCGTCTAAGCTTATTATACCTTGCACTGGTGCCGAGGGAATTGAGAAAACGGAGAAATGGTCCGATAGAAGATTGTGGCGAGAGAAGCGACGTGGTTATGCTCGTCCACTACAGTGAGGCGTTCTTGAAGTTTCCAGGGAAGGGTCCTATACAGACAGGCTCATTCCATATAGTCGCGCCATATACTATAGCGACTAATGACGCGGTCCAGAAAGAAATATTATAGCATCCTTTTTTTTCTCGTGTTTCAGTATATTCCCATTGCCCTATAGCGACATTACACAGTGGACGCTGATTCTGCGCAAGCCGGGGTCTTTCGCAACGTGGCTTCGACACGTGCGCTATTCGAGCGTGCAGCGGGGCGACCGCCTTCACCGCGACATCGTCTTAGTGGAGGCATCCCCGCGGTGGTGAGCAGACAGAAATAGAGGTCAGTGAGTGCGCAGTGAATCCTCCCGGCGTCATTAAAGCGCGCAACAAGGCAAACGGAAAATTATCCCGCTTCGCTGCGCGCGCCCGCGGTGCCGCCCCCCTTCGCGTTCCGCGCGCGAGACCAGCAGAATCTCGCGAGAATCGGCCGCAATTTCAGCGCGCTCTCATTTTCGCGCGAGGAAGAAGAGCCGGCGACGGGACTTAATTGGGCGAGCGACGTTGCCTTTGCGCACGCGTGTGGTTTTATTTTGGGAAAGGCGCTGGGAAGTCGGAGGCCGCCCATATATACGGAAAGCGTTCCTTGTGGGTGGGGCGCATGCACTGAGTCAGTGTCGAACGCCAAGCACGCGCGATTCTTCGAAGTATATACATGAAAGGCTTAGGATCGACCGCGTGCCTCTTTACTGTGCGTGATGTGCCTTACGAACAGCCTCGGGTGTCCTGCAAGAACTGCCTGCGCGATCAGTCGAAAGTTTTGTTGGGATGGCACGAGGATGCGAAAGCCAGAAAGAAACTCCTTGCTGAAAATCGACGCGGTTTGATGATCGGCACGCGTCTATCATGCTACTCCAGATGAATGCGGTAATGAAGGATACACACAGAACATACGAAAGACACATAACACACACAAAACACGAAACATACAGAATTAAGCCATATCCTTGAGACCGTGCACAGTCTCCCAAAAAAGTACCGCAATGCGAGAGTTTATATACTGCCTGCTTGCTTGCTTAACTTCCTTATGTCTCACTTTCGACACGATGATTCCTTGGCGCTGGCTCTATGAATGAAAGGGAAAGGGGTGTATGAATTAGGAGCTTTAGAGATAGTGAGCTGGCATACGCATACACATACAGAAGTACGCAATCAAAGAATGTTGCTTGAATGTCAATGCCAGGTGGAGGGTGTATATATATAACCTCGAGGTCTAAGCGTCGCTAGCAGCACGCTCAGGGATTTTGTGACGATTCTGCTGTCGATCAGAAAATGTCCAGCAGTACCAAGCAGTGTGCCTCGAGCTTGTCGTAGCCTCCGACAAATTGTTGCCCGCATCTGGTGGCCCCGTGTCAAGGAAGAAACGAACACGCGACTTAATGAGGTCTGTTTCCGCGTTGCGTTGGAATAATGTCGTCCTTCTTTTTTTTTCTTTCTTCTTTTTCCCTATTTTGCAGTACTTTAATTGCCACGACAACGCAATGTCTACGGTTCTGGTGCATGGAATGCAGCGGCGCTGTTGTGTACGCCTATGGTTCAAGTTACGTGAAACACCCTGTCTACGACATGTATTGCAATAGATTTAAAGTTTCTATATCCTTTGTGTCAAAGTGCGCACATGTGAATTCCGGTGGATGGATCACGAATGGGCACATAACCAGTGGCCCATGAATTGGACAGCCCCCCCCCCCCCCCAAAAAAAAAAATTAAATATCAAATATGCCTTTGAATATCACGTGCCATTCAAATAAGATGTCCGTATATTTTAGAGATATCTATATGAGCCGACATTACACGTACATGTCTTCTGCCGTGATTTATCCTTTGATTGCACAGAACGCAGGTGCGTTCACTGACACTACTTTGTGGGTTAATACATGTACACGACTATATAAGTTGGCTTAATTTTTTTTATTTTTAGTCAAAGCTCATTTTCTCGTTCGATAAATTTCGGGAACATCATTTCTCGTACCTCTTGGATGGCTGAAGTAATTAAATTATATATTTGGCATTTTTGGCATTGCATCTATTTTGGCTAACGTCGCAGAAGCAGTGGAGAGTTAAAACGGAAGGAATATGCCCCGAAGGAAAGTATACAATCGAAGTATAGAGAAAAGCAACCGTTCTTTCAGTGACGACGTGCGTGCGTGTATCTATCGAAAAGAAATGCCGTACTCGCATTCGAGTCACGCAGGCCGATGCATCACAGATGCGCCGGAATCGGCGTCGATATTGACACAACGCGTGCCACATAAGGCGCGAGAACTGGTCGCCGAAGCAAACAGTGCATATATCATCACGATCCGCGAGCCATTCGGCTGCTTTTACTTATATATTATGAGCTGTCCGGAAGGTCTCGCAGCGCAAGTCGTCTACGAGGGAGCTCTTTAAACTGAGCTGGTGACGCTGATCGCTCGACGAGTTGTTCACGCTTCTCGCCGAGACATTATGTCAAGCCACACACGCGATTGAAAGAAAAGGGGGGGGGGGGGGGAGAGAGAAAGAAATACGACAGCGGGACAGCAGGTTTGCACATAAATTAAGATGTGCAAGATGCATTCTGTATATCCACCCATACCGTACCTATACTATCGTTCCAGGCGTGAACATTCGGTGAACAGCCAGCAAATGAGGCCGCTGACTCATGTGGTCCGTTGCGCATTGCCCGGTAACTGTTTTGTTTCAGTGCAATTTCACACTGCTTCGTTGTAAATGTATACATGCGGGGTTTTTACCGTCCAAACGCGTCGCATGTGCACAGAGTGTTTGTGGAAGTTTAGGTGCTCTCGCATTGCGCTGTTGCGTTACAGAGTAAGCGCTGTTGGATCTCTCTGTTGAGTTGGGAATATAGAGTGCTAAGCGCTGTTGGAACAGAAACAAATGGTGAAACGTGCTCTCTCAAGTTCGTTGGAAAAAAACTCTTGAGTTCATGAGGATATGTGATCGGAGCGTTCGGAACGCGGTCACTACGCAGAAGCGAGGCTGAGCTGGTATTATCGACGTAGCGCATTGATGGGGGTCTGGCAGTCCGTGACGTTGGCCGTCCACGACCTCGGCAAGTTCGGGTGAGCTCCTGGATGAGCTGCAGCTCCTCAACCCTGTGCGATATCCTCGGAACGCCACGTCGGCACTCGGGACCGAAACTCGCTAGGCGGTTCTTTCCTTCTTCGTTGGTGTCGACGGACTTTCGTATATCGTCACGTCTTTCGGACTAACGGAGGCGAAGTTTGCTACAAAGGTACTTGAGAGTTTGACAGTTAAGCTGTGTCGCCATGCCTTTCGCACGCTCCCGAGATCAGTCGTCACAACGAGGGAGCTCTTTAAACTGAGCTGGTGACGCTGATCTAGCTGATTTCGCGCGTCAATTTAATTTGCAGAAAGTCCAGGCAACACGAAAAAAAAAAAAAGAACTTGTCACAGCGCAGCCTCATCGAACGGGCACGGGAGATGGCCATGGCCCGCGGCTACCTGTAATAAGGAGGCCGCCCACCTAGGGCGCAGGCTGCGCTTGCACATAATAAAAGTTTATTCTCTCTCTTCTTTTATAATATTTTTGGCGTAAGGCTGAATGCAATAGATATGCAATAGTGTTCGCTTATCGGTTTCTGAATTTTCTTTCTTCGTGATTTCATATACGCGTATACAGACGTTTAAAGTGGTTATACATTATTGAGAACGGTTTGAAGTTGTGCTAGTTATGGCGGGAACACATTGAAAGAAGCTTGCTACATCGTATTTAGTATACACCTGTTCTATCAGAAAATAAGTAGCCGGTGCCGCCTAAAGGCGCCTTGCAGCACGTCGCATGCGTTTATCAGCAGCTAGATATCGCTTATCTAGCTTATCAGTTAAAGGTCCAAAGGACTGCCAGCATCGTCTTATCATATTGTCGCGGCCGCTATCCCCGTAACATTATGGCCTCTCCAAATCACCACTGCCATCATCCTTCGTACTATGAGTTAGCTAGTGCTTGCGGGAAATACATGTATATCTTTAGGGCATTGAACCACCACACCAATTCATCTGTAATTTCAATTAAGAATAGACACTGCCAATGAATGCACTACTTGAAAACTGCAGTGCATAAACTGTATGTTTATGATGTATGTGGAAGAGCGAAAATGTACGGTTCCGCAGAACGTATGGCAGCTCGGTACACGAAAAACGTCAACTATCAAGCCTATATAGACCTGCATTGCTGCCACATACTCTGTCATTCATGCAGCTATTAAGTTGTTACAGCAAGAGTTTATATATACGTAACGTCGGAAGGAGACGAAGGCACGCAGCTGACGGCTTTTCACTGAAATGAGGTGGCCGGATGAAGAGCTATATGTGCAGCATCTGAGTAATATCGACACCAGCGTCGACGTTACATCGTCCATGTATTTAACGGCTGCCCATGCATGCTCTGTAAGCGTTCGCACTCGAGTGACGATTGATTTATACTTATTCCATTTGACACAGTTGTTACAGCGCTAACGTACACTGGATGACTCACGCTGGCGATAACTGCGGGTCGTGTGAAGAGCGAAAATCAAAGGTTACCTCAGATAGCAAATCGCACGCGGTGTTTCAAAGTGTTACGCTCGCTGGACGGATTGCTCAATTCCGACAGAGCACCTGTGTAGTTTTGCCAAAAGTGTACACAGGTGACGTACTCGGCCACTGATTAGGTGACGACTAGGGGCCGATTAGCGGTCGTATTTTGCAGTGATTCATTTCATGTTTATTGTTTCTTATCAACCTCCGTCATTGACGCAGACGCCACTGAGCTGCCGTTATCTCCGGGATTGACCACAAGGCGCGGCTGATCATAACGAGGAGGGAAAATTAGATGTATGTCTACAAAATACAGACGCAAAGCTGTTCTTGCCTCCCTGGCTCTAAAGCCTCACTAGCCCCCCTGCATGGCACTAAAAGCTTTGGATGGTCACGACGCGAATTCCCCTCATTCCCTGCTGAGCACTTGATCGCCATGTATTCAACAGTGCTACACTACCAAACACAGGTTTAAAATAAACATGCGTTTAACACTTGTATCTAGCTGTGCTGTCTTGACAACGAACTTCGATAACACTGCGCTACATTTCTGTTCTGAAGCTGTCGAGAATAAATTTATTATGCACCCTAACCGTAAAAATAGTTATCTGTGCGGCCACGGTGCCTGAAGTTAAATTTATTGCCGACAGCTTCAAAGCACAATGTTATGTGATATGGTCATTTTTGTTCCCATTTTTTCTTTGACAGTTTATTCGCAATGTCGTTGTCTTGTTTTGATTGCTCTGTTACAATCTCGTTGGATGTGTATAAGCTGTTCTTGTTCTCGTTTTGCTGCACATGCCATGAGCGCCCAACTGTGCAAAACTATGTCTGCAACTATACCGCCTGTTCATGAGACAGGGGGCGGCCAGCGCCTCATCCCTGCACCAGCATCTTCTTACATCACGTAGTAAAGATATTTAAGCCCCACCGCATACGAATTTTCTGCTATCCCCTAGTACAGGGTAGCAAACCGGACTTTCGCTTAACCTCCCCGCTTTTCCTTTGTTGCTATCTCTTTCTGCGCCGAAGAGTTCAACTAAAGCTACTTATACTAACGACTACTAGTACCTGCTGCGGACTTGTTCATACTGTCCCGCAACCAGTTGTAACCTTGTTGACAAAAAACATTGCGAATGAGTAGTTTTACATTACACGCGAAAGCTGGCGTTGACACATACACGCACACACACACGCACACACACACACGCACACACACATATACACGCACACGCACGCACACACACACACACACACACACACACACACACACACACACACACACACACACACACACACACACACACACACACACACACACACACACACACACACACACACACACGCACACACACACGCACACACACGCGCGCGCGCGCTGGTACTTCCCTCATATTTCCTTTTTGCGAAGTGCCATCTGTTCGCTCGCATGCTTGCATCGACCTCGGCTCTACACGTGTGCTTCATGCGCGGAATGGCGAGGTCCATAGCTTCAGGACTGACACTGCCGAAAACTGTCGCACTTCTCTACAGTGCAACGGAGTAATAGAAAACATAAAGAATAGAGTAACAACAAAATAACGGCAATTCACACGAGCCGTGTGGAGCTCCCTTGAGCTCTTTTGCACAAGGACAAAGACACACGCACATACAAAAATAAATAAAGGAATTAGTTCTGGGCCCACATCGCAGGTTGCAAAGCATGTACGGCGTCACGTACCGGGGCTTACAGTTGGCGTCCTACGGCTGTGCTGAAAACAAAGGCGTTCGCAGTCTGAAACATCGCTATCTCGATGCCCATGTTGCTCTGATATGCTGAACAGAACGCGACCCGCATTCTTGTTGCTTGCTGTGGACTATGGCAACTTTCTAGCCTAGCTGCTTCTATCGGGTGAAACGCACGATATAACATCCACGAAAGGCGTCGAAATGGCCAGCGTGCGATGTTCAGTCGAACGCCTTTATAACGAAGCTCTTGGAACCTCCAAAATTATTCGTTATGCAGGTCACTTCGATGTAATGATCGAGAACCGTACCACTCGCTATAGAGCAAGCTGATCACTGTCGGCAAACGACAATATTTGTTTAACATGACTTCAAGGGATAGTGAATTAAGTCGCTAGTTTTCTTCGGCACACTTCATTCAACGGAAGGTGCGAATGCAGCCGCCGCTATGGCAACGAGCATCGCGGCATGCTCAGTGGCGAAATCCCGGAACAACGCAAGGTACAGCTGCAGAGCATCGAATGCCGCTATTAGCTGTCACGTCAAAACTTTTTCTAGAAAAAAAAATTCTTGAAACTCTACAGGCTCTTCAACGCTGCTTCCTTCCCCGACCTTCCCCTTCATTCCGTGCTCAATGGCCCCTACAATGTCGTCATTTGTCAGTTTTGAGCAGATCCTCACGTCGGTAGAAAATGCGTGGGGGCTACTGTATCTACTGTGGTGTCCGGACCCAACCGCGCGGTGGCACTTCTTGTGTGTATCGCTGCTCTACGGTGGGCTGTGGTAGCGCCGGTGCGTGCATTCGTTGTAAAGCAACAAATGAGCCCTCGGTGACGCCTATATTCATTCGTTGTACAGACAGATTTGTTACACAAGACACATAATACAGATGGCAGATAAGTATTCGGCCGGGATATAGAAAATTATTCGTTATACAATTCATTTACGTGAGACTATGCATATACGAGCTCCTGTTCGGAGTGCGCACTGAGCTGGCATCATAGGCGTATCTACCGGGGGGAACTCTGCATTTCAGATATTTTATACTTTGACAGAACAGGCAACATTTTACGTACAATGTTTCACGAAGGTTTAACGTTTCTGGCTTATTTAGAAGCGTTACAAATAATTATTGAACCCTGCTTTTACTTTTTTATGCGTGATATATTGGGTTCGCCTGGCGTCCTCACTGAACTAAAGGCAGCAGCTTCTTCATGTTTTGTGACTCTGAGGACAAGGTAATGTTTGATGTGTAGGTGAAGTTCAAAACAAGACGGTAATTGGGGGCTTTCGCAATAAATTACGTATGCAAGCACTCTAGAATGTTATGAGCTTGTCTAACGTGGGGGACAGACTTGAGCCCACTGCCCTGACAGAACTATAAACACCACCACGACAAAATTTAGCCAAAATTGATGGTACGCTACGAAAACTATCTGTGCGACGTTCACACGGTTGGATCAAACACAGTCCTTGTAAAAAAAAATCGTATTAAAGTGTTAGAGCGTGTGATATGGCAGCTTTCAGCTATGCTTCTCATTCTGCCGACATAGCTGTTGGCTACAACTAATTTATATTTCGTGGAAAGGGGAGAGGGGTCATGGTAAGTGCGATGTGCGACGAAATTTTTACTTTCCTGGTGTAGTTATAAGCGTTGCATATAATTACTGAGACGTCGTTTTCTCCTCCTATTTTTATGCATGATAAGGCGTTCCTAGTTGGTTTCAGCGATGTCCCCGGTGAACTAAAGAAAACAATGTTCATATAGGGTTTTTCAATTGGGGCGGGTCGATGAAAGCAACCTGTGGCGGCCATGTCGTTTTAGTGGCGTCTGTTTAATCTGTTGTTTATTATTCAGTCACTGATGCCAAATCACCATGGCAAGTTAAACGATTGAGCAGTACGTCCAAATGATAAAACTTTATTATCAAAACGACTGTTCGTTAGTGCAAACGTTGCGCGCGTTGCGCCCATTTTATGGCAAACGCGGTGGCCCTTCAAAGTCGACTCTCCAACGTTTGGTGGCCAAATTCGAGACGACCGGTTCGGTAAACAATCAGCCAACACCAGTACGTCAAAGGAACACCAGATCGGCCGAGAACATCGCCACGGTCCGTGAAAGTGTGCAGGAGAACCCGAAGCAGTCAATTCCTCGCAGTGCACAAGAACTCGGCCTTTCGCAGACTTGAACTTGGCGAATTTTGCGACGGGACTTGGGCCTACACCCGTACAAGATCCAACTGACCCAGTAGCTGAAAGTTAATGACCATGCATAGACAACGCCGTTTGTTCGCTGACTGCAGCTTCGGAGCGTTTGGAAGAGGACCCCAATTCTGGCCGAAAAATTATCTTTAGCGACAACTCGCATTCGCGCATTTTTTTTTTTTTTTTTTTGATGAATGGCTATGTTAACAAGTAAAGTTGCCATATATGGGACGACGCCAACCCACACGAGGTTCACCAGGTGGCAATGCATCCACAAAAAAAGTTAATGTTTGGTGTGGGTTTTGGGGGCAGGCGGCGTCATTGGTCCGTATTTTTTTTTTTTTTTTTTGAAAACGACGCTGGTGAGGCCATCACCGTCAAGGGCGAGCGCTACAGAACGATGATACGGTGGCTAGATGGGTAGGTGTGCCGACCGGCACGTCTGGAGCGTAGTTCCCCGCTTCTCCGCGTCATGACGCAAAATTGGCGCTGCGGTCAGTAGAACGGTTCCGCATGCGCGCGTCGTCTGCTACAGGAGGTTGGCGGCGAGCAAAAAAATAAAAAATAAATAAATAAAGCCCGTATTGGAATAGTTGTATGTCGTCTGTTCGTGTCAGTTTCAAAGGTGAAGAGCTCCGCGTCTCTCATATTGTTTGCAAGTTCCTAAGCGATGTGGAATGTTCCAGGTCGGAAAAATGACCGGCGAGATTAGCGGCGGCATTGCTCCACCAAAGAAGACCACCAAGGAGACTTGCTGCTTCGCTCCGAACTGCAAGTCGAGCTCTAAATTTGTGAGAAAGACAGCGGAAATGTTCGCCCCGGGCTGCTCAGTATCGGCGACGTTAATGAGCAAGCCGTACACCGAAAAGCGTACGTCGATGAGAACCTCGACATCGGAAATTTGCAAGCCGTACATGAGGTGGTCAGCGCCTGTGACATCGAGCACCGCTGCGCTGCTACAGGGAAAAGAAAAGTGACTCTAGGCTTGTATTCTATATAGCAGGCTATGTAGCAAGAAAGTTCCTGCAAAGAACCAAGTGCTGGATTGCTCAGAAACATTACTGAATTCAACAGAATGAGTAGGTCAGGGCTCCCTTCTGAAGCACTAAAAAACTGGTAGCATCGCTCGAAGACGCCTTTAAGCTGTGCTTCAGTTTAAATGAGTTACGAAGGAACAGTATCGCCGACTTTGCATCCTTTCTGCAGCTGAATCCTCCGAATTTGATCGGCTGTGAGCGGCACAAGAAAGAGCTCAAAAACGATGCTGTGAAGTTCTATTTAATTACACGCCTTTACTTTCTTGTCAAGTGCAAGAACATGGCGCGCGAAAGCGACAGGGAGAAGAGGAATCACCCGAAGCGGAGGCGTGTGTTGTGAATAATGTTATGATTTGGTGGACCAACGTTGCGACCTTGCTGGCGCTAGGCTATTTATGTTGGTGCGTGTGCTGACTCAAGTTATGAGAGCGCTTCTTGTATTTTAAATATATTCATAAATCTAGCCCAAGACGTATTGCTTTATTTTATTGCAACCAAATTACAGTGAACCATATGTACTTACCAACACAATTCGTGTCGTAACAATTTAAATACCGTAACTGAGGCAGCAATAAACACAATAGCTAAATTTCTCGAAATTGAAACATTAGAACTCACTAAATATCACGTAAACACGTTTCCATATACTGTATAAAACCACTGCAGTATTGTTTTATGCATGGAAAAAATGCATAGAACAGTAAATGTGACCAATCGCCAAGCTAGAAAATTGACTTCAGCATATCGTGTCTTTTGACTAGACGACAGTAACAAATTCTCCATTCTGGTTTTGCCTACACTGCTCAAAACGGCATTGCACTATAACGCGTACTTCAAAGTTAGAGCAGAGGCAGCGATACTATCAAACACGCTGCTCGTCTACACAGCGCAGCCGACGTTGCGCGCAGCTCAGCCATTATACTGTCCGCAGCGCCACTTCTGCGTCATGATGCGGAGAAGTGGGGAACTACGCTCGGTCGGCACACCTACCCATCTAGCCACCGTAACGATGATAACTGATTTCTCCTGGCCCAAATTCAACGATATGGACGTAGACGACATGTGCTCCCAGCAGGACGGCGCTACGCGTCACACAGCGGACGCCACGATGGAGATGCTGCGTGAACGATTTGAGGGTATGGTTATCTCTCGCAGAGGTGACAGGAATTGGCCACCAAGAAAGTGCGATTTGAACCCGCTAGTCTTTTTCTTGTGGGGTTTCCTGAAGTGGCAGGTCTATGCCAATAAGCCGCAATCGACCCTTTAGGTCAATATAACCCAGGCCATCGCTCAATTTCAGCCGGATCTATGCGGCAGAGTCATGAAAATTGGACCACTCGGATCCGTGCCACCATGAGAAGCGGCGGTGGACATTTGAACGATGTTATATTCCATACATAATGACATTCATGGGCCTTTTAAACAAAAAAAAGACAATTTCGGTAATACCTCACACACAGGTTGTTTTATTCCATTTCAACATCGAGCCGCCTTTACGAAAAACCATTGGCGAAAATAAAGGCGCGGTATGGGTACAGTGTAAGCACACTTCAAAGACAGAAGACTAATTATCATATTGCAGTTAAATTACGCAAGCAAGAGATCCGGAGCTTTATGAATGTGTTTTGCGAACAAACCGGAATTTATCCCGCTGCCCTGGGAGAACTGTGAACTCAACCGATATCAAAACTAGCGAAAATTGGGTGGGAGGGAGGACATCATGAAGTTCTTTGGTTGGTGAAGTTAGATGTGTTAAATGCCAGGATATACTTTTGACGAAGACTGCGAACGAGCTTGGCACATACAAGTTTGGACTGGACCATGACAGCGAGACGCAGAACCGCCGTTCTGCAGGACGAGGGTTTCTTCCAAGCTAATTCGTCGTATAGCCAGAGGTTATGGACGCAGAGTACAATGGGAAAGAAAGAAAATACAATGCAAAATTATCTGTCGTTTTGTACGTGGTTCTGTTTTGCACACACACACACACACACACACACACACACACACACACACACACACACACACACGCACACACACACACACACACACATATATATATATATATATATATATATATATATATATATATATATATATATACAGTTTTTTGCAAGTGAAAGCCCCACGACCTCACTGCCTCACTTCCCGCGCAGGCATCCATCCACACGTGCGGTTCATTGAATGACCTAATAAAGGCCGGGGCAAAATTTTAACTGAAAGACGGGATATTGCTCTGGCTCTTGTACTCTACGGCTTTTGTATTTTAAGTATTTATGCGCGCTCACACGTGCCAGTGTAGTCTGTGGTCGTTGCAGTACGTGCTCTGTTTTTAATTTACTTTCTCTCTCTCTCTCTCTCTCTCTCTTGTGTTTGTTGTTAAGTTCTAAGCGGTGGTTAGCCTGGGATTGGCGTGCGATCTGCAGTGCACAGGTTTTCTTTTTCCTCATACCACAACGACGCGTTTTATAGCTTCGTTTTGCGCTTAATTTCTAACACGGCTGTTTGTCCTGCTGATAAAAGATTAAAAAAAGAAAGTTGAAAGGAGCAACCGTATTCTCAACTGTCGTCCCATTAGGAAATAGCAACGCAGTGTATGAAAAGCCAGGAGCCTTTCAGTCCTTCGTATGGCAAACAGGCAGCGTCAGGGATTCCAAGTACCGTTTACTGTTGGTCCTCTTCGCTTTTTTTCTTTCTTTTGTATGGATTTTTGTTCGAATTGCTTCCAACCACGAAAAGAAAATCCGGCGTGGCACATCGCGGAAAACAGGAAATTCGAAGGCAGCATATCACCTGTCGTCTGATTCCTGAAGCGAAAGTGCTAACTTATGCCTATCACGTAGGAAACCTTGCAACCAGTAGCCGCCGAACGTGGCGAGGTCCTGTGGACTTCAATCTTGCATCGTGCGCTCAGAAATTCCTGTTACGGTGTTCCGAACAGCATAAAAGTATAACAGCAAGTAAGTGCCACCGTTTTTTCACCGACACCTTGCGGTGCCTTCGGCGTTTCGAGCTGTTAGGTGAGCGTAATGAGTATCGCCTCGTACGTTTCAAAGCAGCGTCATTCGTGGCGCATGTGGCGCCTGGGGATGCAAATATGAGTCGTCAAATTATACACTAGCCAGCTGCAGTCCCACTACGCACGCTTCTTCTTCTCTGTGTGCGACTCTGTACGTGCCTGAGCGAAACCATGCGCGGCTCCGCCGGTGATATTTTGCGCCCAGACTACATGCGAAGCTTGAGAGCTATCGTTTTCACTTTGCACACTGACGTGTAAAATCCAGAGTAATCGCCTCCCCCCCCACGTGGATCAAAAGGCTTAATTCCCCGAAAGTTCTTTCAACAATATTCTTCCTAATAGTTAAAGTATGAGCGCATAAAAAAGAAATCGTACGTTAGCCCAGACCTTTTCTTGACCTCCACGCCATGACTCTTCCAAGTACTAGTGGAACCATGGAAGCAAGATAATGGAACGATCATATTCCAGTTCACTGCCTTTTTCGCACCTAGTCAGTGGTCCGAGCAGCGTTCCGCCTGCGTTATCAGCAGGATTGACTGGTCGTGAGTGTTGGGTGATAAAAGAATATCACTTAGAAAAAAGAATCCTTACGCTATATATACCGGCCCAGATCTCTTTGAAGCGCATACATCACGTATCGTTTCCGTATTACTAAAAGTGACGCCAACTGGTAGAAATCACCGTTCGGCCAGCTTAGCGCGAATTCTGGTTCGCGTGCCCTTTTGTTTCCCTGATTCCGAACTACAAATCGGTTATCATCATGAACTTCTGAATAAGCTGTTCTCAGAAACTAGGACTGCGACAACTCTTCAATATTAAGCGCTCAGTCAGCGGTCAGATCGGCGCTCTGTCTACGCTATCAGCGACGTCAGCCGGTTGTGAACTGCAGCATAATTAAGATAAGAAAGGAATAGCAAAATAGAGGAATCTTTACATTATACCACTCTGGAACTATTGTTCGTTGACTAGCAAAATAAGTGGTCAAAGAGCAGCCAATACCCATAAGGGTCAGGTACTCCCGTACCTTTCTGCATGCGACCGTTCAACAATACGGTGAACTCTTTTGCAACTCTTTGAATGTGGCCGTTTGTATACACACCGGCCGCATACCTTCTAAGCTTCGGCAAGCGAGTTTGTGAAAAGGACTGTTTGCTCGATGATATATAAAGTTCTTGCTGTAATATGTCTTTCTGTTGCCTATATTAATGCTTCCCTAGCATCTACGGCGGTCGCAGTCGAGACTCGAGAACGCGCAACGTTAGGTGCACGACCGAGAGTAGCAAGGAATGCGCGTACATATGGAAGAGCGGAGGACGAACAACCCGGCCGCACCGCGGCGTCGCCTTCGATCTCGCTTGCAGATAGCACGTGCGCGCACACCTTTGCCTGACTGCTGTGGCAACGTAAGACTCCTCGGCAGCCTCCGCCGTCGTCGTCGCGGTCGTCGTCGTGCAATCAAGGCCACATGCATCCCCCGATGTAGGCCACGAACGAGCGCATTGAGACACTGGCGCTGCAAATAACGCGTGCGTTCCAAGTCTGAACGAGGCAAAGCACCGTTGATATTATGTATATTTCGTATAGCTTGTCCTTCAGTTCAGAGAGCGCTGAAACGTCTCTGCGAAGCAATTACGCAGATAAACGCAGATTATGTAGTATGTACGGACATTTCGGAGAAAAGTAAAAAAAAAATTAAAGGAAGGTCAGAAAGTGGGCAGATGGAATAGCAGTGGTGGACGTGTGTTAACGTGCACACGACATTGCATGCCGTGGCCAGAAATTTCTTCGAAGCCTGTTTTACTTTTCTGGTCTGTGTAGGAATATAAGAGAGCGACAGAAGCACATGTGCGTGTCTAACCTCAGTTATTTGTTCGATTACTTTCATTATTAGGAACATAGGACACCTAATACGACAGCCCGCACACCACCTTAAAATGAGCAGTTGCAGTTGGGAGTTATCGTGCATTAAAACGAAACGAAGCAATGCGAGAAGGTAACATTTTTGGCTGATCACCTGCTGCTGTGAGCTTTGAGTAGACTGCGCGAATTTCTGGCTGCATCGAACCCTGAGCAACCCCTCCACTACCAGCTTTGATTATTACAGGACACGTGCAACGTATACACATTAGGGGCCGCGCAGAGTCTCAGTTAACGCGAACCTGTGTGTGCATGTTCGCTGAAAGTTCATTTCCTTTAAGTTGATGTATCTTCTAAGTATTAGCGATATCACCGATGTTTTTTTTTTTTTTTTTTTTTTTTTTTTTTTGTGTGTGTGTGTATGTGCTGAAGCGGCCACCCTTGTGCCCGTATTGTTCGCTTATCTGCACTAAGACAGGTGCCGTCTATGTACAGTTGATCAGCATGTCAATCAATGAAGTGGGGATGTAATAAAGGAGGGGCAAGGGGGGGGGGGGGGAATGACTAAACATCAGAAACGCATTCCCAAAATTTGTGCATCAACAGAACTTAGGGTCGTTTAAGTTCAGAGTCGTCTACTTAAGATATCGAGAAATATGTACGAAGACATATGGCGACAGTCACCAGACAGCACGAGCAGGATGAGCAGAGAACGACGCTAGACAAAAAGCAAGGAGCAGATGACCGGGTAGGGACAAAGCAGTGACGCGCTGGCATGTGCTATGCAGCATAATGTGTGTGTTACGCGTCCGGAAGCAAGCGCGCAAGGAGCGTCTGACTGTCGAGGGTAAGCTGTCTCGGAGCCTTACACTGTTGCTGGCCGTGCGTTTGACGTAACAAACACTTGGTCATAGTCGTGCAGGGCTTTTATCCAAAAAGGTTGTAAAAGCAAGCAGAAACAAAACTAAACTTCGCGAGCGGAGAGAACGCCCCATTAGAGTGAAGCAGGGGACGCCATCTTACCATGGGCATTAAGGCGTTGAGTTCCAACAACCTGCATGCATTGGGCCCTGCACCTGTCCTTAAAAATTTGCAAACTAGATCCTACAAGTATCTATGTTAGGTCCAGATCCCATGAGTTACCCCCCGGTAATGTTCAGTTGTTGTCGCAGCACTTTTTTTTTTTTTTTTTTTGCGTGCGTGCGTGCGTGCGTGCGCGCGCCACAATGACGCGGTGCCATTTGAAAACAGGGACAAAGTTCAGCACTGACCACCGAGTCCGTAAACCAGCAAACGTGATTTTAAAGATCAGCAGCGAGTTTTTGCTACCAATTTATTGTAAAAGGTAATCCGCCGCGGGAGCGTATTGGCTTTGGCGGTGGGCCCCGCGGGGCGCGCGGGATCGAATCCCGGCCACCGCGGCCGCATTTCAATGGGGGCAAAACGCAAAAAGAGCCCGTGTGCCGTGCTTTGGGTTCACGTTGAAGAACCCCAGGTGGTCAAAATTAATCCGGAGTCCCCCACTAAGGCGTGCCTCATAATCATATCGTGCATGGTTTTGGCACGTGAAACCCAAGGCAGGCAGGCAGTGATACCCAAGACTTCGACTGCGTACCCCTGCTGGCATAGTGCTTTTTTATACATCAAGTTCCGCTTGTCTGTGGCTTGAACTGTCTCCGTATGCGGCCTCAGGGATTTCCTTTCCAGATGGGCTCTAATGAAAATTCTCGCTTCTGCCGCGGCTGTTTCGGTTGATTCAGATCCCGTGGCCCCTACTGGTAAACTGATCCTAGCGCATTATTATCAAGCATGCTTGTTTTGATTTTTGAAGTCTGCCCCAGAAGGTTGCAGCTAGCAGTCGAATAACGTATGTGAAAGGATGAATCTGCGAAGGCACACGCATTCATGCGCACCTGTGTTCGCAACACAGACTCCCTGCTGAAAATTTTGTGCGCTTCCTCTATATGAGGTCGAAAGCTCGTAAATTTCGGTGAGTTTCCTGGAAAGAAAACGCTTGGAAACATTTCGCTTTGGCGGTTGGCAGCAAGTGTATATATAGTAAACGTGGCTTCACGCTTCCACAGTGCTCATAAACCGCCGCAACGGTAAACAGGGTCCTGCAAAATAAGAGTAACGACGGCGCGTGTAGTTTGGCCATCATAGCATATGTCTTGAATTTGAAATATTTCCAGGCCTTCAGATTACCATTGTGTTAACCCAACGTTAGAAGGTTCTAATAAGCGATATTCCGGGGTTGTTGTTTTGTCATGGCCATTTATCATTGGCATACCCCGAACGCCTTCTTTATCTCTAATTGCCATGATTTAGGACACCACTAAATGACGTATCGAATTCAATATATCGCATCACGCAATAAGGAGGAGAAACTGAAACCCTTCCACCATACAGGCTTTATTCTTCAAGGCGCCGCGAGAACAAACCAAACAAACAAACAAACAAACAAACAAAAATCTTTCCGGCTCAACAATCGTTCAGAGAGAACACATCAGCGAAATTGCTGCTATCTCTCGCGAAAAGTACTCCGAAAGTGTAGTTCCTTTTACGCCCGCCAATATAAGAACTCGTTACGTAAGAGGGCTTCATCGCGTGTCATAACACTCGCTTTGGCGAGAGCCCCCTATTTTTCTATATTATATAGCAAAACATGCGCTGTCTACGCAGCACCACGTGGCACTTCGATCGACAAGAGGACGCATTGTTCCATCGCTTGCGACGCTATCGTGGACGAACTAAACACGCACGACATGACACAAAGTAGAACCCTTTTTACGAGTAGCAGGGCGAGACTACTATATTGTAGGGAGGTTTATTAAAACGAATAGCTATGAGCGGCGCGCTGTTTTCTTTCGGGGCCAGCATCTATTCTGTAAGGCGTTGTTTTTGCTGTTTCCCAACAGTGGGTCTCACCCACAACAGTGAATCGTCCAAGATGCAGGCGGTTTTACAAGCGTTTTAATAATATTATAACCATAATGAGACTTTGAATGTTAGAGCGTGGGCAAGAGAAAAAACTTACGAAACTGTATCGTAATCACCGACAAAAATAAACAAATCAAGAAATGAAATGTTTGCGAAGTACGACCTTTTAACTGCCTCGAGATGTATATAGCTATTTATGGGGCAGCTTGAGCACAAGAAGAAGCTGCCGCGTGACGTCGCACCTTCTGTCTGCGCGTTTAAATAAACAAGACCGTGACATTTGGACAATAAACAGTGAGCTGTTCCCCTTCATAACAATAAGCCACTCGGTAGTAAAACGAAGGGCAAGCAAAAAAGAACCAACCGACTTGAGGAGGTGATGACGATACAGTTTCGTACTTATTAGCATCAATTTCTCGCGGAAACCGGCGAAGCAACATTATCGAGCCACTGTCACAGGGTGCGGCCCGCTTCGGGCTTCAAGTCGGAGCTCCCGTTTTAATTTTAATGCATAAGTATAAAGACAGTAAAAGTGGGGCAAAAAGTCTATGTGTGTGAAGTGAGGGAAGGCTGTATATATATACGTGTGTGTGTGTGTTAAAATTAATTAAATTATGGGGTTTTACATACGAACACCTCGATATTATTATATGAGACACGCCGTAGTGGGGGACTTCGGAATAATGTGGACCACCTGGGGTTCTTTAACGTTCACCTAAATCCAAGTACACGGTTGTTTTCTAGATTTCGCCTCCATCGAAATGTGGCCGCCGTGGCCGGGATTCGATCCCGGGACCTCGTGCTCAGCAGCCCGACACCACAACCACTGAGCAACCCCGGTGGGTCAGCGTGTGTGTGCGTGTGTGTGCGTGTGTGTGTGTGTGTGTGTGAGCGCGCGTGTGCGTGTGCGAGTGTGCGTGCGTGCGTGTGTGTGCGTGTGCGTGTGTGCGCGCGCACGTGTGCGTGTGTGTGCGTGTGTGTTCTGACGAAGGCTGGTCCACCAGCCAAAAACGTTAAGTAAGTACGTCTTATTTCGAATACGTTCGTCTGCTGTGAACGCAATCTAAATCATAGATCCGGGATCTCAAAGAGGTGCGACATAATGCTAACGCATTTCTCTCACATTTACCGCTAAATCGCCACTGAATTAAATTTTGTTTGTAATCGCTTATTTATTTAAGTTGAAAAGACTAAAAGCCGATACTCACGAGTGTGGGTTAGTCATCTCTGACGGTTAACATGCAGCGGTGTATATTTTAATCCTTATGTTGAGGATTTAAATGATAAGGGCATACACAGGAACAAGAATTTTTAGGAACATACCCGTCCCAACCCAAATGTTCATTAGATAAACCTTCAGATGCTTCGTGCTCCGTACGTTGATGCCTCACGTCGCGGTCTTTCTCACTGCTACAAGATAATTAAGCACTGTCATCGCTACTTGCTATATCTGTGGAAGGAGCCCATCTTTGTCATTAAATCATGACATTCGCCATTTTATCTCTCTTTACTCATGCATTCATTTATAAATTCTTCTTGCTCCTCCTCTCCATCGTCACCACTCTTTCTCTTTTGGTCGTCGTGATTCCGAGGCGTGCTTTCATCTTCCTTGATGAAAAAGAACGCGGAAGGAAGAGACAGGCGCATGCCGTGAGCTAGTACCGACATGTTTCAAAGCAGGCAGCATTTGAATCCGTGCAAGCGCGGCATGAAGGTAGCCTGTTTGAGTGGTCGTCAGCGCATTCAGCGACACTTTGTAGCCGCTGACACAAGAACGGAGCACGAATGCGAAGAACAACACAAGCTGCCCGTCTACCCACGTGTTTCCGTCCGTGATCTTTCGTCGAGCGCCGAAACACTTCTCGCCGCGTCACGTATGCGGAAGGTGGAAATCACGCTGGTCGAGTTGCTTGCTCTGGAGAAAAAGAACGCCGTTCGCAAGCTAGTCGACGAAATTAAACGATTTACTCCCTCGGAACCTCACGAGTCTGGTTTATTTGCGCTGCGCGTAGCACTAGTAAAGTTTGAAGTAACACTTTGACAAGTTGATTCAGAGCGCCGAGAGAAAAAAAGATTAAAAATTCACCTTAGCTAAATCGGAGACATGAATACTGGATTGGTGCTGGTTTACAAATGCTTCACTAGATGATTCTATTCGAATTTTTTGTGCCTATAAGAAGAAGAATTTCCATACCAACAACGCAAACCATATCCGGTGCGTGTAAGCGATCTGGCGCGAATTTTGCGTACTGATTTCCCGTTATTTATATACGTCTTGTGCTGCAGATAGGGTAAAATAGTGGCGCGTTAAGACGAGCCAAATGGTGCCACAGAAAGGTATCAATCCTATGACAGTTCCTTCGCCCGTCATTTCAGCGCCCTGCAAAATAATGTTTCGCAAACCATGTCGCTCGCGTCTCGTTGACATGGGCACGAACCCCTTCTCCGAAATAAGTACGCATTTTTGTCACGCTCCATGACATACGTCCGCTACACTTTCACCGAATCACCTTCAGCTGTAGTATACAGGGTGGTTCAGCGAACACTTTCAAAATATATTTAATGTTGCCTGTGCAGATAGCCCAATTCTAGTTAATGAGCTGGTCTACTCAAAGAGGCGGACATTACTTGCACAAGAAATTGAAATGCATAATCGATTGATTAACAAAAATTCACTAATTAAGTTTTTAACTAATTACCTGATGGCCCATATTGTAATTTGCAAATTGTAGCCGTGGAGTTCGCAAGGCGGATCCATTTAGAATTAATTCTCAGGATGACCCCAGTTTCGATATATTAATTCCCGAACTTTGCGGAGAAATGCATTGGCGTTCCAGTTAAGTTTGTGCTTGAATGCATAAAGCGACGTTTTGTTGAGAACCTAACTGGAACGCCAATGCATTTCTCCGCAAAGTTCGGGAATTAATATCTCGAAACTGGTGTCATCCTGAGAATTCGATCCAAGTGGATCCGCCTTGCGAACTCCACGCCTACAATATGTAAATTGCAATATGGGCCATCAGGTAATTAGTTAACAACTTAATTATTGAATTTCTGTTAATTATTTGATTATGCATTTCAATTTATTGTGCAAGTAATGTCCGCCTCTTCGAGGAGACCAGCTCATGAACTTTAATTGTGCTATCTGCCACAGGCAACCTTTCAGAATTTTTGAAAGTGTTCGCTGGAACACCCTGTATAATCTCGTGGCCAGGGATCGTGTTAAAAAACGATGCATTTGTTTTACTTTTACCGCCCACGTTGCGCGGACGGCTGTTTGAGCCAGCAAACTGGGCTGATCCCGGAGGCAATGTAACCAAAGGTGGTGACTTGATGCGCCTGTGCTGATACCAGTGAACGATGCTTGTCCCCTAAAGCGATTTATCGTGGTCTGTAAGGCGGGGTCCTGAAGACGGAGGAAAGCCACAACACGCACAGGGCGGTTGTGCCATGGTATAACTACAGGTGTGTTCGAATAGCGAAGTCTCCGAATCGAATCGAATACGAATGTTCGAGAAAACCGATTACGGAATATCGAATCGAATGTCGACTATTTTCTCATTTCTAAAGCGACGGGAAATATGAAATGTGCGCGGAGTTCATTTGGCAGAAAAAGAAGCGAGCAAGCGAATATGCATTGACTCACGCATGTAATACCACTCGCAATTAGATGTCTGGACAACTGAGCGGCTTGTAAATGATAAACAACTGCTTTCATTTTAGCTGAGGCACCATGACGAACGGCAAGAATAATAGAAACTTCAAAGAACCGTTACGAAATAAGGCCACAGATCGAATTTCCCCGATTATTATTAAGCTTACCACCAGTGCTTTTAGGCCACAAACGATCTCGCTTGTGCGTCTCGTCGGTCCTTTTCTGTCCGACGTCCGTCCCGCACTGCTATCGTTGGCTTCTCATTTCGCAGCACTATATAGGTCGTCTTATCTGCTGAGCTTGTTTTGTAAGCAAAGCTTCGAACACACCAGAGCTTCATCCGCGTCGCTCTCCTTGAAAGCGTATTCGGGGCCTATTCGACAAAACACCCAAAGCGTCGACACATACTAAGCACGGTGCCTTTTACGTTCAACTCCTTTTTCGGTACTCGAAGCCGCACGTTGGTGGCATTTTTGTGTGTCTCGCAGTGTAGCACGCTCAATCAGTACGGAAGGCCACTATAGGGTTTTGCATGGATAACCATCATCGGCAACATAATGCTTACCCGCTCCGCACGACACATCAGTAATTCTTCCTATGCGATACCTTGATACCACAATACTCTGATAACACTGTATGCTTTTCTTTTCCTTTTCCCACTTGAAATCAACGGTCAACTTTTGCTTTTCCCTCATGTTTTGTCTAAGGATAGGTATGTCCCGTCCTTTCAGCGGCGTGAGCTGACTTATCTAAGATTGTAGTCCTTTTTCTCTATATAGTCTCCTGTTTTCTAGTGAAAGAGCGCGTTGCGTTCAACGAATACACGGACGTTACTCTCAATCCGGCAGATTTCGAATCCGTTCGGGTGTGAATGGAGCAAAGACGGCACTCCTACCTTCTTTATAGCAGACTTAGCATAAGTTCTCATTTTTCTTACTGCCCCGGTTCAGTAGCCATAATGTTATATTCGGTTACGCCATTACGTCGACTATCACTGGTGTTTCTTCTCCAGTTCACTTTGGTTGAGATGTCTTAACTTCAAGCAACATGCATGCGCGGTACGCTGTCGGCCACAACAAAGCCCGTCCCTTGTATTACATGCCAAAAAACTTGAGCGGTTATGGCTTTCCGACTCTATACAGCCGCGCTCCATTTATCGTTGGCTATATAACGGAACACACTTGAAAAGGGCCTGAAAGAAAAACGCATCAAATGGCACCGGCAGGAATCAGCGCACGCTCTTTCCCGTACTAACCCCGACCTCCTTCCTGTCTGCTGCGAGTCCGCGTTCGCAGCTGGATGCGAGTCTCCTAAAGGCTTTCGCATCTCTTAAAGGAAGCTTTGTAGCGCACTCGCGGCACGCATCGTACGTGCCGTGATGTCCTAAACGAGCTTCTGCCGAGGCCAGAAGCAGAAATAACGAAAAGCGATAGACATCAACCACACACATGCGCTTGGGCAGTTCCAGTATATGTAAGCCAGCCGCGGGTACATGTAGCACAGTT
Source organism: Dermacentor silvarum (assembly GCF_013339745.2). Taxonomy (NCBI): domain Eukaryota; kingdom Metazoa; phylum Arthropoda; class Arachnida; order Ixodida; family Ixodidae; genus Dermacentor; species Dermacentor silvarum. The sequence continues at coordinate 247,008,663 of NC_051155.1, forward strand.
GAAGCAAGAAACAGAACTACACACTGCGTAATGTGGGACGCATCTTCTGTGCCATCAACATCGACACTGTTTCGCACTGAATATTGGAGTAAACTTTAGATTGCAATAGGCAACAGTATCTTGAAATATATATATCTGTTTTTCTTTCATTGATATTTTCCTGAACGCGCTTGCCTTATAGCGAACGAAAATGCATTGTTTGTGTACGCATGATCTCCTGACGAACAGAATATAGACGATAATGAAATATTCTGCTACCAGCGGAACCTTGCTACCTTACCACAGCTCTAAGCTGAATTGGTACACGTGCTGTGCAAAAAGTGACGCTACAGGCAAGAACCACAGCTCGCTTACATCATGGGAAATTCTGTGACGTTACATTAGGTGTATCGCCAGGCGCGATTCATTTCTCACTCGTATCTCATACGAACATTCCATTTCCTCGTATTAACCTCGAAGTGAACTTGTGGCTTCTCCTGCACATTGCACGTATAGAGGATCGTTCGCAGCGAAGTTCGTGTGCGTATACTACACATCGAACTTTGCCCATTGAAGCTGTGACCCGCTGTCGGGACCTTTACACGGATCAAGCACTTTCGCAACTGACGAGTATGCGTGCCCAAGCGGCAGAGTGCTTGCCAATAAATTGCTGCAATCGATAACCCTTATCAAAAGATCACGAGATGACGCACGCGTGCGACTGGCCTTGCGCAACAACGGCTCAACACTATGCGCTGAGTCGCACAACGGTGTCGATTACCGCTACTTGCGAGTTCAATATCGCGCAATAACGCAACGGAATCTTTCTGGTGCTTATCCATTGACCACATACTTTCTTATGCATTGAACGGCACGCGCGCAACTGCAATTTCGCTTCGCTCTTTTTTTTTTTTTTTTTTAAGCAGTTGCACAACGCTACACATTTTGCTGCCAAGCGTGTGAATTGTCAAATGGGGGAAATGCCGGTGCCCTAGAAGATGACCAAATGTGAATAAGATTAGACAGAGAAATCAGCAGACCGACGGCTATATTTTCAGCCAAAAATCGCCCTTAAAAAACCGTAAGCCAAGCTCTGACAATCAGCTGATGTGCGGTCACAATTATGCTTTCACCTCTCCATTAAAAGCATCGAACGCCAAGCACAAAAATGGGTCCTGTATATAACTTCCAATTGAATCTGTGTTATAGTGATGATCGAACGTAATGCTGCGGCTCCTTTGAAAAATTCTGCCAAGTCCGGTGATGGTTAAGAAGTCAGCAAAGTTCTAGGCAGTGCTCCGCCTTAGAACTTAATCTACACGAAACAAGTTTCTCCAAAACAAAACAAACCCCAAGAGGAGCAAGAAGCATTCACACAGTCGCGACTGAGGTCAGGCCGACGAACTGTGGCATGCAACAGGGAATAAATAGCAAGAGACATGGATACGTCATGAACATACGTTCACTCTTTAATTATCATCGCTTCTTTCTTGCTGTACAATTCCCGCATATGGGATGACTTCTTCCAAGTCGGCCTCGCCGACTGGCAAAAATAAAATAAACACGGCACAAAGGACACACACACTTTGTTCTTTCGCTCACATCACATCAGCCTTTTCCCGAAATCAGCCATGAGAGACAGTCTTAGAGCAGGCGCACGTACCCGACAACGCGCGCCAATAGGAGGAACTTACGCTTAACTCTTTAGCAGAGCTTTGAAATACTGATTCGAGATTCGTCAATCGCTAAAACGAAATCTGGTGACCTCTCAGGGGGCTCGTCACTACTTTATCAGGCACACGCGCACATACAGGAAACGAGAAGGTATCGGCAGGACACCGTGGTTTAGGACAACGCACGTCGCCAGTACCAGTTTGTGTACTTACAAAGGAATCGGTGCGCCGCGAGGTGGGGGATGGTTTTCTCTGCAGCTGCGATATTTGTTTTGTCTCGACCTGGGACGGCAACACACACACGCACACTCCATACACGCACGCACACACGCAAGGCACGCGCTTTGGTCCAGAGCGTTGGTCTACGGAAACAGGCAAATGACAGTAACAACAACAACAACAACGCTATGTACAAGTTCCTGAGGAAAGGAGATGTGTTCCAACGCTCCGCATTGTCTCTTTTTTCGAGTCGACATCACAAGCTCAAATCTTCTCTTCCGAGTAACCCGACTCATCTGACACGTTATCCGACTCCTCGTCCACCGTCTCGTCGATTGAGTTCAGCGGCCGTCTCCGCAGCTGAGGGTTAGGCATGTCTTCCACCGAGTCCGAGTCCACAGAGTCTGTCTCGCGCACACCAACACCTAGCATGAAATGGTCCGACAGCGAGTCCAAGTCAGTGTCCGTCACCACGTCCGACGTGGATTCGTGCTCCGAGCCAGTGGTGATGAGGTCGTCCTCGAAGTCCTCGTCCTCTTCGTCTTCCTCGATGGAGGTGAGTTTGGGCGCACTCCGAGATCTCTCTAGCGGCGCCCTGAAGTTGCTGGATCCCGTGCTGAGCATCTGTTTCCTTCGGGGCATCGCCGGCTGCTCGTAGATGCTTCCCAGCGAGAGCCTCGCTTTTTGCCGGCTCAGTTTCTCGCGCTTGAACTCTTGGAGCGCCGCGGCGAGCTTCTGGTTTAGCTGCGTGGCCATCAGGCGCGCCACTTCCTCCTTGACGCAGAGCACGGCGTGGCAGCGCAGCTCCTGCTTCATCTTGCGCCCTTCGTGCCTGTATATCCAGCAGAAGATCTTGGGGTGTGTGGGCACCGACGTGCAGTGCGTAATGCGACTAGCCCAGTACTCCGTGAGTCCGTGCTCTTTGGTAACGGCCTTGAGACCCGAGTTGCACACGGTCAGCTTCATGTGGATGTCTTGCTTGACGTTGGTGCAGTAATTCTTCCACAGGGTGGCCAGAGGCTTGTCCACGCAACCTTCACCCTTGGCCCACGGGGTGAGAACGTTGCCCAGGTAGACCACCTTGTACGTCGGGTCATACTCGGTGATGGTGACTGACTTCTTGTTCCAGAACTTGTTGAACATCGGAGGCCACGAGGACGACATTGTGCCCTCTCTCGGCGTTTCTGCAGGCGAACTTTCGTTCAGGTGGGCGACGGCAGTCACTGCTTCGGGTGACACACGTCCCGCGCCGGTCTCCTATGGCATGGCGCTGCGGCACACGCCGCAAGCTTTCGGCGAACAGAAGAAACTAGGAAGCGCGCACGGCTTCACGCGCTGGCGCCGCAGAAATAGCCACTTGTCTCCCCCGAGAGAGCGTTCCCCCCGACGCGCCCCACACAGTCGACGGCAGCAAAACTGCCCCGCGTGCCACCGAGGAGACCACCTGCGGCCCTCCTCGCGTATTCGTGGGTTGCCGCCGACGCACAGTCAGGAGGAAGGAGCAGCCGAAACACGAGTCGTCGACGCAAATCCTTTGGGAGATAGTCCCCTTGCGCGGCGGAACAGTCCGGCAGAGCGACGACCCAGACGGTGCGAAATCCGAGGCAGGCGTCCCTGCTTTGGAGGCGAGGCAGCAGAAGAAACCGGCTCTGTGGCGTGCGCGCGCTCTCCAAGCGAACTGGCACAAACAAACGAGCGTGCGAGAGAGACGCCGAGCTCCCCACCGCACTTCGTTCCACTTGGCTTGAGGCCCAACGCGAAAGGTGCAGCCGGTGCGAGTTCTGCGTGTACCTGCCGAGGGGGAGCACGTAAAACTAGAAACGGGACGCGTGACGTCACGCAAGGCTCGGTCTCTCATTGGCTGATAAAGGAAGTGAGAGAGCGGTGCGCGCGCTGCCGCAGTTACGCGCCTGCTTTCGCGCTCGCGCTTCGGAGCGCGCGCAAAGCGCGCGAGCAGCAACTTTCGTGACTGGTGTCGCCATCTGACGCCAAAGGTTCAAACTGCACTTTGACGAATGAATACCAAAAGAACTCGTTTTCTCCGCGCTGCGTTGACGCGGTTCTCTCCTAGCAGGGTCTAAAGACGACGGCATGTACCGTCTCTTTTACCAGTAAGATGGCGTTATCTGTCGCACTTCACGACCTTCTACATCCGCTTCTATTCGTCTCAAAAGAACCGGTGAAATGAAAGGTAGCTGGGTGAGTGACAGGGTAGAGCGGCGCCTCGTGGTCTGCTCTAAATCGATGTAAGATGTCAGTGGAGCTCAAAAATGGGGACGTACTCTTCGCACGATCACTTTAGGCGATACTATCCCTTTCGCGTGACGTAATGATCAACCAGCCAATCAGCTCATCCGGTTTTGCTCAACCAACAAATAAGCACGCGCTGAGAGTGACATTGCCGAAAAGTGATCACCGTCCAAAAATACGGGATCGTTTCTCGATAAAAATCAGACGAGCTGATTGGCTAGATGTTTGATCAACAGTGTTGCACGGAGCCCTCCATGTGAAGAACCCTGTCACTCAGAAGTTTCCGATGATTGTAGCAGGGATCAATGCTGAACTGAACATCGGAATGCCAGGAAAAGGACAAGTTCACAATGACCGACCTGAAGAGCCGACTATGGTAGTATACGTATGCATTGCATTCATGGATCACGTAAGGGAGACTTTGATACAGTGACCCACTTGGACAGGAATGACATGTCTAATGAAGGTCATGACCACATTTTCTTTTTTTCCTTTTTTATTTTTCTTCTTTTCTTTCTTCGTTTAAAGTGCTATCGTATGATGGCGATATATATATATTTTTTTTAATGTGTGAGAGCTGTTGACGATTAACGTCTTTAAAAATGGTCAAACGGGGTCGCTTGCTGAAACCGATGCAACAAAAACATGTTATAGCATTATCGCTTATATCTTTGAAACTATAGTACTCATGCGCCATACTTTGGTATCATCGTGTAGAGGAAAGAAGCCATTTATGAAGTAATTACTCGCGTGGGCAGATGGCACCGTTGTTGCCCCATGGATGACGCAATCGAGGCTAAATTTAGCCTAGCGCGCTGCGTTCAGCAAGGCGTAGCTCGGCAGTGCGTTTGTCCATACGAGCACGAATGGTCGTGTTTATGAGAGCTCACTATGCTCTTGTAGGTACAATTTATCAAACTCAAACTTCTGTTGATCAGGAGCTGTAAGGCTTGCAGATGTACAATATGTATCAAAAATTTCACGTTTGCTCGGCTACTCGACCACAACAAATTAGAAGATGGCCTACCAGCAAGGACGTATATAGCCGCTTCCATATTTCTGTCTTGTTGTAACGCCTCTTCTGTCGTGAATTGGGACGTGTGGAAAGATTGAATTAGCGAATATTTCAGCTTCTTCCATTCTTTCTGTTCTGGAGCAAAAATAGCCAAAAGAAATTATATGTATATCAATAAGTTGAGAAAAATAACATGCGGCTGCAACATGCAGATTCCCTCCCTTCACCCCCGAACTGCTTAACGTCGTTCATGCCATCACAGAAGTACGGTCGGCAACTTATATATTGTTTAACCTGTGGTGGAGGACTCATCCGTGAAATGACGCGGATGGAATGTCCAAGCAAACAACTCCTTTTGAACACAGTGGCAACCGATAGTGTGCCTGCTTACTTCATCTACACATTCTGGAATAAGAGACGTTTCGGCTCCGGCACGGGAGCCTCCATTGTTCTCAATGGAGATCATTGCGAACAAGGCTCCAGTGCGGGGGCCGAAACGTCTCTCATTTTACATTTCTTTGTGGTCGGCGTCCAATTTTCAACTAGCAACCATGCCACCTCCCAACCAGACGGTTTTCCGTCATCATCTATACATTCCCGAATAAATTTTTCCGCGAATGATTAGAGATAAACGGGTATCATTCTCCAGTCACGTGAAGTCGGGGTACAATGGACTCTCAGCGCTGCTTAGACGGTTTGTGCATGTAACGAGAAGAGACGATGAGTACACTGGCACGGAGCCATAGAGATTAAGATCGTGGCCGAGGTGGCGAACAAAAGGTCACGAGATACCATCGAGGACGTTCTTCCAAGTCAAACGCAGGCATGCTTGCATAAATGAGCGAACGGAAGAAGGCCGTCGAAGAGGGCATCGCCGTATGGAAACGAGGTTTGGCCAATAGCGCAACGACATACGTAGCTATGACGTCAGCGCTTTCTTTGATAGTTAATGTAAGACCACGCTTTACTTCAACGCAAAGCTTGGCTGCGTTATAGAGATTCTGAAAGCATGCCAGAAAAGTTAAGATCTTGGAAAAGGCACCGTAGCAGTCAACGAAGGCGTTGACTGCTACATAATAATGTCGCTCGTTCATGGGAGGCGGAGTAGCAGAGAACTGTCGTCTCCAGCAGCTATAGATCCTACATTGAAGCTGCACATTCCATCGCACTTCTCCCGCCGTGATGAAACTTTAATGCGCCCCCTCTGGTTAGGGGTGGCTTTTACGAAAGCCTACTCATTCCTTATTGGAATGTCCGACACACCTACCACGGGAGGCGGTCTTTACAGTACGTGTCACCTGGGCCCGCTCTGTTTAAGCTCCGCTCAGTCATGAACATGAAATTTAGTATGACCTCCGAACGGATATTCAACAATAAAGCAACATGTCATTAGCACATTAAATAAAAGAACGTGTCATTATTCATTACCCGCGGCCGCTACTTCCACTTCAGATGTGGAGCTTCCTGAAAGGTGCTCCACGTCTGCGCCTCTGCTGGTGCCTCGAGACGATGTATGACTCACGGCGCTTGGAAAGCACCGCTCGCGAGTCATAGGAAGCGAAAGTGCTTCCATCTCACCTTGAGGCAGCGGCAGTTCACTGAGGCTTAGCAGTGAATGTGTGTTCACATGTGCATCCAGTCACGTGTGCACTTGGTGTATTTGTGTTATCTCCCTTCCTTGTGTCTGTGGATGCCTGCTGGGCCGTGTGTGTTGCCCAATACCTGAAATGAACGAGAAGAAGGGGAACCGAGGGGCCCGCTTTTTGTTAGTCACAACCACGTGAGGCCAACAGAAAGTGACACAAAGGATAGCACAAAGTAGAATAGACACAGAGATGGGGGGAATTGTTTATTTTAATTGAAATGTAGAAATGATAAATCAAGGAAAATGAATGCTACTTCCAATACCTAGAAGTAGCATGGCACGCCCTCAACCATGGTAACATCTCCAGCCTGTCATATCGTCCGGGTCTAATTCTCTTTTCAGCGGGAGACAGCAGTGACACGCCCAGCTCCAGACCCACACACCAACTCGCGTTTTCATCAAAATCAGCATCGCTCTCATTCTTTGTCTGTCCCTAAGGCGGTGATGCAGGCATTTTTATATAGTCCCATCATTATGTTTACGTCCATGAGGCACGGAGTGTTCAACAAACCCCTCTCTGGTCATACGTTCGAGCACCACCACAGCTTAGCGCTCATAGCCCGCGGTATGCCCGCTCAGTGCACCCTATACACAAAGTCGCTCGTCCAGGTGGCAGTGTACAAGGAGACGACGTTCGTAGGATCCTCTGTACAATGCTCTGATACGTCATGCGTTTACGACAGGCTGGAGACGTCGAAGCTTTCTGAGCGCGGTGCTATACTTGCAATAAAAATAGTAGTAAAATATTGATGAAACAAAGAAGTGCAAAACGAGCGGAGTTATAATTTATGAGCTCGGTTTTTTTCCACCAGTTGCGGAGGTGCTTACTGACAAGACGCTCCGTGTCGCGGCGCGAATTCCAAGGGCTACGACGACGCGCGCGGCCCCCGCGCTGATTGTGTCGATCCACGCTTTGCGCCATCGTGGCGTCTCGGCGGCGGTACGTCGCTTCCCGTCGTTTCAGATAACCATGACGGGATCGTTACTCGATAGAATCGCTGGCCGCGCTGCCTTCAGCAAAGTCCTGTCCTTTGAGCACGGTGGTTTGCTGAGAGCTGTAGCCTTTAAACGCCACGTTTACGCTGACAATATAGTCATAAATGGAAGCGTACACTTTTTTTATAGTGCAGAAAGCGTACGCAGAGACTGGTGTTTAGCGAGAGGGCACACAGATGTGCCTAATTTGCATACGTACGAACTTGCATTCAGCTCATGAGTTCTATAGGTACAGCGCGACCTTCCATCGGGGTTTCACTTTATTACGTTAGGTATATTCATTGAAGTTGAGAACAGGCCGTGAGCTCACGCCTGATTGAGTTAGCAAACGGACGAAGTATGTATTTTAGAGAACATGTTCAACATACGTATGGAGTTGACCTTATAGACATCAACGAGGTATATAACTGGACAGATGTACTGTATCTTGCATGGGCATCTTCCTGCGCAACCTGCGAGATTTGACGGTGACGTTATCTCCTTTGTCAAGCTTCAATTATCAGCCGCAGTAACTCATGGCTATGATATGTTACTTGTCGCGAGGTTGCGGGCTCGATTCCGGGCCTCGGCGGACACATTCCCACATGAGCGGCATGCAAAAACGCTAGTGTACCGCACCTTGGGTACACGTGTCATATTCTATAGAAGGAGTGCGCTGAGCGGCTGCTTATCTTGAACATTGGGTGTTTTGACCGCACGTGAGTGCGGCATTGGCTGTGGAAATTTAAGGTATATAGAAAGGTCTAAGCTTAACAGACTGATTGACAACGGGTGTACACTGACGGCGAAAACTTTTTCGTAGTCTGTTTACCATGCTACTGCTCCTACGCAGCAATCAAAAGATTGCGTCCGGGCTAGCGAGAAACAGAACTTTGGAAGTGCTGCTCCAAATGCCGTCCTATTTATAACTACAATTGTCCTGCCGTGCTGCTCTTCGCTTAATGTTTGCTATAGTTGTGCTTCTGGCGCTCCACTGACATCGGCATAAGCGATTTATTCGTGCGTGCGATGTGCTACGTTTCATATACAGCTGCACACTGCGCTCTATCTTCGGAATGCGCACGAGTGAGCGCTGATCGCGAGGCCGATTGTTGCCCGTGGGATTGTTATCGACAGACGCTACGAACATTTGCTATAGCTTCAGACAGAGCGAAAGTCGCACGTATACCACTCCAGGTGATAAATTCAGTCACAAAATATGCGACAGCTGCGGCCCGCGGAACGGCAGTATTAGTGGTATGCAGCTTTGCTCTAAAGAAAAAAATAAAAAAAATAATAATAACGAAGGCTGCGAGGAATATTTATTTTATTAGAAAGACGTGTTGCTTGAGAGCCTCAGCTACGTCCTCATTTAAACGATATGTGGTATAGCAATCAATCTGTTTAAGATACGCGTAATGTAATGTCGAAAAAGAGATGTAAAAGACAGAGGGTGATAGAGAGAGAGAGATGAAGAAGTATGGAGACGTAGGCGTGTTAGGTATGTGCCGCGGCTTAATATAAGAACTGAATGAGACAAACTGCGGATATTGAACTAAATAGTCCTTGACTACGGCTCTCATCGAGAAACAAGAATGAAACACTTGAAATAAAGAGAACGACGATTACGACGTTCACGTCTCTGGGTCCCCACTCAAGGCTAATTTCCCATTGAGCACACGGCGAACGAAGCACATTTGTGGGCTCGTGTCTCTCGAGGAAAAGGCGGAAGCGCAGAGGTTGCAACACAAGCGACGCCGTTCCGAGACTTGAGCACCGCGCCCGAGTTACCGCTTAGTTCTACGAAGAGTTCTAAAACTCTTTTCACGTGATCTTTTCATTCCGCTTTCCACTGCGCTGTTACAGGTCGGTTAAAGAATTTGTACAACCATTTTAGGTCATGCATTTTTCACATTGTATTGCTCACTGACATAATGACGTTTTGTTGCAGATATAGAACGGCCGAAACTATAGAAAAGAATAACGAGAAGACACGGAGGACGGCAATACACACATCTGGTTTGCTACCCAAACAGGAGGAGAATTAGAATGAAAACCTAAATACTAAATAGGTGTGTACGCACGTCGAAAACAGGGCATAGAACTTTCTACTTGAATATAAGATGTTTGTACTCGAATATATGATGTATTGAATGCCACTGAACGTGTCAGTAAAGGACAATTTAGAAGATTTATACAGCTAGGGCTGTAAAACATGAGGAATACTGCGCAGGCCTTTCGCAAATAGATGTCGAGATGACGTGGCATGTTTCCGCGCCTTTGACAATCATATTCGAGCAACACTGGTCGGTGGTAGGCGGCGTCATCGTAACCTGAAGCTGCCGTGGTGGAGAAAGTGGGAATCCCAGGCTTCAAGTGTCAACATCGATACAAAGACGGTGCTTCACAGTAAAGTCGCAGACGAAGTTTGCTCAGGGCGCCAACTTCTTCCAGACAAAAAGGTCGTGCACCACATGCAGTTCTCGAATATGCGCATGCGCATATAAATGAGAACAGACGCATTGCTGCGCCTGCAAGGCTGCAATATCGCAAAGAGAAATAACAAAACGCCTTTTCGGCATTTTTGTCTGCCATAGCATAGCGTTTATCCCACTATCCTTTACCACTTATGTACATTCCGGCATGTACCAATGGGGTGAATAAACAAACTCAACTCAATAATGGCACGTGTTCTTAACCTGATTTCTCATGTACGCATTTCCTTTTGACTGGATGACATAAAACACAGCCTGCACACGATGCAATCTCGCAACCATGAAGGACCGAAGCTATAGTACGAGATTATTAAGTCTGCAGACTCTGCAGAGGTCACGAGAGATGTAAAAAGCGTAGTAGGTTAATCATACACAAGTACGCCACCCTGTACGAGTACGTCGAACGCCAGCGAGGCGCGGCAAACACTTAGATCGTTACGACCCATGCACTGGAGATAGGACTCGTCAAGAATAATGCCCTTCGAGTCGCGAACGTAAAACGTTGTTTGCGAGAAAGAGTGACGTTGTCGTCTGCGAACTGACGTATACGTGCTCAAACATTCCTGCGAACGCGAAATTCTCATAAAGCACCGGTACTTAATGGCTCGTATAGAGCGTGTGTTCCATTGCCGCGTCGGCAGTCGACTTACGATATACCATATAGCTGCCGACGGTGCGAGACGACGATAACGCGCTCTGCGCGTCACACAGATGCCCTACGGAGGCAATAAACGCGTCTTGTTTTTCTATAGCTCTCTCGCTTGGACCCGTGCTCGAAGAAGCCTCTGGACATCATATGACAGTATGATATTACATTTAAACAGTAAAAAGTTACGTGACCACTTCTTGACGCTGTAATTTCCGTCTTATTGTATTACGTTTGTTAATTCACGTCTACTATAATCTGCGCAGTTATGAATCTTTTATTAGGAATATTGTGCAATTAGCAATGAATGTTAGCAATCTTGCCTAATCAAATTATTGGGTGATATTGTTGTCCCCGCAATGACGAATGTTTGTGTTTATGGACAACGAGTGAGTGATAGTTGCTCTGTTAGATACTGCTAAAGCGTTGTGGGCAATCATGCGAACTTTTTTTCTAATATGTATTGCGGTTTGTCTCTACGGAAGTAACGTTTTGTTCAATTTACCCGCCGTGGTGGTGTAGTGGCTTTGTAGTTGCGCTACTAAGCCCGAGGGCGCGGGATCGAATCGGCGGCTGCATTTCGATGGGGGCGAAATGTAAAAACGACCGTGTACTGCGCGTTCGGTGCACGTTAAAGAACCTCAGGTGTTCAAATTTAGCCCGGAGCTCACCCTTCCCCCTCTCCTCAGTGCCGGAGTTTTCTGCAGTGCCTGATCGAGCGTTTAAAACGTGAGGCCAATATACTGTAAGCAAAGTTAACAAAAAAATGTCGCAGTTTCACCCGGAAGGTGAAGCATCAATTGCGATAGCAAATTAGTAGACTGCTAAACGTAGTAATGATAGTAGTTTTATCAGCTGTATAAACTTGGACACCAGAAACGCGCAGAACTGTCGTCGAAGCCGTGGGCGTTTTGCCCACGTTCGCACAGAACGCGCGCGGCGTTGGTGACTGTTGCCGGTGACTCTATCGGCGGCTCGGAGGTTTTCGACCAGATCAGAACGGGACGCTCGTCGAGCAGCGTCGGATGTCTTTACGACCTTCCCGCCTCGCGACATTTTATTGCGATAGCAATTATATGGACACTTCAACCGGATTTCTGCCGTCGGCGTCGCCGTAGCCGTCGCCGTGAGGTTCCGTATAGATAAAATCTTCGCCGCGCGCCGTATGCCCGAGCGGAAGCGTGCGGGAACGCGCGCTATCACGGAGGGCGAGGGCACTCAATCTCCCACGCGCAAGCAAGGAAGCGGAAAGCCAGCGCCGGAGGGAGCGGGGGAGGGGGGGAACTTCTACTCTGCCAACAACCGCGCTCGTCGCTCGCCCGCACAGTCTCTTATCTCTCCCACTCGCAAGCAAGGAAGCGGGAAGCCAGCGCCGGAGGGAGCGGGGGGGGGGGGGGGGGCGCACTTCTACTCTGCCTTAGCAATTGCCTTAGCAATTGTTCGCTCCTCCGCTGAGTGTGTTTTCTCAGATTCTAAAACCGCAATTAGTAATTATGCCAATCGCAAAATCCACTCCCCAGCTGCTAAAATACTCGAATCAACTCCCAAACCTAATCGCCTCATCACCCTCCTTTGGGTCCCTGCACACAGCGAACACACAGGCAACATGGCCGCTCACACCCAGGCCCGAGCACTCGTCAACCGCGCTGAAAGCGACCCGCCTTCGCCTAGCAGTGCCAGGGATCGACTCCTCAGCTACCATGACCTCACCCTGTTTTACAGAAATTCCCACCAAATCTACCCTCCACCGAATTAATCTCTTCCCAGACGTGACCAGACTTTGTGGCGCAGACTTCAAATGGCCACAGTTAAGACCCCTTTCCTTCTGTCCCTTATTACCCACGGTGAAACCTTTCCTCACTGCCACTTGTGCCCTAGCACCAGAGCCAACTTTGACCAGATCTTTCTAAATTGCCCGAACAAGCCCAAGCCCCCGTGGCAAGGGTCAGAACACCAGGAGCGATGGGAAGCTGCTCTGCGCAACTCCCAACCGCAGCTACAGCTTCGGACAGTGGGCTGGGCCAGAGGGGTCGCCGAAGCACAAATGTGTCCGGCCATCTAGAGCGGCCCGAGGGCCCATCGTCGTCCTGCTTCCTTTTCGCTCCCCCCCCCCCCCCTCACATGATTCTCTCATGAATCAATAAAGTTTACCCACCCACCCACCCACCACGTCAGTAGCTTATCTATAGTTGGGAGCCACGCGTCTACTTGAAGCGTAGAACCAAGTACCATCCCTTCATAGTATTACACTTGAAAACAGCCCGGACACGGTTTTTCCACTTCTCCCAATATGTTTGCGCTTGAACCAGAATCTGCAGACTGTCCTACATTTTGGCAGTGAAACCGAGGTAACGTCGCACGTTCGGTCACAGGATATCCACCCTTCATTGTAAGAAGAATATTCATAATATCATAACCACTAAAGCTCCCCTTCAGAAATATCCTGTTTGACAATATGCTGCACTTGTTTTCTTCGGTTCAGTGACTCAGCTAGTGTTGTCATAAGCTTACCTTCGTGCATCATTTGTCGCTGCTTCTCTTCAAACTCTCAAAATGTAGCTCACCTTCTCTGCTGAGGTTTCGTCTGTCAAGGAACAGTGACGAATGAGCGGCAGAACAAGCTCCTCGAGTGTCGGTATAACTTCCGGTTCACCGTTTGATCCGGTGTGTAAAAGTTCCTCGAGGCATGTGGACGCTTCTTGAGCCCTGCATTGATGAGGCCAGAGGAGCTGACTTGACGGCTGATGGCTCATCTTCCATTGCGCAGCCAGTGAAGTTTCTGCAATGCGAATAGGTCCTGTCATGTAACATTCTTAACACGCACAACTGAAGTAAACACGTGGCTAAATAACGACATCTGTATTCCAATATTTTATACTGCTCCGAGAGCCCTGCTGTGTTGTTGTCGCTTTCAACATATATATGACACGTACCCACGAGGGGGGTTTGGGCAATGTTCGCAGTGGATACATAATATTAAGTCCTTGCTTCCGGTTAACTTAGTGGTCGGTTCCTACCTATGTGTTTGTCAGTTATCCTCGTTCTTTCTTTTATTTAAGAGGTTCAACGCAACACGCTTCATCTGTTGCAGCTAAATTTCTATGAGCAACGGCCTAAAGCTCATGTGTTTAGTGATAGCTGTGGTGTTGTGCTTTAGCTTTATTCACGCTACGAGCCGCCTGCACGGTTCTACCACGCCAGTATGAAGTCCTATAGACGTGGAAGTAACCAACAACAACAACGAGAACAACAAATGCATTAGCAGTCAGCCAACGCAATTTCCGAGGGCGTATATAGCGTTCCGATAATGCGCCTCGCGTGGACGGTTGCGGATGAGTTTGCTCCGATAAAGACATCTTTATCCCTCCCCCACGTTTTTCTTGGTTTGCCACCATGCGGCAGCATATCACACGACATCTGCAGCAAGTCTCACAAGACCGCCCGCAACCCGCTCCTGCTGACCGGAACGCGGCCGTTCAAACTGCATCCACTTGCGACGCGGACGGCGAAAACACTCTTTGTGGTGATCGGACCTGAGTGCTCGACTATTGTTCCATAAAAGAAAAAAAAGAAAAAAGATAACAGAAGGAAAAGAAAGAGAAACGTGATAGCGCGTCTAGAGGCATGCCCACGTTGTGCAAGCATCGGCATGTTATTCGGAATGTGACGGTTTCGTGAAGTAACCGCTATTATACTGACAAAAATTGCTTCAACTTGGAAAGATTACCTCGCCTCTCAATTTTGCTTCAATACCACCGCTTTTCAATGGAAAAGGTAGCATTTCTTTAACCGCGCATGCGTAGACTGTCACACGGAAATTTTAATCACGCGAAAATTAAAATTAAATTATGCAGTTTTACGTGCCAAAACCACGATCTGATTATGAGGCACGCTGTAGTGGGGGACTCGGGAATAAATTGGACCACCTGGGGTTCTTTAATGTGCACCTAAATCTAAGTGCACGGGTGTTTTCGCATTCGGCCCCCGTCGAAATGCGGCCGCCGTGAATCAAGCGAAAGCACCGCTTCATGCATTCTTTCTTTCGTTCGTTTCTTTAGTTCTCTCTTTTATAGTTTGTTTCTTGTAGGGTGCGCTATTTGTGGCATGCTTCCATAATTGTTCAGTTATCTGTTTATGGATGTACACTCGCGATTAATTAACTATTTACTTATTACAGCGAAGCTGTTAAGGGCTAGGTTACAGGCTAGGTCACCGGAAGTAGGCAACAATCTTGTGGCGTCTCGTTCACTTGGTATATACCAAAATTGGCATGGAAGGGTACGAACGTATGAATAACATGACTGATAGGTCATGACATCAATAACATCACATGCTCGTCAGTTAAGTCGCGATTAACGAAAATAAAATCACGTGTGGCGCATACCCGCTTTGGATGTGATGATGATGATGATAAGTGGTTCTTGAGGGAAAGGGAAAGGTTGGCGCTATCTTCTGCAGCCCTTGAGGGAGCACGGCTCAGCGCCAATTTGTGTGTGGGTATGAGCCAGGGACAAGAAAGAAAGAGAGAAGGAAGGAAGGAAGGAAATATAGAAAGAAAGAAAGCAGGAAGGTAAGAAAGAAATCACTTGTGGCTCATGACCGCGTTGGACAGGTGGGTATGAGCCGTCGAGAGCACGGGCGGGAGAGATCTCGTCGGCGTCGCCGGCGAACTTGGCCATCGAACTATGCATGGCGATGACCAAGTGTTTCTACCTATGTGCG
Organism: Dermacentor silvarum; assembly: GCF_013339745.2. NCBI lineage: Eukaryota > Metazoa > Arthropoda > Arachnida > Ixodida > Ixodidae > Dermacentor > Dermacentor silvarum. The sequence continues at coordinate 247,024,282 of NC_051155.1, forward strand.
ATGGCCATCGCACATAGGTAGGAACACGACCGGCGTGATGGCACTACTTGGTCATCGTGCCGGGCGAAAACAAAAACGCCGGTGTCCTTGTTCTTTGACGAACATGCCGAAGACGCTCAATATAGTCAATAATGATAATATATAAATTCACTATAGCAATATTCACTATAGCAGACCCACTATAGTCACAGCTTCGCTGGCTTCCATCATCACAAACTTAAAAAATATGCAAATGCTACGTAGTTGGACAGAACCAAGGCAATGTTGTCTGCCGTTGCTTGGAGATACTCAGATTATTGGAGACACTCACATACTCCGCCTAATTAGACAATTAGTCTTAATTAATTAATCAACTTATCTAATATTGTATTTCGATGGAAAGTGTCAATGAGAGAATTGTAGAGCACTATATGAAAAACTGCCGATACAGCTTTCTGTTGCTCAATACCTGCAACATAAAAGTGGTTTTCCGAACGTGAAGGAAGCCCGTGAATGCACGTAACATTGCCGCGCGATTGGCCGCTCGAGGCACTATACGTGTATTCGCGGGATATATACAGGGTGTTTCAGCGAACACTTTCAAAATTTATTTAAGGTAGCCCGTGGCAGATAGCCCAATTCTAGTCAATGAGCTGGTCTACTCGAAGCGGTGGACTTTACTTGCGCAAAAAATTGAAATGCATCATCGACTAATTAATAAAAAATTCACTAATTAAGTTTTTAACTAATTACCTGATGGCCCATATTGTAATTTGCAAATTGTAGCCGAGGAGTTCGCAAGGCGAATTCACTTGGGACGAATTCTCGGGATGACACCGCTTTCGAGATATTAATTTCCGAACTTTGCGAAGAAATGCATTGGCGTCCAAGTTAGTTTCTTAACAAAACGTCGCTTTATGCACTGAAGCACACAATTAACTGGAACGCCAATGCATTTCTCCGCAAAGTTCGGGAATTAATATCCCGAAACTGGTGTCATCCCGAGAATTCGTTCCAAGTGGATCCGTCTTGCGAACTCCGCGGCTACAATTTGTTGATTACAATATGGGCCATCAGGTAATTAGTTAAAAACTTAATGAGTGAATTTTTGTTAATCAATCGATGATGGATTTCAATTTTTTGTGCAAGTAATGTCCACCTCTTCGAGTAGACCACCTCATTAACTAGAATTGGGCTATCTGCCACAGGTAAACTTTAAGAATTTTTGAAAGTGTTCGCTGAAACACCCTGTATTATATATATATATATATATATATATATATATATATATATATATATATATATATATATAATCCTTGCGCGTGCACGTGTTCGGGGAACCATCTATCGATCACACGCACGCACCCGTTCCTCCCCCATCTCCCTGTGAAGCCAACCGAATTCTTGACCGGTTAAGCCCTTCCTGTCCTTCATCATATCTCTCTCTTTCTATCACTTTCGGATATACGTATATCGTTTGATTCACAATCAGCACTGCGCTTTGTTTTGTTCTGTGCATTCTTTGTTTGAAGGGTTTTCTTCGTTGATGTCAGAGATACGCCATCTAGTGAAACTTATCGCCATATTGTCGGCTACGCGATTATGGAAGTCCTTTAACTGCGACGTCTACTAACCAGTGCTGAGGAGAGCGAGAAAAAGGACACCTCGATAAGCAGGGAAGCGGGAGAGGTCGGCCAGGTGGGCGTGCTGGTGCATGGTTTTGTACTTCTTTTTATGGTAAGGGTATTACGGGAAAGAGAGCGACAGAGTGAATAGAATATCAACGGGGCACGATGAGAGCACTCATGAGAATGAAAGAACAAGGCTATGTACGATTTTGCGCGCACTTGAGTACACATACTTTACCTGAAGCCGCGAAGTCGATAGTTCTTCCATTGCGAAACCTTGATGGGCGTCCTACATTTCGCCTATATATAGCGGCGCGATGAAGAAAAAGAAAAGGCAGGGAGGCCAACCAGATGAACGTCCGGTTTGCTACCCTACACTGCAGAGAGGGTTTTAAGGGAAGAGAATAAATTAAGCGAAAAGGAGAGAAGGAGGGGGGCACTATGTAGCAGCGTGCGCACGCCAGCCTGCAAGTCACGCCTGCAATCGGTCACAGAAGCCATGTCGACAAGAGAAATTGTAGTATCTGCATTGCTTTGTGAGCCTGCGGCCGACACATGAGGCCCGGTCGTATGATCTGCACTCAGAGACAACAAAAGTCACCTGGCTGTCTTTTATTCACTTTCGGACCCAGCATCAATTAAATTTTGAGCAACCGCCGGTTAACGTGACTCGGCCAGTCGCTTCCAGGATCTTTGTTGTCAAGAGAACTGGTGCGGCAATTTCTAGGTGAATACGTAAATTAAATCTAAATAAATAAATTCTGGGGTTTTACGTGCCAGAACCACGATCTGATTATGAGGCACGCCGAAGTCGGGGTGGGGGTCTCCGGAATAATTTCGACCCCCTGGAGTTCTCTAACGTGCACCTAAATCTAAGTACACGAGCGCTTTCGCAATTCGCTCCCGTCGGAATGCGCCGCCGTTCAAGGTGAATACTCTTGGTGCATTTTTACACCACTGCGGTCGATGCACCTTAGTGCGCATATTCACTACGTCAGGAGTGCAACCTACCAATAAAAAAAAAACAAGCTTGGTTAAATATTTCGCTTCTCTACTCACTTAGCTGGCCGCGATCGCTGCAGCCAGGTATACTTTACGCTGCCTATACGTTAGAACTCCAGCCGAGAATTCACTGCCACGTACAGATTGAGCATGCTGCGTCAAAGACCACGTGGGGCTGCGGAAAGTTCCGCGGTAGTTCGCGACTCGTGCTCTTTATTCTCGTGCTCTTCGGGAGTTTAACAACGAGACGACGCATTTCAGCACCCCGCCAAGTTCGCGCAGGGGGTGGGCTCTGCGTCACAGAATGTCGCAAGTGTCGCAGAGACCGTTGCAAACGGCATCGGCAAGGACGATGTTAGAATTCCTTCGCAAAAACAAATTCGCGCGACCGCGAGAGAATGTGCGCGTTATTACGGCGTTCTTTCTTTGTTTTGTTTCGCTGGATGCAGATGGATGCAGATGCTCGGCTAAGTTCCATCATTTAAGCATATACGCCAAATGTTTATGTTTTTGTTATTTTAGCGCTTTTTTATTTATTTGCGTTTCAAAGCTACTATACGTGCGAAAAATTTTGTTGCTGCTGCGTTGCCGAAGCTCGCTATTAAAGATCTTCAGTGAACTGTCACTTTGTTCAACTTGAACTTGAGAACACGAAAGATTGCAGCCAAATGAACAGAAATACGTAGTCTGCAGTGAGTGTATCTTTCTCAATTTTATTTTAGCTCAGCAGCTAGGGGGATGCTGCGTACTTGTTGAATGTAGCGCATCAGTCTGAAGTGTAACACACGGTGCACGGCGCGTTGCAAAAATGCGAAGTTATTTGCACTTCCTAGCTCCACTTTATTCAACTGCGAGAGTAGAAAAACATAATGCACTTTAATATAAGCAATTGTCCCTCAATAAAAGGAAAATAAGCAATCCTGTGAGCCATCCAATGAAGATGCAGGACACCCACTTCTACACAGTGGCAAATATTCAGCCTGCCGCACAAAATCTGTCACGAGAACGGCAGATCTTTGAGCGAAGACCACTGTCTTTGGTGAAACTCATGGGCGCGTGGTCAACATAAACGTCACAAATACGGGCGATGCGCGCATTCCTAGTATTTCCCGAGGAACCGAAAATTTCGAGAAAAAATTATAGCTTCTAGAGTAACTTGGAAGCTGTACGTTTTTTTTATTACTTTGTTTGATAATTATTCAAGCATGTGCATCGATGTTTTCTAAGCTTGTGGCTACACAGATCCATGCTACGAAAGATGTGTTCTTGCATGTTCATTGGTCATTTTACATTGTTGTATTGTGTGGGTCTGTATTAGAGCACTGCACGGGCTCGGGCTTACCCGAAAGCCCGGGCCCGGCCCGGCCCGTGGGCCGATTTTTCACGGGCTCGGGCCGGGCTCGGGCACGGCGTGGGCTTTTTGACCCGGGCCCGGGCCGGGCTCGGGCTTTCTGGTGGTGCGCATGTAACGTGCAGCGAGTTATTCTCGGGCCTCTCAACTCTGAAAAGCATGTATTTTTCGGTCTCGGGCCGAGTTCGGGCCGGTTTCGAGCCGGGCTCGGGCCGGGCTCGGGCCTAAGGTAAAGGGGTGGCGGGCCGGGCCGGGCGGGTAACGTAGAATATTTCCGGGCCCGGGCCGGGCCCGGGTCTCGCCATAAAAGTAAAAACGGGCCCGGGCCGGGCTCGGGCTGCAAAAATCGGCTCGTGCAGTGCTCTAGTCTGTATACGTCTTTTCTTCATCACCCCCCCCCCCCTTTTTTTTTTTTCGCACTAACTGCAATGAGCTTGCGTTCTGACTTGTGAACTTGCGGCCTGTCTTACATGATCTGTGCAGTGTTGGCGAGAACTGGTCCACGAATGCGTTTTTTTTTTTTATCGCCATATGGTTTTGTTCTTTTCAGGGTTCTTCTGTCGTTATCGCACGTAGGAGCGAAGAAGAAGCAGGCGCCTCTATACGAGGCCAACAGCAAAAGAAATAAAAAAAACAATACACAGATACCACGCGTTGTCGAAATCGGGGAAAGCGAAGCTTTCAAAGCCAGCCAGGCGAAATGGCGCATTCCGATGAGAGCTCGCATTGCAGATTTCAGTGACGAACGCGTCCTAGAGCCTCCATGGTGCGCCTTGCAGAGCAAGCGGTAGTTTTATTCGACATTCAAACGTGTTGAAACACAAGACACGATGTGATCTACCTTGTAGAAACACGCTACATTGCCACAGTACAATGAGAGACACGCAGCGAATTTCGGCAATTAATGCGTCCGATAACCTAACTTTAGATTACATTGGATTACATTTAGATTTCATTTAGATTGCAAGATTCACACGGTCACTTTTTATGAGTAAGTTGTTGCTATGCGACACGATTAACGCGCCAAGTGTCTCAAAGCACAGGCTTGCACAAAGAAAATTATTAAGAGGAATGAATGGCAATGCGGAGAAAGCACGCCACAAATAACTGTTTGTTTGTTCTTCTTCTTCTAAAGAGGAAGCTTTAAGCTCGGGCTGTCTCGTGCCTAACTCTAATGCCGGCTATTCAAATACATGTAAAACGCCGAAATGCTTTTCTGAGATAACCGCTGGGCCGATTTTAATAAAATGTGTTGCACTTTAGAGAGAAAGTTCAATTTTGGTGACTGTTAAAAGAGAAATCTGAATTTTTACAAGATTTTTTTTTAATTGTAAGCTTAAAAACATGGAAATCCGAAGTTTACAAATTTGTGTCCGTGCATCAAAAACAGATATCGCCGTTCTGTTAATTGCATCCGTTAGAGCGTCCTAAAGCGGACAAATTTGATACATAAATTTACAGCTTACGTGAATTTGTTGCAATGTTTGCAAGGAAGGAAGCAAGAGTAAGGCAGAAGGCAGGGAGGTTAACCAGAATAACGTCCGGTTGGCTACCCTACACCGGGGGAATGGGAAGAGGGAACACAAAGATGACAGGGAGAGAGAGAGAGGAGGGAAGGAAAGAAGGGAAATGATCGGTTAGTTCGCTGACGCGTGTGTTATTGCACTCATAGTCACAGACGTTCACACAAGCCCGTCGTCCTCAAGAAGCACAAAAGTGCCTTCATCGCTTTATGGGCCGACGAGCGATGGGGGCGGTGTTCCAGCAGCACCTGCACGGAAAGCGTCCGATTGTCCAGTTTTTTTAGCTCTTGCCTTTCTGGGGCATATCGGGGACAGTGGCACAGCAGGTGGTCAGTAGTTTCGTCGGTGCCGCACACCTCGCATGCTGCACTGTCGGTCACTCCAATTAATGTAGAGTATGCCTTTGTGAAGGCAACTCCTAACCAAAGGCGACAGAGAAGCGAAGCTTCACATCGAGGAAGTCCGAATGGAGGTCGGAGTTGCAGTGAGGAGTTTAATTGGTGCAGTCGTGTAACTCGTAAGTTTGGCGAGTTCCACTCGCTCAATGAGACACTGCGTGCCAGGTGTCGAAGCTGCCTTGCGGTGTCTGTCCTCGAAAGTGGAATTGGAACGCTGAGCTCTTCTTGGTGTGATGTGCGAGCAGCGTATCTGCGGAATCATTGCCACTGATTCCACAATGACCAGGTACCCATTGGAAGACAACCTCGTGGCCTTTTTGTTGGGTTTTGAAAAAGGCATACTCACATAATAACGATATAATGCGCATTAATGTATAATAAATCAATTTGGGCCAATGTACATGTACCATTAGATGAAATTGACAGAATTGTAATATCATTTTTCGTTGATTAGTTACAGAGTTGTAAACTAGATAGTTTCGTTTTCTCAAAATTGGCGATTTTCGCCAACTTTGTCAAAAAAATCGACGCCTAAATCAAATCAGCTTCAAACATGCACTAAATTTTAATTTTTTTGTTTGAAATACAACAAGCCTCGCCGAATTTGGTGCAGTGGTTGCTGAGAACAACGGTTTCTCCTTTCCCGCGTATTTCGATTGGAGCCCCCGAGCTAAAGCTGATTCATTCTGCCTTAAAAAAACGTGCCAGTGGCCTAATATATATATATATATATATATATATATATATATATATATATATATATTGGGTTCTCTTTTCGTCCAATTTCACTTCCATTTTCCTAATTATTTTCTACCCTTCAATTTCAACCACAGCTAATTCCCCCGATGCTTTCCTTGCCTTCATTGTCTGCAGGCTTTAGATGGCCATGATTAACATGATAGATAGAAGGAATTCGCTCATAGGCGTGTGTTAGGGTCACCCTCAAGGTCACATATACGGCCAGAAACTGACATGCAATACCAAAGCGGGAGAAAGAGCGAAAGAAACGGTTATCGCTTAAAAAACACACACAGCTGACGTTAGTGCGTTTGGGCGAGGAGCTTCCTGTACTTAGAGTTGCAAAGTTTACCGCGTTATCCCGATGACGGTAATTGGCTTCGTTTCACATTTCATCAATTCGTTTATTCTTTTCTGAAGCCCCGGAGAACGGAATGTCCAAAAAAAAGTTCTCTGTCGCATTCTATTATTTTATCTAACCGTTCATTTCAGCTTCTTCCTTCATTAGAGTGACTCCTATATGCAGCGATGACCCGCGGCTGCAGGAAGTCCCGCAGGAAACCGAGATCGAGTTCCGGTGGAAACCCGATCGCCTATCCACAGGCCCTAAGAGCGGAAATTATTCGTTGCCACAACCAAGGTTAAAACCTCGGAACGAATATTTTTCTTGGCCTACAGTGCTTGTGCCGGAAGCAGTAATCATTCACTATATCAGGTAGATAAAGCCTGCGCTGGGCGGTGAGGGAAAAAAAAAAAGCTTAATCGTCTTTTTATTATTATTCTCCTATAAGATATAAAGGAGTAAGTAAGCAGATAAATATTTCTTTGCCAAGACCAGTTACAAGACATACTCGCGGACAACTTTCCTTGCCAATGAAAAGAAAGGGACAGGAGCGGAGCTTCTGCACATGTATCACTGCGCCAACCAGTCAGGAAGATTTTTAGAAGCTTTCGGTTTTTGGAAGATATACTGAATCAGGGTAGCGCCCGCGCGCGATGGTTCTGCATTTCTGTCTTACTTTGGAATAGTAAATACGTGAGGTTTTTTTTTTTTTTTTTCTCCTCCCCAGCTTGACTATAACTTTTTGAGAAGCGCTCTTGCTTGTGCGCGCTTTGCTTCCGTATCGTTCTCTTATTTGGAGAGTTTTAGATTATCGTGGCCAAGCGTTAGGGGACGCCAACGACCGTGCCTAGAAAAGAACGCGAAGCGAGCACAAAAGCGCGCGAAGGGCCCACAATGTAGTTAGCGTTCCCCAACTCTTGGGCGTGGCTTGGGTGTATACGTTATTCTAAAATTGGCACAGAAAGTTGTCCGCGAGTAAAAATAAGCATTGTGAAACACAGATTCCAGTCCGTTCCGTTACGCCACGGCATGCCACCTATTCTCCATTACAAGCTCAACACATGAAGAAGAAAAGCAAATATATCCACAACCGCCACGGTGAGTTAAACTGATGTCTCGCCAACAATGTGCAGATCCAACTGAAATGTTAGAATCTGCGTCAAGCGAAGCTTTTTGTTGTTGTTTAATAAATTATGAGCCCTGGGAAAATACGCCACCTAAGGGCTGGCTACACCAATCAAGCTCCAGCCATTAAGGAATTAACGAATTTATGAAATAAACAAAACATTTTTTAACGGAGAAGAAAAACGAGTAAGGAAAAATAGCCGTGAATGTAGTACCTCTTGACTACAGTGTAGAGTTTAAAACAATATAGAGCGCGCCATGTCGGCGATATGCGAGCGCCCATTCAGAGTTGAGCGTTACAAAAACAGACACGGCATATAAAGCAAAACGCAGTGATGAATAAAGCACATACAAATATTACAAGTTTACATAACCGTGTACGAAGTCAGATAGTGAGCACGTTCGCAGTGAATTGTCTTTCAAAGAGACTACATAAAGTCACTATCTGTCAGAAAATCCCGAAGAGCTATGACAGCGCGTCTTTGTTTGTATGAGCACGACCAGGGCCCAAGGATCTTCTCCACAGAAGGACGCCTGTCCAGCCGATTCAAACGGCTGCTTCAGGATCTCTCGCTGGCACTGGCATTGCGGACATTCGCGGAGCAGATGTCCCACAGACGCTTGCCGGGTGTTTTACAGTGAGGACAAGCAGCGGACAGCATCTTCTTGATCCTATGTAAGATGTGTAGGCCACCTCAAGGCGTAGTCGATGTATGAGCGCGTCAAAAGTTGCGATCCATGCGTCGCTATGTTGTGAAGTGCAAAAGCTGGTCAATCCTGTATACCAGGTGTTTCTGCGAAGTCCTTAAGTAAATTTAAAAAATCGCGAGTGGCAGATAGCACGATTCGAGTCCTCGAGCTGATCTACTCGAAGAGATGGGGTAATGACACGAGGAATGCATTGATTATCGTTGATATCGACTTAAAACTAATTCTCGGGATGGCGCCGGTTTCGATATGCGCCGTCAAACTGGCGGTAAAGCTTCACTGCTGTTCCATTTACTTTTTTAAAGAAAAATGTCACAGTTTTGCCCTAAGGGCGAAGCAATAAATGCGATAGCAACACAGCAATGTCATACGAAGTAAGGTGAGCGGGTTTGGTAGCAATATGAATTGTAGTAAAATAAGAGATACTTTAATGATAACAGGAGAGGTTAGTATAACGACAGACTTGGCATGCTACTCCAGATGCATGTGAGGGATGAAACAATCAAGGTGAGAAAACAAACACACGCTCGCGCGCGTGATATGGGCATTCATGGAATTCAGTGAAGGTGCTGACAGGCCTGCTTCAATGGCGCTTCCTCTAGCGGGAAAATTCCTGCTCTTGAAAAGTTTCCTTTCCTCAACGCACAGTTCACCGGCCATGTGGAAGTGTAATGTTAAATTCTCGACTGCTGTTTACGGAAGAAACAAGGGAGGGAGGGGGAAAAAAGCGGAGAGGGAGGGAGGGGGAATCTCCATGACGGCTAACGAAAAAAACAAAACGTAGTAAAAGTAAACATTAAAGGCGACAGACGACAACGTCGCGGCCTGCGAACAACGAAAGCTTTCGCTTCGTCTGCTGTACACCCAGCCGCCGCCGTCAAATTCAGAGCGCTTGAGCTACGACCTCGCACAAGGGCAACCACCGGGCGACACGCGAGCGCACTGTCTCAGTTATTTGTTTTCTTTTGCTTGCCCTTCGTGCCGTTGGCTGCTGTTCCCCACGCCTCGACGTCTGAGACACACGAGCCAGCTGCTCGCGGGGTCTCGCTACGGCGTGTCGCGAGGAGTCAATTCAAAGTTCCTTCTGGAAAGCGCGCGAAGCGTAGCTTGGTCCCGCTGGAGACAGGTCACTGCCGCGGTGAAGAAAGCCGTTGAACTCGCGAAGATCACAGAGGAAACGATGACGACGAAGGAGACAGGCGCCAAATGCAAGCCTTCGGTGTCCCTTTCCTCTGAAATACTCCAGGTGCACGCCGTATCGCGAACTCTGACGAGTCAAATTATATCCTGGTGTTTAATGTCTCAAAGCAAGTCACGCATACACTGTATGAGACGCCGTAGTTTGGGGCTTCGAACTAATGACGAGACATAAATGTGCATCTACGAAAAGAATAAATGCTTTTGCGGGAAACTTTTTCAGCAATAGTGGGGAGACACCAGGAAGAAAATTGAAAGTGGGCTTCACCCCAAGCCGCCTATGGCTTCCTTTGGAATATATGAGCTCTCGTCATATATGAACCATAGGTGTACATTTCATTTGCTTTGCAAAATACGCTTGATACCACTGCAGCCGCAGGTATGGCATTGGTCTAACTGCTCTGACCGCACATTAACAAAAAAAAAAATGCGAGTCGTGTGCCAAACTTCTTTTCCCCGTCCGGTGTTCCTGCTAACAAGTGACGCTTGGTGCATGTCATTCAGTGTTTGCCGAAGACATTCAGCCAGAAACTGTGTCCATAATACCGACACTCGGCAAGAAATAAAAAGAAAATATTTTTATGGTATTTGGTTGTAGACAGCACTCGTCAATAAAGGATTTAGGTTCTTTAACGTTCACCCAACACGTGGTATACACGAGCGTTTTAACGCGATAGCGTTAAGGGCCCCGTGTCGCAGAAAATCCGGCGTCGGCGTCGGTGTCGGCGTGGGCTCTCCAGCGTCGGTGGCGGAAATAATCATCCCGAACCACATCATCCCGAACCACTCCGACCGGGGAGGCCCTTCGCGTGGTGCAATGTGTTAGTGAACAAAAACTGAATTTCTCAGAGTAAAATCCGTCAGAAAAATCGTAAAGTACGACTTAACCACAACCTACAGACATGATAGCGTCGCATTGTAATTTGAATATACGAGAAAAAAGCCTGATAAGCAGCCAGGGATCTTTGAATGCTATCGCGTTCCACTATTAAAGGCGAAGCTTAAGCGTCCTCCAAATTTTTCTTCTTCTTCTTCTTTTATCAGCAAGTAAGCAGCCTTCTCGTCGCCATCTTTCAAGCATCAACGCGTATCTCTAGTCGTGCTTCACGAGACATACAAAGACAATCTACAGATTTACATTGCTAGTTCAACCACTGTGGGTGGATCTTAATAATCTGTAATCTAATGTTCCCTGCAAAGGGCCTCACGATAAAGTTTGAGGGAGCTCTATCTCAGAGCCAACGCCGATTTCCCTATATTAACCCCACAAAGCCCAACGTATCATTTTTGATACGCTGAATTTGATACCTAAAATGCAAATTTATGTGCTAATGACCTAAACTAGAGCCTGTACTAGGGTTTTTGATGTGCTGGAGGACGTTGACAGTCGTGATAGTACAGCAAATAAATTACAAATTAAGTAATTACTGTACTAATAATGTTTACTCAATAACATTTCATTGTTTTCCTTGTGCCAATAAACATATCTCCATGACCAGAAATAAATGTAAACACGCTGTTTTAATTGTCTTTGATGTGGTTTGGGCTTTGTGGGTTAAAATAAATGTGAAATGCTGAAATGCTCTCATTACAGAACCGATGAAAGAATTTGAGTAAGATTTGTTGCATTTGAGAGAGAAAGCGACTGAGAGAAAGCGGGTATTAGCGACTGTGGAAGCCGAATTACAATTCACGACCTCGAATTCTTTCGATATTGCCAAAAATCAATAAGTGTCAAGAAAATGAAAGCACGAAGTTTACAAACCCATACCTCTGCACCCTGTAACAGATATCGCAGTTTCACAAACTGCACTCAAGCTAACAAATGAGATATATTAATTTACCGCTTACTTGAAATTGTTACGACGTTTACGAAGGATTTGCAAAAGTTCTGCTCAGAAATTCGTGACACATTTCAGAGTCATGCGTATTATACACATTTTCTCCAGCTTTGATGTGTTATTAGGTGGAGTTCACAGAATTGTTGATTCTGTTGATTACAGAATTGATTAATTTAAACTTGATACTTTGGGTTGACACTTACATACTTCACGATTCTAAGGTAGCGCTATAACCTTTGCTGCGTGCATCCCAAGACCAACTAGTGCTTGTAATAAGAGAGCTACATCATCAACTTGCAGATAAAAGAGACGACGTCACTTTTAAGTAGCTTCCAGATCACTGTGACATCGCGGGTAACGAACATGCCGATGAAACTGCTTGAACTGATCACGAAGAGGGCGTGCAGAAACCAATCCCAATGTCAAGAACAGATGCAGCAACAGAGCTTGGCATTCACGCGCGTGATGCCTTATGGTCCACGTGGAACGGTCCACGTGGAATATTCCAGGTTTCTCGCCTGCCCATCTGCATCGCCTGGACCAATCTCTCCGACACGGCATCTCATGTGGACGATCGGGACAACTATTTTCTGCCAAGCGTATCTTTTACGAATTCGTTTTCCTGCCGCATCAGAATGGCGCCGGCGCTAGCTGCGACGATTGCGTTTGGTCCTTGCTATCGTCCTCTCTGCAACACGCCTCGACGGTTGACAGCATTCGGCGCAGACGATCTCGTAATGCCGCTTATACGCTCGTCACACCACAAAGCGACAAAGGCGCTTCTGACGTTCCTACGCTCAAGAGACCTAGTTGAATGATTATAACACTCCCGCGTGCTGGAAAAATCGAAAGGAAGCACAGATGCATCGCACACCAATTATACGTGGCATTGTGTACAAATGAACAGAACTGTATGTCCTCTTTTTCTCGACAAATCCGATAACCATTAAATATCAGAAGGAACAGAAACGGAACAGAAACGGAACGGAAACGCTCGTGGATGACAGACATGCACACAGCAGTCCACTATACTCCCACGCACCTTTTCGTTTATTAAGTCTACGACCTCTTCTGACACCGTATGACTGTGTTGAGAGGTTTTCTAGGTATGTGCACGAGTCACTTGGCTCTCCTCTCCATCCGTCGTTGAGTTCTCACATTCCCTTGCTCCCGCAAAGGGTCGCCAACCATAATTTTCCCCGTTTAAGCCCCCGGCTTTTTCTCTCCACTCCCTCTTTCCTCACACACCCTTTACCAAACAGCGCCGCATGCAGGCTACCGCAATGTTCGGAGTTACCGCTGGCTCACACGTTCGCTGCTGAAGGGAAAAACGGCCTCGTCACCCCTTTGTTGCAATCCAGGACCCACCACAGAACCGCGTCCCTGTAATAACGAAGAAGAGTCGTAAACTGTAGCACGCGGGGAACAAACGTTGAAGGGTGAGCAGACGATGGCAAATAAACAGAGGAAAGAAGAACGTTTGGTGGGCCACCGGTCGCTGGAAATGTTGACACCGCTAAGGCCATTGCTCCGTGCTTAATCGCTGTGCGGTCCACTTGAAATACCGGCAAACGACGACATGCGTTTGGGGTCGCTGATCGCGGCCCCCCAAAGCATTCCAGCCTTCTCTGTCACTCTTACGAAAATAAAAGAAGAAGAAAACACGCATCGGAAATAATTTTCGATGTTCAAATACCGTACGCATACCTACCTGTCTAAGTGTTGAACAGGCAAACCAAAAGCACGCATGTTGCGTTGAATTGTTTGGATGTATGGTTGCTTAATCTGGCATAGCCCTGTCATATCTCACAGCGGCGACAAACGCTACAGTGCCTAATACACGGTCTACATGTAGTACTTCTGCAGAGTCACATTATACAGAAACGCGCCGACGGCATAACAAAATGTGTTGATGTGCCCATGTTCTTCACCATCGTAAATGCGGCATATGCACTAACGAAAAAGCGGATCTAGTTGCCTGCAGAGACCTACATTTAAGAAATTCCCCGGCTAATATAGTTTACGAAATATGACGCATCATCTATTGCAAGCAAATATGCCCACACGGAAAGGGATCGCCTGTCGATTCCACATGCATTTCTCAAAAGGACACACTGTTCGGCTAGTTGGCACGACGTCATGTACAGTTCAGCGCGTACCACGCACGGACGTAGACAGAAATGAACTGTGTCCCGTTATTTCTGTCTATACGTCTGTGCGTGGTTCCCGCTGAAGTGTACATGATCCAATTCTCCACTCAATAGACCCTGTCCTAAAATCAAGACTTGCACATCAGCTTCGCCGCCACCTTGAGACAAATGTATCATCAGCTTCGTCTGAACGCCACATTCCCCAATAGCACCAATAGCAGCAGCATCACATGTACCACCGTTTTGGAATGACCACTAACCTATATTGAGATAACTGTGGGGCATTGGAACCTGTGGAACACATTTTGTTGGAATGTCCAGGTTAAAGAAATGAGAGATCTTGTTATATGAGTAGAATGGGCTCTGCTTCCCAAGAACCACTAAATCTGGAAAAATACTAAGTCATATGCCTTCTCCTTCAAAGCAATGGCAATGTTTAAAATTTATTTTCATGTTCCTTGAATACATTTTATATTCCATGACAAGCTCTAGCCTGCTTGCATCAACACCATCAGCTTTGTCTCACTTGAACTATACCATGATCTTAAATTTTCATGCTTTTTTTTTCTCTTTCCCCGCCCCCCTCCTCCCAGGGCCATTCTGTCTCCGATCCTCTTCACTATGCCGCCCGCTTGGGACCAACACTGTATCGAAAGTACGCGGGTACAATTAATCCTGTGCGCAGATCTTGAGGCCTGCAAAGCCATGGTTGTCGGATCCAAACGCAAGCACAAAACAGACGCTCCTGAGATATCCGCGCGATGTACACGAGAGCTCCTGGACAAAAACCCACGAGCATTAGTTGGCTTATGTAGCAGTACAGGCTTTAGAAGTATGGAAGCCTCTAAACCCATCTACACCCAAATAGTTTCGCTCCATAACTGCAAATAATATCAATAGCAATATTATATTAATTGTGGAATGACAAACTATTGCTGGCAACGCTAACCGCAATGCAGTGTTTGCCGCTACGGTGCTGAGAACAGCGTCTGTTTTGCTATGGTACGTAAGCATTCGTGTTTCGATGACCGAAAATGCAACGATATTTAATTTAATTTTATTTGCACTTGTCAACGCAGAGCGATGACAATGAGTCATACATGCTGACTATAGAGATCGGAGTGAATGCTCTACGCCGCTATGCGCCCGGTTCCAAGTCACTATACTTATTCTAGGGGTTTTCTTTTACTCCCCCGTACCCCTCCCCTCGTGTAGGGTAGCACACTAGACAAAGTTTGGTAGCCTCCCTTCTCTCTCTCTCTCCTTTGTTGTGTACGCATGTTTCCAGGGCAACTTTTCTCGCTCTCTCTCTCTCTCATCTTTCTATTCCCCCTCCGGTTGTGTGGCGCTGACTTCCAGACGCTTTTCCGGTCAACCTCTCTTCCTTTCTTCATACTCTCTCTCTTCTTTTTTGACGTGAGAAGAAGGCGCAAAGACGCACTACTATTCGCACACGATGTCAGAAGTGTTCGATGGTCCAAATAAATGGGTTTTTTTTCTCTCTCTCATTGAGGAAGGAAGTATAACGCACTTCCTTGAGGTAAGTAAACAGTCAATAAAAAATATAAAGAATTTATTTCTTTTTCGTTTCTTCATGTTTTCCTTCGTTCTTTCTTTCTTTCTTTTTTTCAAATTTGACATAGCGTGAGGCCACGCCTATCGTCAGTCAGATCAAACAACAGGTTGAAGGTCGATACATTGCTGGTAGTGCTCCAAGATGAACAAAACGACAAAATCTTTTTTCCTGTTTTGCTGCGACAGCAGTAGTGAGTAGATAAATAGTTATCCAAACTTGACGTCTGTAACGATGTCGGGCCACAACACTGCGTTCGTAGTGGATCTGGGTAGACTGCGGTGGTTAGGTGTAAAAGCGAAAACCACTTAGCGTTTTCACTCACGCTAACGCAGAAGTATTTGCATTACACTCATAAAAAAGTTAGTAATTACTACTTAGTTGTCACACTATTTACTACCTCTATATAACTGCAGTTGGTAAGGGTAAAGCTAGTAACACTACCGACTAAACAAGGTAATCGCTTTTACTAATTGTTCTCAGCTACCAATTTCAAACGCAGTAAGCACCACCGGATACAAAGTTACTAACCTATATTACACATACCATGTGTCCCACGTAACTTGGGCCGAAATATAAAAGTATGCAAGTGCCACGCAGCTGGACAGAACTAAAGTAATGTTGTTTGCGTCGCTTGGAGCAATTCAGACTATTTTTTGTATATCGCTTAATTACATAATCAGATATTATTAATTAATGGATTGCTCAAATAATACAGTCAGAGCAAGAGTGCCGCTGAGACAATTGTAGACCATTCTAAAAGATTTCCGATCCAGCTTTCTGTTGCTCAATACGTGTTGTATCAAAGTTTTGTCCAAGCTGGCAAGAAACCTCACTTGAAGATCCCACTTTTCGGTCCAAGCAATATATCAACGGAGCAAGTGCTCGTATATATATCCCAAGACCGTTTCGTCTTGCTGGGGTTTAAGGAAACTTGAACGTGTTCGAGTTGAATAAACGTGAGTTGAACGTGTCTGTGCGTGTATTTGTGCCAGTTTGCATGCGTTTTGGATGTGTTTCATTTCAACAGTGACGGAATAAGACATTTTGGGGCCCGGGGCTAAATTTGCCTCATGGCCAGTTATAGTTTAGTAGTGAGGAGAGATTATGATGATGATGGCTATCAGATCGGTTAGGTTGCCAAACATTTAGACTGTTAAATGTTTGACCTGTGGTTTTCAAGTTCAGGCTGACGTAAAAAGTTACATGCGTATGAACATACGCACGAGGGCATCTTGCATCTTTATCTTACGTTTGCAACGCTTCCACTCTGAGAAAACGTGTTTCTTTGCTTCTCTTAGTTTGTTTGTTTGTTTTGTTAATGCTTATTTTCTACCGGGCACTTCACTATCATTTAACCTTCAAGTAAGTCTCAAATCAACGAACTGCTCCATCGTCATTACTCGGGAATAAGAGCACCGCTTTTTGTATGACTAAAACCTTTGTCGCCTTACATGTACACTTTAAATCGATCTGCATACGTATGTGGCATGCAATCTACGCGAGTGTGTCATACGACGTTCCCTGGTGGGCGTGTTACAACTTTTCCGACGGAGCACTGGTAACTTGCTCCTTAAAATTGTTGACGGGCGCGCCAAGAAAACATTTTACCTGTGTGTGCGTGTGTGTGTGTGTGTGTGTGTGTGTGTGTGTGTTGTGTGTGTGTGTGTGTGTGTGTGGTGTGTGTGTGTGTGTGTGTGTGCGTGTGTGTGCGTGTGTGTGCGTGTGTGTGCGTGTGTGTGCGTGTGGTGTGCGTGTGCGTGTGCGTGTGTGTGTGTGTGCGCGTGTGCGTGTGCGTGTGCGTGCGCGTGTGCGTGTGCGTGTGCGTGCGTGTGCGTGCGCGTGCGTGTGCGTGTGCGTGTGCGTGTGCGTGCGCGTGCGCGTGTGCGTGTGTGCGTGTGTGCGTGTGTGCGTGTGCGTGCGTGCGTGCGTGCGTGCGTGCGTGCGTGCGTGCGTGCGTAGCATCCCTTCATCTCGTTGGTTAGTGAAGTACAGCACAGCCATTCCAGAGCCATGACTGTGAGCGCGACTCAATGTCGGCGGCGCTCGAGTGGACGAGGTGAGTGTCAGTACGAGTGGGTGCGTATCAGAATGAAATATAGGGCACTGAGTGTCGGTGAGTGTGTAGTTTAATTTTGCCGTGGTATGCGCATACCTGTACTGAACCGTACCTGGAACGCCGTTAATGAATGTCATGTTACACGTGTCACGTATCCTTTTTTTTTTTTCTTGTTTCTTGGCTGATATGGAGAACATGCTTCCAAGAAAGCACAATAATGTCCGGTGCTGCAACCTACTGCAAGGTATCGCGTCCATGCGTAGCTGGGATAGCACTGTTAAAATAATTCGAAACTGAGCATTAAAATAATGGCACTCTCTGCGTACAGGAAACGTCGACGTTAGCCGCTATAGTCTCTTTTCCCGCACCTAAATGCTGTCGATCTTACTGTCCTGCAGTTATTCTGAGCGCCAAATTTATCGCCCTGAATTCTGGGCTGTGCTGCGCATTAAACAGCGTACAATCTCTACGTACCTCTGTAGTCGATCTCGCTAATATGCCAGAATGCTGCGTTCCAGAGAATTAACTTGTGTCAAGTCGTGCCTGCTCCCTGGATTCAATGACCGTTGGAGACAAGTCTTGGCAGAAGCGGTACACTCGTGTCGCCATTTGTTTTTGTTCGTTTCTATTCAAAACCAAATCAAATTAATGATTAGATTTCACGTTTAAAGGTAAAAGACGGGCTATAAGAAACGCCGCAGTGGAAGCTACGGAAAATCAGTGTTGGCGGTAAAGCCTTACAAGTAACGGCGTTACTGCTTAGCGTTATTTTTTGTTATGTTTTAGTAACTTAGTAACGCGCTTGCTATCTTTTATAACCTATAACGGGTAGCGTACGTACGTTCATTTTGTTTCAGTAACGTGTAGGATCACGTTACGAGTTACTTTCTATCCCGGTATATCAACTTTATAAATTCTTCTGGGTTTCTGCGACGAATCGCTGTCTAAAATTTCTGAGCATGGATTAAAATAAAGTAGCGTGCCTTATACTTTTTTTGGTAGCGGTAACGGTAACGCATTACCTTAATTTGTAGGTAACGTAGGGCGGTAACAGGTTTCTTTGATTTGAACGTGACGAGTATAAGGTATATCGCTACATTTTTTTCCTGTAACGCCTACAACGTTGCTTCCGATTAATTTCGACCCCCTGAGTTTTTTTAATGCGCATTTAAATCTAAGTACACTGGTGCTTGTATTCCACCCCATCGAAACGCAGCCGTTGCTGCCCGGAATCGAACCCGCGACCTCGTGCTCAGTTATACGTAGGTGTGCGTATATTGTCACGTGGTTAGTCACAGTGAACACACGTGACAATATTGAAGAGCGGACGTCCTGAAATTCTGTGACTGCACGCATGGATGTTTCATTTAACACTAGTCAACGCTGTGTACGAAAGAAAACCTCTGCACAGCTCTGCTCTGCTCTGGCAAAGGTCAACTGGAACATCACTTTCCCACACGTTTTGAGGACGTAATTCTCTAAACTGGGGCTAAGCACAGAGTTTCTACTAAATGCATTTGGCTTCATAACTGCTCGGCTACCATTTTGTATCTAATACGTGCTCCCTAAAGTTAATAATTACAAAGCAAATTAGTGAAAATGCATTGCTTGACTATCATCACAATGCGATTCATAGTGCAAGTAGGGTTTCTCTCTTCGAGCAGCCTAGCTGATGAGATTTGTTACCTGCCACCGGGCGATCTTTACTGTGCGTTTTTAGTTACAAAGATGGCTAAACTGGCACAAGAAACTGTGATTTTCGGGTCTCATGGGTAGTTTGCATTCAGTTCTAATGATCTATTACTGTAGTTATCATGATTG
Source organism: Dermacentor silvarum (assembly GCF_013339745.2). NCBI lineage: Eukaryota > Metazoa > Arthropoda > Arachnida > Ixodida > Ixodidae > Dermacentor > Dermacentor silvarum. The sequence continues at coordinate 247,043,718 of NC_051155.1, forward strand.
TAAAATCCGTGGTGAGTGTCCACTCGCAGACTTGCCGCAGCATGCGGTTTATCTACACGCGCTATCATTTCGGCATTTTCCCCCATAGTATTCCGGTTTGTGCAACGTACCTCGTGGCACCATCTCTCGGCCGTTATGCGCGTGAGGCCGCGTAACCAAATGCCTACGTAGAATACTCTAATAATGAGTAAGCTCGCATGAAGAATCGCAATTCAAGCGCGCTCATGCTTTTACGAGCAACAACCTTGCCGCTTCATTTAGGCATATTCCTCGTTTTGAAAACTTGCGACTTTACAGCCAAATACAGCCATTTTCAAAGACAGATGAAAATTGAGCCTACGTGAGGCCTCTTATTAATGAAGTCCTTCAATTGGTATCATTTATTTATTTATTTATTTATTTATTTATTTATTTATTTATTATTTATTTATTTATTTATTTATTTATTTATTTATTTATTATTTATTTATTTATTTATTTATTTATTTATTTATTTATTTTGTGTGGCAGAACAGAGATAAATGGCGTAGCCTAGGTGCTGTGTACCTAGGCTACGCCATTCTCTCTACAGCTACTGATTTATAAAAGAACATGTTCTTTCACTGATAGTGTTAGCACTCTGGAAGAGAATATCAATTGATTTCTGGTCTGTGAGCGCATCAAGTTAATTTTGATGAAAATCATGTCTTGACTCACGCTGTCTCAAAGAACCAACTCCGGTGAACCTCTTCGCAACCGCTCCGAACATACTAGCACAGAGCAGAGACGTCCACTATACTAGGACGGTTTGTTTTGTGCGCTTTAATGCAAACAAACTAACACTCTATGTTGTTTGTTTGGCACACAATACCTTGTGCAGTTGATCGGTTACAGGCAGCAGAATGCGACACGAGGGAAATAGTTCTCGAAGATGTCATAGAGCTTTCCGAGCAAGAGCATACATAGCTCTCAATGTTGAAAGCTGCAGGCCAACCTCAGATATATGAAGCAGAAGTGCACCTACAATAAATGAACTTGATATGGGGTTCAACGTTACAAAGCAAAACAAGGGCCAGGTGAAAGGCTCCGGATGAATTACAGACACCTAAGCTTCTCTAACGTGCATCGAGGTATTTTGCAATCTTCTTCGATCAGGATGCGGCCACAGTGACCGGCCACCGAACCTCGCAAAATCAGCTTAAGCGTCACAGCCACTGAGCAACCACTGCAGGGACCAGAGGCGAACAAAGGCACGCTGATGAAGGATATGAAGAGCGCGTTAAATGACGAATCTGCTTCACACGCTTGCGCACGCAGACACACTGCCACATATCTGTCAGGAAATCGAGAAGCCCGTAGCAGCGGGTTCTATAGCAGCAGTGACATCTCTTGTAAGACAACGTAGCCGGCGGTCGGAAATTGATCCTAAAGCATCGACTTTCTAGGCAGTCCACGCTGAAATTACAAGCTATGGTTCAGGCGTAACGCATCTCGTGGTTTTGCGCACAGAGTGGAGGTAAGACGAACACGAGCTAAGCTATCTGACACGATACACGGATGCGCGTATACCATAGCGATACAGCTTCCTCTCCGCTCGAAGCAAAGCGAAAGACAAGCCGGACGCCCGACTCGTGAACGATGTACTTGCGGCGTGGGGTTCGCACAAGGCTGGCGGTTTCGGCAAGTGGGTTTTATACCATGACGTTTAATGACTTGAGATCAGTGCAACACAGTTGCAACAATGAACGATACAATAGCACAGAGTCACGAAGTACGAAATCAAAAGGGCCCGTTGAACAATAGAGGAGAAGGGGGGGGGGGGGGGGGGGGACACAAAGGAAAGGAAGGGAGCTTTACCAGACAACTATATAGGAAAATGGCTGCGGCTTAGCTCAGCTTACCCTGGATATGCAAAGCGAAAGCTTGGTTTATCCTTGTTAAGTTTTGGTTTCACTTGGTTAACGTTTGATTTAGCTGTAATTATTACACTTGGGTATACACTCATCGTTAAGCCAGGTATAAATTATAAGCTGACAAGTCCAAGCGTTTTGCGAGCCGAATGGCTCGCTCTTCCTCGGTCTCTGGGTGCTAGGATCGCGCGCTTGGCATTCCGGACCCTCTCCGGTGAAGCAGCTGGCCGGGCGATATCCGCGGGGTGGTCAGACACCGCTTGCCGACGACGGCTCAAAGCCTCCCGCTTCCGCGTAACGCTCAGAGACGACGGCCCGGCCTCGCTCTCATCCATGGCTAGCGCGGCGTTCCTCTTAGCCAGGCAGGCGGTGAGTCACGTGGTCAGGTGGCGACACAGCTGCAGAGAGCGCATGCGCCAAGCCGGCGGCGGCGGACCTCGGCGCGGCGAATCACGTGATGCGTTGCCAAGGCTACGGCGCCGCTGCGGTCAAATGAAGGTCAAATTGCTAGCGACGGCTAAACTCGGCTCGACTAGGTTAGTAAAGCTTTCGCTTTAATAAAATTCACAAGCGTGGCTAACGCCAAGAAAACGTCATGGAACACCAAATTGCTCACGTTTTTATTACCAACTTCATGAGTTTTTGCACTTCATGACCTCCGTGCTTTGGTGTCGCTCATTGCTGCAATACTGTTGTGCAGACCCGCCGTGGTGGCGTAGTGGCTTTGGCGTTGCGCTGCTAAGCCCGAGTGCGCGGGATCGAATTCCGGCCGCGGCCGCATTTCGATGGAGGCGAAATCCAAAACGAAAAAAAAAAAAAAACCGTGTACCATCTATTGGGTGCACGCTAAAAAACCCCAGGTGGTCAAAGTTAATACTCCACGACGGCGTGCCTCATAATCAGACAGTGGTTCTGGCAAGAAAACACCCGAGAATTTTATTTTAAAGTTTTGCGCTAATGCCGAAACGTCGTGGGGCATCAGTGTAAAAAACGTTTGCACCCTTCGGGTAGTATCGTGTCCCCAAACAATAATTGTCACCTGTCTTGCTTGCGTTTCCATGAGAATTCTGAGCTCGCAACTTTCCTGTCAAGAATAATGCGCATGCCGTTCGTGACCTGAAAGTACGGGACACCCAGCTTTAAATAATGGAAAGACGCGCAAATTAGATGATGATTATTGTTGTGGGACGCGATAAGCCCTAAAGACTGTAAACGATTTTTAGTGTGCTCGCGTTTTGTGAAACATGAAAGCTTCAGAGTGCGTTTGTAGAATGCCGGGATCTGGCTGTGCTCTACAACAAACTTCAAGGACAACTGATTGATTGATTTATTCAATCAGAATTAATTTCTTCATTCTTTGAAAGAAATGAATAATCGTCAGTGCATCACATTCAGGGATCAATTGCACTTTCCTGTAGAGATAGTTGCAAAAGTCATTTAGGCTCGAACTGAATCATACAAGAGTTTGTTGTAGAACACAGACTTCTATACAGATCCCGACGTTCTACAAACGTAGTGAGGGGTCTCTCACACAGCTCAGGCGTGGAAAGGCAAGTACGAAAACCAGCTGTGGAAGTTCGCTTGAAGGAGTTTGGAGAGGTAGCACTTGCATAGTGGTGCTGATTTAGACGTCACAAATGGAGTCAATTGTGACCCCTTTCATTCTAGACGCTTCACGCATCGCAATGCATGGCGAGCACAATCCCGGTGCGCGCTCACACTACCGGTTTCTAGCGCCAATGTGGAAAATGCATTTTCTATGTTAAGAGGGATTATAATAGACAGGATCGTGCTACCATCACTGACATGAACCTTGTTAAGTATTCCTGTATCTGCTGCAACAAGCTCTAATGCACACTGTATGATCGTGTTTGTGTTGACCCACCGCCGTTGTAAGTATTTCACCCGAATAAAGTTACTTTTAGCATTCTCGATGCGTTTCTGTGTGGCTGGTGTCCCTGTTCTGTCCCTGGCTGGTGTCCGTGTTATAACACGCGGCCATGCAAAACCCGAAAAATAAACTCCAAATTTCGCATAATAAAAGAAACGAACTTAACGCCAATAAACACGAAATTTTTGAAAAAGGAATAAACGAAGAAAAGCACCCGCCGAATTTTGTCAAAAATAAACACCGAAAACGCGCAACCCTAGCTCCAGCCTGCTCTGCACTGGGGTAAAGTGAAGGGGAGCGAAAGTACATTGGTGAACGACGATATGGAGAGCGCAAGGTGTGGCTGCGTATGCATACTTTACACAACGACTTTACTAAAAGCCGCTTGTGCAGTCTCATGGCAAGCAGAAACGTTTTACACAATTACTGTAGAGGGAACTGTGGCCTGCGGGAGCTGCTAGCAGTGCATGCCAGCACGGGAATGATTATGGGTATAGTACATGCCTAAACTTCGTCCTTAATTCTGGCTTTAAACTGCTTCGTGACTTTGCAAACTGATCATTTGCGTGAAAGTACTGCCTTATAAATAATTAAGCAAGCATTCTCAAAATTGTCCGACGGCAGGATTCAAACACTTTAGAACAGAAGCCCGATATTGAAACAATTACGCCAACAAGCGGAACCACTGCGATTAGCTGCGATTATGCGCCCTTGCAGAATCTTATTACCTTCTGAATTAAAAATATATATAAATTGCTTTAATATTTAGTTCAATTTAAGCCCAGATAAAGCGTAATAGACGAAGCCACAATAACGTCTGAAGCCCCAAGCACGAAGATTAGACAAATTCCATGGTGGCTGAACGATCGCAGTGCCAGAATTCCTTCTAGTAGTAATTGTAGAAAACTGATAGAAACGACAATAACGCTTTCGAACTGCCTGCCTTGCAGTTTCGCTATATCAGACCATGGGGCGATAACAGCCGTAGCCACCGAGCCGCCGTGGAACGTCGTTTCATCGAAACGAAATCTCGCCTTTCTGCCGACATCAGAAGAACAAAAAAAATAATAATAATAATAAATCGGTGCTGCGGTGCGGTCTTTGCTGGAAAACTGCATATGAAACTCTTTAATCATTGCAATGCACTGGCTCAGTTCTATATGCTACGAGGGTGTTACACAGGGTAACGAAAGCTTAACTATATTCACTGAAGCAAGTAAGCACTCATAATTATTGCGCCTGGTATAAATAGCTTCTCTGAGAATGCTTTGATGTTCTGCAGTATTTGGAAGAGTACAACGCGTATAAATGCCGTCACCTACATGCCAGTGTTTGTTCCGCGAAGGTGAAATGAGAATATCTGCTAATTGCGTATAAAGGTGTCGATGCCTCACGAAAGCCCAAGTCAAGTCAATTTCAAGTCAATTCATTTCAGCATTTCTTTTGTACAAAAACTGGAAAATGCTAGGACAAGCTCAAAAAGCTGCTAAGCTGCAGTTTGACTGGGCGCTTGTCCCATTGCAAGGCAGAAACAACAGCCAGAAAAAAATTCACTTGAGCGACTAAAACAATATATATATATATATATATATATATATATATATATATATATATATATATATATATATTTAAAGATTTCAAATGGCCACGTAAAAAAAAGCAAAGCACATCATATGAAATACTCAAAAATGTGTAGGCCACTGCTCTGTTATAGTATACGCCACTGTAGGATATGCCATGAACACACAGAACAGTAGCCGACAGAAAACGCAAAGCACGTCCCATAAAATACTTAGAAACCTCATTACAGAAGCAATAACAGTGAGCGTTTACAATGAAACCTTTAAAAAAAACATTCACAGAATGACCGGTGAATCATTACGAAATGTGTATTCCTGGGAGCGGGGCATATATACATGTAATGCGCGCATTTAAATGAGGTGTGACATGTGTCCACGCCACTCTTGGGCCGCCCACGAATCGAGGACACTGATGAAGGGGTCGACGGCACTGCCATCGTTTCTTGACATAACAGGCTTCATTTTTTTTAAGTCAAACTCTTCCTCGGGGATTCACATCAGCATTCTAAGTGCACATTTAGTTGTCATTAAAGCCATAAGCGATTGTTGATAGTGCTCAAAATGGCTAGGACGCTTATTTATTAACGCAATACATGCACCGTTTTATCAAGCATTGGAGAAGAAAGCCAGGGCGTGGTTATTACACGAATGAAAATTTCTTTTTGCTCAGTACATCCTTATGTCTCCTAGAGAGAGACATGAGAAAGGGGAAATGCAGGGAAGTGAACTAGAGGGGACTCTGGTTAACTTGAACTCTCGATAATTGAACTCTCTGTAGTTAGATTAGATTAATTAACGAACTTTTGAATTGAGGGCGAGAATTCTGATAGAAAAGTAATAATTGTGTTTGCGAACACTCGATTCAGTTGTTTTCAGTGGGCTGTGTCTCGCCTAATTATTTTTTCGGCATTATAAATAAAACGTGCGAAACAGGAATATAGACACATGATTACGCATCCGCGCGCCGAAACACTAGCGGTGTAGGCATTACTCGGAAGAATTAATTTTGCTCAATGCCTTTGTCCTCCTCCTCAATGCCGCTGCGCACAGCATGGGCTCCGCGCTTCAGGAGGAAAATGCAGCTCGCAGTTCGCGGTGACCAAGGCCAATACCGATGCCTCGCAACTTTCACGTAGCAGCCAAGCGCCAGGCATGCAGCAGAGTTAATTCTTGCGACTAAAGGAAGTACATATTTATATATATATATATATATATATATGAAGCATAGAATCACAGGAGCCGGCACAGAAATAGTTCAAAGAATAGAAGCACGTAGGACAAAAATAATAGGACTTTATACTGACGTTTCGGCCGGGGTGCGGCCTTCAGCAAGAATATATATATATATATATATATATATATATATATATATATATATATATATATATATATATATATATATATATAACGGTGCACAGATGGTCCGTGCATGAAAGAAGAGAAAGACGAAGATTAAAGGAGTGTTCGGGCGACCATGTTGTTTGATTATTTTGATTATTCACCTTTACCCCTTTGTTCGTTGTTAGGTGTATGTTTTATTTTATCCAGTGTGGCCAATCCCCCTCGTGGGTACGAGCCATGTTTTGAGGCAACAACAACACCATGTCGTTCTACGTCCGCAACCTCCTTCTCGCGTCACACAAGTCGACAGGATGAAGACCTTGCAGCCACCTCATCAGCCACGCATCAACATGCAAATCTTCCATGCCACGCTGTGAATCCCGAGCGCACAGCTCCCCCAACGACACCGACCAGCATCATGACCACATCACCGCAACCCTTGGACATACCCAAGTACACCGGATCAGTGGACGATGGGCCCGTGGAAGATTGGTTCCACCTTTTCGAGCTCCACGCATCCGCTGCATCCTGGTCGGAACGGGAAGAGGGTCGCCAGCTTCGATGAATACCTGACAGGTGAGGCATTTCGCTTCTACCTGACCCACATGTTTGAATATAAAGAATCATGGAAAGAAATCAAAGAAGAGATGATCAATCGATTTAAAGTATGCGCTGCAGACTTGCTCATTATCCAACAGCTGGAGAAGTCGCAACTGGGTCGCTGTAGTTACCCGCAGTCTCCACGTAGCTGCCGTCATCAATGCCAACCAAAGCCACGCATGACTCGATCATCCACAATTTCCTCAAGTAGTGGTCCTCCCGAAAAGACGAAAGAAAATCGCAAGCCTACCATGATTTCACCACTCACAATGGACATAGTAAAGCCTCCGTTCGCTGAGCGAAATCCAAGTCGCTTCGCTTCAAGACCAAACCTTCCACCAGGTTTCAGTGCCGTGCAGGAGTCGCGAATATGTGCGTCTTCATTATGCTATCGTACTCCTGCCATCGCGAATCCATCAGATGCGTTCACTGCGTCTTATACGTGCGACCCGCCGCCTGGTTTCCAGTCACGCCAGTCCTTTATGACGCTCACACCGCAGCCCGTGCTTCACAGAATTGCTTCGTTCGCGCATGACACATCGAATTTTCCAGAGTCGGACCTATCACTGGAAGCGCGTGGTGAAGTCACGTCTACAGCCACATCATCCAATGATAGAGCATCCAGGATTCCAAGCTCCATCAATTCAGACTACGGTACCGTTCACACCGGTCAAGCAAAGAGCGCTGCTATTAATTCCAGCGGTGACGTGAAACAGACTGCCTTCCCGCCAAGAGTACAGAAGGAAACCACCACGAGCGTGTCCCCTTTTCACGAAGAAGACAACACTCTTTCAGCAGCAACGGATGAGCCATGTACATTTGGAGACCAAATCACTTCGCAACAAATAAACTTTCTTCCGCGTACAACACCCAAAGCAACCGCTGCCACTGCAGAAGCGTCGCAAACCTTAAGCGTCACACTCTGCCATAATACAACAGCACCCATTCATCATGTCGTCGCTGCAGCCTCAGAAGAGCCTTCTGTGGAGCCTGACACAATCCTTCTGCCACCAGACAAGTCTCCCACAAGCGAGCAATGCACCAGCTACCCACAGAATACCACGTTGGTTTGCAAAACAAATCAAAGGACAAATGTGCAGGAAAGACTACCCCAGCAGCTCCCGCATAAACATCAAAAAGATCAACATCAACTCCATCAACAACTTCAGCGGCCCCGACGACGGCTTCGACATAATCTACGACGAAGAGCATCACCGAAAACCCAGATACAACAAGAAAGGCGTGAACGCGCAAGCCAGCTAAACCCAAGGCGAACCCAACTAGGTCGTGCCCCAAGAAACGAAGATCACCAAAAATCTTTACAGCATGACCAGTCAAGATTGCGCCTATTGCGGGGACAATCGCGACGACACCGCATGCGACGGCGAAAAGGACGGGTGCCATTTTCTCGCCTCAGCCACCTCGAACAACGAGCAGTCATTTCAGAAAGCGCGTATCTGCAACCATCAGAAACGAGGAAATGCACGAGCCAACGGTACCTCTCACGTGCGCGCAATATCCTCAAGGAAACTCACAACGTGCATCCTTTCATCCGCACTAGTTTGAAAAGCAACCACCGTTCCTGGTACTTCAAGGCGCTTGAACTGTACGCACTTGCATCAGGAGGCGAACGTGAACTACGAGCAGTGTTTACGAGCTACGGCGCATGCAGACGTCGTCCAGAACACAAGTCAGCCTCGTCCACCAGAACCATGCGAAAAGTTACCGGACAGCTACGCTTTTCTATGAAGTTGATGTGGTTGAAGAACTATATTGGGACAATGGACTAACTGCGCATTTTTTGTTTTCATTTATCAGCGTCCTCTTGCTTCCGCATATGTTTGTTGCTCGCGCTCTCTTGGGGGGAGGGGGAACGTGTAACGGTGCACAGATGGTCCGTGCATGAAAGGAGAAAAAGACGAAGATTAAAGGAGTGTTCGGGCGACCATGTTTGTCTCCGTCCGCAACCTCCTGCTCGCGTCATATATATATACCCTTACATGTAACAGCCGGCTTCTTTGCCGCTTACCTACAGAGGGTGAGCGTCATGAAATAAGGAGCACGCAAGCAAACAGTGTATTCAGTAACAGTCGCAGCTTGTGTTTTGATTACGTAACAATATGGTCTTACTGCGGGTGAAAGCCTTTTCTGAAGTAAAGAATGGCTTTGCAATTGGTTTTCAGATGCTTTAAGCAGGCATCAATGCACATTTGATGCTATTCGGATACTTTTCACTGTATTCTTTATCGACACGATTCTCTAAGAAGATATGCCTTTTTTTTTCTCCCCCCTTTTTATTACCAATGCTTCAATGAAGAAATATTTCCTGTTTTTTGTCTTCAAAAGAACCTTTAGTACCTGCGCTGCAATTGGGAGAGCTGCCTCCAGAAAAGGCATGTCACTGCTTTTTTCAAATAAACTCAGGCTCGCAAGTTAAACCTTTTAGCATGCATCTGCAGGAAGTGCTTTTTATTTGTACTTTAATAAGATGAATGAATGAACAAATTAAAGTTTTATTTAGTGGAAATATATGAAATAGTCTGCGCAACAGTTGAGCGCCTCTGCAGCATACGCACTCTTTTAACGGTGTCGTTGCTGAGGAGCAACGACCGTGGTATGCCGTGCAGCTGCGGACGGCGACGTGTACACGCGCACTATACGTTCACGTGTGCTCTGAATTGGGTCAGTGTAACTGCGCCCTCCAGAGAGCGTTAATGTAGTGGCAGAAGTGACATGACATTTTATGGAGCTGGAAGGGACGGGCATGCCTCTTCCCCGCTTCCTCTTCGTTACTTCGCGCAGGCTTCGTGCCGCACGTGTGGTTGTACACCTGCGTTTTCGAGCACACTATTGTTTTTTATAGTTACAATGGCGACCACATTCGTAATATCGTTGAGGTGACACGAATCTTTTTTTTCTTTTTCTTCTTTCTGGAGTTTTACGTGCCAAAACCTAGTTCTGATTAGGAGGCACGCCGTAGTGGAGGGCTACGGATTAATTTTTACCACCTGGGGTTCTTTAACGTGCACACCAACGCAAGCACACGGGCGTTTTTGCATTTCGCCTCCATCGAAATACGGCCGCCTCGGCCGGGATTCGATCCCGCGACCTCGTGCTCAGCAGCGCAACGCCTTAGCTAAGTGAGCCACCGCGCGGGTATGACACGAATCTAACGGGAAGAGTGTGTTTGCGTAAATGAGCCAACCGTGTCCCTATGGCAAAATAAGTGATATTCTTGGAAGGTGCTGGCATGCGCGCGTGGTGATCGCGATGCCATGTATAGTAGGATACTCAGGTATGTTGCCTGCAGGTATTGCCTTAACACCGGGGCACATTTCTGTACTGACGAGTCTAGGCTCCCAGGACCTTTGCGATTGTCAGGTTAAGTGAAAGTGCATCGAGGAGTGTGACGTTGTTCATCAAAGTGGGAGAAGCGGCAGAGGAAACTCGAGAAAGATATTTAATGGATCCTGGTGACGTTTGCCTGGAAACATGCCTAGCATGCTTCTGCAGATGGATAGGATGAAAAACGAAATGGTGTGTACAGTTCACAACAAGGATACACAACGTACACAGAACACAGCACTTAACACTCGGCCTGAGGTGTCTCATTGAGACCAGCGTCTCTAAAAAACACAAAGGTGCCTTTGTAGTGCGAAATGCACAGGGAGCGCTAGTGCATAGCCAAGGACGTGTCTTATAGTTCTAGCTGATGACAGTGGTGAATATTGAGTACGGTCATTAAGGCCGTTCCGTGTAGTGTGCATAGCCCGCAAGCACAGATTAGGTGGGCTACATCTTCCGGCGCTTTGCACGCAGCTACACAGTGGCGACCTTCTCCGTTTCAGTACAAATAGGAAATACTTTGTGTTTGCCGCGTTTAGACGTTCTTGGCGTAGTCGTGCCCTGTCGCGCCTGTTAAGGCCACATGGCATGCGAAGCTCGCACTTAGGATAATGGGTGCGAATAAGTCCGTACTGTTTTTCCAACTCCGTCCAGACCACAAGCTGTGCGCGCCACGCACGCAAGACACGACACCAGAGCTGATCCATCCCTCCTAGAGAAAGGTACCGGGAGTATCTCTGCAGTGTTGTGTGCTGAACCAGGAGCGCGGTCTGCGTGCACATTACTCGCAACACCGCAATGAGAAAGCGGCCATTGCAAGCAAACGCTGTGCTGCGCTCCAGTCCGTCACCACGAGCTAAACGTGGCGTACGAACGCATTTCACAAGTGAATCTTGCAGTGTCTGCATGAAATGGGCCTCGACATTCTCTTCTGTAATTTCATTTCCACATTAAGTCGCATAGCAACCTATGCGAAAAAAGAAAAATAATCCTGCACTGGCCGAAATTGGGAGATTCAGCCATATCAATGCGATAATGACATGAGCTAGTAATTGCGTAGTGCACGCGATAAATCTGAACGCCTGCCTCCTGTCACCCTTTCGCATCCCCATCTCCTTCTCCGCGTGCAGGGTAGCCTAAAGGACAATAGTCTATATAAATACCTACAATATAGTCACAGTTGTATTTTATAGTTACCTTCTGTGGCGTTCCTTTCTCCTCTCTCTCTGTCCCCGCGCGCTCACCGACCCTCGTATCCACTCCGAAATAATGTCTTTAAAATACTTGTGTATTCCTGTGCCAGTCATTTCGGCATTAGTGCAAAACAATCTTCGCGTAGGTGGCTTGAGGATTTAGCAAAGGTGAGAGCAGCCTGCGAGTCCAAGAGATAAAGCACACGAGTACAGCTGCACGGAGACACTACAAATATTCAGCTAAGTTCAGTCGGCGCCAAATGTTTACAGACTGCGTGATCTCAAAAAAACGTTGAATTTCTGAGCAGCTTGAAATCGTAGCCAGTAAAACTGCACAATGCTAGGTAGTTCACGTGTACTAGCAGAGGCTGGTAATGAGAATATCAGACTGCCTGCTCATGCTGCACAAATATTCAGCTGTTCTTTTTTTGGATCCAGCGTTCCGTAAACTTTGACGCCGTCTGTCATTTTTCACTGCCCATGACCTACTCATTTTTGCACAAATTTAGAAGAGACCGCTCTGTGATGTCATTTTCACGGCTAATTTTAAAGTGGGAATTTATGACTGCCACAAATACGTATCTCACTCCTTAACAAAACTTTGCTACTTCGCATATGACTCTTCGCGAACGTAAATCCCCCACGAGCTGTGAATTTCAGCGGCTATGGGTACCAAATGTGCTAAAAATAATGTTTCCCGCAAAATGCGAGGAAACCATAAGTCTAAATAGGTTAGTATTTTGCCCGAGTCTATTGAAGCAGCCAATACTGTAATGTGTTCGGGCAAGTATTCTTTCGTTGTTGCTTGAGCCAAGGACGTGTCTTATAGTTCAACTGATGATAGTTGGCGAATATTGAGTACGGACATTAAGGCCGTTCCGTGTAGTGTGTATAGCCACATGTTACTGGCAACACCGCAGTGAGAAAGCAGTCACTGCAAGACAACGCTGCAGTGCTGCGCTCCACAGTCCGTCTTCACGAGCTAAACGTGGCGTACAAACGCATTTCACAAGTGACCGACTGAACTTAGCTGAATATTTGTAGTGTCTCCGTGCAGCTGTACTTGTGTGCTTTGTCTCTTGGACTCGCAGGCTGTTCTCACCTTTACTAAATCCTCAAGCCACCTACGAGAAAATTGTTTTGCACTAGTGCCGAAACGACTGGCACAGGAATGCACAAGTATTTTATAGGCATTATTTAGGAGTGGATACGAGGGTCGGTGAGGTCACGGATACAGAGAGAGGGGATAAAGAAAGCCACAGAAGGTAAGTATAAAAACAATAAGCGTAAATTTCACACCTGGTGAGCTGCTTATACCGAAATCATGGCCACAGAAATTCAAGTGTCTGCTGAGTCAGTAGAAGAACTAGGCAAGAGACGGAGATGACAGAGTGAGAAACTTCGCATGCTCCGCATGCTTCACAGAAACCCCTAGAAAAGCTTAGCAAATGAAGCGAAGGTCTTGTAAAATGACAAAGCAAATTTTAGTTGAAATCAGCGATTCCTCTAGCTCTGAAATCACTCACCGTGACAGCAGCAGATTCTCACAGCGGACGGCGCTATTTTCTCAAGAACAACTTCTTGGCAATGTGCACAACGCTACAGTAGTGCTACATAATGTGGCCTCCAAAACACATGCACAGACGTTACCACTGTCAGAATTTTGTATGACCGGCCCTTCAAAACAGCGGCGGGTCTTCGATTTATTATTGCTCTACCTCCAGAAAGTGGCCTTCTCGGAAAGCTCTAAAGATTCACTTTATGATATGGAAAAGCCTGAAATTCACCCATCGCCTCGCATGAAAATACCATTATCAGGTTAACTCGCGGAATTTATATTTTTATTCTCCTTTTTGTCCACTCTCCCCTGTAATCTTTAATCCTCTTCCCCCTCCATATGTAGAATAGCATGCCTAGTGGTTGTATAAACGCCGGCAAAAACTTCTGAAGCACGAAAGTTGCGCATAGCGCAGTGGCTAGCTCGTCCAGCCACTGACTACACAGTGTCGCAGGTATATTGAGTTCGTATCCCATTCGCATAGTGTTGGGCATGGTTTCGTTTTTCTCCGCCATTTTGCGAGAGCTGGCGATGAGAAGGTAGAATAACGACTTCGACGGCGTAACGAAGGACAGACGGACACAACGAAAGCCTGTTTCGAGCTTTTAACTGCTCTCGTAATAAAAAAAAATGAGAAAGGGTCTGTCACTCTGTCGCACTGCCAGCGCACTGCGCCTGAGGAAAGCGGTCGCACGGACAACGTTATCGATACAGCGCCATAAGCCCCAGTCGTTCGGCGGAGACCACTGTAGTATACGTTGTCGGAGTTTTCTCACGCTTGCAAGACAGGAAGCCCGCCGGACGAAGACCTATTGTCCCAAATAATGAAGCCCGCGCAACCCTGCAAATGCCCTTCTAAACATTCATGCGCGCCCCGTTACACACGCTCCCAATGCGCTTGCCTCTACACACATGCGGGCGGCGCCACAGGGCGCGCCTTAATTCGTTTCCGCGACGGTCAGCGCTGCTACACAGTAGTCGCGCCTGGTAGTGGCGGTCACCGCAGCGACTGTGGTCGCGCGGTGCGCGTGTGAGTGCGCCCAGCCCATTCTTATTGGGTTTCAGCTCTGCCACAGGCCAACGGCTGCACCGTTGCCGCGGGCAGGGCTGGCCCCGAGGAATGTTTGGATGGTTGGGGAGGGGCCACGCATAGCCAGATAACTCAAGTGGTCTTGCACTTTAGAACCGTGCGACGTTCGTGAAATCAAGGATTGCATGCCAGCTAATGAAATGATGGGTAGCCATCGAGCCGATCCTTTACAAAAAAATGGTTCATCATTGAGCAGCGCCTAGGACAAACCAACACTACCTGGCTCGAGGCCTGCACCCTTGTAGCACTGACGTCGGCCGCCAGAAAATTAGACGTAGGCTTGGAAGTGCCATAGGCACTTCCAAGCCTATGGCTTGACGAAAAAGTGAACATGATAAGCACCGCCTCACGGGCTGTCGATTCACTTTTTTGGCACAACGGCTCCAAGCACTGTCACTACAACGTCACAATATTAATGTATCAGTTGCTGAAATTTCTGTCTAATCATCTGGAGTTAAGCATACATGCCAGGTAGTTTACTGCGCCGTAATCGCTTCCAGCTCTCATTCAGCTTTATCCCTCTGGATTTTCGTGATTGCCTTTTCGTGAATCAGTCTGAAGTGCCTTAAAGTAAATATTCGTACATGCAATATTTAGTATGCGTAATTATTACGTTCGCGTAAGACCTGTATGAAGCATTCAAACTGATAGCATTCTATGAAGTCTATACTGTATGAAAGTAACGTCCGAAAGTTGAGGTAATTAGCTGATACGAAAGCTCCCGTTTCCACAAGAGCGCATGGTTTTAGTGAAAACAGTGGTACGAGGCTTTTCTTTCTTCTGCTCTCGTTCGTCTTTGGACGGACAGGACAGCGAGCGAGAGAGAAGGAAGACAAGAGAGAGAGAAAGAAATGGGGCCGATTTTTCCAGCCCCATTGTGCGCGCGTGTTGTTTTCTATGGACAGCAGCAGCAGCAGCAACAGAAGCAGCAGTGAAGTGCGCCCAGCCCCCGCTGCCGCCACAGCCGGCGGCAATGCCGTGTGTGTGCGTGCCGCTCTCGAGTCGACGACCGGAATGCTGGACAGCAGGCGGCCGCGGCATGCGCGAGAGTGAGGGACACATCGGTTGCGCAAAGCGGCATCGCTTGCCGGCACGCGCCGCTGCGACAGGCACCGTTCTTGCCATTCAGAGCTGCGGAAGTTTCGCAATTCTTTCGAGGGCTCGTTGCAACAAAATCGGACGGAGATCAAACTTGCGCGGTCACGATGACATTCGCGCATACCTTGCACATGTCTTCGTGAGTGACTGCGGTGGAAAGCGTCACTTTGGTTACCTTTACTTGCAGCAAAATGTAGGATTGTAGGATGTAGGCATTTGGGGCTGGTCAAGCTGGCACGTGCAGCTTTTTCCCTCACTTTCCCTCCGCAATGCTGTATTTTTGTTTGGAGGAACCACCACCACCACCACCACCATAACAACAAGCGTTACCGGTAAACTCTGCATATTTAAGCGAAGAGAGTCGAGTCAGGCTTATATTCGGCGCATGCCTTCGCGTTACTCTGTATATTGGGTACTTGAGTAGCAGTGTATCGCCAATTGAAAAATCCTTATTAAACCTGCTTGCTGACTTTCACTAAGTGACATGGCAACGCGGTGCAGGTTAAGCGTTCACTGAGGCCGTTTTACGTAGCTGTAAAGTCCTGGCGTCTGCCGCGAGGTGTTTGCCTCGCGAATTTGCTAGTGAGCATGGCATGGTGGTGAGCGTTCATATTAGTTTTATCACGGGCAAAAAAGAACAGAGAGCGTCTTCTCACATCTCTGAACGTCTTATTACCATAGGTGGTAGGCTAAACCTTGGCAAAATGGTAGAGAAAGAGAGAGAGAGACGAGAAGGGAAAGGCAGGGAGGTTAACCAAGGACGTGCCCGGTTGGCTACCATACGCTTGGGGAGAGGGAAAGAGGAAAATAGAAAAGAAGGAGCGAGAAGAAAAAATAAGGAGTCAGTCATTCACAGAGTCAGTCGCATAGGAAGGTCCACTGTCACAAGCGCTCATGCAGTCAAGTCGCCTTCAAGAAGTGCAGAAGGGCTTTCGTGGCCTTTTGCATGCAAGAATGCATAGGCTATGGTCCCAGGATCTTTTCCTCTGAGAAAACTCTATTATCTAATAGGCTGAGTTGAGCTTGTAGAGTACGTCGTTGAGCGTCAAAGGATGGGCAATGACGGAAGACAAACAAAAAAGCGTGCTTTGATCCATGAGAATTGCAGCGAATCCGGCACGAGTGGCTGGCTAAAAGTACAAGAACAAGACGAGAAACTGCGCGCCGAGCAGAACCCACGCGCTGCCTACTTTGATTGCGCGCAAGCAGCGAAGAATGTTGTAATTCGGGGATTCATTGCTGTAGGGGAAATAATATCGGCCCTCGCGGGTGCACGGTGTGCGCCGTCATTCCAATGCTGGTTGTTGCGCAAGTTTCACCCGAAGCACCCGAGCACAATAGACGACAGCGCCAAGAATGAAGGCAACCAAAAGAAGAGAGAAAAACCCGCATTCCCCGGTCCGTCGGTGCGTGATTGAGGTCCACGGGGTCTGTGGGCCACATTGCAGCACGCGGAACGCTGGTGCCGACGACAGGCCTGTGGCGAAGCAGTCTCTGAACGCCTTCGACATACGCGAAGACTCGCCATCTCTGATTGCGCTCATTGCTGAATCGACGAATCGGGGTGCGCTTCACATGTGATTCACGTATACCACAAGTTAGCATAACGCTGCAAAAAAAAACATATAGGGATTCCTCGCAAAGAAAGATTCGCCATATGAGAAAAACTGATCCTTGTCCGAGGATAAATTAGGCGCCTTGTGGTGTGGTGACTCTACGGATAAGGCAAATGCGAATTAATCGACCACTTGAAATGCACAAACAGTGAATAAGCAAGTTATGCGCAAGTGTGAAAGAACTCTCATTAACGGGACAGTGAGCATAAGAATGAAAGAAGGTCGAAGCTTCTCCGAAAGATTGGTTCGCATGTTGAAAAGAAAGTTCGCCCGGTTCCGTAAAATGCTGTAACAATTAAGTGAATAGTGTTTGTTATTTGGTGGTTAAACTTTGATAACTTAAGCTAAAGTATAACATGAGTAATCCACCAACCTGCACGTGAGATGTCGAAAATTTCCTGTGAGAACTTGCAACGGAGCTTACTTCAGCACCACCGCACTCTTGAGTGAGCAAGGGAGCTTCAAGGAAACGAGAACTACACCAGCTTGTGTCGGTCATCTAACTATACCTTTTCCGGGTGTTTTGCTTCTTTCCTTTTTCTTTTGACTACAGAATGCCTGTTGCGTAATTTAGTTTCTCTTTCTTTCCTGCAATATGCTGCCTCGGTAGGACGGCCTCCCCCAAATTCTTCAACTGCCCCGGTGAGTGAAGCCGTGGCTCAAATTCTTCCCTGCCAGCTCACAGCGTTGAAAGGAGACACGTGTCTGCCTTCCGACGCCTCAACCTCCGGACAGCGGACCTTCAGGAACTCATATTCCCGGCTGGCCCACAAGCACTTAGGCAGCAGTGTATACGATGCTTCACAGGACTTCGCAGAGGATACCGACACTTTCTCGCGAGTCCAGCACATGCACTGACCACGGACTCGCCCCGAAAGACGCTGCTGGACGAACGTTCAATCATATACCGTTGGTGCCTCGCCATCGAGCCGGCAGTGCGCTGAAATCTGCTCTCTTCTCTCTTTCTATTCTTTCCGCTTTTCACCCTTTGCACGCTTTACCACGTGCCGTTTGCGTGGTTGTTATATATGGTTTTAATTTGATGCACTTACGGACTATAATATTTTATATTTCTGTCACTTTTTATGAATTAGCCACGCAGCCTGTATCCTCTGAAACATACAGCGTAGGTCATTCATATGGCATTTGAATGAGCTACTGTAAGTACACGTGGCAAATTGCCCCGCTAGGATTACACCAGCTGTACTCTGCCATACGGCCGCGCTGTTCACTAAAGCCATCGGCATTTGCCAAATGCTTGGAGGTAGGAGGAGGAAAGAGAAAGGCGGAATGCAGGGAGGTTAACCAGAATAACGTCCGGTTGGCTACCCTACACCGGGGGAACGGGAAAGGGGAACACAAAGATGACAGGGAGAGAGAGGAGGGAAGGAATTCAGCCTGGATGCCTAATTAAGTTACAACCATGATCCCGCGAGTCGCATTATTTTTTCTTCGACATGCAGAAAATTTAACGGAAGTCGGTTCAGGAATTGCCTAATGGACGCATTTCCTGCTCACCATGCATTACAAACGCGGGCATCGGAATTGGGCCTCACGCTAACAAAGCGGTCCCCGAGACGTCCGCCTTATAGTGCATTCCTTCTTCCTAATGCTTCAGTGCGCTCATATAGGTGAGTAATTACTCAGCGGCAGCGGACATTAACCAGGGCGAAGCGCATAAACGGGCCAAGCTTATTTTTATATGATTGCTTCATTTCGTGCAGAGTGAATGACTGTGACGTACGATTGGGCACGTGGGAATGAGACTCGCAGGAAGGCGAGTAAGCTTGGATGCCCGGTGACATGTTACAACATTTATAGGTGGGTTCTAACTTGTTGCTTTACGCACTGTCGCATTTAAAGATCTTCAGTCGGTAGATTTCGCTCGATGGCACGTGATCAACCGCTCGGAAAGTGGAACTCGATCGCGCCCACAATAACGTATGCGCTCGCATAATTAGGTTGATTGGCCCCTAACTCTGCCTTTCAGCTGCGCTATCACGGTGGTAAAAAAGTCTCCTGTACCGTCTGTGGTTTGGTGCCGCGTTTATAGGCCATGTTCTTTGCTTACTGGATTGACCGACATATACCCGGGACACCTTCGGCCGTTGCTGAGACTACTGCGCGCCTGCTTCGTATTGGTCCGTGTTACAGTACGGACAGACATACGTTGTGTATCGTGCTTGAGAGACTGGACAGACAGCCACTGTTAAAGCAAAGTACATCAGGGCAATAGCAACCGAATCATTGGTCTTAATTCATCTGGTCGCACTGCTCAACAGGGTTCGCGGACGGAGCGAACGGCAACACTCTGCTGCCTGACGTCTCCGTTTCGCCAAGCGGCGAAAGGCATCGTGTTCGTATTTTAGGCATTTGGAGACTCGTAGAATGTTTCGGCGTGGGCAAGGAGGTTTAAAATTATTTGAACCTCCTTGGGCGTGGGTCAAATGTCTTGAAACAACCTAGCCCGCTGCGTTCGCTTTGCTATAGAACGAGATGTCAACACAGATGGCACCATCGCGGACGCATCTACTGCAGCGCAAAGTGTACAGATAACTTACGATGTATTAGGTAGCGCGACGAAACGAATAAAAAAAACACACAATCGATGTACAGATGCAATGCAACCCAACGACAATTTGATTTGTTTATGTTGACGCCTTGTGCTGAGACCTTCACTTGGACACGTTCTCCCACCAACGTCCACACAGAGCTGAAGCTCCTTTCTAGCTTCATTATACCTTCGACGTAAATAACACATCCTAGAATATTGAAAATTTGTAAGAAAGCAAAAGCAGAAGAAAATAAATGTGCTGCCGTAACGGAACACCAACGGAAGGTTTGAAAGGAAAAAAAAAAACGCTACGTACATATAAGGCCATTACTTAATTTACAGTTTGTATATCCCAACTGCCGATACGCTCTTGATTGACAATACACTTGCGCCGTCATTTCCTTAATTTCAGAGATCAGTGGAGGAATCGCGCTCATCTGAAGCCGTCAGAGCCGCCTCACCAACAAAACAACGGCTGCACTACCTGCGATGTGCACAGGCCGAACGCCCGCCCATGCAAGGAGCTCGCTACACACAAGTGCCGAGGGCTGCACATACACACGACAGCTGAGCTCAGCCGACGCCGCCCACGTGTACACATGACACACCTGGACTCGCCATTGGCCAAGTGGACGCAGCATGCAGCTGCACGACAGAGGGCGACTTTATCCTATCACAAGGAAAACAAGTCAACTAAAACTCTGGCGGCATGGCTTGCGAGCGAGATACAGCTGACTAAAATCAGCGTTCTAGTCAGAAGTGCAGTCCTCCGTGTGCTTCGTGAGCCAATGCTTTGTATGCGTACTTCAGGAATCATTTCTTTATTTGTGCGTTATTTTTGTCTTCGTTGTTTCTCGTCATGAATATCTCGGCATGAATTGGAAAGAAAAAAAATTATCTAGTCATCCCGGCCCTGCGTAAGTGGATGTCCAGCGAAGCTGTTGAAAACCACCACTACAAATGCTGAGGGGGTTATGCAATGCTTCATTGCTTTAGAGCAACGGTAGTAATGGTAATTTAGAGTAATAATAGTAATGGAAGTAATGGTAATTTTGACAGCACGCCACCGCCAAAGCGGTGCTGCAACAACATTGAAATCCGTTGCTAGGCTGGTTCTTTTACGCACGAAAGGCTAGGGACGTCGCTCCCACGTCGCAAGCTGCCGTTGCCGCGGCAGCTTGCGCAACAGTAAACTTTACCGGCAAACGTATGCAGGGAGCGCTACGTGCTTCGTATTGTTGTCAGGAGCACCTTATCATCGATTATGTGGTTCGGATGCTTGTTTTGTGCTTGTTCTTCATTGAAACGTACGCTGTTGTGTATGTTGTCCGCGCGATTCCAAAGAATGTATGCACTGTTCGCTTCACTTTGCTGGCTGCTTGTAGCCTCTGGTTTACAGGGGTACGAGTCACTGCTCCTGCCCTGCACTGCCGCCGGGATCGGCATGCATTTTTGCTCACGGACGCGGAAACGAAAAATGCCGACCACCGAGAGGCTAACAGCTTCGCTGTAAAAGGCAGTTTCGCCCGAAGCACTGACTACGGTAGCAAGGTCTAGCTTTGCGCTTGAACTTCTCGGACGTTGTTCTAACTACACGCGGTCCCGACTAACGCGGAGGCGATATACGCTGGTGCGCCAGCGTTTCCGCCACCCTCAAAAGCTTCAACACGCCGTGTGGGGTAGTGATGACATGCACAGGCTCCAGTATACGCTGCCCGCGAAGAGCCGCGCCAGTAAAATTACATCACTTTCAGGCTATCTACTGGTATAAACCAACACTACGCCCAATGTTTAAAAAACGAGGAAGAATTAGAGGAAAATTAGAAGTATAAAAGCGGCGCAAACACTAACATACAGTTGAGCCGTTCCTGCATTCTAGGCATGCTCCAGTTTTCGGCAAGATGTCTAGTAACGGGCCTCCAGCGACGCGGCCGTCTACTTTTCGCCGATCCGCGGCGCATTCCGCGTGGCCTCAAACGCCTGCAGCACCTGGGAGGATAGCGGGCACCCATTCACGACGCGTGCCGGCGCTCCCTCGGTGGGGGAAGCGGGAGGGGGCCGCTTGCAGTCATACACGCACATGCGTGCACAGAAAGGACTGCCGGCGGCACGACCGGGATCGCGCCCGGCGAGAGAGGCGGGGACAAACAGCAGCAAGAACGAACTAACAAGAAAGAAAAATACATATATGAGAGAGAGAGAGAAAAATGAAAGCTCGCTTGTACCGAGCGGACGAAACGGAGTTGGGCCTGATGCCCGTCCGTGTTATGCCGACGGAAAGAGAGCGGCCAGGTCCACTCAAATTAAGGTCAGTGACAAAGACACACAACGGGCGGCCGCCCAAAGCGTGTGCGTTCACCCTATATATGAGCTAGCAACGATACCTCGCACGGGACAGGCGATGGCGTAACGTTACGCTATCGCTAATAAACAAAAAGTCCGCGCGATAAGAAAGCACGCGGTCGCCGTGAAATAGCACGTGCAGGGTACACGACGAATGAGGCCGAACGATGTACTACACACGAATGAGACAGAAAGGTTGAGCGAGGATTGCAGTATGGCCGCACAGATGAAGCTTTCTTTCATTAAAATCTCATAAAAAACTTTCAATTCACCCGTTCTACATCTTTCAGTGAAGTTTACTCTCCTGTAGTGCATAATCAAGTGATGAAAAGCAAGAACATGCGACAAACTGTCGCAATGCGAGCGCTGGCTGTGTTGTCCGTACTCCAACTTTAGCGGCCCCCCGATACTTCTTACGTTTAATATAACTGTACATCCAAGCATAAGTCCTCATGTATGAATAATACACGTTTGTGTTTCATATTAAAGAAAAAAAAACAGCTCTTTACGTGCTATTTCAGTACATAATGTGGCATTATGACAGACGGAACGGTGCCTGTAGCTAGCCAAGTGCGCCCTCAAGGTCTCCTGTCTCTCGAGAACGATGCCAATCTAAAGCCATCACATCCCGGCATACTCATGCATACAACAGCGTCGCAGCGCTAATTTTCCCCCTGGGTAATACTGCAAGAAACTCTCTACTCGCCTTGAGCTATTCTTTCTTCATTAGAAGCTCCATTGTGTCCCTTCCGGTGGCAGTTACCAGCCTGCTCATCGCTTTCACTTTCCTGATAAGTTTATATGTTTTCAAAACAAATAATAATAATAATAATAATAATAATAATAATAATAATAATAATAATAATAATAATAATAATAATAATAATAATAATTATATTGTACAGCTATTTAAGCCGACGACAGCGCCGTTTCTCGTCTCATGTGGTCAGTGTGCATCAACGGCACTCGACATTCATGACGGCATTTATGAGTGAGGTTTGTAACCAAGCACACTCAATGAAGCGGACGCGTGTTTTTCAAGCAACTTCCCGTCGTACACCGCTGGACGGCATTATTAAAGCGAAGTAAGCCCTCCAAGTCGAGTGTCGGCGCTGTCCCTGGACTCTTTGCAGTGAGAAACATATTCAAGTGGGGGCCCGTTAGTGAACACGGATGTTAATCTACGAAGCTCGCCCCTCTTTTCATAAGGAGTCCTGTATTCCGTCGTTATAAGCAATGACAGAGTCATAACTGTTGCTGCTATTGTTGGCCTGTAAAAATATGGCACATATACCAACGTTGTGGGATTGGTTAAGAAATTGATAGTTTATTCCAAATTACATTATAAAATTCATTTTCAGCACGGATAGACAGTAAAGGCTGCAGAAATGCGAAATTACGCGTTTAGATCAGAAGAACGTGCAACAGTAGGTATCAGTAATAATTAATTTAGAAGTACAAAAATAAACACAGAGACAAAAGGGATGAACATTTAACAGGGCAATCAACGTGACTCTATAAGGAATTGCTGGACAGTGGAGACATGTGGCTGATTCCCAGAGTGACAGCAATCAAGCGCCGCTTGCACTGTCCTAAGACCGTAACTGGATTGTCGTCGCCTTCGCTGAACTATATATAGCGGCAAATTACTCGTACATATGACTGAGAGCATATCAACGCCATTTCCTATTTGTCAGTTGACTCTCCCTGTTCAGCAATGTCATATTTAAGCCCCATAACCCCCCCCCCCCCTTGGCTACGCCCCTTGGCTACGCCCCTGGTCACGCCGGACGCCCAGATACAGGTATCTGCATAGGTGGACATCTGGACCGTCTTTGGCAATGATCCAACAAGGCCTAACAGTGCCACGTTGAAGAGCGTGAGGCTTATTACTTCGCCTTGCGGCACACCTTTGCTGGTGACATGGTGGGATGTCATTCCACCCTAGGTACGCACGAAGGAGGATCTATTCTCCAAATAGCTATGAATACAACGCAATGCACGGCCACCAGTGCCCACATCAGTCAACGCATCGGTGATTGCTTGGTGTGTTACATTATCATATACACCTTTGACATCAAGAAACATCACCACTGTTAATCGTTTCATGCTCTTCTGATGTTGAACAGACGTTATTAAATCAAGCACGTTATCGATGGATCACCGACCACGCCCGAAGCCCGCCATTGCATGCGGATATACGTCATTTTGTTCTAAGTATAACATTCAAGGCGCGTACGTCAACTCCATTTCCATTAGTTTCCCAACGCAACTTGCAAGAGCGACAGGACGGTACCATGCCAAGTCTAATGAAGATTTAGAAGTCTTAAGCAAAGCTACTAGGCGGCTGACCTTCCACTTGCAAGAAACCAATCCTTCGGGCTAGGATTCGTTGTATCTCTCCAATAGTACCTTGAGGGCGTTTTGGCCAACGTTTCAAGTGTCTTATGTGACTTCATAGGATCTAGGTGACGATGACTTCCCTACAAGCAGCCAGAGCAGCTTCCAGCTCCTCCATAGAAATCATGAGATGCATGCGAGAGTCCTGGGTTGCCGGAACATCACGTGATATTGATACAAACAGTGACGGCAAGCCAGCAATTCTTGCGCAGAAGCCCTCAGCAACGTTGATCTCACGTCGCCCTTGATTAGTTTGAAAGAAGTTGATTTTTTGCTTCTGTGCACAAAATACCGAAAAGCAAGTGCTAATGCTCATAGTGGCCATACGGCTCTTAGTGGGACCACTCGCGAAATTCTGGCACAATCATTGCTGTGACCAGCGGCTACCGGGATTTGGCCGACGCCAGCGTCACGCATAGGCAGGAAATCACCGGGCGTTCCTTTCCCTTGCAGCGGCATTCATCGGCACCCGTTATTCTCTTTGTATCGACTTTCAAACGTAACAATTAGTGTATAGCAGGTTTGAAGCCTATTATTCCGCGGCAGCTTCTGCGATCCGGAGTCTGTAACATGCGAGGTTTAACAAATGTTAAACGGACGTCCACAGTCTCAAATTTCACACTTGACTTTTGTGTCCCATCTAGAGACAATTCCTTCGGTCGTTTTGAATGTCGATGTGTGCTGCGCATTTAGAGCATGGCTCAGTGCGCGCAGAGTAGCCGGTCTTTCCTTCTGCGTTCCACTTGCGACGCTCTGCCTGGAATGCGGAATGAACGACTCGCCGCCGCGCCACTGAAGGGACCCTAGGGAAGGCGCACTCCACTCCGAGTGAAAGTTCCCGCGTTGTTTGGCCGCCTGTTGTTGTCGTTCGAGTTCGCCACACTTCTGTGCGGCCGTACGCAGGTCGCGTTTCCAGCTCTCTTGTGAGCCGTTTCTTTTGTTCCACTACGAAAGAAAGCCACCAGAAAGTGTTTGCTTACGCAAGTGCGCGCGCGCGCGCGCGTGTGGTGTGTGTGTGTGTGTGTGTGTGTGTGTGTGTGTGGTGTGTGGTGGTGTGTTGTGTGTGGGTGTGTGGTGTGTTGTGTGTGTGTGTGTGTTGTGTGTGGTGTGTGGTGTGTTGTGGGGTGTGTGTGGGTGAGTGGGAGTGTGAGTGGGAGTGTGAGTGTGAGAGGTGTGTGGAGTGATGTGAGTGTGATGTGTGTGTGTGTGAGTGAGTGTGAGTGTGAGTGTGAGTTGAGTGTGTTGTGTGTTGTGTGTGTGTGTGAGTGTGTGCGTGCGTGGTGTGTGCGTGTGTGTGCGTGTGTGTGCGTGTGTGGGTGTGCGTGTGTTGCGGTGTGTGCGTGCGTGCGTGCGTGCGTGCGTGCGTGCGTGCGTGCGTGCGTGCGTGCGTGCGTGCGTGTGCGTGTGCGTGTGTGCGTGCGTGCGTGTATGTGTGATTGTGTGTAGCATGGGGGGTGGGGGGGGGGGGGGGGGGTTAATGGTGTGTATACGTGCGCGCTTACTTGGTTTAACTACGGCCAAGTAAAGTTTGCCAGGAGCTCTCAAAACTTCATTCCCAAACGCCACGGCGACGCAACACAGCCTTCCTCATCTTTATTTTATATTAGTTGAGCATTTTCTTTCGCAACTTAAGATTTATGCGTTACATAGTCATCTGTTTTGGCAGTCTCTTAATTAGCAAAACAAACACTGCTGTGGAGTGTTGCATGGTGCAACAGATTAGCACAGCGGAGCATTGTCTAGCAAAAGTGATGAGTACCACGGTTTTCTTCAAGACTGCCTCAACATTAACAACACACACCAAATGGACAGCGTCACCTTATTAGTGAAATGAATAGACATTTAGCTCGAAAAAGCCAAGCGCAGTCACTGAAGCCGATGCCAAATTTTTTACATCATAAGTTTGGCTCATTCCAATAGCCGTTTCGGCTTCACGATGGTGTCCGCCACCACCGCCTCCGCCGCCGGTGTCCGTAACCGCTATCGCCGGAAATGCGAAAGAAAGCACCCGGTTCCCGCCGGGGGATCGAATCCGGGCCCGCTGCGCTGAAGCCACATACTCTACCACTGAGCCACGCAAGCACTTGCTATCAGGCAGCGGGAAAATGCGCTATAAACGCGTAAACGCGCCCTAGGCAGGCGCGCAGGCGCAGACGATGAGATGCGATTCAGACGAGGCGCGCAATCAACGCGATCCCGAGCCTGCGCCAGTATGGTGGCGCCATCTAGTTAGGGCCCCTGCAAACGCAGTGTGCCCGACATGTAAGTTGCATATAGCAGTTGCATGCTGCATGTAACTGGACCTGGTTATTTCTTGGCATGCTAGGTGACTATTCATCACCAGCCCGTTTTGAAGATTCCAATAACAATCATCATCATCATCATCATCAACAACAACAACACAACGTACCGTGTCACGGGTCAAGGGATGTGAGATGTGCGCCACGTATTCTGGATACCTCTTCGGTACACGTTATGGCGCCTCCTCGCAAGGTACGAACCGCTGCTGAAGAAGCGAATCGTAGAGCTCAGTAGACTGCTGTGCACGAGAGCATTACAAGCCGCAGCTCGCCGTCGACGCCGGGCGGACAGTTCAGATCGTTCTCGTCAAAACGAGGCGAAGAGACTTTGCCGCGATGACCCTGTTGTGCGTGGTGCAGAAATTGGAGCTACTTTGAGTCGCTCCACCAGCTTACGCTGTGACTGTGCTGCGTGTGCCGCGCAAGCCTGTGACTTTATTTTTGCAGCACACAATTGTTGTACCTTAACTATTCCAACCTGGCTATGCTGCTTCTATTTGTTCACGCAGTAATTTAAGGAATCTTCATATTGTACCAGGAAGGTCACCATTTCAAACAGTCAGCACCGTCAGGCTTAAAGCAGTCTCCGTGCTCTCACAGCGAGCAAGTTGCCTTGAAGTTAGAGGTTTATTTTAGTTACAACAAGTTGGAGGATAAAGGGGAAAAAAGCTGCAAATGTACTTGAAAAACACTCTGTCCCCTACGGTTACAACATCTGGTAGCGCCGAACTGCCGCGCGGTTTCTAGAAAAATTCAGAAAATACTTAAATTTGTTATGAAATAGATGAACACAAGATAACATACTTCACACTACGAGAACGACGAGTAAAGATAAAAAATTGGCAGCGACCATTTTCCTGTCTTCGTCAACATTGCTGGATTTCGAAGCACCGACCAAATTAAGATCGTGTCCTGTGACGCGTTGGGATACTTACAGGGACCATCTAAGTGAACCTTCTGGAGACCTGTTCGCGGATATCCTGCACAGCAAAAGATTATATAGCTACCGCTGAGCTGAAGCTACCCGACCAGTTCCCCGCTCTGGACTTAAGCTCAAAAATCTATGCACTGCCAGTACAAAAGCGGAACGAACGCTGATAAGAACGAAGGGCGACCCACCAATGAAGACTTAATTAACACAGTGATTCGCCGTTACACAAGGAAACTAAGAACAGATCAATGGGCAGTATTTTGTGCAAGTCTATCGGTCTTCACGCCAGTGCCACGGGATATGGACTTTGCTGGAAGCTTTCGACCAAAGAATCCATTTGAAGCCATAGTAATGAATTTAGGCAAGACGGTCACTTGTCTAGCGAATGACTTTGCTCAAGTATACTCTTCCGGCAGGCTAGCCGGCACAACCAACCCGCCCCTGCCGCTATCCTCGTCTCTGATGGATGCTCCTTTCACACGGAGAGGGCTGGAATTAACAATGAGCTGCCTGCGACTTCGCTTTGCCGCGGGACCTTAGCAGTAATCAGATGCTGACTAACCTGCCGGTTGAGAGACGACGTGATTTGCTGGAATTGTTTAACCAAGTGTGGGCTAGAGGGGATATCTCACATTTATGGAAGGTAGCATGGGTGGTGCCGGTTCTGAAGCTTGGACAAAAATCCTGAAGCTCTAATTTCATACAGACCAGTAACGCTGACCTCGAATACAGAAGCCCGCGAATACACGCACAATTGCCGCGCGACTGGCCGCTCGAGGCACTTTGCGCGTATTCGCAGGCTTCTTTCATGCTAGAAAAAGCACTTTTATGTAGCACGTATTGAGCAACAGAAAGTTGTATCAGGAGTTTTTCATGTTGCTCTGCAATTTTCTCATTTACACTTTTAATCTAACGATAATAATTGAGGAGTTGGTTAATTATTAAGACCAATTATCTCATTAGGTGGAATGCAAAAAGTAATCTGAGTATCTCCAAGCGACGACAAATAACATTACCTTGGTTCTGTCCAGCTACGTAGAATTTGCATATTTTTAAAGTTTGCCCCAAGTTAAGTGAAACACCCTGTATTTGCCTACCGCAGAAACCTCCGGTTCTCAATAAACCGCTTTCTCTCTCTCTCTCTCTCTTTCAAAACTATATCGTTTCTCATTCGCAGGCACGCTACTTAATGCGCCCAAGAGGTCCTCTCCAATTTTTGCGACTGGTCACTGTGCATTGACAGTCTGAGCTGGATTTTGTGCAGCGCACGCGAGCCCCTGCTCCAAAGCACTGGGATGGAGGCAGCACGTGATTTTTGTCCTCGCTCTGTAGTCCAAAAAGTGAGCGTTCTGGTGGCGTAAAGTAATCTGCAATATATAGTACGCAACGCATCATTTCGGGAGAGGAATTCGCCGTATTCTACCGACAAGTCGCAGTCCTTGTGTTCCGGTGCACCTAAAACCAGCTACCCGCTTCAACATGAAACTTCTCAACATAGGCAGACCAACCGTAATCATATTTCATCTTATTTATTCCGCAAGCCTGTGGTGCCCAAATTGATGGCCTGTGCTTGTTCAATTCGCACTCCATTCCACTCGCCTTCCGCCCGCGTGCGGATCGGTGTTGACGTGCGAAAGGCGTAACATGTCGCAAATGTTGGTATTCACTGAATCCGCCCAATGATTCGCACGAGCGGATCGCACGCGAACTTCCTTTGGACGACGCGACATCCGGTGACAGCTGGCAACCGTTCGGCGGAGCAAAGGTGTACGAGATGTGCAAATATCGCCTACAGCAGACGACGAAGCGCTTGCGTTATGAATGCAACAAGAGGCGCGTGTTACTATACGGCCAAATTGGCGTCTGTATGAGCCTGACGCTGATCTGCTGCGCAACCATCGCAAAAAAAAGAAAAAAGAAAAAAAACATTCTGAGCGGTATGCAGAAGCAAAAGCATGAAGTCCTTTTTTTTAATTTCAGGATTACTAATATGCACGTTCTATCCTGGACTAAGCTTGCAAAATGTGTCAGTGACAAAGACGGACCAATTCCTCGCCTCCGAGGGGATGGCCGTGAAAGAGACGGACAACCGTGACCCCAGTAAGGAGCTCCCGCACGTGCGTGCCGTGCTTAAGGTAACTGGAGCATTTTTAGGTAAGTTCTCACCTCGAAAGAAGGCCTATAGAGTGGCCTCTGGGCGCCCCTTGTCCAACCACAAACGGCTTTGTCGTGTATAGCATCCGCCGTTGCTATGGGAGGCCGACAAGAGCTGCTGCCGTGTTCCTACCGGTAAAATAGGTTCAAGTGCGCTTCCGTCCAGGTGCTCGGCCATTAAGTTTACTAAGGGGTGCATATGCACAACCCGATGGCGCCCCCACCTAGTAGGTGATTTGGGATGAAACATGATAAATTGGCACCGTGAGAGCATTCTTCCTTTTACAAGGTTTTGTTGTGCCCAGTAGGATTCAACGGTATTTTCATGGCCCGAGCTCTCTCTCCAGGACAGTTCGCCCCCTGAAGAAAGCCAAGTGTCGGACCGGAAGACACCTGTGCAAATTTCGGGTAACCGGTGGATAACCGGCGGCAGCGCGGTTTTGAACCAGCGTCCTACCGCCGCGGATGCAGACACTCAACCAAAGGCTGTGGTTACCACGTCTGTCGCTTATAAAGACGTTACAAACCAAATCAAATCTCCTGTGCTACGTCATGGCCTCCATACCAGGGAGCTCCAAAGTGCCGGCGCAGTGTTGTGGTAACGTGACAAACTGCACCGACACTGCAGCCGTAAGCGCCCTGCTTATGCCACTAGTGGAGGCCGCCTACGTGTCCCTAACGTTAGCCAAGCTATTTTTTTTTAATTCTCAAAAAAACACCATGAGAGATACGGTTATAAAACATATGCTGCTTCGTCGACAGCGGTCTGACGACCAAACACCCTATAGGTCATATAATCGCATCTTGTACCGTGTGTATTAATATTTTTTTCCCTTAAACAGCTAGGCTAGCGTTAGCTGGGACACCCTATGTAAAGCTAATATACAGTGTAATTAACAGCGAACGAAAGACTGAAAATAAAGACGGAATGAGCTTTAGTTTCGGTCATCTCACGCAGCTGACATCTGTAATGCAGTCATTATGACGTAATTAGCAGAGGCTTTTGAGATCTCACTTGGATGTCAGTCCTGTGGCTTTGTAATTCGTGAGACGAGACTTGCATCTCAGGAGTTGTTTTCTTGGTTGCTTCTAACCTCGCCTAAACAAAAGTAACCTAGACAACTAGTAAAAGCCAACACGTTAATTACTAAGCCACTAAGCCACTTTCGAGTGGTAAAAGGGGGCTATAGATGTTAACCCAACTATGAAGAAAATAAACTGTTTTGTTCGCGAAACTCCAACTTTGCGGCTGCCAGCGACTTTGCACACTCGGCCCCATATCGTAAAGTCTCGACAGCTGCTTGTCAGCTAGATTCGGCTCATATGTGCCGGCTGGAACACCATAGTGTGAACACCGTAAGCAACGTCATCTCAGCAGCTCGTGAGGGACCAGAAATAAGAGAGGACAATCGTGAGAAATTAAAAACCACAAGGAGGCGTACGTATAGCCGCAAGAAAACTACCCTAACAAGCGCGCTGTGTAGATCGTTATGGCACGAGCCCATGGCTGTACAAACGCGACGAGCGTAAACCAACCTCATTGTTCTCTGACAAGCTTGGGCTCTCGCGCAGAGGCACTTTAATTTTTATCGCCGCTCGCGCTCTCGGCGCAGAGAAAGTTGTCTGCCTCGTCACGAACTCACCGCGTTGTTCGCACTAACCGTGTAACGAGCCGTGATTACTCGGCGCGTGCGTGCCGTATGGACCAGGGCAGCACGAAAGCTGCGAACTTTCCGCCCGACGTTTGTCGCTCGCGGTGTATATACCGCATTCGCAACGAGGCTCCCATGAGGGCAAACAACGACGTCAACACCGGCGACGGCGCGGTCGAGTCAGCCCGCACTGCCGAAACGTGTACGCCGAGTCTATATACCTCTCTCTGCGTGTCTTGTTTTCGTTTATAGCGTCGTCGTCGAGGTGCGCTGGTCCCTCACAATAGTGTCCCAGACCTCAAACTGTCAGTTAGACCGAAATAGGGTTACGCGGCGGCCATACTTTCCACTCCCTACAACTTATCCTCCTCCGTCTACTACCTTTCCCTGTCCACATTTATGTGCTCCCGTCGTGAACGAATGCAGCATGTCGACGCCCACGCAGTTACGCGCGCTCGCGCTCCCCTAATTAGAAACACGGTGCCAGACGCGCCCATGCCGCGACGCATTCACGTACTCACTTGTGAGTACGTGAATGCAAACACGGCGAGTGCCGTCGTGTTGTGCTCGTAACAAACGGTGTGCGGTAGTGACAGCTCCGTGAAGGGGTCGCGGGAACTTTCACGTTCTCCTTTTCACGGCTCAAGGACTCCGGGGCCGGGCCGCGTGGACGTCGCCCGCTCGCTGCTACACGGCGGCGATCGCTGGTCTTTGTCGTTTACGCGTACCCACGAATGTAATAGGCACTGCGTGCACCAGATATCATCGAATAGACAGCTCGTGCTGTGCGTTGGTTGAAATGAATAGCTTGTCTTCTTCTGATGATTGCGTGACCATACGCGTGCGCATCTATATGTATGCTACTATGTATAATGTTTTAATTTTTGAGAGAGTACTCTTCGTTGTATCTGTCGCCTGTAGGATCTACGAAACATGTGTATCATTATACTGCGACTTGAATAATTAGACTGTTTCAAGATGGACGTATGCAAGCTTCAGGGCGCTTCCCGTGAGAATGCCATTAAAATCCTCTTTCGCTCGTATTATGTGTTAGAAAAGCACACGAAGGTTAACTACTGGTTTTTAAGACGTTTACAGTTTTGATTTAACCTGCAGATCGCGCTTAACGCTGCTTCCAATTTTGCACTGCCATGAATATTAGATATTTCGTATTTGCTGAATCATCGATGCCAACATGTATATATGCGATCTAACAATGTAGCATCTCATAAATTTTTGAAAGTTCTCAATCGCAATCATGAACGAAATAGAAGTCTAATGACAGTAATGGTGTATACAGGTCGGATGGAGAAGCTTGTCTCTGGCCTGCTTGCTACTCGACAACTTGTGGGAAGTGGAGGAAAGAAGAATGAAAAATAAGGTAACGACAGCATGAATGTTAGTTATCCATCCAACGTACGGGATATACACAATGCGTACACTTCTTACGGTAGCAAGACAGGCACTGATATCAGCATAATACTGCCGAGGTATACAGTGTTTATTGCTCATAGACGCAAATATTTTCTCAGTCAAAGTAAGCTGATGAGGTACGTAAGCCCATTCATTATACATACATATTATGGTGAGTATCGCGACCAGGTCCACGTGGCAAGAGCACGTACGTTGCACATACATATGTCGCACGTGAGCTCAGGTTTATATTCCACACATGAATGCCTAATACCACTAAGATGTGCTAAGCACACCAATTGGGTGCACGATGACGCTAACGTCACGGCTGGGCATCCACGCCCGGCTCCCGCAAACCCTAGCGCACGCAATTATAAGTCCGGCGCACTACGCGCAGATATCTATCTTGTCGGAGATGGGAGGATAATACCGCGAAGGTGAAACGGTGACGTCATCTGCGGCTCACATGTCCCAGTAGCACAAAAAAGCATTTGAGTCCTCTGTGTTTAAGATCCTATTTGAGTCATCTATGTTTGTAGAGCTTAAGCATGCTACTGAAATGTCATGATAATTGCGCCTATCGTAAGGGGATGGAGGATACCATGGCTGCTGCTCGTTCTCAAATAGCAACATACGCTGGTCCGAGATCTTCAAGGATTTGAACCACAGTCTTAGCGGCAGGTGTTTTGAGACCGGTGGGCTGGATTCCCAAGATGCAATCCAACTGCCTGAGCATAGGCATAGCTTGCTCGTCCGATGGCTTCCAGTCGTGAATACAACGTAGCACGGTAGAAAAAGCTCTGCCACAGGTGTATTCGCTAATGTTAATAGCTTAATTGTTGCAAAATGACGTCGCTAATGGAAACGAAGCACATGACTAGTGATAGAGTGATAGAAGCCACAGAGCACGTTCGCGACGAATCCAATGTGCAAGTCACACTAAAATCTGTGTATTATCTACGTACGATTTCCATTACCTTACGGAATAATTTATAGCACTATAGGGTGCTGGGTGATCGCAAGACGGTGTCGAGTAAGCGACGCACTGTTCGACACCTGAGAACAGTGATCGCAAGCGAATTGGTTGCGAAGTCGGTGCCCGCATGCGTGACATGTGCATAGCGTCTGCTGGCATCGCCAACATAAAGCACGACTTCGCGGCAGCTCCACCTGACAGCTCCATTTGTTACGGCACGCACCGACTGCGAATTCCGCGCGCTTTTTCTCCGGCACATATAGCAGCTGCGTATGCTGGTCTGTGCACGCCCGCGCCGCACGCTCTCCAGTACCTCTGTCGCTATGCGAAGCTAGCTTCGGCACTATTTGCTGCTCAGAGATGATGGGCACGCATCGAATTATCGCAGGCGACCACAGAACTATGATAGCTATTGATCGATTCTTAAATATCGCCGTACTGAGTAAATATGGGACGACTTTTCGTCGGGTGAGTATGTTAAGCGAAGGGCCTTTAATTCACGCCCGCGCTTTACTTCATGGCGAAAAAACGTGTAACTGCGAGCCATTCTACGTTGGCTGTCGACCACCCGCTGAATGAATCAAGTTTCAAGAGGATTTCCGGGAGCGTAATCAATTTATGGAAATGAGCTCCGGGAATAGTTTTTCCTACGACAGCCGTGCGAAATTTTCCACTTCACTAAGGCAGGCATAAAGGTGAATGTCATAGCTGTCAGCGTGTGAAAGGCAGCCGCACAGCACAATACAGAAATGCAAATACCCCTACACTCTATTCAATCTTCCTTTGAGCCTTCTAAACATTTGGCTTGGGTGGAAGGAGTATTTTTCCGACGTGAGTCATGCAGTGGTACAAGTTTTAAAGGAAGTAGCATACCCCACTGCGTAGGTACTGGTTGTTAATTAGTAGGTTCGGTGCGCATCGTCGGACGACAGATCAAAGATAGTTATGCAATAGCGTATTAGCAAGTTCCCATGCCCTATGCATGCGCACAGTCATGGCCCTGTGTACATGGCGTGCGTGATGTTCGCATTGCTCTACTGAGCAATGCGTTGTGCAGTGGGCAGTCTGCGTTGTTCTGGCATTTACATCCCCTTTTACTTCTTTATTTATTGGTCTATTACATTTAGTAATCTTGCTCTGGAAGCGCAATAGTATTGTCCCCAAGCACTCTACGATTGGAGGAATGAACATTTATATTTTAAAATAATACTTCTCTGTCTTTCTGTGTTTGAAACGGGCTTTCTCTGTGTGAAACTGGCTTTTTACTTCAATCGATTCTATGTATCTGTACCAGTCACATAAGATTAAGTTATGAGTAAAATGAAAGCGTCAAAGCAGGTTGTGGCTGACTACTCATCTAGTTTCTATGCGTAAACCTCAGATATACTATAGGCGATAGCTGGCTGAAGTGCAACACCTTGGCTCCACAGACCGAAAACAGTAAGTAAACGCATAGATTTCCATCGACTTACAGTCAGTATGTTGTCATTAAACAGTGTATGAACAATAGCCAATATGAATTGTCCAGAGACTCTTTATTCAATGTCTATAGACACTGCGTAGACTGTTAAGGAGAAGTGGTCCGGGTATATCGGCTGGGAGAAGTAAACAAGGCTCTCCCAGAGATTGCACCACAACTCTGCTCATTCTATACCACGCCCTTGATTCAGCCTTTTTCAGTGGCATTAGAGTGCTCTTATAGGACTGTCTAAGCTGCCTTAACTGGCGCCTGAAAAAAAAAAAAAACATGCTGCAATAAAGAATGCAAAAGCAAGTGGTATATTCACGAGCAACATTAAGGCAAGGCAGAACCGGTTGTTTACGCGATAGAAGCAGCTAAAGCATCAAGCATTCCAGTTACTTAGGATATGCTAAATGTATTTACGAAACTCTAATGGGCTGAAATGCATTTCTCGCAGGAAAGAGAAATAACATTTATTGTTCCCAAAGTATATAGGGCCCCAGCCTCCTGGTAGGCTCATGCCTCCTGGCCCAGCAGGAGAAAAGCAAAACAAAAACAAATCAAAAGCCAGACAACAAAAATAAAAGCAGCCAATCTTGCCTTAAGACCCTCAGAAAAGCGAATAACTTGTGTTGCCGTTTCTGCAGGGTGCTTATCAAAACAAACAGAACTGCTAGCTAAGCTTATTATTGTTGCTTAATCAGCTGTTACGTCCAATTCGGCAGTGTGTATAGAAACGTATTCAATTTACGGAGTCCACGGGCACGAAGTGCCAGACTATTAAAGCAAACTTTATTCGCTGTACTCTCCTCTCCGCAGTTTAAACAAACAAACAGTAAGTAAAAGCAAAGTGTAAATAAATATTCAGATAGACGGAGCGTCATTGTTGTTTCTGTCATATATTTTTTTTAAACTCGATGTTTAGCGACGCGGGCCGTCCTTAAGGTGATGTGCATAATGTAACAGCCTGATGCAAAACTTTCTTTTTAATTCTTTATTAATTTTTAAATTCCTTATTTTATTGTATTTTATTTATTTATTTAGGTCTTTGGCTCAATTCCCCTTCGTTAAGTTTCCACGAAATTCTGGTTCAGCACGTGCTGAAATGTCCTTAACGGTACACGGAGGCGCAATAACCAACTACAGTCGACCTCGCTTCGTGATAGCGTTGCACTTTCTCTTCGTCCGCTACCAGGAAAACTAAGTTACCTCGCCTCCTCCGCGCGACGCGGGCGTCGCAGAATTGCATTCAAGTGGCTCTGAATGTGCACGTTCAGTTTTGTGCAGCTGTACGCTCGTTGCACGTGCGTCTTGTTTCACATGCTGCCAAACAAAAATCGTCTTTTGCAGCTGGCAGCGGCTGAGCCTCCATCCCTATACCTGAAAGTTTGCTAGCTTGCAATAACGTACACGGTTATGCCGCTGGTTCTTTCACCGCTTAGCTGACGACGGAATCGGGATGCCTACAGAGCAATGCGCACGTACTCTATGGTCCGCCGCTTATACAGGGACAGGAAGACCCACGTCTCAAACTTTGAGTGTACTCGAACTGCGGCATCCGGCAAAACAGAGCCTACGCACTGCGCGAGCGCATAAGAGAAGGCCCAATTCTGCCTGCCGTTGGTCGTCTGCTGCGAAGGTCGTCTGCCGCAAAGCCGGCCACTTCCACAGTTGTCACCTTCTTACTGCCACCACCGCCGCTATCACATCAGACTGTCATCACGAGGCCCAAACAAAAGAAGTACTAAAACCATTTTCCAAGACGGCATCCGTGAAATTGCAACTCCTACGCCGGTCTATAAATTGGCACGTGTAATCGCTCATAAAACTCTAGCAGGGGCAGCACTCGCCCCAAGCATCCCAAATAAATGGTTCAGCGTTTCCCCCAATCGCTGCAAGCTCCACCTACAATATACAGTGTATGTCGAGTACCTCCCATGGACGTGTTTAGTCAAGGCACTATGGTCGGATAGAAATTACATCATCCCAAGACGATATTGCCAAGCCTGAAACCCATGGAAGCTGAAGATTACCGCCCTTCTACAGAATTTCGCCAAATGGGCGCACATTCTCCTGCCTTTCACCAAGCCCTCTGAGGTGAGGTTTCAGGGCATCGTTTCCACCATAGATAAATCACGACGTCAGACCTGTCAGAGAAGGAAGTTCGCATGCTCAAGCCTTATACGTCTCATTAGTCAGTCGACCTTGAGCGACAACGCGTCGGCGACACGAAAGATATAAAAAGGCTACGAACCCTCGACATTTGGTGGGAGTCGAACCCACCACCTTTGGGGGCAATTAAGGCGAAGTTAATTAAAGCACAGTTCATTATTATGGAGTTAATTAAGGCACCCGAACCCACGACCTTGGGTGGGAGTCGAGCCGTCGACCTTTGGAATTATTAGGGGTGACTAAGCAAAGTACACTAAGCGAATTAAGGGAGATGACTAAGCGAATTATGAGGATTAGCAAGCGAATTAAGCGGATGCGTAAGCGAATTGAGGGATGGCTAAGTGAAGTAGACTAAGCGAGGCGTCAGGTGTCCGTTTTTCATGCATCGGCACTTGGGATTTCGCCTTCAAGTATCCTTAGGGATAACATAAGAGACCCTGTGAATTTTATTTATTTATTTATTTCCAGGGCATAAAGCGAGCGTTACAGTGCGGAGTATAAGAACACACACACATTATAAATACATTTACATATGCACCCAAACTGCGCGATCAAACTTAAAAAGGCGGTCTCGAAGGCTGCGATGTCCATTTCTCAAACAACAATACAAATACACGGTTGCAGCGCTACATTGCAACAATCGAGGCATACGCAGTCATTGCTATCGCACTTCTCGTACAAAGTCTTAATTAGGGATACGGACATCCTTCACAGGTAAAAATAAGAAGAAAAGGAACACGATGACTTACGTCACTTGGGAAGAGCTTTCGGCTAACGAAGGCGGTGGCATTAGCATTACCTTCCTCTCGACAGGTACACAAGGGTATTATCGCTTAGTGTTGGTTGCATGCCGCCAGGTGTCAGTGCCTGAAAAAAGAAAATGGTATACGTCTTCCCGCTACATGTTTACAGGAGACTCGTATGTCATGACCGTACGTTAGTTACAAATTAGCGGCTTGTATACAAGGCTTCCTTCGTGAATTCAGAGAAAATATTTAATTTGCTGACGCGGACAAATCCGTCACGACTGTGGCCGGGGTCAGCTTGTGATTTTAAAGCTATAAATTACTTTTTCAACCGCAACCATCGCTTCTGTAATATCGCCTGTCAGGGCTAGATTTGTATTCTTAATACTGTCTGTTTTATCCGTAATCAAGAAACGCGCGAAAGACAGAAATTAAAGCGTTGCGATCGGCGTGCCTCGCAGTGGTAACGGAGAAGTGGCTGTTGATGAATCTGCGTCGTACCTCAGTCTGAGAGCTAGCCATCGGCCAGGTCGACTCCCATCCAAGGAATGACCTCGCCCAGGGCTGTGTAACTTCAGCGAATCATATAATTATAATTGGTTGTTCATTTAAGAAATGGGTAAATACTAAATAACTAAATACAAAGGAAGGAAACTAAAGTAAATTTACTGCTGACCGACTGTAACTGTCTAGCGCAAAGGGCTGATACCTCAATAGCAGTGGGGGAGGGAGTAGGGGAGTAAAGGACAGGGAGAGAGAGTATATCAGATAGGAGAGAGAGTAAAGAAAAGAACCACTATTTACAAATGATCAGACGAGGACTAGCGTATACGGAATATTGCTGACAGCCTTGCGGAAATCGTAGGAAAGGGGCATCTTGCTATAGGAACAGAGACTGCACCGAGTAATCACTCACGCCGAGCAATTTAATGTTACGTAATAACACCACCTGCTCATTTTATTTCTTAGTAAACATAAGCCGTATCATATGGCAATAGTCTAATGATGCTACTCCAGTTATACGAGTAGTTATCGCACGTGCTATTCCACCACCTTCCTCCTATCCCACTTCTGCTAGGTCCCATGTTCTTTTTTTTTTATTGATTCGCACACAAAAGAGAGAGAAACGGCACCAGTATACTCCACTCATAAACAGTGTGTGCTGTAGACATATACGGCTATATGTACACTTATATTCCCCTGGAAGCAGCTATTACTGGTGGATTCTGCCAACTTATTATTCAAACTGGTCTTTTTTCACAATGTTCATAGAATTTGAGAAATTATGCAGTCGTGTTAGCCAAGCAAGGAGTAGGGGGCTTGCTATTTCACACAGTGAACTTGCTATTTCGCCTCGAGTGAGCTTCATTGCGTGATTGCGTCATGCCAAAAGACTGCTGCTGGACCGGATGCAAAGCCAATATGCACAGACAATGTGCACAATATGCAAAAGGACCTCAGGCCAATCGGTACAGCTGTTTTATAGCTAAGTCAGCTTCACGTAGTCTCTGTGGACTGTTATGGCACATGGTGCTTCGCCCTCCGCGCGCACTCGTAAATGAACGCGGCCTTGCCGCAACACCACTGCACTCCAGTCACGGGAGCCTGGTACACGTGTTTGCTGTTTCTCCGCAGAAATGGTCAAGTCGCAAGGTCCACGCACCCGTGATCTACGCACACTCCGTGTTTTGAAATCGCTGCCGAGAAAAGCAATTACCAGAAGCACCATTAGATGTCAATGCAATCGCCCTGCTGGCGCACGATCCTTATATAGTCTGTCATGGTGAACAAACCTTCGAAAATGATGGACGCGGCGATTATACAACGCACTTTCTTATTTCCTATGCATATGTATACGCCATCGCAAAGGGAGATCTCCAACCTGTTTTCTGCAAGAGTGCAAATGACACACGACTACAGTCTGTCATTAAATCACACGAGTGAGGAACACAGCTGGCCACTAGTTCTTGCGTTATTGCCGAAAGAAATTCTTCGTAGTTCTTCAGAGGAAGCTAAGGGGCTGTGAGTCGCTGCAAAACTTAAGGCGAATACATATGGCGAGTACAATGAAGGACAGCATCTCCTGTTTTGTATGCAGCATCTATTGTGACAGCATACAGAACAGGCTTTCTTTTTTTCCTTCTTTCATTCATTCATTCCTCCCTTCCTCCTCACTGGTTCAACCGTGTACCAAATTTTGGGAATTATTTTGGAAGGAAGTTGGAGGGGGACATAAAAAGAAAAAAGTTACACAAGAAAAACATAGAAACTTGTAAAGCATGCGTTTCTTTTATTTTATTTATTATTTTTTAAGGAAGTGGTGAGGGAAGCGAGGATACACAGGACGCAGCGCTGTGTTCTGTGTATTCTCTCGTGCTGTGTCCCGTCTTTGCCGCCGTTTACACCCAAAAGGTGCACCGACTAGATCATCTAGTCGTGCTATTGAGTAGAGATGAAAGGTCGATCAGGCGCAGAAGCGCCCAGCCTCGATAGGCGTAAACAAAGAATAATAAACAACGACGCCTCTCTCGCCATCTTGATGTCAGTTGGAATGGTGCGCGATCCTCCGGCCGCGTTGCGAGGTCTACGATAGGGGTCCGTCAGTCATCATCGTTGTGTCCGCACGAACGAGCTGGCTTTTCGAAGCGCCGCCTGCGTGCACTACGCGTAAGCCGTAGATTAGCTGGGCAGCGGCGAGCCTCTCGCGGCGAGTGATTTGTGCCGCGCGCTGTCCCGAGGAGGGACGTCGGCTCACGCGCTTTCTCCATCCATCTCGTCGCGCGCGTCCCCCATTCAGCGGCTGGGAGTCGTGAGCGCTCGAGACGCTTTTCTCGCGCCTAGCGAGGCGACGTTTCACTTCTCCCTCTAACTTCCTTCCGCTTGCTAATTTCCGTGCCCTCTTTTTAGCCTTCTTTGTCTAAACACTATCCGAAATACTATGAAGGCGAATACATACATACATACATACATACATACATACATACATACATACATACATACATACATACATACATACATACATACATACATACATACATACATACATACATACATACATACATACATACATACATACATACATACATACATACATACATACATACATACATACAATACATACATACATACATACTAATACATACATCATACATACATACATACATACATACATACATACATACATACATACATACATACATACTATACATACATACATACAATACATACATACATACATACATACCTAATACATACATACTACATACATACATACATACATACATACATACATACATACATACATACATACATACATACATACATACATACATACATAATACATACATACATACATACATACATACATACATAACATACATACATACATACATACATACATACATACATACATACATACATACATACATACATACATACATACATACATACATACATACATACATACATACATACATACAACATACATACATACATACATACATACATACATACATACATACATTACATACATACATACATACATACATACATACATACATACATACATACATACATACATACATACATACATACATACATACATACATACATACATACATACATACATACATACATACATACATACATACATACATACATACATACATACATACATACATACATACATACATACATACATACATACATACTACATACATACTACATACATGCAGACACAGACAGACAGACAGACAGACAGATTTTTAAAAGGACTAATACCGGAGTCATCTCATTTTTCATTTGGGTTTCCGGTTATGGAGCTGAATGCACTATAGTGGACGTATAAACATGCCAAATCCACTTGTAAGGAGCCACACCTTTCACTCTGTGCACTTCACTACGAGCTCAGACAGACGCTGTAAGGTCTGCTTGCTGTCTGTCCTGCAGGCATTACGACGAGAACTTGCATTTTGTCTTGGCAGTGCTTACTAATCTTCGATCGTCCGTTGTGCTCCCTCGTGTCGTGGTGGATTAACCTCTCGATATGTGCATGCGGCACAAATTTGTGCCATCAGCCACTGACAGGGCTACCCGCGTCTAGGAGTGAGCGTATCACTAATAGATAGCGCAGCTTCTGAGCCGAGTGTCTGTTGAATCTCGATGATAAGCGTCTGCTCAATAAGAAATACTGGGGAGCTTGTCACAACCCACAGCCGTATTTTTTAAGAAATGTAAATGACGAAAAAACAATGTACTAGCACAATTACTATGTACTATCGACCAAAAAATTTTACGGACCACGGGATCTCAGAAAACGCTAAATATCCGTGCAGCCTTTAAATGTGGCCAGTAAAGCCGTACATCACAATTTTGTTCGTATATACCAGTAGAGGCTGGAAAGGTGAATACCGGGCTGCGTTTTGAGGCTGAGGAGATATTCAGCTTTTTGTCAGATCCCTTGGTCCGTAAACTTTTTGTTCGATAATACATTTCCGCCTTTTAAGCATCGCGATAGTATTCCGTGTATGGCATTTTGTTTTGCGACACCGAACTGGTTTCAAACAAACATTTTCTTTTCTGACTAGCCCATTTTCTTAAAACGCTAACATAAAACTAAAGTTCGACGACCGACAGGTCTTCGGTTCGTAATTTATAGCATGCAGCCATGTTTATCGGCAGGTCATTTTACCTCTTCCTGCACGAGGTCAATCAGTGTTTGCACTATGTTGTTTCCAATGTCAAAACTGGGAACGACATTTGCTGTGCACACGGATCTCAACACGGAACAATATTCACACTAGGTTCTCTTTCGTTTGTTCGTGAGAAATCGCGGCGCATGTGACAGCCGGTAAGCACATGCTCATACAATAAGATGATAACAGCGAACAAATACTCGGCACGGTGTGCGGATGTAGAATTTTCTGGCGTTATCGGGAAGAGCTCGACATCTGCGCATTCTGTCTTCGCACCCAACATTTGTCTTTAGGAGATACTTTCTGAAGGTCGATCACATGAGGCAACATTAATAAACGCTCCCTCATGATAGTCTTTCAGTGCGTGTCAGTACACTTGCTTAGTTCCTTAGCTAACCTTTACTGTAATTTATGCTGCCCATAAAACTAACAGTCTTACTTCGTGTTATAATGTAATGAGTTATCGGTGCCAGTACTTCGTCTTTCGAGTGAAACTGGGACTTTTTTATATAGAATTCTGGCAAGCGTTTGTGTCCAAGCATGGCAGGCAAGGAGTACAGAACGTAGCTAATATAATATGTTGCTGGGATAGTTGGTTCGCTCTTGCGTGGAATAATAAGCGCAAACTTTAGACGGGACCCTGAAACAGACAAGAGAGAGGTTGTCCTTAGCGCCTGTCCCTTGTCTGTCTCATTGTCCCGTCTAAGGTTTGCGCTTATGCTTATTATTCCACGCAAGAACATAGTTAAGCGTGCAAACAGAAATATTCATGGTGCTTAGAAAAAGATGATGCTGCGCAAAACAGACGAAGACGAAAAGGAGGATAGATGGACTTGCACTAGTCCAACGCTGTCGTTATTGTTGTCTCAAGTTCTCGCTAGTCCACGTCTCTTTGTGGTCGTCTTCGTCTGTGTTGCGCATGTATCTCTTTCTTGGCGTTATGGACCAACTAACGCAGGAACAAGATTTTTCAAGCGAAACTTGTATACGCTAGCCTGCAACGGCGATGTAAAGCTTAAAAAAAAAAACAGCCGCTCTCAGAACTGCACAGTTGGTCGGCACGCGCTTGTGCCACTGCTCCCACGTTCGTCGTCGTCGTCTGCTGGCTGCAGTGCCGCTAATCATTCCAGCGTAGAATTTCACTTCTCTTCTGTCGTCGTAATTGGGAGGCTGCGTTTACGGGAGTATTAGCCATTGCTTAAGGGGGTATCAGCCATTCATTGTCTTACGTAACGGACATATAATTTTGAAAAAATTTCATAGAAATCGATCCAGAATAAACGCTCTCGGGAAAGGGCTCGGGAAAGGGCTCGTCGTTGACTTGCCGATTCTAGCGTGAGGGCTTCCGAAGCCCAGGCTTAGAATAATAATAGTTTCTTAATAGTTTCTTCGCTGACGAAACGTCAGCGAAGAAAAGGGACGAGGCACGGATAGACGACGCGGACACGCCTCGTCCCTTTTCATGCGCTATTAAGTATAAGACATAGAATACCAACTCGCCCAATCCTACGCTCTGTCAGCGAAGAGCCGCGGACCCCGAGTGGCGCGAGTGCTATGTTGAGGCCAATCGTCAGCGTCGTCTAACCC
Source organism: Dermacentor silvarum (assembly GCF_013339745.2). Lineage (NCBI taxonomy): Eukaryota > Metazoa > Arthropoda > Arachnida > Ixodida > Ixodidae > Dermacentor > Dermacentor silvarum. The sequence goes on from NC_051155.1 coordinate 247,088,303, forward strand.
TCCAGGAACTCGACAACGGTGGTGCACTTCTCCGGTGCGACGGCCAGGTTTCAACGCGAGTTTCTCAACCGGAACTTCGGAGCCAGCTGCAGTGCGTGTGACCGGTTGTGGTTCGAGCACAACGTGGTACTCGTCAGTGCAATTCGTTCGGAGGAACATCGAAGAAACACACGACAAGCTTCGCTTACCCCCATTTCTTCGACAAGAATGGTCTACGAATTTTTTTTTAATTCATGGCAACATATCAACTAAAATTGTGTCAACAGCATTATAACATCAATATAACTTTTCAAATTACCAAACCAAATAGATTTTATTCATTGTGAATGAATGAATGAAAATTCCGATTATAACAGAAAGACTTCAATCCAAAGACCACAAGAAAGCAACTGACCGCTGTACCTAATTTTTTTCATGAGTCTTTTCTTTCTTTTTTTTTCCTTTTTTTAGGTGCAGAAACAATGGGAAGGCAGGCTGCATCAGAGCTGGCTATTCCGAAATACCAGTTGCGATACCAACGTTGAACTTAAATATGCATCCCGGCCCCACGGAGTTGTTTCTTCAAATAAATAATTTCTTAGGCCTTGCTACAAATATATTAGGTTATTTTCTTTTTCTTTCCGGCGAAAGTCACCACCCTGCCTGGTCTTCTGTCAGTGAAAACGTGTCGATATATGGCGCAAGAGCCCATGCAGCATGCAGATGCAGCGACAAAGACGGAGCAATCATCAGTTTCAGATGCACAAGGCCAAAACAGATAAAAGATAACGCAGAATCGCCAGTGTATAGGTGCGGTCGTCAAAGTCGCCACGTGAACGAGGAAAGTAAACGCGCACGGCACGCAGGCAAAGAGGTTTCGCTTGCAACAGGAGAGATGGGACTTCCCGACGCTTATTCGTGAAACCGGTCTGCGGCTGACAGCATTCGCACGATCGATCACGATTAATGCTGCCTATAGCTCAGTTCATACCACTGCACTTTCGAAACAGCGGATCTCGCCTCTTGCCTATAGCAACTCTTACGACAATATGCACTCCGCTTCTTTTATGCGACAAGCGCCACGGTTTGTTGTCCTCTGGAATTCTTAGCAACACCAACCCGCGCCTGTGTCCGACGTCCTGACATTGCATTAAAAACGAGGTGTAATATTCACCCGATAATGCCAGAACCATTAGACTTCTGCAAAAAAGAGGGTCACGAGTTTGTGGATTAATTTTAAGCAGTGACGCCAACACAATGGCAAGGTCGACGACGAAATACTAAAACGACGGCGGTATACGGCGACGAGTATGGCATAGCACAACGGCCGAATAAAGCTCTGTCTGCAGCTCCTGTCGCACTAAATTGCCTGCAGTTGTTGACGCACAAACAGGTATTTCAGCATATATATCATCTGCCTCCCAATTTATCAGTTTCGTGTGAATATTTGCCCATTCTCAGACAGCATCTCTGCATGTGTAGTCACCAGTAGCTAATATGCTTCAATGCATACCTTGGACTATTCGCGCTGTTATCTTACTCATCCCTTTTAAATCTGCTGAAAAGGGTGATAAAAGCACGATACTGTGGGTATTCCTTGATCCATTGTTCGTTATGTATAGCGCATGAAAGAAGGACAAACAGCTTGCTTTGATCACAGTCCTTTATCAGAACAACATCATGATGGGATGCCGACCTCACCGGCCATAGCAGCAGATTGCGGCAAAGGCACTGCTACATTGTTAATGACAACAGACCTGCACAGGCGAGTGGCCCGATTCGGTGTGTCGCACGTGATCATGTACTGTGATAGTGTACAATGACTGTGACTGGCTATGCTCGTGTGTCTATGCTCTCTGTCTCTCTATCTTATTTTTCAACTCCTCCTCCTCCACCATTCCCCAGTGTATAGGGTAGCAAACAGGATTTTCCCTTCCAGTTAACCTCCTTCTCCTTTCTTTCGTATGTCCATCTTTCTCTCTCTCAGGGTCCAATTTTACCAAAATTCACAGATAAAAAATTAAAACGTCGGCCTTTGTAAATGGGCCTTTCCTAATTATTCGCGGCGTGTGCACTAAGATATTCTACAGATCCCGAAGCTCCAATATCATTGCTTTTGTCTCTGGTTGGTAATCAGTTTTTTTTTTTCTACAGCGATGCTTCTATCTGAATTGCCGGCCATTCCGTAGAACGGAGGTCTACATTTGCACAACTGAGAACCTGCGAGACTAACAGCGCACTGTTGCAATTCACCAAAGCCCAATTCTTATAACCCTCTCAATCACTCGCCCTTCGATCTCACTATTGCCCAACGCTCCGCATACGAAGGTCAAACACGCAACGAGGATCCAAAGGTTATTGCGCTTCGGGAATGTGCAGAAGCTCACGGCAATCAGTGTGCGCGAAACACGTATCGTGTTTCAAGCTTGAAAACAGAACGAGGTTTAAGTAATCGTGCTGTTTTGTAAAACAAGGTAATAATCGCGCAAGGATCAATGTGCGTATACGTGCGCCTCGACTCACGCGGTTATTTCTAACGTTTGCGCGCCCAGACGAGATGTGGAGAAACGGAGAATAAATCTCATTTACGTGGCAGTAAGCTAAACTGCAAGATAAAATGGGGCTGCGTGGAAGACTTTTCTCATTTGTCTTGAGCACGAAAGTGCCTCTCCTCTGGAATGCGTGTGAGAAACATTGACCTAAGCCCCGAGTTGCTGCATCCGGCATGACTTAACACACGCAAGCAGTATACTATATACACACCCGTTACCGCCTTAGCTGTGCGTGTCGTCTTTCCATGCTTCACTGAAGAGCTAGAGAGAAAGAAGCGATGAACCCTACTAAGCTTCTTCTATTTTGACTCTTTTTTTTCTTTCTTCTGGTTGGTCTATGCAGCTCGGAGTGATGTGCATCAGATGCACACCGCGTGTGCAACGTGTCCGATCTCCAGACGATTCTTCCCGCAGATCCTCGTATGCGCTGCCGTGGCATTTCTCGGCTAACAGCTCAGTCGACCCACATTTCTTGCCGTCGCCGCCGATGCCGCGTCGTCTTGCTGGAGGAGGACCCCTTTTCCCCCATCTTTTTTTTTTTTTTTTCGTCTGGGCGCGCGTTTTTATTTCTGTTTCTAAATACCCTCTTCCGTACGTTTTCTGCCTTCTTCCCTTATTTATTTCCTCTCTATATGTACTGACGCTGTTGCATTCGGGTTCGTTAGTGCCCCAGGTTCAGCGACGTTGCGTGGCGGAGACGTTACGTTAAACCGGACTGTCTATCTATCTACCTGACCGATCATCGCGGCAGGCGAGGAAACAATGATGCCTTCCTGCCGCCGCCGCCTTTTCTGCAGTGGCGCAAGGACCCCCACCGCGGAGAACGTGCCCGATGCGGGGACTGCGGTGCCTTCTCGATTCCGTGGCGAATGGATTTTCGTGTTTCTCTCTCTCTCTCTTTATCAACGCCGCGCTGCCGAAGCGAACACGCATGCGCAAGAAATGCGCGCTGCACGATCTGGCACGGGCGCATTCGGCGCGACACTGTTGGTGTCACTGTTGCAAGCGTGTGCATGCGATAATCCTGAGCATGGACGGCGTTCCACGCCTTCCCTGCAACGACGCTTGTGCGTGCGAGCGTGCGGGGTGGCCTCTAGCGTGTTCCGTGCTTGCAGTGTCGAAGCCTATTGTCCGAGAGAGCATCGTCGTATTCGGTGGTAGCGCGGCCTCTTCCGCGTTCCTTCCTTTGTTTTATGCTTCTTTCTTATATTTTTTCTTTTCTTTTTCTTTACACGTGCGACTCGCAGTGTCCTCAGCAAAGCAGAGTCCTAGAGATTCGGTTTGCCGCCGTCTTCATTGTTAAACGCGGCGTTATCAGCGCGACCACACAATGTCTCGATGCATGCGCAAAAGCAGGAACGGAAAATAAAGGAAATTCCGATATTGTTTGCGTTCCAGAACCACGATATGATTATGATGCGCGCAGTAGTGGGGGGCTGCGAATCAGTTTTGACCACTTCACCGACGCACCTACATAGACGCACTATAGACCGTACCCCCAACGCAGATCGCTCTCAAGATACGGCCGCGCGACCGCGCGTAGCCGCCACATACGCAGTTACAGCAGGTGTAGAATGTCCCGATCCCTCGCAACGTTGGGTGCCTCGCGCAGCTCTACCGTGCCCTCCTGAGCTTCGCTGACGACACCGGCCTTACTGACCGGGTCTAAACCTTGACCTGCCCTCTCGCGCGCCTCCGGCGCGTCGGGTGCTGCTGCTGCTGCGCTTGCGGTCTTTCTCTCCTCTCTTCTAACTCTCAACCCCCATCCCCCCTATGAAACGCGGTTGAGATGTCTCTATTGAGAGACAGTTATCGCGTTGCACTTAACCCAACTTTTCACGCCTTTCTACAACAATCTCCATGCCACGGAAGACGGCGTGCTTCCGGTCCGCTTTCCTCCCTCTCGTGCGGGCGAGAGAGAGCCGCGATCGCCGGCTCACCCTCGCACGCTTTCACTCGCACATACAGCGCGCGGCGCGCGGCGACGATTTTATCGCCCTTGGGACTTTATACGGAACCCAACGGCGACGGTGACGCCGACGGCAGAAATCCGCCTTGAGTGTCCATATAATCGCTGTCGCAATAAAGGAAAGAGAGAGACGCTTAAGACAGGGAGCACAACAAAGCGCGTATGTGGTGCTCTGTCTTGTCCGTGTCTTTCATTGTGGTCTATTATTTTATTCGATATGATTTGTTAAGTGAATACAACGCAGCACCTTCAATATCTGGATGCGCAGGGTTTGCCGTATGTGCACAAAGACTTTGTCGCACGTTAAGGAACCTTAACTAAAACTTCTTTCTTGTGTACTGCTTTATATAGTCCTTATGTACTTCCTTCGTGAAAAAGCTTTGATTCATTCATCATCATCATCATCATCATTTAATTTTCGGTGTTACATAAGGAGGAGAGGAGGGGTTACAGAAGGTAAGAATAGGAACAAATACATGGTTACAGTTTCCTACAAAACTCAGCCTGTGGATTCTTTTGAGAACGGAACTGTAAAATGAAAAACTTAGACGCACACTGAATAGAATGTAAAAGCAAATCAGCAGGAAATGAGGTGAATCGGCATTCGCAAAAGAAAGAAAACACAGTAAGGTCATTATGAGGTGAAGAGTTTGAGGTGATCACTAAGCAGGTGTTTAAAAATATTGGGGTTACGCTCGCTGACAACTCTATCTGGTAAATTGACCCACTCTGCGATGACCGTAGGCAAAAACGATTGATTAAGGGAACATGTTGACCATGCAAGCGCTGGTTGCTTCAAGAGTTAACAAAAAAGGAGATGAGATGTACGGGTTGGTGGGATAAGAAGCTTTCCATGTAGTTGTGGGAAGTTATAATATAGTCGGTGGAAAAGGCACACCTTTCCGATTTCCGACGGAACATTATTATTAGCAAATGAAGTAAAGAGAGTCTGACATTCCGTGCTTTCCTATCTTTTCTCTAGCTTCTTTTTCTCATTAATGCCTCTTCTCGTCAACAACCAAAAAATGTGCGCGTGCGTGCGTGTGTGCGTGTAGAATAAGACGTCCGAAGCTTGAAATTGCGACGTTGAAAGCTTCAGCCCGCGCTTGAACGAGCGAACGCATGCAGAGCCCCCCGTCAATTTCACGCTGCAATTTCAAGGCGACGCCCATACGGACCTGCCGTAAAGTATTCTTTTCACCGCGCGTGCGGAGCGCTCAGTGTAGCGTCATGACGCGCGGTCGTTGTATTTTGAGCGGGCGGGAAGCAGGCGCTGTCAGCAGCACCCCGCGCGTCAGCTGACGACATGGTTTCCGTCTCGGCTCGCATGTTTCTGTCGCGGACCCTTTTGCGCTGCAGGCGGTATACGCAGTTCCTCCCAGAAGCGCAGAGAGAGAGCGCCGGTACATGTATGAATGCATGACCGTCCCTCATATCGCGAGGTTCACGAATGCATATTCGTATACACCGAGCGCGAGCACATCCGGAGCGAAGGAAACATCCTTGTTGCGCCGCGCATATAAGACGTCCTATATGCCGCGTCTTCGCAAACACAGAAGCGCAATAGTCGGGCCAGCGTACTTGCATGCATGCGCCGTTCTCGTTGCTATTTTATCCGCGCGTATTGACGTCCGTATATTATGAACGCAGCGGAGCGGAGCGCTCCACGTGGCAGCAGTTACGGATGCGTATACCTCATCTAGCCTCACTTATAAGACTACATTGCGTTGGCCACACCTAAATTACCAGACGGATCTATGGCGCTGCCATCTTTCATCTAACATGAGAGTGATGGGTATAGCGCGTGGATTTATCTGAGCTTCGTGCTCGTTAAAATTAATTAAATTATGGGGTTTTACGTGCCAAAACCACGATCTGATTATGCGGCACGCCGTAGGGAAGGGGGAGGGGGGGGGGGAGGACTACGGAAATTTGGACCAGCTAGGGTTTTTTAACGTGCACCTAAATCTAAGTACACGGGTGTTTTCGCATTTCGCCCCCATCGATATGCGGCCGCCGTGGCCGGGATTCGATACCACGACCTCGTGCTCAGCAGCCCAACACCATAGCCACTGAGCAACCTCGGCGGGTCCGTGGCTTCACCCTTGCAAAAATGGTCGTTCAATCTCTGTTTAGATCTTAATGTGTTTCTGACGAGCCATCATAAATCTAACACAAACTCAGCATGCGAATGACTTTTGCCATGAAGTTTGCAATAGCCATTCAGTTGAGAATAGTTAACAGAATATATGCTGAGAAAATTACACACAGTCCCTGCTTAACTGCTTCTTTAAATACGCTTAACTATTTATTCTCATCACATTTACATCAGCGACTGAGTTAAGAAAACACACCAGTATTTCTTGTTGGGAGAAGTACTCAGGCGTTTTGTTGTATTTGTCGATGTCTTACCACACTAATATTATTTAATTCAAAACAATGTTACCTTATTATCGAAGCACCAAGCGAGGATTTTTCAACAATTTTTAAATAAGAGCGTGAGATTTTACGTTTAACGCCAAGGGAAAATATTTTGCAGTCGTAAATCAATTTCACTACGCATGGCTGTAGCATGCGCGTGCCTTTTTTAAACGGGTAGATTACCAATATTTTCCACCAGGAGTTGCTCTAGTCTTGCTACTGGGACTACATTTCTGAAATTTATTAATGATTTGCCAACTATCCGGACAATTGTACTATACCATGTGTTTCTGCAATTCTTTAAAAGCAATTCTTTAAAATCGGCTGCGGCATATAGCACAATTCTATTTCTAGAGCTGGTTTACTTTGCAGTGGTAAGCTTTTCTTGATGCCGCAACACTTGTCACTTTATATTATGCATTTATTCTCAGTCATCTCAATTATTGTATTGAGTCCTGGGCAGCACCCGTAGTATCCATCTGTCACCTCTTCTAACCCTTCAAAAACAAGCTATTCGTATTATTTCTTTTGCACCTCGACAACCTCACTCACTCCCGTTCTTTATTAACAATGATGTACTACCTTTATCCCTACCTTATTACTATAATCTTGGTCTATTATTTTTCAAAGTTTTTCATCGCTATCTCTACCTCGATATAATTCCATCATACATATTGGTTAATGCTAACTACACCCGTTTTTCTCTTAAGGGCAATCTACTTTAGCCTAAGGTACACACTAACTATGGAAAACAATTTATTCTTTTTTTTCTGCTGTATCACTATGGAACTCCCTGCCTGCCAACTTAAAACAATGTAACTCCCTTTCTTTTCATATATAAATCTCAACGAAAGGGCAATCTATTTTAATAAAAAATTACTGCCCTAATTTAACTTGACATTGTATATGAATGTCTTCGTCTTCAAATTTATCGTGCTGACATCTTATACTACAGTGTTAATTCTTTTTGGTATTTTCGGGATCGAATCCCGGCCACGGCGGCCGCATTTCGATGGGGGCGAAATGCGAAAACACCCGCGTACTTAGATTTAGGTGCACGTTAAAGAACCCCAGGTAGTAAAAATTTCCGGAGTCCCCCACTACGGCGTGCCTCATAATCAGAACTGGTTTTGGCACGTAAAACCCCATAATTAAAAAAATTAAATTTTTGGTATTTTTTGTTGGTTTTCATTTATATTTTTGTACTCCTCTTATTTTTGTAACTTGTTTTTATTATATCATCATGCATGACATCACTGTACTTATTTCGTCTTTCATCTGCTTATTAATTTTAACGCGATAGCTTAAGGGCCCCGTGTCGCAGAAAATCCGGCGTCGGCGTGAGATGTCGGCGGGTGGCGGAGAAAATCATCCCCAACCACGCAGGCCCTCCGAATATATTAAGGTACATGTATATACCACGCCTTCTTATATGACATGCGGTATAAGCGGGTTATATTGCCACACAATTCTATCATTAATGTTGCTCATACCTTGTCTTGCATTCTTGGCAAAGCTATTCCTCGGAATTTTGAGAATGACAATCCACAAACAAATGTCATGAGAACAAAACACCCACAGCGCATGCCTTTTATGTTAAATCTTCTCAGACTGAAATATTAAAAGTACGAAACAAAAACGGAAACCTGAAAATTATGCAATTTTTTGGCGCGGCTGTGCAATACCTCCGGGATCGCCTCACGCAAGAGGCCGCGTTTCTACCAGAAAGCTCGCCTTCGTGCATAGCGTTCGCCGCCAGTGTTTCCCAGTAACCATTATGGTTGCTTTAGCTGCAGTTGTCGGGAAGCGTGAGAAGCAGTCAGGGATCTTTGAATGCTATCGCGTTCCACTCTTAAAAGCTAAGCTTAAGCGTCCTCCAATTGTTTTCACCTATGCTTTGTTAGGTTCGCTTTATATCTCGATATTTATTTCATCGTAAGGGGTCCCTCCTGCAGTTTTTACTTTGGGACCCCTTTCTGTATACTACTGTTTTTGTAGTAATTTACTTATCAATAAAATTGAATTAAATTGAACACTCCAAGAGGTGGACGTTACTTGCACAAGAAATCTAAATACATAATGCAAAAATTCACAAAAATTTGCTCATTACGTTTTGACTAATTACCTTGCGTCACGTATTGCAATTTACAAATTGTAGCTGGTGAGACAAGGCCTACCCACTTGAAAAGAATTCTGTGGATGACATCATTTTCGAGATATGCACCATCAAACTTGAGGTAAAAATGCAATGTCGTTCCACTTACTTATTTAACAAAACGAAGTTTTATGCATTGAAGTTCAAAAGTAACTGAACCGCCAATGTATTTCTTCGCAAAATTCGGGAATTAATACATCGAAACTGGTGTCATCCTGAGAATTCGTTTCAATTGGATCTAGCTTGCGAGCTCTAAGGCTGCAATTTTTAAATTACAATTTGTGCTGTAATGTACCTGTTAAGTTTGAAAACTTAATGACAGATTTTTTGTAATTGGTCGAATATGTATTTTAATTTCTCATCCAAATAATGTCCGCCTATTTGGGCAATCCAGCTCAAGGATTCAAATTGTGTTACCTGCGACAGATAATATTAAAAACTTACATCGTCTTCGCAGTAACACCCGTTATACAGGAAAAATTTAATAACAATGATGTTGCTTGTTTTCGTTCACACTTGGCGTCATTCTTGGAAAATGGTAAATCTATAGTGCACATTTCATGTTGCAGTATTCAAGGTCGATCCATTGCAGTATTACTCCAGTATAAATTTCCATGCAGTATGTCTTTGCACAGGCTCTGTTCAGAAACAATGTCCCATCACTTTAGTTTCTCCTTTACATCCTTTCCTCACCAAACGTGGAGGAGGAGGAAAGAGAAAGGCAGAAGGCAGGGAGGTTAACCAGAATAACGTCCCGTTGGCTACCCTACACCGGGGGAATGGTAAAGGGGAACACAAAGATGACAGGGAGAGAGAGAGAGAGAGAGAGAGAGAGAGAGAAGAGGGAAGGAAAGAAGGGGAATTAGCGGTGAGTTCGCTGACGCGTGTGTTATTGCACTAATAGTCACAGACGTTGGCACAAGCCCGTCGTCCTCAAGAAGCACAAAAGTGCCTTCACCGCTTTATGGGCCGACGAACGTGCAAGGCTAATGTACCATATGCAGGCATTCCGGTGGCGTTATTTGTGATAAGGTTTGTCTTACTCAGTTTCCATAAAATCATATTTTTACTAAGAGCATGAAGGCAATAAGTTTCAGCGCCATCGTTGCATTTGTGGTGCAATGTTTAGTACAAAAATGTTCAAAGTCACAAAGCCGAAAGGACGAAGTTTATGCAAATAGATGCTTGCTCAACCGCCATATTGGCAGCTTCCTTAGACACTATAGTGTCGTTAATACGAAAGTGTTCTCTGCCGTGCTCCAGCGAAAATCTTCCCCATGTACGTACATCACGCAGTCACCATCACGCAAGTTTTCATGCATTCTCGATGGCGATATTTTGCCGTTTTGTCCCTATATCTAATGGTAAGGCAAGCAGGGTTACAGAGCTTCGTTTTATTAAAGGAGTTGTGCTCTTGACGACATATATTTCTAGCAATGAAGATATTTAGGCATCATTCGTTTTATCGTTGAGTAATTCCGCAGAGAACAAGGCCAGCTTTCCGACCACCTATAGGGGTGGTAAAAATGAGAGTGCTGCCCTGCGTGTGAGTTATTCGGTAAGTCAGCTGCAGCAGAACCCAGCCAGCCAGCAGCCACGTCAGTAATTTCCAGGAGGATTGTCGCACTTGGACTTTATACAGAACATCACACTGACGGCGACGCCGACGGCTGAAATTCGCCTGGAAAGTCCCTATAACTGTTATCGCAATAAAAATAAACTTTAACCTCATGTTCACAGCCACAGTTCTTATTGAGTCTATATATAGGCCTAAACGAATGTTATCTGGCTCCCATATATGCCTCAAAAGAGAGCCGTAGGGGCTGTTATAGGCGTCTAAAACAGCATTTTGTAGTGCCTAAGATTCTGGGGCCGCATTCACAAAAACGTTCTTACGCTTAACTGTTCGTGGAAGCAGGTGTCAGCCAATCGTGGTGTTGGACATATCATTCGCGAAGGCGGCTGGCCAATGGCCAGCAGCGCTTACGAACGAAGAGCCTTGTGAATTCGGCCTCTGGGCCCGAATTACAAAAACTTCTTACAGCTAGAATTTTTAGTAAGAAAGAATTTTAGCCAATCCGGATGCCAGACATATCATAGGCGAAGGCGGCCAGCCAATGGCAAAGCTAACTTACGAAAGAAAAGCCTTGTGAATGCGGCCTCTGATCTCTCCTGAGCAAACGGCGCCGCGGGGCGCGATAGGATGTTTTCACACTTGGAGTTTATGTGGAACATCACGCCGACGTCGGATATTCGCTATCGCAATGAAAATAGAAAATTATCCTCAGATGCACAGCCGAAGTTCATATTCATTCTCATTAAACATTGTTAAATCATAGTACATTAAAAAGTAAGAATTAGCTTTAAAAGGTAATACGCGTACGTGCGTGTGCGTGTGCGTGTGCGTGCGTGTGTGCGCGCGTGTGCGTGTGCGTGTTTCTCAGTCTTCCTTTGTCCATCGGCTGTCTGATAGGCTTTATAAAAGAAATGATCGTGTTGAACTATGATTTATAAGTACAGCAGAACATCTATACGCATTTGGGCATTCGCCCTCCTGATAGCTTACGGTTACTATTAGATCTATCAACTGCGTGAATGCACAATATTCGTGAGGCGAAGTGACCGTTCCTAGAAGACCGAAAACACAATGGCGTGCAAAAATGTGACGAGGGCCGTCCGAGAAGTCTAAAATAATTTTCTCTTCAAGAATTCTGCTTCGTTGATCGGCGAGCATAAAAAAAAAAGTTCCTGGCAAGAGTAAGTATAAGTTTAGGCGAATGTATCGCCCCTCTTGAAACACGTTAATACTTTCTTTCCTCTGTCCTCATCACGTTCTTTTCCAAAATAACCTTCTGAATAAACCCGAGGGTGACTTCTCCATCCTTAACGCTTACCACGAAAGCGAAACACAACGAACTCCTGGCTGCTGGAGGTTGCACGAATAACCGGCCACTCGCGCATTTCTGCGTAACGTTTAACATCACTGATGACAGCGAAACAGGAATATGGGCGCGGGTTTCTTTTTCTTCGATGAGTAACTATGTCACCCTCGATTGTGGAGAACGTCCGATGAAACCCACTATCCACTCGCCTAATCTTATATTTATATTTTACCCAAGTACCGCATTTTGCACAATCACCTCCTCGCTAGAGTGCGCATGCGCACGCACGCGAGCACGCTAGCGCACATACTAACACACACGCACAAGAATAGAAGAAACAATGATGCTTTGTAGGGCCCGAGGAAGTTTCACACGAGGAAACGAGCACGTTCCGCTGGTCGGCGGCATCCTCTATCCCAACTCATGTAACTCTCTGTGTGTATACAGTGTTATTACGCAGGCCCGCCGGACGGGAAAGACCAGCAGTGCGGAACGCGCAAATGAATATGCGCGCGTTGGTGAGATCTCCACCCCCGTCCTTTTCAGCGTTCGCCCGCTCTATGCATCTCGTGCCGGGCTTTCTTTCGGGACCATGTCGGTGTGCGTACACCGCGTACCATTGCTCCAGTTTCGTCGAGGCTGGTCCCCGTGTGGCCCCACTCTCCCTCTGGTCGAGACAAAGGCGAGCATGCACGCAGCAGTGTTCACAAAACTGTGCCACGAGAATGTTCTCGTCATAGAGCTAGCGTACGCTTCCCCGGCGAAGACAGCAATAAGCATTTTTCAAGAAAGAACGCAAAAAGAAAGAAAATGAGAAGTTTTGTTTGTTGCACCCTCGGTGTGTCCTGATATTAAAAAGGCGAAAGGCTTACTCAGGCGCCGTCAACCAGATTTACGAGAGGCATAGATTCTCAAACATATACTCTCGAAGATCTCGCCGATTTCACCGATCTGGCATAAGGTCTCGCAGGGTTCGGATCGTCATCGGTAACCAGGCAACAATCCAATGCGAAGGCGATAGAGTACTGATCGATAGGTAGCTGAAAGCAGGCCTTAGCTGCGTTACATTATAATCTGGGTCTGCCGCGAAAGTTAGCAGACGTGTCTTGGCGCTTGCGGCGCTCGAGGCTGAGCAGACGACACTCCGAGGCTGAAAAACACGTGGTGCAGCGTCATGTGCATTCGCACGATCGCGGTCAGGATTACCTGATGCAAGCTGTAGCATTTAATTCAATGCCACGCTTCTTTTTAGAGCGCAGCTTTTAGGCGCCCGTTCCTATACGGCGAGGGTCATTGTAAGCAAGCAAACGAGCACAACGAAAGATGAAAGAGCGAACGCGGAGCGCAGTGTCTAACGAAATGCCGCGAGGAGGAAAGCGGATAGGGCGAAAGGGTGAGAAGAAAAGCGTAGTGCGGGGACGATGCCTACGAGATGGCACCACAGTAGCGCTCGTCGTCTGGGAGGTCTGTCGGCGGCGGTTGCTGTGAATTGCGCCCACGCGGCGCCCACGCGCTGGCTCTCGCGATCTCCAGATTAGCGAGCAGTCGCTCCACACTTCGCTCCGTTTGCAACACGCTGCACGAGGCAGATTGTCCGCGTCAGCCAATATATCGCGAAATGAAAACACGTGTAGATAGAGCTGCGCTCAAATTTCGCATTAGGGAGTATCGTAATCGTCGGTGAAGTTTTAAAGCGAACAGTCTAGGCGAAATCTTATATGGCTAGGCGAAATCACCTGCGTACAGAAAACTATCATCCTAAGCATTGGCTTGAGCGTCGTCTTCTTCCGCAGCTGGCTCATTGGCGCGCCCTCGGGCTGCGCTCGTGCTCGTGCTCGGTACGCGCTCGTGCCACTGCCCCCGCGTATGTCGTCGTCGTCTTCTTCCACAGCTGGCTGCGTAGCCGCTCATCATTCCAGCGTAGAATTTCACTTCTCTTCTGTCGTCGTAATGGGGAGGCCGCGTTTACGTGGGTATGAGCCATTGCCTAAGGGGGTATGAGCCATTCATTGTCTTACGTAGCAGACAGAATCAATTTTGAAGCAACTTAATTTCGAAGAATCGCAAACGGCAATGGCTAACCACGTCGCCGAGCAAACTCAAGACATCGAACGCAAGCGACAACAGCGGACTGCGGGCATATATACCGTAAGTGACGTCGCTCTCTGTCGCAGTCGAACGTGTGTATAACCTTATAATTGAGAATACTTTAATGAACCCTCGGGATTAACCCAGTGATAAACACCGGGGCGGCAGTTTCAGCTTCGCTGGTTAACCATCTTCACGGAGTGGAAGGGCCGACGAATTTTTTAATTGTAGTAACAGGAAAAAGACTAAATCTTCTTACAAGAAAACTTCCGTAATCTCTTTTCGTAGACGACAGGAATATCGAACTTATATGTACATGCTTAATGGCGAGGTCATTTCTTCAGTAGATTCCCTCAAATATTTAGGACTTCACATCACCCGCGATCTCACTTGGTCATCACACGTCACTGCACATCACAAACAAAGCCAACCGCACCCTTGCCTATGAACGACGCAATATCGCACTTTGCCCACCCTCCGTTAAGTTATTAGCCTATCAAACTCTTGTAAGACCTAAGTTAGAATATGCATGCGCAATCTGTGACCCCCATAAACAAAACCTTAGTAAGACCCTCGAGTCGGTACAAAATCGTGCAGCCAGATTCATCTTTTTCGGACTACTCATACCATACAAGTGTCACTCAGCTAAAATCAAAAGGTAATCTTCCCGAACTAGATAGGCGTCGCAAAACCTTCAGACTTTGCCTTTATCATAAACTCTACCATACCCTCCCTCCCGAAAACACCCTTGTCAAACCAGCACACCGTCTTTCAAGCCGTATCAGTCACCATAAAGCAGTTTATCCACCATATGCTCGCACAACTGCTCATCTTCATTCCTTCTTTTCTGAAACAGCCGTCGACTGGAACAACCTTCCAGTCAGCGCCATTGCTCATTCTGATCCTGCGCGTTTTAGGTCTGCCATTAAATCACTTGCCTGATTGTGTCAACTGCTTGTATTACCTGTAGCATTATCTTTACCATGTTTATGTCGATGTCTTATTGTATTTATCGAGATGTTTGCCTGTTTTTGCTTGCCGTGTTACATACCAAATTGCGTTCCTGCTAATTTGTATGTTCGCCCGCCCCTCATGTAAAGCCCCTTCAACAGGGGTATTTGAGGTATTGAGGTGTTGTAAATAAAAATAAAAATAAAAAATAAAAAATGGCGAGGGATACTAATTTTGGCGTAGAACTGACGCCAAAGACCGGAATACACGGCACAAGTTCAGTCAGTCAGTGAGGCACGTACGCATCGCGAGCGTCCGTGTCGCCACCCCCTCGTGCTTGTCTGTTTTTTGCGCACCGTGCCAGTGGTGTTCTGGTACACGACCATCCCTACTTCTCCTACGTGTAACGGCAACCGAGAGAACTTGGTCACCGCTGCAGCACATAAACACGCACACATACGCACACATGCAAGCGCATACTCGCAAGCTCAGAAACACTTGCGAAGGTATAACAAGTGCACCTTCCAAGCGTCTAGCAAAAGCATCGGCGTATGTGTGTACCGTCGCTTGCGCGCTCGCTCATGACCGGGACCGTGCGCGAACTTCATTCACGAAAGGAAGTCAGAGCGAGACCGTACAGTTTGGCATGGAGGGAGCAGACGGGGTGCTCGCAGAGGACATATTTCTATAGAGGGCTGGGCCCATCGTATATTACGCCACCTGTGCGCGCGCGATGCGAGAGAGGCGATCACGCAGCTGCCCGCGTATGGCTACTGACTGTTGCGGAGCAAAGCGTCGGCCGCGGGCGTTTGAAAGGGCTTCGCCTCGCGTCCTCAAAGGAGCGTGCAAGCGCCGTTTGGACACGGCTCGCCGATGTGCGCGCAACAGCGCCGAACGACGGTGGCGCGTGCTGCCTGCGCTCCGGGGCGTTTAATATCGTGCGTGGCCGCCCGCGGTGGTCGCGCCTGGGGCGCTTCCATTACCGTCGCGTTATATAAGCGCTGTACGCACACAAGCAGTGCCGGCCATTCTGCTTCAGCCGACGCTTTTCCACCGATTCCTTTGGCGGAGTGGGCGTGCAAGGGTTCCGTGCCAAAGTCAGTGGGTGAGAAACGAGGTGCCCATACATTGTGGGGAACGTATGTTCTCGGTGTACCACTTCAGGCGATATCACTTTAGCGCGTGTTCATTGGATGCAGCCGCTGGCTGCATCCAATGAACCCGTCACTCCAATGAGGTGCCGCGCTTGGCGTTACTTCACGATAAAGAAAATGTATATTGCCGAAAGCAAACGACCAAAAATACGGCTCCGAGAACTGCAACCATGGCAAGGCCTTTTCTATATAGATGTAGCAACATCTCTTGGCTCAGCTCGGGTCTGTGTCCAGAGTCGGTGCCTGTGGTAACACGTTCAATAGCCAACATACAACTTCGCAGCCGGTTTATGTGGAGACTACAGAAGCCTCACCAATGTGGTTGAGTAGTATGTACAGCTTTACTTGTGTGTTATGCGTGAAAAACAATTACCCCAGGGTCATTACAGTCTCTATAAGTGGAAGCTATAGCTCGGAACCCACCCCAATTTTTCTATTCAAATACATGTAAACGCATTTATGAAACAACCGCTGGACAGAGTTGAATGAAATTCGTTGCATTTGAGAAAGAAAGCAGAATTCTAGGGACTGTAGAAGCACGAAGTTTACAAATCCCCTAACCCTGCTCCGAAACCAGATGTCGCCGTTCTGTAAACTGCATCCGTCAGAGCATATAAAGCGGACAGATATGACATATGAATCTACAGCTTACGCAACTTTGTTACAATGTTTTCCGGGGTTTTTCAAAAGTATTGCTCACAAATTAGCAGTAAATTTCAGAAGTGTGTATAATCTGTTTCGTACGATTTAGATGTATTATTAGGTGCACTTTACATTGCACATATAATAACGATAGCGCCTAAATGTGCTATCATTATTTGTTACTGAGTTACAGGTTTACAATATTTACAGAAAGGTCGACGAGGTAAATAAATTTTTAAAAATGGCAGTTTCGCCCTTTGGGCGTAGCACTGACAGTGATGGCAAGGTTGGCGTTGCGCTTGATTGAACTTCTCGGACGGTGTCCTAACTATACGAGGGTCTGACCAACGCGGACGCGACATACGTGGGTGCGCCAAAATGTGTGGCACCCTCAAAAACTTTACCACGCCGTGTATAGGGCCAGCAATGCCATCGCGCAGGCGCCACTACGCTGCCCGTAAAGAGCTGCGCCAGTGAAATTACATCACTTTCAGATTTGATCACCGATATTGTTTTGCACTTTCATTGTTTATTACTCTGACAAGATTTAACACAAAAGGCATGCTCTTTGAATGTTATGTTTCGTGACATTTGTTCTTGGGCTGCCATTCTCAGATAACTTTGGCAAGAGCGCAAGACCTGGTATGAGCAAGTTTTGTGATTGAATAGTGTAGTAATACAACCCACATACAGGGCATGGATACGCATATAGCATACATGTACCAAAATATATGCCTCACCCGGGCCCACTGCGACAGCGACGACTACGGCGGCGACGGCGGCGAGAATTTGTTGGCAGTGTCCAAATTGACCCTTTTCTCGGAGCAGTTTTCTAGAGGAACAAGATGGCGCTTTTGGCGGCCCGCCGTATACGTTGCCTCAGCGAAAGCGGACGACTACGAAATCATTACCGCTTCTGCCCTGCTATTGCATGAAACTGGGTGTTAGCTAACGCACTGTACTCTATTCATGCTGCAAAATGTTGAACGGTTAAGGGAATACGAGTGCAGTATAGGGATGCAAAAATAGCGACTGGCCTAATAAGGAATGGAATGAATATGAATGAACCACAGCTACGTAAGGACTGCTCGTGTTGCCAGCCCTTCGCGATGCACGGCTTTCCTCGAGGATAGAACACGCACTAATCCTCTAGCGTTGTATCGCTAGGCTCCAAAGAAAGACGTCGGCAAGATTGAGTGTCCCTCGTTGCGACAAAGGGAGTAGCGCCGCTTCCTGGCATAGCAAGTTTCTCGCAGGTTATCTGCATGCATCTACCCCAACTCACACGCAAGCTTACGCCACTCTATCGTCAACGTATCAAGAATAAGTGAATGGGCGCACACTTGAATCAAACTGTCCAAGCATGGATGACGGTGGCTACAGCGACAACACACGAATTTTGGAAGCTGAACGAAACCGTAAAGCTCCACAGAGTAAGTGAGTGACAAGCAATAATACGTATTTGCCCCAAGCTATTACTAAGTACAGCACATCTACGTTCAAAGCCTTGTACGCAGCAAGAAGAAATCTATGTAAACGCGAGCGATTAGGCAAAATATAAAAAAAAAAGATTTATAGTGACCACCCCGAGGAACTTCACTGCGTCATAAACACGACAAGCCGCTGCTTTAAAGTGTTTGACAAATAAAGAACGAAGAGCAAAACACACTGACCCTGATTTAATACATAACCGGAAAGTTTGGACAGTTTGAAATACATTTCTAGCCGCGCTTTTAGAACAAGCACCGTCTAGGCTGCTCGCGCCGTTTGGTCAAGGCGAAATGAGCTCCGAAGGCTCTCACGTGTCCTCTGAAGCTGTGGCCAAAGCTTCGTGTCGTCTACCCAGTCACCGTCTAGCTACGATATTTCCCGAAACGGAGGTTTTCTGAGCCGCACCGGCGTCATGCACACCCATTATAAACACGGAGGCAACGGAGGCAGCTGAGGCAAACAATGGACGCGTCACCACGTGATGGAGCATGGCGACGCCCACAAGATCGCCGTAAAAAGAGTCTATAATTGCTATCGCACTAAAATCTGCTTCCTACGGGTGACTATCAAAGCCTACCACAAAAACGGCGATGCCCCGATACTCATATAAACACTTTTGTTAGATACTAGACACATATGATTTGCCTTCCCATTCATTCATTCATTCATTCATTCATTCATTCATTCATTCATTCATTCATTCATTCATTCATTCATTAACTGCGTCCCTACATATTATAGTTTCTAATACTCCTACGCTTCTGAACAAATTCACTGCGAAAAAAAAAAGTAATAGAAAGGAAGTCAGTCACCGAAAAGAAAAAGTAAGGACAGTGAAAGAGCAAAAAAGAAACAAACATCTGCAGTGACCCGATTGTTTGCAAAGTCAAAGGATAATCCGTCCCACCCGCGACCTTTGGCTCCCTCGAGCGTGCAGCGACACTGTGCCCTTCTATTCTTGGCTGACGAAAGGCATCAGCGTTCAGCTGTGCGTGTACGCGCGCTTCTGTCACCCACGAGGATAATCCCGTAGAAAAACAAATTAAGACAAAAAACAAACAAGATCTGGACGTAAAGCCCGAAAGTCAGAGTGCCCAGCTCTTTTACCTCGAAGCTCGTTTAGAAGCAAAATAAGCGATGCTGTGTAAGAACAAAATCAAAGAGAGCGACCAAGAAAGTTGCTCGAACACGCCCTCGCGATCTACAACGTTCAAAAGCGCGTTCCCCTGTAGATAGAGAATACGCAGAAAGAGGATGGCGGTATGCGGACAAGAAAAGCGCGAGCAAGTGTGAGCGACGAACAGGGCCGTGCTCAGGCCCACGTTCTTTCTTTATATATGCTCGCGCGAGCTTGCTGCTGCTGTTGCTGTTTTGTGTATCCGTTCCCATTTGTCTTGGCAACGAAATGGAAATGACTGCAGCGAGCTTTTTTCTGCCGTTGCTTGCTCCGGCTCCTTTGTGCTCAATGGATGCACGACCTTACGCGTCGTGTGTACCGCCACCACCACCGACGGCGGTGCTGCTGCTGCGTCGACCCACCGGGAGCACAAAAGGCGCACGAATCTGGAAACGAGGAAGTGCGGTGAAAAGACAAAGCGCGTCCGGGTTTTCTTGCTCGGAGCCATTTGAAAATTGCCTGCCCTTTCGCGCGCTCCGCGGGGAAAGAACAAAGAAAAGCGAGAAACACAAATCACGTTCGCTTTGAAACAGGGAATATGTAGCAGAGACCTCTCGACTAAAGCAACAGGGGGCGCGCACTGCTAGCTTGTACCGTGCTGTGCAGCCGCGCTCGTTTCCTATTTCGGTAACGCTAACTTCCCCGCTGCTATACCCTTCCCTCTGAGCTAAAATGCTTCGTCATTTTAGTTTTTTTTTTTTTTTTGTCACATTCATAGCTTAATTCTTACCTTCACATAAAGCTTTCTCTCAGAAGAGGAAGTGTTAACTTCGCTCTCTTTTTTGTATATTTATAAATGTTTATATTGTTTTAAGCTCTAAGTTTTCTCGGCAAAAAAGAAATAAAAGAAAAGAAGAAGAAACAAAGCACGGACCACATTTTCCGGTGGTTTATATAGAGTGAAGTGTGTTTCATAAACGAATAGATGGTCTGTGCATTCCTGACATCTTTCTTTCTTCTTCTGCTTCTTTTTTTTTCTTTTTTTTTCTTTTTTTTTCTCTTCACAACGTAAAGGTGGCAGGGCCACAATGCTCCAAACGTGGCCCCGCGTGTCTGCCTATATTTATAGTTGGTCGTTCTTCGCTTCCTTGTCGCTTTCAACACATTTCAACGTTACGTTGCGCCATGGATGTTCAGACGTACGAAACAGAGAAAAAAATCGTACAAGCCATTCCTTCACAGGTTTCCGAGAAGAGGTTACGTAAATTGCGCCAGAACTGACGTGCCCGCGTTGCTTTGATTGGTGCATCGGACGCCCCACCCGCGCATATGCGCATAAAGCGCGCCTTTCACGATGATCTCCAAAATTGGCGGCTATTCAGTATTGAGCCGCTTTCATTGGGCCGATACAAGAGAAAGCGTTTTATACAGACTTCTATAACACAGCACAATAGAGAGGTACAATAGGTACACAACCTAGGTGCTTCGCGCGTTGCCGCTGATGATGAGTGGGATGAAGCCAGTTTCAAAGCGGGCACGCGTCACAATTTCGCCACGGCGCTTTGAAGTAATCATGCTTACCCGCCAACGCGTTGCTTGACAAGTCGGCTCTCGATCACGCGCCCACTCAGTCTGCACGACGCAGCGAGCGCCTTTTGGGTCTTCCGTTATACATCGTACGGACAGCAAGAAGGTTTTATTAAGTGATGACATGAAATTTTCCTCAACGGCCTTGGTTTTTCGCTTGTCGCTCTATATTTATTAACCGCTGACTGTTTATTTCTTCATTTTTCTTTTTTTCATTAAACGTCGGAGCAGAGAGAAAAAGGTGACGTCGACGTCATCATCTCTTTGCAACACCCAACTCTTTAAAAAGTCAGTGGACCTTTATCGAGCACAAATCCTGTGCTAGGACACGGTCACGTATTCATGTGCCGGCCCGAAATGTAAGGCGTGCGGCGTGGTCAACGCTGGAGTAAACGCAAAGCACCTCGAATTTATGTTGTGTTTACTGCTGTACACGCTATTTAAAGGTACATGATTTCGCAGCTTTTCACAGCTGCAAGCCAACAATTGCACGACAGACTTATATATGTAACCGTTCTAACTAGACAAAGAACGAACAGAAAACACGGCACTATATAACTTGCAATTCAAGAAGTAATTGTTTACCGTGGTGCACGAACACAAAACGAACATCTTCGTGAAGGTCACCATGATACGTGTGTAACAATTAACAGTACAAGATGAACAAGAGGCTCGACCTGCTGTCAGTTGCCCCAGCGAGCGTGGGCGACACTCGTGAGACATTCTTTACGTTCTCGCCAACTTGGGGTTTGTAAAAGTTTGAGCCTTTAACATTCTCTTGTGGTTGCTTGTGGACGAATGTTTCGATGCATTGTAGTTTTGAGGCATTGGCTTCTTTCGATTCCAAGATTACGCCGACAGAAGTAAGTGTTACACGCAACCTCGAATTTTTCGCTATAATAAGGCGTGGAAATATGAACCTCTAAGAAATCTTATAGTGATAAGAGTGCAAACACCTAATTTACATTGTGATCTCGGCCCCTTCATTAGCTGATGTTAGGTCTCCAGTTTCCAGGATTCTACACAGATCCCGTGAGAGGTTCATAAACTGAACGATAGTAGAAGCAATAGCAGCACGGGTAGTGGACAAAAGGCAGTGAGTGGTTGGCTCGTAATTGCTCTGTAAATTTTATCTCGAGTCCTTTCATCGACCCTTATAACAGCATACACTTTCTGTTTCCTGGATCCTTTTGGAAGAATTTCAGAAAATTATTTTACCAGCCCTATGATCCAGCACGTCCGCTCAATAGGTGATATATAACCCCCCCCCCCCCCCCCCCCAAAGAAAAAAAAACTCGACACCCTTGAATCCATGACTGTAGAATGGCGGTATATGCATGCCAGCATATAAAGTGAATCTAACTGACTGCGCTAAGCAGCGTCATCTGCAATGTCCCCGTTTCCATGACCCAGCAACTCCAGCCATACAGCAACGAATGTTTACATAAGCAATGCTCAAGATGAAACTTCACTTAAATCCAGCTGTGCACTGGTCAGTAACTGTTGCCAATTCGTGTCCTTGCAAGCAGACAGTTTCATCCAAAGTGGTATATAGTTCAGGTTATCGATGACGTGGGGAAATTTATCCGGTCTGTCAGATGCATGAGTCAGGAACAACACCTCAAAAGATGTACTTACATCATCAAGTAATAGACAGCGCCAGAATATACACGGGACCAAACGACGAGTAACGAGACAGACACAGGGCGCACTAACAACTGAAGGTTTAACCTTCAGTTGTTAGTGCGCCCTGTGTCTGTCTCGTTACTCGTCGTTTGGTCCCGTGTATATTCTGGCGCTGTCTATTACTTGATGAGTAAACCTTCAGTTGTTAGTGCGCCCTGTGTCTGTCTCGTTACTCGTCGTTTGGTCCCGTGTATATTCTGGCGCTGTCTATTACTTGATGATGAAGAACCAACTAGCCCAAAAACACGTCCTTACCATGTACTTACACCTCACAACGAAACATGCAGCAGGCGATGTGACGGCCGTGGATTCTTGTACGTACACGTACTTCCACTTGAACGAAGGCATACGGTACGTGTACGCTCCAGATACGCGCGGGAGCTCGGAGGCGAGCATCGAGGCAAACCTGCATCGCTGTGTCGTAAACCTGTGAAGCCACGGAGTTGTCCCATACACTTCTGCACTGTCCGCATGGTGTCGTAGCACATTTGCTCATTTGGCAATACAGTCGAACCCGGATATATCGAATCTGAAGGGGAGCTCACAAAAAAAAGTTAGATATATAGGTATTTCGATATGTAAAATAAAGATTTTATAGAAAATTTTTCAAGGGGAGTTTACTGCTGTTCGTTATACACAATAATTCGTTATATCTTAGTTCGGTATATCCGGGTTCGACTTTTTTAAACTTTTTATACTTTTTTAAAGCGAAGCTTTCTTTGTCTGTCAAGCTGCTGCTTAGTATATGAAGTGCGAGAGACAAAGTCTCTCTTTCTCCCTCTCTCTCTCTATCTCACACACACACACACAGAGACACACACACAGATAAGTAGGCACACATGCACACGCACGCGCTCGTTTAGCGCGTACGCAAAACATGCACACACGCGCACATATATCTGCGCGGTGTGAAAAGAAGAGTTGGGAGTGCAATTGTATGTGCATGCTTCCGGTTTCCCTGCGGGCATGCTGTGAAACCCGGAAGCCAGAGTGACATTACATGCCGTAGGCACTAATTACCCGACTGGTTTGTCAAGCGCGCTCTGTACTACTTACGCAGACACCCCGCCCCAGTGAATTCAGTCGTATACAGCTGAACTAACGAAACCAAGCGGTAACTAAACTACGCCTCTCTGCCAAGGCATAATTGCCAAGGGGGGTCAATTATGGCTTCGATAAAAATCATCCGTCGTTTTGTTCATAACCTGCGACAAGCGGACGTTGGTTGCCGCTGCTAGTAGGCTCCTGGTCATGGGGCCTACCGCGTCCCGCGTGCGTTTGAAGAGATGTCAACACTTGTCGCTAGAGTTTCCTGCGGACATTTGGGTGGAACTAACCCCACTTTCAGGAGCCGATCCGACGACTTGTCCTGCAGTCTTTCCATATGGCTGGTTATCTCTGGGTCCATTTCCTGTTCGAGAATTATTCCACCGAGAAACAAAGTCCCGACTTCCTCGTAGTCCCCGTTGATTTTGAGCTCGAACTGAGGCGGAACAGGTGGCAATTCATTTCCCACCGACGAGCCCGGCCTACTTACCACGTTCCTAATCTTTTTTTTTTTTTTTTTCACTTTTGATGGAAGAGATATTCGCGTGCTGTTTTGTTCTTGATTTGCACAGGAGATGTTTGGGGACCCACGCTCACGCGAACGGAAGCACGAATGCAGAATGGCCCGCTTTAATCTTCACCAAACTTCATATGGGAGAAGAGCACGACATTCGTCACGTTAGCTCTGCCTTTGCGAGTGCGTTAGTATAAGGCTTGGACACTTGAAGCAAAATGGGCTCCCCTAATTAGTCTATTCATAACTGAGAACACGTTCGTAGTGGTATCACGAAAATGAAAAAGACGATGAGACGTTTTCTTTAGAGCCGTTAGCACTTGCTGGCCTTTCCGATTTATTTACAAACGCACAGAACATTTTATAAGTTTGCGCATTTGTGAATGGCGGTGCACCTGCAGGATAGAGGAAGTTAGTCTTGATGCCAACATCTATCCAAGCTCTGTTGCATGCATTGTACTATCGGCTCACGCAGTTAACAAGCATGGTAACGATGCTGAGTAAACGATGTTTAGCGATATTGCGCAACATCCACGTCACCCACGTCACATCACCCTACACGCCGCTAAGGCCTTATACAGGGTGTTTCAGCGAACACTTTCAAAAATTATTAAAGGTTGCCTGTGGCAGATAGAACAATTTCAGTTCATGAGCTGGTCTCCCCTAAGAGGCGGACATTACTTGCACAAGAAATTGAAATGCATAATTGAATAATTACCAATAATTCACTAATTATGTTTTTAACTAATTACCTGGTGACCCATATTGCAATTCACAAATTGTAGCCGTGGAGTTCGCAAGGCGAATCCATGCACTTGGAACGAATTCTCGGGATGACACCAGTTTCGAGATATTAATTATCGAACTTTCCGGAGAAATGCATTGGTGTTAAAGTTAGTATCTTAACAAAACGTCGCATTATACATTCAAGCACAAATTTCACTGGAACGCAAATGCATTTCTCGGTAAAGTTTAATCTTGAAACTGGTGTCATCCTGCGAATTAATTCCAAGTGGATCCGCCTTGCGAACTCTCCGGCTACAATTAGTAAATGGCAATATGGGCCATCAGGTAATTAGTTAAAAACTTAATTAGTGAACTATTGTTAATGATTCGATTATGCATTTCAATTTCTTGCGCAAGTAATGTCCGCCTCTTCGAGTAGACCAGCTCATGAACTAAAATTGGGCTATCTGCCACAGGCAACCTTAAATAAATTTGAAAGTGTTCGCTGAATTACCCTGTATATCGAAGCTGGTGTAAAGATAACATGGTACCCATCTTACGATGTTCGCATTATGTTATTTCGCCCGGATTGCCAAGAGTTCGGAAACATATCCGCCTAAGACCCCCTCGTACAATACTTTGCATGTTGCCTTCAACGTTTTTTTTAATTCACTCGGAAGTAATTACGCAAAATATTCATTCTAGATATGAAGTACGGTGCATGTGTAACTGTAAAGAAGTGGTTTACTCATACTCGTGTCATTCACTTTCGAGAAATTTGACACTAAATTGATCTCGACCTCTGTGTCGTCCGAGACGCCCGAAAATAACCTTGAGGTGCGTTTCGAAATCACTGAGATTGCGTGAAAATACTGGACGCGACAGCTACATGGCAATGTACCACACGTAGTTCCATCTTCATCTGCGTTTAAGCAATGAAATGCAGTTTTTAGCATAGCAAACTTGAGGAGATGATGGCGATAGCTTTCGGCATCTAACGGTGGTGTTAAAATTTTAAAAATTGTCTTTCAAGTTCATAACATAACAGTAGCCCGCCGTGGTTGCTTCGTGGCTGTGGTGTTGAGCTGCTAAGCACGAGGTCGCGGGATCGAATCCCGGCCACGGCGGCCGCATGTCGATGGGGCCAAAATGCGAAAACACCCATGTACTTAGATTTAGGTGCACGTTGAAGAACACCAGGTGGTCCAAATTTTCCGGAGTCTCCCACTACGGCGTGCCTCATAATCACATTGTGGTTTTAGCAGGTAAAACCCCATATTTATTTTAATTTTAACATAACAGTAGACAACAAAAAACCACCTTGAAGAGCGATTATGTCCCATTGTTTTGTTCGGGTCTCAGGAGGATATAGCGATGTGCACAAGCGCGTGCACCATTTGATCGACCGGTATGTAAATGACGTGGACCCATTCATACACTTCGTTGTATAGGCATATATAGCGCAAAGGGGATGTATCAATAAAAAATAAAAATAATAAAATGCTGACAAAAAAATGTCACAGTTTCGCCCTAAGGGCGAAGCAATGAATGCGATAGCAACACAGCAATGTCAAACGAAGTAAGGTGAGCGGCTTTGGTAGCAATATGAATTGTAGTAAACATGAGCTGATTCAGTAAGCAGGTGTGCTGCGGCGTAAGTAGACCGACATGAAGAGAGACTCGATGACCACGAGAAGACGCGTGTGAAACGGTGGTGTTGATGAGAAGCGCTTCCCGTGGGCAGCGCGTGCGAAGGGACACACCTGTAGCGCTGCACTGCCGACCCGGGCAGCATTGCATGTGTAGCCTGCGTTGGAAAATGTGGCCCGACTTTTACTAACTGATTGAACAAGCGTGGTGTGAGCGCGCACAAACAAACATGAATAGATCACACTGAATGACTGCAGACAACGACTGTCAAAACGCTGGCAGCAAGCGCATACGCCGCATCAACGGACGAAGGCACGTGCGGTCTATCGCTTCAACGGAAACTGAGCGGCGAATGCACGGCGCATAAAGGTCAGAGCCGTGTGGAGATAAGCGACGGTGCGAGCGAGCGACGAGCGCGGTTGTTGGCAGAGTAGAAGTGCACCCCCCCCCCCCCCCCCCCGCTCCCTCCGGCGCTGGCTTCCCGCTTCCTTGCTTGCGCGTGGAAGATTGAGTGCGTTCGCTCTCCGTGACAGCGTGCGGCCCCGCACGCTTCCGCTCGGGCATACGGCGCGCGGCGAAGATTTTATCTATACGGAACCTCACGGCGACGGCGACGACGACGACGACGACGGCAGAAATCCGGTGGAAGTGTCCATATAATTGCTATCGCAATAATAATATTCCTCCAGCTGTGATCTCATTTGCAGAGACATCATGCAGGCTCCCACAGCGGACATCGCTTTCTCGATTGCTTGCTTGCTCCCCAAATAATGGCGTTATCTACTTAAAAACATCTTATTTGCGGTGCCCACAACGTCGTATTTGACCGCTACAATATTGCTCGTCGTTCCCTACGTCATGCATGCACAGGTGTCACCCCTCTGAGAGTTTGCGGCAAGCACGATACCAGACGCGAATGGCGCGCAATAGTTCAGCGGTTAGCGAGACCGGCTCTCTCTCAGAAGCATCCCGCTCCTCCTTTCCTACTCATTGGAGAGCTGGACCGCTCTATCCCAAGGGTTCCTCTCTATATGGCCACTGCTGGTGGGCCACACAAAATTCATGCATTCACTGGTTACCCTGGAGCGCCGAAGCATTATAGAGGGGAGTGGGTACATAAAGTAGACAGGCAATATTGAATCAAAAGTGCGAGCGCAAATTACAAGGTAGAAAAAATATAACATAAGTAAGTTGAGCATCAGAATTTCTTAACATGTGTGCACGTCACACTCAAAACAACAAAATAAAGTGCCAAACACAAGGAACAACTATTATGTGCGAGCAACATATGCAAGTTTGGAGCTCCTAGCTTTCCAACTGCTGTCACAGTAAAGAAATCTGTCGAGTTAAACGGAATGATTGTGGCACCCTTTCCCGCCGCAATTGGCTGAGTGGCTATGGCATTTCTCTGCAGAATCAGGTAACCTGTCATGGCGGCCGCATTTTAATGCGGCCGCCATTACCTTCATATATGGTTGTCCTTTTCAAAACGTATACAATTGTTACATATACTTAAGGCGGTGGTCCCACTCCGGCGGCACGAGCCCCCCGTTTTCAGTACTTTTGGAGTAACCGTGGCGGCTCTTTTACTTAGGATATAAAGTTGTGGTATATACCATAAAAAGCTTAATTCTTGTAGATTCCAACTATATATAATATAAGGAAATTCATTAATGTGATTTAGAAATAAATGCTCAAGAACAAGCATGAGATACATGGTTTTTGCGAACTGTGTCTCAGTTGTGACCATATTTAGAAGAAACTACCGCACTTACTGCATTGCGGCTTGCTCTGTAGCTTTAGGACATATTTATCTAGTTCCTAGACGTAGCAAATTAATTATTAATTTTTACTTTTTGGATAATTTGCTTTTGAAAATTGTCAAATATTGCAATCTTCAGTTGTAAACAGCCCGGCAACTACATGCTCAAGGAAGCTAAATTTTGAATAAAGTAGAGCTCAAGAAATTTCCATTTAGGACACAAAATTTCATTCGTGTAACTTTATTAGTTTTCCTAATAATGCAGCCGAAAATAAGCAATATTTAAAATTCTGGTTTTATTTTTGCTCAGTTTTGCGGGAAGGTAATAAAGCTGCGAAGCTGTGCTTTAAAACTATTAAAGTTACATGAATGAAATTTTGTGTCCTAAATGGAAATTCCTTGAACTCTATCCAAAATTTAGCTTCCTTGAGCATGTAGTTGCCGGGCTGTTTACAACAGAAGATTGCAATATTTGGCAATTTTCACAAGCAAATTATCCAAAAAGTAAAAATTAATAATTAATTTGCTACGTCTAGGAACTAGATAAATATGTCCTAAAGCTACAGAGCAAGCCGCAATGCAGTAAGTGCGGTAGTTTCTTCTAAATATGGTCACAACTGAGACACAGTTCGCAAAAACCATGTATCACATGCTTGTTCTTGAACATTTATTTCTAAATCACACCAATCAATTTCTTTATATTATATATAGTTGGAATCTACAAGAATTAAGCTTTTTATGATTTATACGACAACTTCATATCTTAAGTAGAAGAGCCGCCACGGTTGCTCCAAAAGTACTGAAAACGGGGGGCTCGTGCCGCCGGAGTGGGACCGCCGCCTTAATGCCCGTGCCGCGAGCGATGCTATACTCGTACTTTAAACAGTCAGGCTGCGGAAATCAAAGTAGGCGTTAGCTTCTGCAAGCCTTCTGCTCCCATGGGAATCGTAAGCTGAAATATTTAAAAAAATTAATAAGGCTCTTTTATTTAGGCTGTTTGATATACTGCAATAAGAATAACGCGAAAAACGAAAAAACGCGCTTTCTCCTCGTTCTTCACATTCCGCTTAAATGCGCTGTCATACACCCGACGATGGCCTCTGGCAGCTGAATGGTCTTAGTCATGACGGGCTCCACACCACTGAGAACATACAAAACCCGCCCCCATTGGCGATCTTTCTTGCGCTCCGAAACGCAAGAGGAACAGTCGTGCGTCCACTTAGTGCCCAGTTATTCGAACACGAATCACCACCACTCTTTAAGTGGCGCGAGCTTTCGCGAGCACTTTCTCCAGTTTCGACGCACTGCACAGCAGTCCCCCCTTCAGGTCCAAAGGTGTCATTACGCCCCCCGTCCCCCTTTGTGCTGTTCTTTTACTTCGAGCTGCCTCGCGAGCAGCGCAGCGCTCCTTTGTGAAACGCCGTCACTTCTGTACGCCTGTCACTGGTGCGCGCAAGCCAGCCGGTGTTTGCGTATATATACATGCGCGCTGTAGAGTCTTTGATTGTGAGGCAGCTCCTACACGCTTTTACCTGGCCAATTTTCGAGCAGAAACAAAAGGAGCCGGCCCTTCTGTGTTTGCAGCAGCGTAGGCTTAAGGCTTGCAACACCGCCGCCCCTTTCTTTTACTTTCGATGACAGCTGGGTATAGCTCGCTCGCTTCCATTTTCTACGCTCGAAAGGTTACATTAGATGCCTTGCCTCTCGATCTCTTTGTTTGCTTGTTTGTTTCGTCGTTTTTGTATAACATTAAACCCTGACGTTAGATAGCCGACTTCGGTGACGAACTATTGCGTGGAGCTTAGACCACTCTATGCTTTGTCTTTGTTGATACTTTTGCCTTCTTTCTTCTTTGTCGTTTTGTAGAGCGGAGAGCCAGTCTATAATCGTTTGCCAAGCTGTCATCTCGTCTTGTGCAGAGCAGGTGACAGATGACCTTCGACCGTTCGTTTCAAAACGCTGCTATATACTGCGCACACTTATGCTTATCCTTCCCGCTTCATTTGTTTTTTTATGTTATTTTTCCGTTAGGTTTGTCTGAAATTCGTGCACACGGTATCAAGGTCGCTTTCATTAGCGTGAAATCCCAAAGAAGTTCGAAAACTGTGTGAGCTCATACGCTTACATCGATAGATAAATTGCTGGTGGAGGTTGGCATATAGGAAGACAATTCCTGCTTCCACACTCCAGTAAGAAGGCGTCGTTAACCCGCTTCATTCCTGGGATTTCTCTTTTCTGCTCCAGAGCCTCTTCTAGACTATAACCGCGATGATTAAACTCCTTGGCGTGATGACTTAACAGAAAAGAGCTGTCTCAATCAAAATGTGCGGATTTGTCACTACAATGCACTAACATTGCGGATTGTGGATAAATGTGCGGATTTGTCATACACTGCACCTAAATTTTCAGGCAAATCATACAAGTGCCAAGAACAATTCCTATAGCGAAGTTAACGCAGGTTTGTATTTATTTGAAAAGCTCGGAATTTCTGGTTCTTTGTATCCAGCGGCGTGATTATCCTTTCTCTATTCCTAAATTCTCTCTCGAACTATTCGCAATGTTTTCTACCATTTAAGTGTATGCACACCTTCTTATACGGACACGCTTTAGACTATCTTGGTCACACAGTATGAAATCCGAGGTATTCTGTGCAGTCTGCACGACAATGATGTCGTGGTCTCTCTGTTTCGCATTTCGGCGCATTTTAGCCCAGCTCTTTTGACAGTCTACTCGATATAAGGTTGTCACATTGATTGAAAAGTCCAAAAAAGCCACAGTTTCGCCCGAAACGCGAAGCATCGATTGCGATAGCAAAGTAGTGTACATCTACACGAAGTAAGGATAGTAGCTTTATCGGATGTATAAACTTGTAATTACAGAAACACTAACTAAATTAACAAGCATGGTGTCACGCGCGCACAAGCAAACATGAAGCATCTCACTCGATGACCGCGGAAAGTCGCTGTTAAAGCACTGGAGTGAGTCAGCGCAGCAGCAGCAGCAGCAGCAGCAGCAGCCAGTGAATTGACCTTCGTGCTCGCATCAACGCGATCTTCGCCGCGACAGCAGAGGGAAGGCGGACTTCGCCCCCGCCGCATATGGCTTTCAAGATACAGCCGCGCGGGAGGGCGCTCGCAGCACAGAACGCGGCCGCAGTAAAGGCCCAACCGCATGCACGCGATATTCAAGCGACAGCGACAAGCGACGCGACAGGCACACCTTGTCGCGCTGTCGTGTCGCGGCGTGGAGCAACCACATGAACGCGACATCGCGAAAAAGAGTAGCGACGGATTTACATTGTTGTGCGAATAAATGTTATCTTGCGCGCGTAAAGAAATCTCAATTTTATCAAAGGTCAATGTTTTATCTAGACCTAGCTATGCTATCATCCCCAGTGAAACTCCGTCCCATGCCGCCAGCGTAAGGTGCCGTGTCGCCATATGTTGAGTAAAACTTAAAACACTTTCTCGGCTCTCGGTGGCGTCTCAGGCCTAACAGCGTCAAAACAAAACAACCGATCTCGATAATAACGACAAGAGAGCGCCGATACCCAGTCTTCAGCTAGCGATGAGGTGAAGCGATGACTGATTGGACTATTTATTTTTTGCTGTCACAGCAGAGAGCAAGTTGCAAGAGCGAATTCAGATCGAAGCGGGCAGACAGATTGCGGCCATGTTGTTGTGCAATCGCTGTCCCCAGCGGATGTCGTCACGCTGACTTCCGGGCGACAAGCGATATTTTCTGGCTGGCCAGAAACCGGCGACACGACCAGCGACAGCGACGGATAGCCCTCCGCGACGGCAAAACCTGTCGCTCGTCGCCGTCGCTCGAAAATCGCGTGCATGCGGTTGGGCCTTAAAGCGCGGCCCCTCCGCTCCCTACCCTCCCTCCGGAGAGTTGTGCGCGGGTTGCGCGCTTCCTTCCCGCTACCCGACCTTGTGTGCGCGAGCCGCGATTGCCGGCTCACCGTCGCACGCTTTCACTCTCACATACAGCGTACGGCGCGTGGCGCCGATTTTATCGCCCGTAGACTTTATGCGGAACCTCACGGCGACGGCGACGGCAGAAACTCGCCCAGAGCGTCCATATAATTGTTATCGCAATAAAATTTCTAATATATGTACTAACATTATTTATTCTATGTAATGCAGAAAATTGTGCTAATGACAATATCAGGATGGGCATGCGGAAAAACGTTTGATGTATGCGTGCGCATCGAGTTTGAATGAGTGCATGTAGAGTGAATAAAAACAAACCTTGATATATTTTTATTGGTATTTCCACTTTAGCGATACCGCGTTGTCACGCATAGGTTTAGAAGGTGAATCGATGGACCTATATTTGTCTAAAAAAAGAACACATATTGAGCGTCTCTGAAACATTTAAGCATTTTACATGTCTTTTTGTGTGAATGTGCCGTGGTAATCAAATCCGCTACATCGTTGTAGAAGAACGACATATCGACTGAGCCCCCGCGCGGCATGCGAAGGCATTGACGCTGGAAACAGGAAAACGAGCAAGAAACGTCCTAAGGGACCCCCTGATTTCGATTTAAAGTGAACTCTGAAAACGCATAATCTTTAATGTGACAGGCATATCATATTGGGTGTACCTGAGCGTTTCAACAATGTTAGCCCCATCCTCATTTGCATAATAAGTATGAGTTCAAGCCTTCGAGCGGCGCCTTAGCCGCCTGAGAACCGCGCAGAGGAGCGCCTATAAGTCAGTTGTTTGTGACTCTCTGTGGAATTATGCAGGCCACTTAAGGGCCGGAATTTAGAGAACGGATAAATCTGGGCCGAGAACTTGGCTCGACGTATTGATGCAGCCGGCGGCTATAGGAAAAAGGTTTGTTAATCCTGCTTTTACGAGGCACCGAGAAAAACATTCTATCCTCTCCTCGCACCATGCGTTCCAGTTCCGTCCAGCTGTTTTCGCGCAGAGCTCCGAGTAAGTGAAAGCTGCTCTATTTGCCGGAGGAGCGTGGGCGAGTAATTCCTCTTCCGTCTATAAATATATCTTCCGAGGGATTACTCGACACACACCAGTCGAAAACAATCAAGACATTAAAAGCTTAAGCAAGATTGATCAGAAGTATACGCTTCGGTGTAACGAAATAATTCGAAAAAACGGCTTTTCGGTCCCTATTACTTAGCGGCTGTTTTCGATACCGAGTGCAGAGCACTTAGTGCCCGTTGGTTGTCAAGCGTGCCGGGCACTACGTAGCACGGGCGTAGTGAAGTCAACAGCTTCTACGAGAAGTGCAGTGCAGCACGTCAACTTTCAAAAGCACGCGGCTAGTCGTCGTATTGGTCAGCAGGAACTTTCCATTTTGTGCGGAGAGCAGAACTGCTGATTACTGGCCTGTACTGCCAGGGCACCAACCATTTTTTAACTCGCAAGACGCTCCTTATCTGTTCCCGAGAAACTTCCAGAGCAAGACTAGCAGGAGGTAGTCGTAGGCGCAGTCGAGGAGGAGGAGGAGGAGGAGAGAAAGAGAAGGCAGGGATGTTAACCGTAAATGCGTCTGGTTGGCTACCCTACTCTGGGGGACGGGAAAGAGGGAATAGAAAGATGAGATAGAGGAGGGGGGGGGGGGGGGGGAGGACGTGGTGAGCTCGTGCACGCACGCGGGGGGCCTGAGCAATTCAAAGGCGTTCACATAGGCCAGTCGTCCTCAAGTAAGACAACAGTGCCTTCAAAGCTTTGTGGGCCGACGAGCAGAAAATTAGGTGGGGTGATGAAGTTAGGAAATTTGCAGGCGCAAGTTGTAATCAGCTAGCGAAAGACAGACTTCTTGGAGATCGCAGGGAGAGGCCTTCGTCCTGCAGTGGACATAAATATAGGCTGATGATGATGATGGTGATGATGATGATTATGAAAGTGACTGAACTTTTTTCATCATTACGTCGGTACGTTTCCACAAATAAACCTCAAACTTACACCTATCAAGTTCGATTACGCTATTTGGTTACGAATTCAACTCAACATCCTGTGAACATAGCAGTGGTCGTTTATTATATACATGCACAGACTACTCTTTTTCTCTATCAACTTTACGACATGTGGCGACTACAGCAAAGTGTTCACTTATACGTGTCTGCACGGGCCTCACATATATGTTATCCGTGCGGTGCAGCCCCTTGCCAAAGGGTCGTTCCTCCAGGTCAGAAACGGACCTCTACTGACTTCAGTGACTAACTGCGGTGTCGATGTGTACCTCCGAATGAAGCAGCAACTCCAGTGTTCTCTCTCCGTTCTTCCTCTCTTTTTATCCCTTAACCCCCTCTCTCCCTGTGTAATGTAGCCAACCGGCCAGGCGTCTGGGCGACCTGCCTGCCCTTTCCTTTTTCCCTTTTCTCTCTCCCTCTCTCTCTTCCGTTCTGTCGGCTTTGTCAAAAATTTATTTTCTGTCAATTTAGAGGCACATGGTCGGCTCCTACGGCTCCTACATTACGGTACGCCAGACTCTGGGTGTGCACTGCTGGGAGCCCAGCCTCACCGCTCACCTGCCTAGCAATTAAGCCACGCGAGTGCTTCTTCAGTAACCGAAGGCAAGAGCTTTGACAGCTCTGACAGATACCATGTGCCTCTTCTAGCTCACATGATTAACCCGAACTCCTGTACGTCTTCTCTCACTCACTCCCTTACCCGTCCTCACGTGTATGGTATAGTGAACATGGACAAAGTCTAATTAACATCGTCCTTCTCTCTCTGTCTCCTTTCTCTGGCAAAACGCTTACTTGTAGTTACGCCTATAAATTGATGCAAAAAGCCCCGCTTTCACTTTCATGAAACGCTATATACTAAGGAGCACTGAAAGGTGCACAAGCATGTGCAATTACATTTTGGATAAGAAGAAATAAAGCGGCTAAAGCTTTTTAAAAATGGAAAAAAAATGTCGCGTGTAAGGTCCCAGAACTGCACAGGGTGTTACGAGGGACACCGTAGTGGAGGGCTCATTCTGACTTAAAACGAGTTTGTGACGAGTTGTGACGAGCTTGTGACTTTGTAAATTGACCATATTCAACAAAATATTGCATTATAAATTCAACAATACACAATAATTGTACATGTCCGCCGTCTTATTGCGTTCATGTTTTTAGAAAAAATACGATTGCTTGTAAATTTAGGCCAATAAAAGCAGATAAAGCGTAGTAAATAAAGCCACAAGCAATTAAGGTCAGTCCAACCCATGTATACTTACCATCATTCTCATGGTACAGCTCATTGATCACAGCGCCAGAGTTCGTTCTATGACGCAGGCCACATCTAGCACGTTCGCATCTTCCAAAACGTGCTTTCCAATGGGAGCCTCGCGTACCTACGTATATGACGTCACAGTCGGAGCGCCCAGGACTTATCAATGGGTGTTCCGCTGGCACTGTGCACTCGCTACACGTCATTCGCCCGCTGAGTCACCCATGCAACGCGTATACGCTACTGCGACATAAAAGGCGTGACACTTTTGAACCCGAATGCATCTCCTTACCGCCGCTGTACTCGTCGACCTACGATGAACGCTCGAAGCTATTTCGTTGCACAATAAGAATAAAAAAAAGTTGGCAAGCGGAGAGCCCAAGGCGGTCGCGTACGAGAAGCGATAACTGCGTATAAGTTGACCCCGATGCACTTAGGAAGTGCCCTCGCAGAATGCGACGCCCGTGGCGAACTCTGCGGGCGTATAGATACGGAAGATGCGTCCAGGAAAATACGGTGCGAGCATGTGGCTCACAACGACAACGCGAGCACTCTCGACGCGCAAGCGGAGCCACCACTTCCCTTGCTCGGAGCGTGTGGGTCCACAGCCGCTGAGTGGGGCTTGACAGGCTCCGCACGTCCGCGGAATCTGCGATCTGCCCACCATTGGAACGTGACGCACCTTTCCGCCCCGACGAGAGGTCTTCCGACGCGGTTCATCCCCTCGAGTAACGTTCGCGACTACATCGAGACGCTCGACTGCCCGACTTTCCGTCCGTGCGACGCGTGAAGATGGTTGTCCCAGTCAAGCAAGCTTTGTGAACGCGTTCAAGCAAATGGTATCTTTAGGGAGGTATACCATTGGGCACGCGGCGAAACGCGGTGATCAATGCCTTATAATCTATACTGCGCTAACAAATGTCTAATCTATGTCCAAATCCAGGCCTTCTTCTTTCTGGGGTTTTACGTGCCAAAACCAGTTCTGATTATGAGGCACGCCGTAGTGGAGGGCTCCGGATTAATTTTGACCACCTGGGGTTCTTTAACGTGCACTGCAACGCAAGCACACGGGCGTTTTTGCATTTCGCCTCCATCGAAAGGCGGCCGCCGCGGCCGGGATTCGATCCCGCAATTTCGTGCTCAGCACCGCAACGAAATCCATGCCTGAGTCTACGTTCTAATTCAAGCCATGCACACTCAATCGAGAGTTTAACGACTCTCATGGGGTCGTGGAGATTGTCGAAAGCGTACATACTGATAGTCCAAGCGGGCCGGCCTGAGCACTGCCTTTCTCAACGTTCAACGATTACTCTGCGTATGCGTGCGTGTTGACTAAAGGGATGAAGCAAAACACAAACCTTAAGCATACGCTGAAATGATTTGCGATGAATAATCGTTTTTCACTCCTAATACTGTTAAATCTCCCTGTACCCTCATCATTTATCTTTCTTTTCGTCCCTCACTCGATTAATTGTCTTTGAAGTAGCAATGACGATTCTTCAGTCGAGGAATTATGTATACTCCAACGAACCTGTGATAACAGTCGAGATGGATGCTATTGCACCCTGCTGATACAGTTAATATATTAAGCCTCCCCAACACTTTACTAGACGCTGCCAAGGCACTGCATAATGAGGTCTATCCTGGAGTCAGGTGGTATGATGCAGCAACGTATAGGCACCTTCGGCGGGGCAAACATAATTTAAAGCTATTCACTGCAAAAAAAATTAAGAATTCCGAAATGTTTTGATTTCCCCTGCAGAGCTTTGGCGTCAGCGACCTGTACAATGTTTCGCGTTGTGCGGCGCGTATGCTTTGTCGTCGCGGACGATGCTGTAGTTCTCGCCCAGTACAGAGTTCAGCAGTTCAAAGTTAAAAGCGTTAAAACGCAGCGCTGCGCTATACGACGCTTCCGGGACGCCGACGTCTAACGCACGTAGTCTATTGCTCCCGCTAGAAAATACAAAAGCGGAAGGCTAACGCCGCGTTGAGGAAGAAGAGGTGGTCGCTCGTCACGGAGGCTTCATGACCCTCACTGTCAGCGCAA
Organism: Dermacentor silvarum; assembly: GCF_013339745.2. Classification (NCBI taxonomy): domain Eukaryota; kingdom Metazoa; phylum Arthropoda; class Arachnida; order Ixodida; family Ixodidae; genus Dermacentor; species Dermacentor silvarum. The sequence goes on from NC_051155.1 coordinate 247,125,923, forward strand.
CTGCTTCATGGTCGCGCCGACGTCGTCGTCGAGGCAATGGCTTCGGCCAACGCACTCCGCTGCTCGCATCGACATGCATCGCGTAGGTACGCCGTACGGAGAAGCTTCTCTACGCCGACGGCAAACGGTCAGCGCGGAATCTGCCGACGCGTTCTCGGCCATTACAGCGTGGGCGGTCAGACAAGCGTTTCGCGCCTACGCTGTACGTACTACGCACGTTAGCTGCACGCGGGGGTCGCATGGTTAACGTTCGTTTCGAGCGTCGTCGTCCTCGTCTTCTCGCGCCTTTAAGCGTGTTACGCTACAGCGAGCTACCGGCGCGAATCGCGGGGAGATCGAAAGCGGCGTGGCGCATCAGCATCGAAACAAAAGAAAGAAACGCGGCGCTCCCCCCCTCTTTCAAGAACAGAACGAAGAGAGCAGTTAATGGAAGAAGGCCATGGCCGGCCACGTCGAAGTATCCAGCGTGCGATGCACGGTAGCACGGCAACTGAGGTGGAAACAACGAGTTCTCCACAAAATTCGTCGCGGTGAAAAAGAGAGACTACGGGGTGGTCCGTTAAGAGTAAGCGGGAACTCGAGGGAGGTCAAGAAAGAATTTTTAAAAATCAAGAAATGTGTACGAGATGGAAAAAAGAACAATTGCTTGCGACTCCATCACCCTCCCACCCGTTCTTCACCTACCCGCAGTACACTGAAGGATGGCATACGGTGCCTGGTAAATCAGGGGGGGGGGGGAAAGAATAGCTACAAATCTGAAGCCATGCATACGGCTCAGTACGGCACAACTTTACGGCGCGGGAGAAAATGAAGAAGAAAGAAAGTTCAAAGCGAGAACGAAAGAGATCCTAGAAGAGAAATGCACCATCCTCTTCGCCCCGTTAAGTGAAAAGGAAGAAAAGAAAGACAATCGAGTGGGCAAAGATGGCGGACGATTAGAGCTGGAGGCGTCACGGTCTGGATCGGCCCGTTGCTCCTCCACGGCCTGCGACAGCGTCGGCGACAGCTTACACGGTGGCTCGTTCTCAATGCCCTGCTGCAACGACATGCTCCAGGGGACGGAGACGGCCACCACGGTCAGCCGAGGCCCGCCGGCCATTTGCAGAACGCGCATCGACTGTCCACCCGTGCATGGCAGAGGTGATTACGCAACTGCAACGGGACCTGAAGCTGGACATTTCACCGGTACACACGAAGAAAAGGCGGTGACGCTCAAGTAGTGCGGCCTCCGGGGTGAACGAACTGGCGTCAAAGTCGTCTCGTCCGCGGTTGATATGTAGAACGCCAGTGACGAAATCACGCTATAGCGACGCACACAGTCGAGTTCAAGCGTGTACTCGCATGCCCGCACTGCACCATGTGCCGCCGAGATAGCGCAGGTACCGTTCCAGTTCAGCGCCTGTACCGTAGCTCGGCAGAGCTATATAACTGTTCTCCGTATGTGCTACGTCCTTCGAGCAACCTTCCGTGAAATGTTTAGCTATACTGTAAATGTGCCTCTCAAGACGCGCAGTGATCACATTGAGGAACCCTTACATCGAAGCCGTGGAGAGCCTTGGGCGGCACGCGAACGTCACCTTCACCTTTAAGTGGCACCAGGAAAGAGGAGCCAGCGGGCATAGGTGGGCCGCATAGGCACAGGGACCACATATGACGCGAAGAATGGGAAGACATGAATCAAGGCACTTCTTAAATTAAGGCCATTGCAAGGTCGGTATAGGTACACGGTTGAATGGGGTCTCACTACTGGAGAGGTTGAAAGCAGTACGCCCCCGGCTACTCCGCATTACTTCTATGCAAAAAAAGAAGAAATACTGCAGAAACTTTCTTGGGACTTGTCAGGTAGTGCGTTAGCATTCTTTCCAGTCACTCATCTTGCACCCGTACGAATCCGAAAGCCTCTGGTCGTGTGCTGGCGACGTTTGCTCAATTTCTTTTTTTTTTTTCGTTTTTGTTCTTTTGTTTGTTTTAAGCAACTAAAGAGAATGCTCCCCGCACTATCTGACAAGTCCCACTAGGGAGATTCCGCAGTAATTTTTGGTGCCGCTATGTATTAGTGCCGCAATGGTTGGTGCTGCAATAAGTACAAGTGTTATGAACTTCATTAAATGTCTTTATGTGACCATTGCAAGCTTGTTAGTCTGTCTTGTCTTTCTATATATATATTTTTTTTTCAAGGTCCACCGACCGAAACTGTTGGGTAAGTAAACCTAAGATAACCGCGAAGTTGTGCTCCTGATCTTTCTAAATACGCTTGGCCCATTGAAAAATCCAGTTACTACTATGTATTATATATACAGCATTTCGCATGTGAGAAAGAGCTCACTTGCGAGGGCTGTTCGTAAGAACTGCCGCCAGCTAAACCGTTACAGTCGGTAAGATTACAGCCAATGTGGTCGGTCATTCTGAAACAGTCCATAATGAAGTTGTGTATCTGCATCGATGTCGCCCTCTATAGCTGTAAGTTAAAGCTTTACTATAATTAGGCAACCCGGAGTGATCAAAAAGGAAAGTGAGAGAAAAAAATACGGTAAAGTGGCGTACAACCCATGGAAACAAAATAGTCGATGGAGTTTTACAAAGAAGGCAAGGAAAATTAATCAGAAAAGAAATCTTGTACGATAACACAAAAAGTATTGCCTCACTTTTCGAGCCACAAGCTGGCGTGAGGACAAGAACCTACAGGGGCAAGTATTCGCAACAAGGTTAGCCATGTGTCTGCTGCAGAAAAAAAATGTCGCAGTTTCGCCCAAAAGGCAAAGCATCAATTTCGATAGCAAATTAGTAGACAGCTATTGGGAGTAGGAAAAATAGTTTTATCGGCTGCATAAACTTGGACACATTCGCTTACTAACTGAATTAACAAGCGTGGTGTACAAGCACACATGAATAGATCACACTCGATGGCCGCAGACAGCCACTGTCAAAACGCTGGCAGCAAGCGCAGCCGCTGCAGCGAGCGAAGGTTCGTGCGGTCTATCGCTTCAATGGAAACTGAGCGGCGAATGGCACGGCGCATACAAAGGTAAGAGCCGTGTGGAGATCGCTTGCAAGATACGGTGCGCGCGACAACACCGGCAGTCCGTACCGGCGCAAAGTACAAGAACGCATTTGTTGGCAGAGTAAAAGCCCCCCTCCCCTCCCCCCCCCCCCCCCCCTGCGCTGCCTCCCCGTTTTCCTCCTTTTGCTTGGGAGATTACGTCGCCAGTTCCCCTTGAGCCCGGTTGCAAGATACGCATTTGGTGCCGCAGCACAGCGTCGCCCCCCCCCCTCCCTCCCTCCCTCCCTCCCATACCCCCACGGCCTTTCGCGCGACGGAAGTCGAGTTTGCTCGCCGCCGTGCGTTTGCTCTCCGTGATAGCGCGCGTCCCCCGCGCGCTTTCACTTCCACATACAGCGCGCGGCGCCGATTTTATCGCCCTTAGACTTTATACAGAACCTCACGGCGACGGCGATGCCAACGGCAGAAACCCGCTTGAAGTGTCCATATAATTGCTATGGCAATAAAATCCAGAAGCGACTCAGCACATGTATTGTAATGGAATGTACAGGCATCCATCCAATCATAACTGCAGGGAATGTCCACCTTCCAGAAGAGCTCTGGTCCAAAGCTGATGGGAACTGGTCAGGTACGTAGATCAGCGAGATATGATTGGAGTGTTAGTGGGAAAGAAAATCAGCGAGGAGATGGCGACAGGATCGACAGAGACATATAATACGAGATAAAGCAGAGATAGGTAGAATGCCAGATGATGATATGATAATACTTAAGTAGCTCACACAAGTTATTGGTAAATATTTGTGTCCACCCCGATTAAAAGCGGATGCCATTAACAATCATTATCTTCTGTTTTTTCACTAAATGAAGAGTGTGAAAAAAATGAAAAGTGCGATTTTCGTTCATGCGTGCGTGTGCGCCTACGCTGGCTTTTCAAATGCGCAAGTTTATAACAGAAAGAAAAATGACATTTTCTGATCTATAACATAATATTGAGACATACGTGACGGCTTGCAGGCAGGCGAGTGTTAAGAGACCTCCCCTCTCCGAACGTTAATGTATCTCACTTGCTTCTACTGAGATCACTTTACGGTGCCAACTAACGCGCTCACCTTACTTTAAGACGGTCATCTGGCACTTCCTTTATTTCATTTCCGGCGTCCACTCCGCCGAAGCATGGCTTGCATCATACGAAATTACGAAACATTATACTTCCGGGCACGTTACGCGGGTTCCGTTCTTAGCGGAAACCCCTTGTATCCTCGTGTGCGGTCAGCCTGAATGCGAGCGTGGAAGGAAGCGAGGACATGCTCGGTCCGTTCGGGCACCTTGGTGCCTCGCGCCTACATGGCGAACAAGAAATGAACGCCGCGGAACGCGAGAATGACCCGAACAGGGCCTCGAAGCAGGAGGGAAATACGGAAGTTGAGCGGCTAAAATTTGCACCCTTAATGGTCTGCATCACCGGCTTCCGCAATTTAGTGCGCAACCTCGTCGGACAGTGTTCGAATCACAGCGGCGAGACTTTCTTACGGAGCGCCAAGATCGACATATTTATGTCGCAAATGACCCAGATCACGGACTTCTATTTTCATAAGAGCAGTACTTTAGCGATGAGAAATTTCGTCGTCGTGTGTGGCTAGGGTAAATGCAGGTTCGTTGCAAAACGTTAAACAACAAAGAAACAAAAAGAAACCCCTCCTTCTCTCTCTCTCTCTCTCCCTCTTTTTTTTTTTTTTTTTTGCAAGATTGCGGGCTTCTATAGCGCGTCGCTGTTTCGCTTAGATATTAGACAATTCTTCCCCTTATATACATTTTCAACGCCGTCTTCTTCAGCAGAATGACACCGCGACTGCAGTGTCTTGTTTCACTTTACGTACTGGACGTCGCGCAAACCGCAACTAATTGTTGAGCGTGTGGGATGTTTTAATACCAGGGTCGTCCCACCGAATTACACAGCCTGCTGCTCCCGGTGGGGCCAGTATTTGGTCCGGACGCTATTCGTCTCCTTGCCTCGTGTATTGCTCTCGAGTAGAATGACTTAATGAATTTAGATTTTTCAATATGGCGTCGGTATACTGTGAGGGTACTAACGATGCATGTGTAGTATGCATGCGTCGCATACTTTTCGGAACACTTTTCGCAATTGGCACATGCAACCAGACAACTTCCACATAAGGAAGTGGTAAGGGGCCAAATGACAAATAATGCAAAGATGACGCTGCCGCGTCCTACGGCCAACATTGCCGGATCGATATTTTCAATACTACGTAAACTTGGATTGCACGATGAATTAAAGAACACCTTGAAACAACAGTACATAGAGCAGACGACACACACGTCACTGTGGGTCTCGTCTGCTGTATGTCCTATTGTAAAGTGCTCTTTCTTTCGCTACTCAAGTAAGCACCAACTCGCCTAAATTATAGCACACAGTTGACAAGATCTCACCTAAGAGTTAAGGGTATCTTTCTTCACTTCACCCGTTTCATCTTGATCGCGTAACTGTCCCAAATGTGTCAACTTTCTTCCTCGCCTGTCTCGCTTTTCCTTTTCCTTTTCGCAAAACTATACAGCAATGGTGGTAATGGAAAGGCCAGGCAGCTAATGCTCGCCACGCGCTTCACCTTACGATGCACATATATCAGAGACCGGATAGTGGCGTTCTCAAAAATATCCTACCCGCGGCGCCATTTCGACGCGAATCCCCGCTATTATTATAGCCAGGCCAAGTTTTTCCAAAGCCAAGTGAACTTCTTTCTTTCCATCCTGCCTCTTCCTCACAACCATTAGCGCCGACAAAAAGAGCTGCGTTTCTTGCACGCAACTCACGCGCGCACGCGCTTTCCTTGATTCGCGCAGGGCGATCATTTCACATGCTCACGAACATTTCTTCTTAGCATGTCGCCGTTTTACTGTTCTGAAAGATTTTGGAAAGAGTGGTGGTTGTGGTTGGTTGGCGCAACAGGCGGGTTTAGCCTGGCGATTAAGGCGGGTAATTGCTCCGCCCGAGCGTCTCCTAAAATATAACTGTGGTATTTCACATGTCCATCAAACCTGTTTCTCTTAATTAATAATGTTATGTGAAGAGGTGATCGAAGCTTCTTTGCGGGCTATAACTGACCCTCCTGGAAACACAAGGGGAGGAGGAGGAAAGAGAAAGGCGGAAGGCAGGGAGGTTAACCAGAATACAGTCCGGTTGGCTACCCTACACCGGGAGAATGGGAAAGGGGAACACAAAGATGACAGGGAGAGAGAGAGAGGAGGGAAGGAAAGAAGGGGAATTAGCGGTTAGTGCGCTGACGCGTGTGTTATTGCACTAATAGTCACAGACGTTGGCACAAGCCCGTCGTCCTCAAGAAGCACAAAAGTGCCTTCACCGTTTGTGGGCTGACGAGCGATGGGGGCGGTGTTCCAGCAGCAACTGCACGGAAAGCGTCCGATTGTCCAGTTTTTTTTTTTTTTTTTTTTTTTTTTTTTTTTTTTTTTTTTTTTTAGCTCTTGCCTTTCTGGGGCATATCGTGGACAGTGGCACAGCAGGTGGTCAATAGTTTTGTCGGTGCCGCACACCTCGCATGCTGCACTGTCGGTCACTCCAATTAATGTAGAGTATGCCTTTGTGAAGGCAACTCCTAACCAAAGGCGACAGAGAAGCGAAGCTTCACATCGAGGAAGTCCGAATGGAGGTCGGAGTTGCAGTGAGGAGTTTAATTGGTGCAGTCGTGTAACTCGTAAGTTTGGCGAGTTCCACTCGGTCAATGAGACACTGCGTGCCAGGTGTCGAAGCTGCCTTGCGGTGTCTGTCCTCGAAAGTGGAATTGGAACGCTGAGCTCTTGGCGTGATGTGCGAGCAGCGTTCTCTGCAGAATCATTGCCACTGATTCCACAATGGCCAGGTACCCATTGAAAGACAACCTCGTGGCCTTTTTGTTGCACGTGATGGTGAAGTTTCACGGTTTCGTATGTCAACTGTTCATGACAGCCGCGTCGGAGAACTGACTGCATGCAGTGTAATGCCTGTTTTGAGTCTGAAAACGCAGCCCATTTTCCAGGTCTTTCAGAATCGATGAATTCCAGTGGACGACGCAGAGCCGTTAGTTCTGCCGCCGTTGAGGTCGTGACATGCGATGTCTTGAACCGCAGTGTTATTCCTCGCGTTGGTATAACCACTGCACCACCAGAACTGGACGACGTAGTCGATCCATCGGTATAGATGTGCACGTGGTTGCTGTACTTTTCATGCAAGAGGAGTAAGCTCAGTTGTTTTAGAGCAGGGGCCGGTAGATCTGACTTCTTCTGTAGTCCTGGAATCATTATATGTACTTGTGGACGGCTCAAACACCATGGAGGAAACACTGGCTTGGCCGCAGGTGCGTACCCTGAAGTAAACGATGCACGATGTGCACTGACAGTAGCGCTAAATGTCGAGCAGGTTCTTTCAGCAGTGAGGCTCGCCAGGTGGTGGGAAGGGGTCCTAGCATAGTGTCTGAGATGCGTACGCATTGTCTCAACGGTAATGTGCGTCGTGATTGGGTAACCCTGGGCAATGGCAATGGTTTCAGCCGTTGACGCACTGCGTGGTAAGCCAAGACATATCTTAAGCGCTTGGGCTTGAATGCTCTGAATCGTACGTAGGTTAGTCTTGCAGGTGTTGGATATTGCGGGCAGGCTGTACCGCAGGAATCCAACGAACAACACCATGTAAAGCTGTAACATACCCTGTATGGATACTCCCCAACTTTTTCCTGCAAGGAACCTGAACAGGTGACAGATAGCAGTTAGCCGCTTTTTCACGTAATTCTCGTGCGGAGTCCAAGACAGGACTCTGTCATTTACGACTGCCAGGAACCTGTGACTTCGGCTGTATGGTATAAGTTGCCCGTTAATTGATATGCCGTAAGCAGACATTGGCTTCCTGGTGAATGCCGCCATTGCGCACTTTCCACATGAAATTTCAAGTCCTTGTTGACGAAGGTAGCAAGATGTCATTGTGGCTGCCTTCTGAAGCCGAGCGCGAAGCTGAAGTCGTGTTATAACTGATGCCCAAATGCAGATGTCGTCCGCATAGATGGAAAGTCGTACGGTTCTTGGCAGGTTGTCAACTAATCCAATGAGGGTTAGATTGAAAAGCGTCGGGCTAAGCACTCCGCCTTGAGGCACTCCTCGGCTACCGTAATGCTCGGATGTCGGGCCATTTTCTGTGTGCACGTAGAATGATCTTCTCTGTAAGTAGCTGCACACCCACACATATATCTTACCACCAAGTCCTACTGTTTCTCTGGGAACACAAGGTGTTTCAGGCACGCATGCGGAAGGTCCTTCTTTCGCAGGTTCTCCAGAAGAGCATTCCTTTCATCTCGGTGTACTTGGGGCACGACCGCAAAAAGTGTTCCGTCTCATCGCATGCCGTACATACAGTTCGGAGGATCTATAGACATCCCGTCTTAAATAACCATTCTGGTGTACGAGCAGATGCTGTCCTTACTCGATATACAAGTGATGCTTCCTCTCGACGAAATATTTTAGTTAAGCAAGGTATATGTGGAGGAATCTAAAGTGACCCAATGTGGTTACGAAAATTACGTTTCTTAACTTGATTACTCTATGGGCCTTGAAATTAGGCCCCAAAGTCAAGGCCTCAAAGAGCGCTTTCGAAAGCTTGCCGTGAAGTTGACTCTTCCAGTGGTCCTTTCTTTTGGTGCTATCGCTCTGGGTTTTAGCCATAAGAATGTTTGTGGCACCATCTTCTATATTTTCCGAGAGACACAATAAGAATTTCAGGCCAATTTCCGCCCCCCCTCCTTTTTTTTGTATGTATTCTGATTTTATTACTGTAATATTTAGCTGTTATTCACGCCATGTCTGTGTCATTTAACTCTTTATTTCAAAATTTTTCAGTTATTATTTTCATTTCAACTTATTTTCCTCATTTGTTTATCTTGGACCCTCGTACCACCCGATTGATAGTTGATCCCCCAGAGCAGGTTGCCCCATTTCACTGGAGACCAACCAACTAACCAACATGCACACAGCCACGCTGTCGCACGTAAGCGCATAAGCAATGCGCCAAAAACATAAGCGAGATGGTTCGCCCTTTTGTGCTCCCCCTCGCGCAACGTCAATATAGCTTACCCTGCTTCGTGCTGCTATATACAAGGCGCACCGTGCGAGCGCCCGCCACCCTTATATATACATTGCGGGAGGTGCAGCTCAGGTTTACATGCGGCGTCGTACATTGTATATATACCAAGAAGCTGTGGCCGGCGTGCGGGAACGTCCAGTTCTTTAGCGAGGCCACAAACTACTCAGCACTTGTATTCTTTTTTTTTTCTCTCTCAGGAAGGGCTTTCTGCAACCCTCTGTTCACGCAAGCTATAGCTGTATGAAATTAACGCGGAATGTCCATTCAGAGAACTCGCGCAGTGTGTATCTGTGCCGCAGAGTTTATGAAACACAATGCATCTGCCCTAATGTAGGTAGTACAACACTCTTTTGTCTAAGGCTGTCAGTGCTTAGTGTTGCCGGCCAGTGTTTCTGTCGAGCACGTTTCGCTTCACCTAAACACAAAACAAAACAAAATAAAAGGAAGGAAAGCAGCAAAAGCCGACATTAGTCGAGACCATTGCCCTGTACGCAAGCAACTGTGTACTGACCCCACCCCCTGTGTAGTCCTTCCCCTCGGCATCTTTGGGAAGCACTTCCACCTCGTCCCTTGTTTCACCGTACCCTATACAGCCTTCACTCCGGGACCGGCCCTATGCGCCCTTTCATTGGCCAGTGTGCGAGCAAGACGAGTAGCGCCACTATGGCATACGCGCAGTCCGCCTCGAAAATACGTGCTGGCCGCCTCGCGTAAGCGCTTCTTTCGCAGTGGCCCTTCGTAGACAAACAGCGTGGACGACAATAAACGGTATAGCAAGCTGGACGACACGCACAGGCCGAGGACGCGACTCTTGCATTATCCGCGCTTTGCCCCTCTCCTGTCGCCTGCGCTGTTTGTAGAATGTAGACCCAAGACCAATCAGACTTTCGTGCACACAGCACAATCGTGCCACGTCGCAGCATCTCCACGACGTCTGTCATCTCATCTGTCGCCCAACACCGGAAGTAGCTTACATGTCAGGACTCCCGCCTCGACGAACAGTTTCAGTTTTCTCACGAAAGACTCTCTCTGGTACTGCGAAGCTCTATAGTCAAAAAGAGATACTGCTCTTCTCTAGACCGTGAGCGACCAGAAGCCTCACGAATCTTATACGTGGCAATACTCCTGTAAAATGACAATCACTGCGTCGTGCTATTAATTCAATGCAAAGTATATTTGGACGGAAACATGGGTTACAATAAGGGTTACTATTATATCAATGGCGTCCCCGTTGAAATGTATAGGCTATCAGCCCGGTATACAGCGTGATGTTACGTGTTTCCAGGATTTGTGATATCTGCGAGGCGTTGGAACCGTGCAAGCCCGTCGGCTACACAGGTCTCGTGCAACTTGACCCTAATGATAATGCTTTCGAAGTTCATATACGGTAAGGCTCTTGCTCTTCCTGATAGCGAAGTATAGTCGTGTACCCCCCCCCCCCCCTTACCATTTAAACCCGAGCACACAAGACATATTACACCTCTTCTGCATAAGAAGTACTGACTGTAAGAAAAAAGCATAGACGCCCTTCGAGACAAGGTGAGCACATGGCTTGATCACGTGCTGCACCTGGTGCCTCGAAAAGTTCGACTTCGTCCGCATGCTCAAAGTGGGTTTGTTATAAGTGCGCGGAACGCTGTGCACCACGTACGGACGCCGGTCGCACAACACTAACAAATGGTTTGAAAATGGTGTTCGAACTCGATTTAAATTAGCCTGGTTGGAAAACTTAAAATTATGCCAATTAAAGGAAACCAACTAGCCTTGTTAGTAGAAACCAACGTATCCGGCTCGTTCCTACAGAGTCATACGCTTAGTTGAAATAACCTATAGGGTTAGTGTTTATGTAACAGGTCTAACTTCACGAATTGTTCGCGTTGGGTAGCCATAAATAAGCTTCCGCCGGCCATCGATCAACATCAATGATACCGTATCCTATTCCTGTTTTCGGGCCTGGCGGCAGGCCCGAAAACAGAGCATGCCCTCAGCTGTCACCGTTTCTGTACAGCGAAGTGGCGAGATTTCTGCCGTCAAAAAATGACCCCAGCTGAGCCCCCGCATTTCATTGTTTTGTTATGATTCGCGCCTTTGGCAGTACGCAATACGTGCAAATACTGGCAGCTTCATTTGCCTTCTCTTCTAATAAATGTGCTGTCGCCAAACTTGAAGGGAAGATCGATGAGCACCAAACACGACCTCGACGTCAATGTTCCTGGCAACGCCCCCTTTCGCCGCCCCCGGCCCAAAATCTCGTCCTTCCAAAGACAGAGACGCTAAGACCCGTCCTGTTCATACGTACGCCCGCGGCCGTTGCTCCGAAGCACTTCATTTTCCCTCGTGACCCACGTTAGAGACCACTAGGAAGAGGGAGAGAAAAAAAATGAAAAGAAATAAGTGCGTGCACTCCGCATGAAGCGAGGTGCAGACCACTGCTGAGGGTCAACCAGCAGAGAAAACGCAGAGAGCGCTAAATACGAGAAAGAGCAAATCACCGCGTTCTCCCTTTGGTTCTCCACTCCTGAACAAGGTTGTCCCAACGAATAAAATGAAAATGGAAAAGAGCCCGCAGAAGGAAAAAGGTTTGGAGAGGCCGCGCGGCTGCCGGCACGGGCAGGGCAGTAGAAGTCGTCCGCGATCCATTCATCCTTTTCATCGCAGTCCGTGCCCTTCATAACCTCCAGTTCCCTCTTCGTTTTTCGCTTTTTTTCCCTCAGAAAAAGAAAGACGCCTGCAGACGGGGCCCGAAAGCGCGACCTACTGGAACACGTATGTATACGCGCGCATTTCAGTAACAAGCGCGTTCACTCCTACGTGGGCCGACTGTGTGCCGCAGGTAAATGTAAGGCTGCCGAGGTGCGCGCGCGAGAAATAGTCTGTAGAGTGCCGTGAATGAGGTGAGATCGCGAAAAAAATATAGAAAGAAAGGCAGGGCCGAGAAAGAAAGGAAGCGAAGGCGTCGTGCTCGGCTGTTTTGTGCCGCACATTCAGGGAACTTGACCTCTAGGAAGCAGCAGCGAACAAGAGAAGGCCCGCTTGAGTGTCCGACCGTTGGCCGAGGCCGTATCGCGGTGTAGTGCGTAGTGCGTACGGCGGCGTGGCGTCGATTATAGCGGGACATCAAGAAAAAAAACGTGGTGTGACGCAATTGCGTAGTATTATAACTACGCGCGTCGGCACGACTCTATATAGCGCAGCCTGGAAATCACGAATGCCTGTTCCGAATGGCTTCCCTGTACGCGTGTAAGAGGTCTAGACCAAACTGAAGTTTATTTCACGGCCGCACCGTAAAACACTTTAGTCTACAGAATTCCCCGCTCTGCGTTCATTTATGTCTCTTCACGCGCAGTGGTCGCTGAAGTCCCGCATATTATATATACTTAGTAATCGGGGGCCGAATTCATGAAGCTGTTCGCTCGTAAATACTTCTTGCCATTGGCTGGCTGCCTTCACTAATAATAAGTTCAGCAACATGATCGGCGAGAATCTTCTCTTACGAACAATTCTAGCGTAATAGCATTTTGTTAATAAGGGTCCGGGTGTTGTTTCTTCATTTTATTTATTTGGTTTGTTTTTTGTGAGGATCATTTGCGCCCGAGACAATGCCTGCGCGTCTATTGCCTCAGGTTCGTATGGAGAAACACTGACCATTCGCCGTGAGATGGAGCGGAGTCGCCACAGTCGCAACAACTTGGGTGCATTTTTGTTTAAAGCGTGGAATGCTTTTAGCGACCAGAGCCGTTATCTGGGTACTCTAACGAGAACACCCGGGCGTCGCTGCGAGAACAAAAAGAGATCATCCAGGCTTAAGAAAATGCGGTCTCTGGCCCCCAACCCTTTGTACAGGACCGCATTACATACTCTAGTTAATGCCCAAACAAGTTACACAAAATATTCCTTCCGAGTCCTTCCTAATGTTTGTTCACAATGTCATTCAAACTGTAACGTTTTGTACGCTGAAGTTTTATTTGTCACTTCCAATAGCGACGTTCAAAAGGCAGATACAGGGCCCCATAGACTTGATTGTCATTATTTGGCGCTGAGACAGGGTTGCCTGTGCTCTTTCAACGTCAGCGTTCCGCGAGTTCCGCGGCGCGGGGTTTGCGCCGCCTCCTTCAATAGATGGCGCCACGCTGCGTGCCCTGGCTACGGAGCCTACATGCAAGCAGCGCATGTAGGCACCCTATGACCAGGCCGGCAGCGTCCGGCGCGCTGCGGATGGTTGTGTGGTGTGGTGTGGTGGAGTGTGGTGGGGTGTGCCCTTGCGAACATACACTATACCCATTTTAAGATTGTGGCTAGTATCATCTCCAACCAATCTGCTTTTCCGGTAGCCATTTCATGCTTACATCTACTCTTGATTAAGGGAGAGCCAACATTTTTTTTAATGATTACCAGAAATATTGTTCCTTGCGCTGGCCGTCTCTGCGTTGTAATAAATTCAACGAGTGTCACTATCGAGCGAGCCCTGAGTGGTCGTCGTGACTTTGTGCCTTTCTGAGGCTGGCCATCGACCACGTTGTCCTGAATGCACTAGGTCCCTTAAGATCACCGAAGCCATAAGCGACGCTTAGTCACTACAATATCACTACGTGGAAGGTGCTTAGTCACTACGTGAGAGTGTGACCAGCTTGGTAGGTCGAAAGCTGATGCTGATAGCTCTACTTCTGCGGCGGAATGAGCGAATGAATTAACGAACGCATAAAGCATTTTTACTACGGAAAAGATGGCTAGTGCATGGCCTAGCTGAGAGAAGGAATATGACTTAGAGAATGAGAAGTAGAGCGGTACCGGGGATCCGAGCAATACTTTTCCAATATGTGCCACCTACGTGGCTATAACTCAGATGTACACTTTTAACGAGGCAGTTGCTGTGTCCGCGACAGAATCCGGTCGTAAGAGGTAAATACAGGGAGGTGGTAAGCAACAAATCGAGAACTTAATGTACGCAAAGTCGCAACTGTACATTCGATGGCAAAACGTCAAACGAAACTTCAGTGTGAATCGTTACACATTTATTAGTCATCTTTCAAAGTGCGTATCAGTTCTTGTATTCGCGTGACGTCAGGCTGAGTGACGATCTGTGACGGCAGATCACGCCATTCAATGATAGTGCGTGAAATATATGACATGGTAAGGTGAAATGTTTTGCATCTTACGCATTTGGTTTTAAAAAGGTGATATCGGCGTGAACGTGGCTGTGGTTTTATGGAAGTAGTCATGCAGGATTGAATGGCGAAACAGCGTGAGAAGGATTGAAAGGCGAGCAGTCTTGCGGCGAAGCGACAATTGAGACAATTGAGCGCTTGTTTTCGAAGCAGTGACGCTTGTGAAACGTGAGTAGTCAGAGCAAATGAAGCGCACAGCACGCTTTCTCAAGGATGCTATGTAATCAAAATAATGTAAGCGTGTTCCGGGTCCCAGTTCGCAGATGCGTATTCTACTTTCGGACTGGTTAATGAAATGAAATCAAGCTTTCGAATGTGGGCAGGAGCCCACATTCGTAAGGTTGCGTTTGCGTAGTCCTATTAGAGGTCGCCTTTAATAGTCCGATTGAGCGGTTTGCAGAGGCAAGCATATGGTTCATGTGGTGGTGACACGATAAGTGGGTCTACAAGTGCAGTCCAAGGTGCTAGTACGCACTGGAAAGTTCAAATGGTTTGTTGTTAATTTTGTAACTATTTTGAAACCGGAAAATGTGGTTAGTGAAACACATAGTTCTAGTTTTAGATAAAGTTACAGGCATTAGCCAGGAGGTGTGCCAATCATTGAGTACGTCAAGATCTTTTTGCATATCGACTTATCTAGTGTTTTATATTATTATTTTTAAGCAGTAGTGTCTTAAGAAACTGCGTTTGATCACCCGTGTAGTGTTACTGTACAATGTAATGCACAAAGTGCACACTTTAAATTGTTCCACTGGACAGGCTGAAAAAGATACAGAGATACGATTTGGCATAGAGGGAGTTGATGAGCTATGATATTTGTAAAATTTTGAGGCTTGTGGTAAAACTGTTGTAGGGGTTGATTCGTGGCCATGGGCAGTCTACAGATGAGCTTTGCCTGTGCTTGAATGAAACGAGTGAAAAATATTGCATTTTGTTAACTTCATTGCACGGTAAATAACTCAGTAGTTTAAGGTTTGTGTCCACTTTTTTTTTTCCTTTCTCTCTCTCTCCCTCTCTCTATCTCTCTCTCTCTCATGCGCAGGAAGCCAGAAGGTGGCACCGGATTTGAACAGCAAAGGGGCAACGTTGATTCCTCAGCGATACCTGAGGCTGCGAAGAAGCAACGAACTATATAGTTGTTACAAGCTCGTGACCCGAACCACGCCACTTCGCGACCTTGGCGACCTTCGCTTTTATTCTTTATTTTTCAGGTTTGACTCTGACTTCCTTTGTCTCGCCGGCTGTGCTGCTGAGCGGGGAACGCCGTTATAAGAGCAACACCCCAGTAAGTGGCCAGCGGCTTACGCGGTAGCGACCGGCTACGCTTTCGGTCCACTGGCGTCAACGTCCCAGCTCCGTCGTGTCAAGAACCCGTTACTTTTTCGCCGTTTTTCGCCGCAGCACGTCTCCGTTCTTCCTCCTTCTCTTTTTTCTTCCTCTTCCTTTTCTCTCTCTCTTTACGACCTTTAGCCTCGCGAAGAAATGTGAGCTAGACCACATCACTGCGGCTTCCTCCGCGACGCCTCTCTCTAGCGAAGAAAGAAAACGAAGAAAGTCAGAGAAAAAAAAATAATAAGCGAGAGCAAGAAGAGCGAGTGACCGCCCGAGCCTCAAACAGCGCCAGTGAATGCCAAGGGGAAGAAGAGCCCTCGAATCCATGCAAGTGTCATGCCAGCTACTTCCTCGTTCCATCTTGAAAAGCATTCACGGTGCCGGGTATCTACGGTGTTCGTCAACTGGAAATCACCTCGCTCCGTTTGTTCATAGCGTTTCCCGTCCGGAGATTCGAGCGTTTTTCGCAGCCATCCGTGTCTATCATAAGTATAAGCGCATACGAGGCATGATGGCGTTCCCTTAGACCAGCTGTTATAGATACTGGCCCTGGGGTGCATCGCCCAAGAATACTCTAACCTGTGGCCGGGGATGACTGCTACGCGAGTCCTGACGGCTGCGGGCTCATTCTGGAGGAATTATTGGGAGTGAGACCGGGTCAGTGGAGTTTGCTTGCTGTTGAGTTCAAAGCTCGGAGAAAGTCACCCGTTCTACTCTAAGGAAGCCCGCGAATACAAGCAACATTGCCGCGCGACTGGCCGCTCGAGGCACTGTGCGTGTATTCGCGGGCTTCTTTCACGCTCGGAAAAAAACACTTTTATGTAGCATGTATTGAGCAACAGAAAGCTGTATCGGGAGTTTCTCATGTTGCTCTACGATTTTCTCGTTGACACTTTTCATCTAGTTATAATATTTGCGAAGTTTATTGATGAATAAATAAGACTAACATGTAATTAGGCAGGAATGCAAAAAACAATCTCCAAGCGACGGCAAACAACATTACCTTGGTTCTGTCCAGCTACGTGGCATTTTCATATTTTTAAATCTTGGTGCATGATATATAGTTGGGACGATACTGTGGAGAAGAGGCTTAGTAAGCCAGAAAAGACAAGAACGAAAGACAGGTGGCCACGCTGCCTTCCGGCATCAGCTCGGTGCGACGTCCTGTATTTTGACGGCGTCTGTTGGGGCGCAGCTCATTTGTCTCGGCAAAGACGGGCTACTTTGTGTTCTAAAGCCGCCAAGGACTGAACTTAGCAAGCTTCGAGAACTTGTATTGAGCTGAAACGGCCCAAATATTAAAAAATACTTTGAAATACGTGAGGTCACATTGACGTGCTGGGCCCCGCTGGGGTTTCGGCGCAACATTAAAAAAAGTAACTTTTTTCTGCATTTTCTCTTCTAATAATCAACCTATCTGTTACGGCTCAATTATTGAAAAGGCAGTTCTCAAAGAACATTCTTTATCAGTTAATTTAGATTAGCTGATAAAGAATATTCTTTGAGAACTGTCTTTTCGATAATTCTGATGCTGAATATACATCAATAAGCCCAGCTATACAAATACTGCTTAGTCTAGAATAATTAACTGCTTCTCGTTAGTGTCCCTTTAAAACTCAAGGTATTATAGACAGAGAAAATACACGATTAGTGGGCAATAAACCCACCAATTTGTAATAGGTACCTTGAAATTAAAACAAAACATGCTCAATAGTTTCTGCGCTATTTCCATACTTGAGAAGGGTAGAAATTCAGCCTTGTTGGTGCGACCAACGCCTCCTAAAAAGACTATTTAGGAGGCGTTGGTGCGACACACTGCAAGTTAAAAGCAAAAAACAAGGACAGGCAGAGGGTAGCGCATGTGTTGTATGTATCCCTCCGTCTGTCCTTGTTCCTTGCGCGAACACTCGCACTATTTCCAGACGCTATACAGACGAATAGTCGTCATGGGCAATTTTTCTCCTATAAAGCACCGCCGTTGAGAGAATCACATGGGCTTGAACAGTAGTGCTGTGGCGCATTGAAGTATCATAAGACATCTTTTTTTGTGTGTGTGAGTGTGTGTTCGATAAAGTTCCATATCCTCTCCATCGCCCCAATATGAACTGTGCTGTCTCTTGGTCTCAGGATATTCTGCTGCTGTCGACGCATCAGTTTATTTAATATTTGCTGGCTAGTTTAGTGGCACATTTGCACATTTTCTACACCGTGAGTGAATGTTCTTCAAAAGTTGCGTACATCTTTCTATATTTTTTCAACGCCCCTCTATGAGAATGACACGGTTGAGTCGGTTGCCAAATTCCGGGCGATCACCGAGATCTCCCGCACCCGTTTTCGAGCATATATTCTGGAAGCTTCTAGCGAAAAGCTGAGTACTGCTAATGATAGTCGGCGAACCCGTTATGCAGTGTGATGACAACGATGATGATAATAATGGGAGCATCCACTTTGAAACTGGGGTGGTGACACACCTCACCAAGCTTCTTCTTGTAACTTTCTACAGTGCGTAAGATTTTAAATACCGTCATACCCTAAGCCATATTTACTGCCTTATACTGGCACCTAGAAATAAAATCTATACAACGCGCTGTTTTGTTTATAAACATTATTTTCTCCATATATCATGTGCAACCTATTCAGCGCGTAATGTGCAGATTACGCATCGAAGTTTAATGTGGCACAATTATAAAACTATACGAACCAACACGTTCCACTGTAAGACACGTACTAACCCGCTTTACGAATGGACCGCAGAGCAGCACAGATTATAAAGGCGCCATGAAAAAAATTTCTGATTACGCAACGCTGCACGTCCGACCGGCCCCGTAGACTGTTGCGGAATCAATTGCGATATAGATCGTTGTTAGACCTTCGAAAAATGTGTGTGCTTATGAGCAGAGAAAACTTGAAAAGAAGGATACCTGGCTGGCTGGAGATAATAAATTCGCCTAGTAAAAACCTGTTAACCTGCAGAATCCCTCTGCAGTGGAGCTATAATGAGAAATTAACTAATGTATCGAAGTATCTTAAGATACACATGGCAAGTATCGTATCGGACACAATTATTCCGCTTGAATCTTGTACCTGCATCTCTAATACTTATCGCCGTAGTATCTTGTATATCTGTATCATGATAAATTTGCGAAGTATCTGTGCAGAGCCCCGGCTTAGGCCCCCCAATGATCCGTCCTTGTTATTTCAGTTTAATCTTAATTCGGCTTCACACCAGCGTAAGGAGGGCAACAAATACTTGGCACACAAAGTAACAATTTAAGCTGCTTGCTGCTGTGCATAACTTGTGCATCGTAAGACGCCCTAAAGCTACAGAGTGTTTCTCTCTCTCTCTCTCTCTCTCTCTCTCTCTCTCTCTCTCTCTCTCTCTCTCTCTCTGGGAGATCTTTTTTAACGTACAATGCGCGAGTTGTAAGAAACCTTCCGCGAAATATTCGCACAGAGCTCTTTGTTTGTAACCTATCCTGCTCTTTTTTATATTTTCTTTCCAACAAAAATTTGAATTCCAACCAAATCTCCAAGTCATTAACAGAAGCCTGATCCCATCCAGAAACTATCCCTTTGCGTCCAAGCCCGCAACAATTTACAGATACGGTTCGTGCAAACCAAACGATTACCGTCAAATTGGGTATTGAGCACTTATTCGCCCTTCTGCCGAGCTGTGCCAGCTGAGTTTGTGGTTTCTTTGTTTCTACGTGGCGTGCTTCACTGCAGGGGACACAAAACTAAAAGAGATACTTCGAGCTTGCAACCGTGCTCAAGCGCAGTACAGAGCAAAGCAAACAGGCTCCATTTGTCTTTAACTACACTGCAACTTGTCATGCATTTACTGTATGTTTTTCTATCCAACCACTGTCATTATTGTCCTCGTTCAGCCCTTTCCATCTTTTTCGTGAGGAGTGCAACGTCTCGGACTGCTTATCCGTCTTTGTTTATTTCTCGTGCCTTCGAGAACTGTGTCAACTATACACAACGTATGCGCGCAGATGCGTTCGCTCTTGCAAGCAGGACGCGCGCGTTCCGCCGGGTAGTCGGCCACTCGTGCCATCATTGCATGCATACGCTTGTATGGGACGCGGGTCGCTTGAAGATTGTCAAGCCGCCGCGTTGCACGCACGCAGGAGCTTAGATTCACGACATCAGTGCATGCATATGTGCGTCACTCGAATAAAGACTTACGCCAACGGCTTGTGCACTGCACACAGCATCCATATGCATGGAACGCTATGCGGTGTGCATCACCTGAAACGTGCAGCCCTGTGGTAGGCACCGTTGCTAGATTACTTTGCAAGAGGTAATCTAGTAACGTTGGTGGAAGCCGTACTAAGTGTGCGAAGACATTTGTTAGCTACACGAGTATGAAATTCTGCCAGTGTCTACAACGCGTTTAGAAGCAATTTCAATGAGCAGGACTTGCCCCGCACCAAACTGAACTGTCGATGAACCTTTCTGATGCAGAAACAAAAGCTGGGCGAGTTGGTATACAAATGCCTGCATGATATGGACTTGGTGCAGTAACCACGTGACGCTGTCCTCCTCTTCTCTCGTATATACATTTATTTCTTTTCTTTCTATTTGTTTCTTTTTTTTTCGCCAAGTCATATCGTGCGACTTCCTCAGTGTACTGTCAAGCCCGGAGTGTTATACCCCTTCAGTCACTAATTATGACAGACTGTCAATAGACGTGTCAAAGTTACATATCTCAATTCCAATGCTGCAGACACTATTGGACGAAAGTCAAGGAAGGTGGAATGATCTTTTCTACATTTTCTTGTGAGTCATAAATACAGAGCAATTAAGTCTTGATTTAGGAGTACAGCCTCTCATGTCATGTTTGAATCGTCTATTTTATTAAAGATATTTGGATCACCGTATGTTATAGGATATGCGCAAGTTAATTACTGGCTGCAGGCAGTACTAGCAAGGAAAGAACTATTGCTGAATCATTGCTCACAGAACGCAGCACGTCGAACATCTTGTCAAGCATGATGGTGTCATCAGTGAAGTGGCCGTATGTATTTCGCTTCAGTCGATTGAGTATTGCTATAGCAATACTCAATCGACTGAAGCGAAATGGAGTCACATTAGACAAGCAGAGGGTTCATCTTGGAAGACATTATGGTAGCGCAAGCAAGGCGAGGACTCAGAAGCGAACATGAACACACGACGCTCTGTGTGTTGCTGCTCTCTTCTGTGTCCTCGCTTTGCGTGGGCTGCACTAAGGTATTCCAAGATGGCATAACGCCAGCCGCACAGCAATGGAGGGTTAAGTTTATTCAGGGCTCAATGTGCGTGATCTTATTTTATTGCGATAGCAATTATATGGATACTTCAATCGGATTTCTGCCGTCGGCGTTGGCGTCGCCGTGAGGTTCCGTATAAAGTCCAAAGGCGATAAAATTGTCGCCGCGCGCCGTATGCGCGAGCGACAGCGCGCGGGGGACGCGCGCTATCACGGAGAGCGAACGCACGGCGGAAAGCAAACGCGACCGTCGAGCGAGAGGCCGTGGGGGTATGGGAGGGAGGGAGGCGGGGCGACGCTGTGCTGAGGCACCAAATGCGTATCTTGCAACCGGGCGCAAGGGGACTGGCCACTCAATCTCCAACGCGAAAGCAAGAAACGGGAAGGCAGCGCGGGAGGGAGGGGTCAGCTTCTACACTGCCAACAGCTGGGCTTGTACTTTGCCCGCTTGTGGCGGTCGCCCGCACCGTCTCTTATCTCCACACGGCTCTGACCTTTGTAGGCGCTGTGCATTCGGCGCTCACTTTCCGTTGAAGCGATAGACCGCACGAACCTTCGCCCGCTGCGGCGGCTGCACTTGCTGCAGCGTTTTGACAGTCGTTGTCTGCGGTCATTCAGTGTGATCTATTCATGTTTGCTTGTGCGCGCTGACACCACACTTGTTAATTCAGTTAGTAAGCGAATGTGTCCAAATTTATGCAGCCGATAAAACTACTATCCCTACTCCGAATAGCGCTCTACTAATTTGCTATCGCAATTGATGCTTCGCCTTTCGGGCGAAACAGCTACATTTTTTTTTTTTTTTTGCTTGCGCCTACTTGACAGCAATAAAAAAAAATCACATACACACGTGAGTATATACACCGGGACAGTAGGAGTTCAGGAGTACAGTTTAGAAATAGCAAAATAGATTAACAGACAAATTTTATTTTACACGAATACATTAACCTAGCGGCGTCGCCCAAACGCGAAACAGTGAAGACAAATCCATTATATATACGCGTTTAGTCAAGCACGCCGCTTTTGTGAAGCACGGTGCGCGCTGAAACAATTAAATAAATTCAGAGCACTTCCCCTGTTGAGAAAATGGGGGTAAGCAAAGTTTGTGGCAAGACGACGCTGTCGCAGGCGTTCCGCTTCGTTTGTCCTAAACTCAGGGTCCGCGGCTCTTCGCTGACGTTTCGTCCTGGGCTTCGGAAGCCCTCACGCTAGAATCGGACGACAAGCTTCGCTTACCCACATTTTCTCGACAGAGGGAAGGGCTGGTTATTTTGTCTCTTTGGATCCTACGTGTGACAAGGGTAGTTCAAGGGCGCCTTACAGGTCCCCGAGCCCACAGGTGAATGTGCCATTGATCTTGGACCCTTTCTGCCCTATCACCGGGATCGGCCCACAAGACAGGGGTATGTGCTATTGAGCTTGGACCCTTTCAGCACAATCACCAGGATCGGCCCGCTTTTAAGCGTGACACCACCACCACCGCCGCCACCTCCGAGACTTGTGAGCCTATAAAGTTTCGCTTAAAAAGAAAAACATTTCATTGGGGCCATTCTTCAACACGAAAACTATGCAGCGATTAAACAGCAGTGAGTGAAGTTCTGACATGCAGATTTGCGCGAATAATATACGGTGCGTGTCCAAAATATATTCGAGCCCGACGTAATATAGCTTGTTCGCCCGTTTACCAGTGTCGTCTGGTCACTGCTCTCGATCAGCAGACGACGTGCAGACGTTCACTGGCACGAATGAATATCGGCTGCACTGGAACACAGCTAGTGTTGTGGCATGGTCACTCTAATGTCTGGCGCCAGCTTCCACTGCATTTCACGGCTTAGACAGTGCACGTCGTTTCGACTCGCATAGCACAGTGACCTCCACACGTACGCGACGCGAAAAAAAAAAAACAAGCCGACGTGTCGTGAAAGGTGGAAAGTAAAAAAGAAATAATAGAAAGAAAAGCCACCGTCGCGTGCGCGCGCCATGCATGCTGCGTGTCTCGTGCCGCGAGGCAAAGAGAATCACGCCGCCTCGCTCTGAAAAATTTGAATGCTGCTGGAACACTGCCGTTTTACGCATCGACGTCCGCTTGCGTGCAAAGGCGCCGGCAGCAGGCTAGCAATTCTTGCTTCTCTCTCGGTCTGCCAATCTCCCCAACCACCTTGTTTCCTTCTTTCATTATTTTACTTCATTGTTGGTACTAGTTTAGAGAGTCTGACTTGGCACGCAAGCGCACAGAACTAAATCCCAGTCTACTACCGCATCCTTTCATTCGTATCTCTCTTTCTGTGAAGCCTGTGCACGTGCTAGGTAACGACATAAAGAATGTGATATTGCCGAGCAGCGCCGCGGAATATTCAAAAGGAGACTAACAGTGACGGTTTATTCGCGTAGCCGGGTTCATATATACATGGAGACACTGCGCGCAAAAGTTCGGTAGACTGCGTAGAAAAAGTTCGGTAAAACAGTAGAACAAAGACTGAAACTGGCAATGCCAACACATATTCAGTCACGAGTTCCCGCGTGCTTTGATTTCGCATTAACTGGTTGCAGTTGTGCAAATCTCCATGAGCTGCGAGAAGCATGTGCACAGCATAGCCAAATAACCTAATGCAAACTCCGCGAGTGAGTGAGCGATTTATTTGGATGAAAACGGGAATGTTGGCAATAAATTGTTCAATGATCGAAGGATAACATAACCCTAATGTACGCACAGCGACAGCTCTCGCTTCAAATGCTTGCTTTCCCGTAAACCCGGATGGTGCGACTGAAAACGACCAGCTTACCGCAAGCACGCTGCAGAAGTGCGAACAAAAGCAACTCGTGGACTGCATATGCGGCCAAAATCCGATACCCAGAATCTCCTGCTTTTTTTTACTTCGTGGCGCTGGTCTGGTGCAATAGGACTTGTGCAAGTTGGTGAGGTTTGTTAAACATTGCCTGGGTGCAAGTAGAGAAATACGAAGCGAAGTGTGTGTCTGTGTCCCTCCTTTCATGCGTCTCTTCTTGCGTCGAAACAATGTTTAGCATCTGGTATAGTGCTTCGCGCGCAACGAAGTTGTTCTTATTAGCCTCTCCCACAGGCACTGGCCAGGACTAGACACTAAAGCTGCTTGTTACTGTGTGTGCTTGTGTGTATGCATGTGTGAATGCGTCATGTGTGAATGCGTCATTTCTTATGTCACCCTTGTCGTCTCACCCCCAGCATCCACTGAAAAATATTTCTCTCATGACGCACACTCGTATTTGGGGCTGTGTAATCATTATGACGTATCTGATCTAAGATGTTGTCGCCCCAATAAACGTAAAACTTACATAACTTCAGAGTTTAAACGAAGGGAGGATGAATAGACACGTAAAGATCCCTAAAATTTTAGTGCCCCAGTTCTCTGTAATGTTATAGTGTCCATATATTCTAAGCACTAGCGTGATGTGGAACAAAAGGACAGCTTCGGGAGAGCTTCGGACAGGTTTGTGCAGTGCCTTATTACACCGAAATCCAGCCGTATATTGCGCGCACACGTTTGACTGATCGTATTTTCGAGCCTGCTCGACTGGACGAGCGAAATAATGACCCGCATATTGTCCTACAGATACACCTACTCCTCGGACATGCAACGGCGTCCTTACTGTTTACTTACTTTTTCCCCCGTCCTATTCCCCTCTTGTTTTCCCCGTGTCCCTCGCCTTGCTCGTTGTAACGGAACTCGTTCTGTGAGGCATTTCCGCTCACCCGCCGCGCTCGTTCTCCACGCGTCACTCCCCACGGACAGGAACTGCCGTGGTGCTGCGACATCCGGTGTATACATCGCCCATCTCGCGTGTTATACGCGGACCTGTGTTTTGTTTTCTTCGGTTTATTCCTTCCTTTTGACTTGAATCGTTTCGTTCTCCTCGGACGACAGCACGCGGGCTGACCACGTCGTGTTTATGAGCGCGTCACGGATGCTAGGCATCCCACTCAATCCACTTTCACCGTACACGACACGCGTCTTTCGAACGTCCGTACATCGACGAGCGCGTCGTAACGAATGGCACGTACACTTCGTACGCGTTCGCATATAAAATATTTCGACCCTTCAGCGTACACGACGTGACAGGTAGCACGTGGTTCGCCCATCTCAACTTTTTTGCTTCGTGCTGCGCCCATCGGCAAAGACCAGTCGATCATTCCATCACGCGCCAGGTCGAGCGTGTATTACACGCACAGGCTCGAAGGGTGTATACTGCCCTTCGAGCGCCCAGCGTCAAAGACAAAAAAAAACTTCGCTGTCTCGTATAGTTGCACCTAGTCAAAGCACGCCTTTGCCGATGTGGTCATATATCCGGGCTTCTCTCTCTCTCTCTCTCTCTCTCTCTCTCTCTCTCTCTCTCTCTCTCTCTCTCTGAGTGGTGATGTCTGTAGCGGCGTTTTGTACGGCCAGAGGCAGACCCGTTCGAGCGAGTCGGTCACTGAGAGACTCGAAATGCGAGACAGGGAGGGAGGCAGTAGCGAGAGCGTTCCGCTATTGTTCTCGAAATCGAGGGTACCACTTCTGCCGTGTAACGCTGACCGTCGTTTTATGTAGGCACGTTAGACGCGCAAAAATTAATGCTTGGTGTGCCGAATGGTGATGGTCAACTGTGTAATACAGTTACAAGGGTGATGAAGTGCTTGAGGGCTGAAACACACGCACGCACACATATACAGGGTGTTTCAGCGAACACTTTCAAAATTTATTTAAGGTTGCCTGTGGCAGATAGCCCAATTCTAGTTAATGCGCTAGTACACTCGAAGAGCTAGGCGGACATTACTTGCAAAAAAATAAATGCATAATCGACTAATTAACAAAAATTTACTAATTAAGTTTTTAACTAATTATCTGATGTCCCATATTGCAATTTACAAATTGTACCCGCAAAGTTCGCAAGGCGCATCCACTTGGAATTAATTCTCGGGATGACACCAGTTTCGAGATATTACTTCCCGAACTTTGCGCAAAAATGCATTGGCGTTCCAATTAATATTGTGCTTCAATGCAAAAAGCGACGTTTTGTTAAGAACCTAACTGGAACGCCATGCATTTCTCCGCAATGTTCGGGAATTAATATCTCGAGACTGGTGTCATCCCGAGAATTCGTTCCAAGTGGATCCGCCTTGCGAACTCCACGGCTACAATTTTTAACTTGCATTATGGACCATGAGGTAATTAGTTAAAGACTTAATTACTGTATGTCTGGTAATTATTCGATTATGCATTTCAATTTCTTGTGCAAGAAATGTCCGCCTCTTTGAGTAGACCAGCTCATGAACTAGAATTCTGCTATCTGCCACAGGCAACCCTTAAGAATTTTTGAAAGTGTTCGCTGAAACACCCTGTATATATGTATATATGAAGGAGAAAAAAAAAACGAGGGGTCCGATTTTTATTAATTATATTTAATAATATCATAAGAAGCCAACAAACAGTGACACCAAGGACAACATAGGGGAAATTACTTGTATTGACTAATTGAATTAAAGAAATTATATATTAATGGAAATGAAAATGGATAAAAAAAACAACTGGCAGCGTGGGGAACGATCCCACGTCTTCGCATTACTCGCGTGATGCTCTTCCCAATTGAGCTACCGCGGCGCCGTTTTCCCCATGCACTTTCTGGGGTATTTATGTTTTACTACTAGAACTAACCCCTGGGTTATATACTAGCCCCTCTAACCCCTCGAGATATATATATATATATATATATATATATATATCGATAGCCTTATTTATTCGAAATCGAAATTAACGAATATTTGACAAACTAGCTGTCTTTGTTCCTGACACCTTCCTTGCCGCGGCGGCGGCATTTCAGAAACGTTCGTGTACTTCGATTTATGTGCGCGTTAAAGAACCCAAGGTCGTCTACATTACTCCGGAGCCCTCCATTATCGCGTCCGTCAAGCCCATTATGCATGCAGACTGTGGAGACTTAGACACTGCCCCTTCCCTCAAGCTATCGAATATTCACCGTTCCCATGCGAGTGATCCAATTAAATACCTACCGAGCAGTGAACTCTCCACCACAACAGTCGTGTTGTTGTTGTTGGTGGTGGTGGTGTTAACATGAGTGTACCAAGTGTGCCAAGAAGTGTGCCAAGTGTAACATGAGTTTTTTTTTTTTTTTTTTTTTTTTTTCAACAACCTCCTTGCGGGGCGCATACCCACTGTGGGGGAAATTACGAGGCGTGCCCGGGCGCTCGAAACTGTGCTCAAGAGTTGGCAGGCGACTGAGACGACGCAGACTCTGACACGTAAAAAGACGTGCATTCAAGTGACAGCGCTCCTGATTGGTTGACGCCCGCGCTGTATAGCTTCCACTCGGGTGCCACATTATTGCGAAACAGAGTGTATATCCTGCGCACTACATTCCGTCCTAAACATTAACGTCATTCCTTGTATGCAGCAGGCGACGGGACAGCAGATAGGACAGCAGACCCGGCAGCGTATGTCCACAGACAAGGAACACAAACACCGTGACAAGCGCATCGTGAGCATGCAAATTGATCAGCGCTGCAGCCAACGAATTTCACCACTTCACGCGCCGATCTACACGAACAGGGAAAAGATCAACGATAAAAAGAATCGAAGGCGTCCCTTCGAGACTTCGTGAGGAACGCATCGAGGTCGGCGCGATGGCCGTCGAACTATCGAGCTGACTGAGCGAGCCGTGTGTGTTCGCGAGCGTGCCTGACTCGTCGTCCCCGCGTCCAAAGGACACGAAACAAAAGAAACGCCGCGAACGGCACAGCGCGGGCGTGCGCACTGCGGCGTCGGTGTGGCACAATGCCGCAACGCGTCGTCGTGCACATCGAACGCCGCCGAGTGCATCCAGGTCGTTGTCACCGCTCAGCCGTGCGTGCAAGCTGAAGCAGAGACGCACCGCAGCGCGCCACGAGCAGTGCCCGTGCTGTTGTTAGCGGGCCGCGTGTGTTTATCTATGCTAATCGATGCCGTAATCGCGGCCATGGTAATTAGGCACCCGCGTTGTATACGTGCCGCCCCCTGGCGTTTGATGCGGCGTCGCCCCTCTTTCGATGAGCGTGTCGGTGCCGAGGCACGCGTCCTTCCACGATTCATTCGCCGATGTACGCGCGAAAGTCGCTACTGTTTGGTTGTCGCGGTGCCCAACGTTTGTCTGTCACGCGACTTTCACGTGCGAGTAAACGCCGTAGTGATGATGGCACTGCACTAAAGATAGTGCAGTGAACCTAGCACTCTTTACTGACAGTTTAAATATGACAAAACAGTCACATTTCCCCTGGAGACGTCGTATTGTTATCGATAACATCAAAGGACAACGGCAAAGGCTTAGTTTTGGATGCTCATTTTGGATACTGCGGAGGCTTGCACCGCTAGACTTTCGTGCGCTTTCATCAGCAGTAGGCGAAGCGTGTTCTGCGTATACGAACAATAGATCACTCTGGTTGCGGTCCAAACAATTGGCGTCTCGAGTGAATTTTCTCTCTCCGTGCAAGCAGTGGCACAGAGAGACCCGATTCGCGTTATATTATGCTGCAGTACATGAAGATGAACGTTAAATATGCCTGGCTTACGTGGACGTACCTTACAGTACATGAATCACTGCGGGCGGAATTTAGAGTGTTCCGACGGAGACGGAGGCAGCTGAGAAATGCTTCATCAAACTTGGTAAAGTAGGAGAGGCTAGAAGTCTCGACGACTGCTCAGGCACCATGTTTGACACCCCTGCATTACATATACAACCACACCTCGGAGTTAACACGTTGGTGTCATCAGAACGACGCCTGTACGACGATTTCCGCAAATCGCGTGGCCGTAATCCTGGAAACAGTTTAACAGTTAAACATTTCGACGTCGTAAATCCTCTTTTAGAATCGCCACCAAGTTAGTTTCGGCACAAATACCTTGCATGCCATCTCTGGAACACAAACATTCTTCTTGAACGTGCCCAACGGCTCTTTTCATGCTTTCAAATGAGACAAAATACGTTGGTCATCGAAATGAGAAAACTTTGAGCATACAGCGCTTCCATGAATGAGTCGGCCCGAGCGAATCCGCTGCCGAGAAGAGGAAAGCAGGAGCGAAGCTTTCGGTTACTGTCTTGTGAATGGCGGCGCACTGGACATCCGAAGAGCGAGAAAGAAATAATTCACAATAGAAACATTCCCATGCGTGACCTCGTGATCAGGACATATCGTCAATTCCACCTCTTTGATAATGAATATATTTTTTTAAGCATGATCAAGAGTTGTCGTTGGAAGCTCAGTACTGCTCCGTATGAAGTACATTCAACGCAATAACGAATAATACTGTCGCAGTAATCGTAACAAATACGTAAACACTGCATGCAGCAGTTTCCACCATGGTTGCAACGAGGATGTATACCGTTTGAGCCATCGCATTCCTACGGGCCGCGGTATATTACTCAAGAACGCTGCGCACTGTGGCATAAAGAACCCAAGGTGGTCAAAATCAATAAGGAACGCTTAACTACGGCGTATTTCGAGGCCGAGGAGTTCCGTTTCCAATCATTTAAACCCGACCAAACATCATTTGTTATCCTTATAGTCAGTTTGAAGAACTAAAACACGATCACAAAAAAGGAAAAGAGGAAAGAGGGCGCTTGCAACTGGTACCACAATGTGAACCAATCTTAGTTGCTTCGTGGATAGAAGGATACAGAGACAATTAAAGATATGAAGGGCAGACAACAACAACAAGAGCGCTGGTTTGTATGCTATATGTACATCCTAATATGCGCAGCGCGCAACATAGCAACGGTGAACTTGTACACATTGTTCAATCGAGTTCTTATCATGCATTAAGACTGTGGAAAATCAGGGTGCGAGCGTGATGTTTGACGGAACGCAAGCAGCTTGTTTCTCTTTGGCTGCAGTGATGGCGCGTGTACGAAGAGCAAGAAATTGAGAGAGCGTGAGCGAACCTCATCTGAAGCATCTCCAATGGAAGCAGCGGCGCCCATTTGTTGATGTTGACGACCCGCTCGGACCCGTAAACAAGATGAAATTACCGACGGTGGGGACGAGAAGAGTAAGAACGGGAGAAAAACACAAATCGAAATGACGCAGTCGAGTATGTGGTTGCGTGCGGCAGAATGTTCTGGACGGTCGAAAGAAGGATAGGGTGACATGAGCTCGGCCGACCGAATCCACGAAAACAGAAGAGCCGCGCCCGACCTGTTCTATACCGGAGCATGCAGCTAGGCGGAGCTGCCGGAAATCGTTTCTGAAAAGATGACAACGGTTCCGCCGCATTCGGTTGCCCGCCCTTCCTCCTTTGGTTCCTTCCCTCTTCGAAGTCCCTGTGGCAAGGCCGGATAATTACTTCGCAGCCGTGCAGGCAAGAAACATCAAAAGGATTGACGAGCGCGTCATATTCTCCAGGATCAGAGGTAAATAGCTATTTCGGGTCTACGCTTTCACCGCTGATGCGACGCAGGGTGATCGCAGTTTGCTTTCCAAGAAAATAGTTTCTTTTCGGAAGTTTCACTGCTCGCTAATTTCGGTACGATGCTTACGACTCGCCAGGAAAATGTAGCTGCATACCCATCTATTTTTACGAAGTTTGTTGAGAAAGCCGACAAATTGTTTCGTAAAATTCTAACTAACGCTGCCTGTCCTTACGCGGGACAAACCTCAAACAATGGCGCGTTCTCTCTCAATGCAATTTGTGTTATTTTTGTTACTGACTCTTCAAATGTATTTGTTATTGCAGCTGCCTAGTACGACATATATGGCCACTAAAAGACTAGCTGTCCTGAAACGTAACTAAGAGGAAGGAGAGAGAAAGAATAAATAACGAAGAAGGAAGAAAATGAGGAAACACTAGCAAAAAGCAAGTATGAGAAAATCGAATTGCGCGCATATAGATTTACAATACCAAGTACGCAAACCCGCCGCGGTAGCATAGTGGCTTTGGCGTTTTGCTGTTCAGCTTCGAGGTCACTGGTTCGTTCCAGGCCACGGCAGCCGCGTTTTAATGGTGGTGATATGGGGAAAAAACGCTCGTGTATACTTAGATTTAGGTGAACGTTAAAGAACCCCAGTTTCTCAAACTTTAATCATGCGTCCTTTACTCATAATTGCAGCGTAGTTATGGCACGTAAAATCCCAGAATTCTTTTTTTTATCTAAACAAGAACAAGAAATAGTCCCCGAGAAGACGTCATATATTGCTCAATTCAGTAGTTGCACATCTAGGTTTAAGGAGTTCATTAATAAGGCAACCTAATTATTTAGTTAAATATGAACGTTAAATAGTTTAGGCGCAGCTAAGCTATTTAAGCCAAGCTTTATAGGCTCACAAGTGTCGGCGGTGGTGGTGGTGGTTTCACGCTGAAAAGTGGGCCGATCCTAGTGATTGGGCAGAAAGGGTCCAAGCTCAATGGCACGTACCCCTGTGGGCTCGCTCAGTATTTCTTGGGTTCGTTGCGTGGTCGTTGGCTTTGGACTTTGATTCAGTTTGCATGGGAGAAAGCTTCGCGTTCAACCATCTTTCTTTAAGAAAGGGGCGTTGATTTTTTTTTTCTCAACACTCTCAGGAAGAAGGCGAAATCCCGCCTAAAGTACAGAAGAAGCGGTCGACGCGGCACATCTACTTTCTGCCACAAAATACATCCGACGAAGGCACCTTCCTCTAGGGACTCATCTCACCTACTGACCAGAATGGCCTAGCTCCGGGAGTGGATTCATGGTTCCCATTTTAACGCGATAGCGTTTAGGGCCCCGTGTCGCAGAAAATCCGGCGTCAGCAACCGGCGTGTGATCGCGGGTGGCGGAGAAAATCATCCAACCACATCGACCGTGCAGGCCCTCGACGTGGTACAAGGTTTTGGTGAACAAAAATTTAATTTATCACAGTGAAATCCGTCAGAAAAATGATAAAGTACGACTTCACCATTCGGCGTCGGATTCGCCGACGGATTGTTTACCAATCGGCGTCGGATTTTACTTTGAATGTACGAGAAAACCTAATTCTGATACGAGGAAACTCAAACACAAACCCCTTTTCCAGCATTTCTACCAGACCTACAGCCGCGCGCTCGGGTACCTAACTTGCGAAAATTATATCGAGATGGCACTCGCATCCTCGGCAGGTCAAATTGGGACTTCGCCTGCTAATGCGTTTTGGACATGCGCGCGCGACGGGTCAATAGCAAACAATTAATAAAATAATAAAGAAGGTGCTAGGGCCGTCACATTTTGATATAAGACAGCTTATATTGCTCATGTAAAAATGTCTTCCCAGCATTGCATTTGTGTTTAAAAGTGAAGCCGACTTAAGGGGATCGGTGTAAGCTTGGTCTTTGTAAGCTGGCTTTCCCACGTTCAGTGTTGCAGTGAATGAAGCCTACTTGCCGTTTGCGAACGATGCGATGCGAACGGGTCCCGATAACGCTCCACTCTTAAAGGCGAAGCTTAAGCACCCTCCAATTTTATTTCTCTCCTTTCCTATTATATGAAGGAATCTGGTCAGGAACCCCTAAAGATGGCCCAGATGCCAGTATTTCACATCATCACCACCACCACCACTTCGAAAAGTACCCGCCGCGGTGGCTTAGTCAGCTAAGGCGTTGCGCTGCTGAGCACGAGATCGCGGGATCGAATCCCGGCCGCGGCGGCCGCATTTCGATGGAGGCGAAATGCAAAAACGCCCGTGTGCTTGCGTTGTAGTGCACGTTAAAGAACCCCAGGTGGTCAAAATTAATCCGGAGCCCTCCACTACGGCGTGCCTCATAATCAGAACTGGTTTTGGCACGTTAAACCCCAGAATCAATCAATCAATCAACCACTTCGAAAAGCGATCACAGATGAATTGGTGCACACAAACGAATCACATGTTCACTCGGCGACTCGCACAACCGTCGCACATCGCACAACATAGGCCCGCGTATTCTCTGCCGGGCACTTTCGGCAATACTTTCACTTTTATGCGACGTAATGCCCTGCGGGACGCTTCATTGGAGCGACACGCAACCTGTCGATCGATTAGTCAATCAAAACGCGCTGATAGATATATCCGTGAACGTAATCCGTCGAGAATACGGACCCGGAATACACTGGCGTAATCCATCCCGCGAAATACCTTTTTGACTCAAGGGCAACGGTGCTTCTCCGGGGACATAGACGCTGAGTGCGCTTTCATTCTCTCTCTCGCTCACGTTGTCGTGAAGGCAAACCACGCATCGAGAGCCCTGTGCGCGCGCAACAAAAGAGTTGCCTACGCTGGCTTGATCGCCGTCGTTTGCCGCCTCGGTCGCGCCAACAAACGCCGGGGCACGCGCGGTCGTCGACGCGTTTTTGTCCGCACCGTGTCCTTGCCTCTAACGAAGCCGGGGTGCGCGCGGACCGCCGCCGTTGCGCCGTTTTCTGTGCCAAGGCGCTGTCGTCCGGCCGCGACGTGACAACGAAGCGTCGGAACACCACCACCGACGGCAGAGGAGAAGAATGAGAGATTGCGTCGGGACGCCTTCGCTTTCGGCTGCTGGCCGGCGTCGTGCTGCCAGCGACGCGTTTCCATTGTCCACCGCGCCGACGTGCGGCCACAGAGACTCGCGCGACAGGCGCTTTGGCGTTAGCTGTGTGGCGCACTCCGGCGTGTATATAACGCTTCGTATAGTTATACCTACCACCTCGGGATGACCGTTTCAAAAAGCAGGGCAAACACACTCGCGCGCGGATGCTCTTCCAAGTCGGTTGATATATAGATGTCGGTTGAACAGCGTGGGCGAGCCGCCAAGGCCGGAACTTTTCGCCCACTGACCGACGAAGCGACAACGTGCACGCAGATGCTCTCTCCAGTCCGACAGCCGTGGCACGTCTGTTCGGTATCACCACGATACTGAGATAGAGAATGTGGAGAGTAATAGACGCTATCATATACAACCCCTTAGAGAGCGCGGCTCAGCGCCTCGTGATACTGCAGAAAGAGGTCCGTTTCATTCGGGTCTGAAATAAACGGAGAGAAGAACCGAAATTCCAGGAACCCTGTCGTCCGAAGACGCCGACGAGTCAGGTGCCGAGTCACGGGAGTTGCCGCGAAAGTGATCGCATCCTCAAAGGCGGGGGATTGATCCAGTATACCGCTACAGTCAGCCTGGTCTGTGCTGCTGACGCATAACTGCTGCGATGCCCGCGATTGCAACTTTATGTAACAGACATAACTCAGTCGGAGAAGCCGAGAAATTAGTCGACAGACGGACTGTCGCTGCGTTCATGACATCTTCGTCCGCGCGAGCATCTCGTCGACAACGTAATCGTCGTGACATGAGAATATTGCAGTAGCGCTGAAGTGCAGCGGGCAGACAGACGTGTCCATACAGGCGAGTCAGATCGTGATGGCGCCGCGGCGTTGCCTCTGCAGCGGCCGACTACAGCGGCAACCACCGTCAACTCTCTGGCGTCCTACTTTTCCAGGCGCGTCCGACGCACCGCGAAGGCCGCGTCGCTCTCCTTTTCGGGCACTCCCAAGATCAAACAGCGGTGCGTTGGCAGACAGCTTCCTGTGCACGCAGCACAGCCCGTACGCGAAGAAAGTGCGCGCGGTATACGTATAGGAGTTCGTTGGACCGACGCGGGCATCTTCTCCGCGCACGTAGAATATTAGGTGCCACGTACGGCACCGAGCTGGAAATGTGGGTCGCTGGTTCTGTGCGCGCGTTTGGTGTTCACCCTCGAACCCTTCTCGTTCGCATGCATGCACTCACACGCTCAGTCACGCACACACAAACACTTGTCGTGACGCGACAGTGCGGCCATGTATGCATCTCGGTTATGCGAGCTTTTCCTGGGCGAAAGCAGAGACGTGCTCGCGACCGTGCATATGTGAGCGCTTGGACTTTCGACCGTGACTAATGAATCTTACTCCGACACCTACGTGTGCGTCGGCTCATCCATGGGAGTTAAGGCGCCTGTCGCGGACTTTCTCGAGGCTCTGATGCACTGTCTCTAAGCGTAAATGTTTCAATTTGCGTAACACGAGCGCTCACCTTGACTTCTTTCGAGCGCGTGCCGCCGGTGTCGCTCCACTCGTACTACAGAAGACGGCGATTACCTGTGCGTGTACATTAATAGCGTTGCGGCGTGTCTTCCCTAACTCGGTCGTATACAGCTGGGCAGAACTAAATGGATAGAACTGGTTGCAGAACTAAATAAATGTCGTTTGCAGAACTTCGCAAAAGCTACATCGGTTCCGCGCCTGTTACGAAATATTACATTCCTTTTATTCTGTCGTATGCGCTGATTATATTCTAAGCGAGTGCCATCATAACAATGGCCCAGCTTTGATAACACTGATAGCACTGCGGCCATTACTCTTTCACCCTTCGGTTGTTTACCGCTTCCGACTGATTCTAAGAATTTCTGCTCGCTGCTCATACGTTATTTGCGAATGACTCTGCTTTTCGAGCTACGTGACGTCGACAGTAGATAACTTCTTCTTTCTCGGGTTTTACGTGCCAAAACCAGTTCTGATTATGAGGCATGCCGTAGTGGAGGGCTCCGGATTAATTTTGACCACCTGGGGTTCTTTAACGTGCACTACAACGCAAGCACACGGGCGTTTTTGCATTTCGCCTCCATCGAAATGTGGCCGCCGCGGCCGGGATTCGATCCCCTCTACAGTAGATAGCAAAGAAGGAGTAGGAAAGGCATGGTTTAAATTACGAGTGTTCTCGGTTACTTGTATCGCGGCCCTTGACTTGAACTAAACCTGCACAAACGCTACCAACTGATCGTTGAAACGATAGTTCACCGCATTCGGTTTGCTATATTATGCCGCCTTCACGAAGACCTTTCTGTAAAAAAACCTGCCCTGCTACAACTAAACGAAAACGACCGTTTGAATTAAGCCGCGCTATATATAGTCCGCAATGCGCACACGGTCAGGCACACTAGTAGCTTCTTGCGTTCCAGTTCTGAGCTATAGCGCGAGGTTGACTGTTCGATTCCGGACGCGGTAGTTGCTTTCGATGGTGGCGAAAAATCACCAGCCCTTCCCCTGTCGAGAAAAAGGGGGGAAGCGAAGCTTGCCGTGTGTGTATCTGACCTACTACTTTTCCTTCCCTTTCGTACTACTTGTCCTTCCCTTTACTTCTACTCTGCCTTCCCTTTCGTGCAACTTTCGAGCCTCGGCCAGGGGCCGGAAACTCCCTATACCTCCCATGGGACGCTCGGTCCCATGCCGATACTAAATAGGGACTTTAACCGATACGCGGCGGCAGCGCCGCTTCCACCACTGGCGGCTACCGAATATCCTACTGGAAATAATTCGCAAACAAAACAATGCCTCCATGACGTCACTGATGAGGTCAGAAGGTAGAGTGAGAGCACGCGCAGCCGGGAGGAGGAGGGTTGCCGCTGAAGCCCTCCTTTCCCACCTCGCATGCAAGCGGACCACCGTGAAGCGGACTGTATTCGTGCTCTCTTGCAGGTCCGCTGGCCGTGCGGCGACATTGGCCAAATCGCTGAGCAGAACCCGCTTAAGTGTGTCGTGTATTAGGAAGCGCTTTCTTCCTTCCAGGTTTACCTTGCAAGCTGCTATTTATTTTCTAAACCACTGGGACATTGCTCGTACGCACCAGTGCCAAGCAATTATAATGAAGAATATTTATATGCGAACCGTTGTTAATTACCAATATTCGCGGTTAATATATTACATTTCGTGATTTCATGAAAGTAGTCGCTTTGAAAGTCCTAACTTGTGGTTACGTTTAGGGCTACACTTCAACTAGTCCCAGATATAGTGTGGGGTAGCATAAAGAAAATAACTTCCTGGCACCATCAATCGTTAATTTTGTTCGTGTGTTGTAAAGTGGATCAACTAAATCTAGCCGATTTCTCGGCCAGCCAAAACTCAACACAAGTAAAAGTTGAACGCTTTTGTTTTTATTCACACATTCGGTACTGGAAAAAGACTGACCTCCACGCAGTGCGAAAGTGACAATCTACAGAAGCCATTTTCATTCACAACGGAAATTTGTACACTCGGCCACAAAATATTGCGGGGGGCGCGAGCGCGTGGCGAAGCGCTCCTCCTCTCCTTCTAGCGGCGCACCCCTGGTGTCGAGACCAACGCTTGCGCGCATGCGTGTCCTTCCGTGACTGCAAGCGTGCATGTTTCCGCGCTTGTATCTTGCGCGCCGGCGATATCCGAATGTAGCCGCGAGGTGCGCTGTGACGACTTCGACAGCCCGCGCCGCTGCGGCCGCTTTTTGTCGAAACACAACAGGGATCACCATTTTTTTTTTTTTCTGTCGCCTGTCATCTAAAGGCATACATATGGGCGAGAAGCCAGCGCAGTCTTTGCCAGCCCGTATACTAGGTTCATTACTTTGTCACGCTGTTCTGCGGGAGAACGTCCCGTTCTTAAAGAAAAAAAAAAAGAACGAAGATTGGCCACGTAAAGGCGCAGCGTAGAAAAAGAAATGACTTGTTGCGTTTGCGACCGGGCGAGATATATCTGCGCTAGTGTTCCGACAAAAAGCGGCCGCAGCGGTGCGGGCTGTCGAAGTCACCGCAGAGCCAATCGCAAAAGGTGCACCTCGCGGCTACACTCAGATATTGCCGGCGCGCAAGGGACACGCGCGGCAACATGCACGCTTGCAGTCACGGAAGGACGCGCATGCGCGCAATCGTCGGTCTCGACACCAGCGGTGCGCCGCTAGAAGGAGAGGAGGAGCGCTTCGCCACGCGCTCGCGCCCCCCGCAATATTTTGTGGCCGAGTGTACATAATGAGAGAAAATAGATTCCAGAAGGTCCAAACCAATGCGAAAATTATTAACCACCACGGCTGCGTCTTGTTGTTTTTTTTTTTTTTTTTGACCTTGGCTGTGCATGTCTACAAGGAGTGAACAAAATGTATAGCCCAAAAACACGCACTCAAGTCCTTCATTTCAAGTATTACATTTCATGAAAGTAGTCGCTTTGAAAGTCCTAACTTGCGGTTACGTTTAGGGCTACACTTCAACAGATGGGCTGCCGTCATGACGAATGAGTCGAGCGATATTGCTCTTATGTCAGTCCAGTCAGGCTTGCACAGAACTCGTTTACTCATGCAAAATGAATACCTGCTCGAAAAATAGAGTGAAATACTTGTGCTTACCCGTGGTCATTAGGAAACCTGAAAAACTTCGCGGAACTGTAATTCCCGGTGTTCGAACACCACAGAGCCGCGCAACACATGGGATGCCCCGATTTAGCCGTCTTGGTCGACCTGGTTTCCCGCGTCTTGCATTCGTTGCACGCCTGATCAAGTTTCTCTGTCTTATCTTTCCCATATTCACACTTGGGACGACAACCGAAGCAGACGACCAAGCGCGATCTGAGTTGAGATATCGCTAGAGATTGAGTGGCAAGGGTGAACGGAGCCAAGCTCGACGGACACACATGGCGACCACTTCCCGCGTTTCACCCGATTTAAAGTTTACAAAAAGAGAAATAAGAAAAAAAAACTTAGGATGTCCGGCAACCGCTAGAAGTGCGCATGGGCTTGGAAAAACCGCAGCTATTGTCACGGCCACTTACCTGCAACGCCTTTTCGTCTTGCAGGCATTGGTATGGTCCCGAGCTCTACAGTACGACGACGTTCTCCCTGGGCAGTCCCCGGAGGCGCCCTTGTACCCGGAACGGTCGCGCGCTGAACACGGCTCGGACCCACTCCCTCAGCTGGAGCATCTACGAGCACGAGTACTATCAACTTTGCCGCCCCAATGCCCAGTGCACGAGCCAACACATCCACTATCGCCACCACCTCACGTGACCCCAACGATTGCTAATCTTCGGATTACATCCTCCTTGCCACCGGAATGGGCACCGTTCACTGTCCAGATGGCGCTACGGCACTTCATGTTTCGCCCCAGTATTGCCGACGCCGGCCGCTAGAGAAGCGATGAAAATAAAGCCCCTATATTATAAATATAGGGGCTTTAGATGAAAATGATACGCCATTCCGAATGACAACGGCTTCCTTATCGTCGCTCGTTTGAGAGGTTGTCGGGATATGGGGTGATGCCGACGGCCCTCTGCCTCGACACACCGAGCCCCGCGGTTGGCGCATGCCTGCGCATCAACCGCGGTCCGGTACAAGCTCGAGGAAACAATAGACGACAACCAGGTGTACACTCGGAAAGCATTTATTACGACTGCAACTAACACTTCGAGCAGGCCAGCTAGCTATAGTTGACATCGCTGAGGGTTCCCTCGAAGAGAATAATACACTAGGTAAAGAAGGGCTTCCGACTTACCAACTGGGGGAATACGGACGGCCGCGGCAATAACGTGGTTGACTAACCACGTGCGGGAATACGGGAGCGACGGCGGAGCCTTCCGCCGTCGCCGCTTGCTGGAGATCAAAGAGACACGGGCGATATCAGCGGGATCTCACGTGACCCACCCGGTGGCGCTGATAGCGCTTGCGATTCCCGTGCGCCGCCCGCAGAAGGAAAGTTTCCCCTCCCCCTACTCTCCCTGGCACGCATGCGCGTGACGCGACGTTCGCTGCCCGTGCGGCGGTTATGGGACCCGAGGGTTCCCACATCCCTCCACCCTTGAATATTGCCCTACGGTGGAGAAATCGCTGGAACGACGGCATTGACAATGTATCGGGGCAGATGCGATGGTAAACTCCGGCAGGAAATGTCCGAATCCACGTTGATAGGCAGCACAGTCCTGTGTGGCGGCCGCCCACATGTGGCAGCCGTCACAGTGGTTGACGATGACGGGGGCTGAAGATGGCTTGCCCTCAAGATGCGCGCCGCAATGTCCACCCGGGAACAGCGGGTCAGGACTTTCTCGAAGCGGCGCGCGCGCCGGCTCGATGAACCTCGCACCGACGCATCCTCGTGGGAGTGTATGACGGTGGGCCTCCCTCATTGTGGCTGCCATGTGCTGCTGCATCGGGCCGCGAACAGGGAGGGGCCGAGACAGCAGGCAAGGGACGTGGACCATGGCAGCAATAGCAAGTCGAGGCGGCTTCACTCGTTCTGCAAAGTCGCTCAAATGCACTCCACAAACACTTAGAATTAAGGCAGTAGAGGCCGCCGCAGCGTCGGCCGTCTGACACGATGCTGAACCACCCGTCTACCGCATAGCTTTATGTGGTAACGAGAAGAAAAAAAAGAACAATCCAGTTCGTTTGAATGAAGTTATTCGCTTCGACCGAATTTTTCCGGTCCGATACAGCGCGAAAAAGTGGGCGATGCTCGTATGAACAAAGCGCTCTCTGGTCCCCCGAGATTTCGGTTATTCCGCCCGCAAAATACTGAGTTCAACTGAACAAAATAAGCTTTCTATTTCGAACGAGGTTTCTCCGTTCGGGCGAGTATAGTAGAACTAGCGAATCCGGTTGCACCCGCTAAATGTCACGGCATGGTCGTCTTCGAACATGCGACCGGCAGCTCCGCAGAGCCTTAGGCCTAATCGCGTCCGTGACGGATACCAATGCCACAAAAGACCCATAATGGGTTCCAATGAGCCGCCGCGAGGAGATGCAGGCCTAGCTAAGTGGTCCCCGCTCGCTGCTCAACACGCAGCTTCCGAGCAGACTCCTGGGACTGCGCCCCGCTGACGTCCTAGCCAGCGTTTCCGGCGCCCAGCTCCCAGAGCCAAAGATACAGAAAGGAGGCTATTTACATATGTACAGGGAAAATCGACCACCGCGCCGGCTGCTGCACTCACTCGCTTCGGGCGTACTCTTAAAAGAAAACTTGCTGCAAATCTCAGCGTCTACACGAGTTCGGCGACACTGGCGCAGCGTTAACTCGCCCTCAAGAAAGCACACACAGATCTAGCTAGCAATCACGCCTTCGGCTGAGGCCTAACGCTGGTCCGGACAAAGCCTTCAGGCTTCCTCGCATCCGAACCGATCGTCGTCCCGTTTTCCAAGAGTTTGCCCCACTTTGGGAACGCCAAAATGTCGGGATATGGGGTGATGCCGACGGCCCTCTGCCTCGACACACCGAGCCCCGCGGTTGGCGCATGCCTGCGCATCAACCGCGGTCCGGTACAAGCTCGAGGAAACAATAGACGACAACCAGGTGTACACTCGGAAAGCATTTATTACGACTGCAACTAACACTTCGAGCAGGCCAGCTAG
The DNA here is from genome assembly GCF_013339745.2 of Dermacentor silvarum. NCBI lineage: Eukaryota > Metazoa > Arthropoda > Arachnida > Ixodida > Ixodidae > Dermacentor > Dermacentor silvarum. The sequence goes on from NC_051155.1 coordinate 247,166,928, forward strand.
CTATAGTTGACATCGCTGAGGGTTCCCTCGAAGAGAATAATACACTAGGTAAAGAAGGGCTTCCGACTTACCAACTGGGGGAATACGGACGGCCGCGGCGTTTGCCGCGGCAAGAACGTGGTTGACTAACCACGTGCGGGAATACGGGAGCGACGGCGGAGCCTTCCGCCGTCGCCGCTTGCTGGAGACCAAAGAGACACGGGCGATATCAGCGGGATCTCACGTGACCCACCCGGTGGCGCTGATAGCGCTTGCGATTCCCGTGCGCCGCCCGCAGAAGGAAAGTTTCCCCTCCCCCTACTCTCCCTGGCACGCATGCGCGTGACGCGACGTTCGCTGCCCGTGCGGCGGTTATGGGACCCGAGGGTTCCCACAAGGTATGCCCTGCGCTTTGACGATATCAAGCTCACAATTGTTCCCGCTGCTCATGTCGATTGCGAACACGTGCTATCATACGCAGAGCATGCGTACTTTGATATTTTCACAACTCGGACAGCCTTCTTTCGTGATAAGTGATTGAAAGTATCACGGCGATTGTATACAGCGTCTCTCCAGTTTTGCTGGTTTTGACACTGGCTGTCCCAAAGCTTCACTTGTAGTGGCGCATAGATCGCGCACAAACTGCAACGCACGGTGCCTATACATATCAGGCCCAGCGCGGCCTTCAATGGGCTTGGCAACACCGCAGCTACGGTCACGGCCACCTACAACGTCTTTTCGTCTTGCAGGCATTGATATGGCCCCGCGCTCTACAATGCAACGACGTGCTCCCTGGTCAGTCCTCGGGGGCGCCCTTGTACCCGGAACGGTCGCGTGCTGAACACGGCACGGACCCGCTCCCTCAGTTGGAGCATCTACGAGCACGGCCACTGATATGGCCCCGCGCTCTACAGTGCAACGACGTGCTCCCTGGTCAGTCCTCGGGGGCGCCCTTGTACCCGGAACGGTCGCGTGCTGAACACGGCACGGACCCGCTCCCTCAGTTGGAGCATCTACGAGCACGGCCACTGATATGGCCCCGCGCTCTACAGTGCAACGACGTGCTCCCTGGTCAGTCCTCGGGGGCGCCCTTGTACCCGGAACGGTCGCGTGCTGAACACGGCACGGACCCGCTCCCTCAGTTGGAGCATCTACGAGCACGGGCACTGATATGGCCCCGAGCTCTACAGTACGACGACGTTCTCCCTGGACAGTCCCCGGAGGCGCCCTTGTACCCGGAACGGTCGCGTGCTGAACACGGCACGGACCCGCTCCCTCAGTTGGAGCATCTACGAGCACGGCCACTGATATGGCCCCGCGCTCTACAGTGCAACGACGTGCTCCCTGGTCAGTCCTCGGGGGCGCCCTTGTACCCGGAACGATCGCGTGCTGAACACGGCACGGACCCGCTCCCTCAGTTGGAGCATCTACGAGCACGGCCACTGATATGGCCCCGCGCTCTACAGTGCAACGACGTGCTCCCTGGTCAGTCCTCGGGGGCGCCCTTGTACCCGGAACGGTCGCGTGCTGAACACGGCACGGACCCGCTCCCTCAGTTGGAGCATCTACGAGCACGGCCACTGATATGGCCCCGCGCTCTACAGTGCAACGACGTGCTCCCTGGTCAGTCCTCGGGGGCGCCCTTGTACCCGGAACGGTCGCGTGCTGAACACGGCACGGACCCGCTCCCTCAGTTGGAGCATCTACGAGCACGGCCACTGATATGGCCCCGCGCTCTACAGTGCAACGACGTGCTCCCTGGTCAGTCCTCGGGGGCGCCCTTGTACCCGGAACGGTCGCGTGCTGAACACGGCACGGACCCGCTCCCTCAGTTGGAGCATCTACGAGCACGGCCACTGATATGGCCCCGCGCTCTACAGTGCAACGACGTGCTCCCTGGTCAGTCCTCTGGGGCGCCCTTGTACCCGGAACGGTCGCGTGCTGAACACGGCACGGACCCGCTCCCTCAGTTGGAGCATCTACGAGCACGGCCACTGATATGGCCCCACGCTCTACAGTGCAACGACGTGCTCCCTGGTCAGTCCTCGGGGGCACCCTTGTACCCGGAACGGTCGCGTGCTGAACACGGCACGGACCCGCTCCCTCAGTTGGAGCATCTACGAGCACGGGCACTGATATGGCCCCGCGCTCTACAGTGCAACGACGTGCTCCCTGGTCAGTCCTCGGGGGCGCCCTTGTACCCGGAACGGTCGCGTGCTGAACACGGCTCGGACCCACTCCCTCAGCTGGAGCATCTACGAGCACGAGTACTATCAACTTTGCCGCCCCGATGCCCAGTGCACGAGCCAACACATCCACTATCGCCACCACCTCACGTGACCCCAACGATTGCTAATCTTCGGATTACATCCTCCTTGCCACCGGAATACATATGTCCCTCCAGGCCCAGCGCGGCCTTCAATGGGCTTGGCAACACCGCAGCTATGGTCACGGCCACCTACCTGCAACGCCCTTTTCGTCTTGCAGGTAAATAATGAATATTCACTATGCGCACGTCGCACTCGTTATGCGGTGCTTCTGGTGTTGCCAAGCCCACAGTGTTGTTTTAAAGTTGCAATTTCTTGTGCGCATGTCATCAAACAGATGTTGGCGTTATCAGGCGACATAGAATTAAACCCAGGTCCCACCACCCGTTCTAACGAGACGCAAGCACCCTGCGACGTAATTACGGCACTCTGCGAAATCCAGTCTAGTCAAACTTCCATGCTGCAAGAACTTAAATCCGTCCAGCGCAAGCTATCGTAGAATGACAGTGCTATCAAAAAGATTAACGACCGGCTAACTGAAATAGAAAACGACTGCAAATCGATAGTGGGTATAAAAGAACAAATTGACGATATCGAAGCCTTTTGTGACCAAAACGCGAAAAATATAGTAGCAGTCTGAGCAAAATTGGACGACTCAGATGACCGAGCACGCCGTTCAAACATACTTTTTTTTTCTTCTTCTTTTTTTTTTGGGGGGGGGGGGGGGGGGTTCAGACAAAGAACGTGAAACATGGTCCGAATCTGAAGCCTCAGTGCTACAATTTTTCAGTGCATAACTAAACGTAACAATTGATTCATTGGATATCGAAAGAGCCCATCGGCTAGGAAAGTCCTAAACAAAAAACCGACCAATCATTGTTAAATTTGCACATTGAAAATTAAAAGAAAGTTCTGTCCAATGCATATAAACTGAAGGGTTCTCGGAAGATTACTGCCCCAACACATTTAAAGCAAGAAAGCATCTGTCTGTACTCGGCAAGGCCCAACAGCAATTCTTTAAACTACGACACGACAGGCTCATCATTGGTAGCAACACCTATACTTACGACCACAACGCAGAAAAGGTTGTTCCTCGCACTTTAAACATATAGGCCCCAGCAGTATTAATCCGAGAAGGAAATCATTTTCGCACTTATATACGAAAAGAAGCGTTCTCCCTAAATTAGATGCTCTTCAAAACCTAGTTGCACAACAGAATAAGATCTGTTCGGAATCACTGAAACATGGCTTAACCCTACTATAACCGACTCTGAGATACATTTTTTCCCGAATTTCAATATTTTCCGACGTGACCGCACTAACAAACGTGGTGGTGGCGTATTAATAGGTAGTCATAAAAGTCTTCAGTGCACCGAAATTAAGACATCCTCGTGTTTGGAAATTATGTTCGTTCTATGCAATGCTTCCTATCCCCCCACGATAATTGGTGTTTGTTATCGCCCTCCTGGTAGTGACCCCCTTTTTGTACCCGAATTACAAGAGGCCCTTCGCTCTCAATCTAACCGAATGTTATCGACATCTTCCGATACTGCTGTTCGGCGACTTTAATTTTCCGGCAATATCCTGGACTAATCTAGCATGGGTAGTCTCCAAAAACGGTATCGAGAGCGATTTCATCAACTCATGCCTAACTTTTGAGCTAACGCAACTCGTCAATAATACCACACGCTACAGCGACAATCCCAACAGGGTATCAAACATGACGCTTTTACCAGGGCTCAGTGATCATTCAGTAATTCATGCATTTTACTCCTGTAAACTCTCGCATCCCACAAAGATAACTAAAACAATAACATTGCACGATAAGGGTAATTATTCTGCTATAAACTCTGAGCTTGAAGAATTTGCTACTTCTTTTCTAACTGACTTTTCAAAGCGTTCAGTCGAGACCAACCGACTGAACGCTTCAAAAACAAAATACTAGACCTGTTCTCTAAGCATGTGCCCAACATTATCGTAACCGAAAAGAAGTCATCCCCATAGTTCAATGTCACACTGAAGTGACTGAACAATAAAAAGAAAAGGCTTTTTCGTTACGCAAAACGGTCCAATGACGCATGCGCGTGGAGTAGTAGCTACTATGCCACGTGAAAGAGAGTTCGAAAGGCTCGCAAACAAAGAAACTTTTTTTTTTTCACAGAAATTGCCCGCTATGTTACAAAATAACTCCAAACAATTCTGGAACGTCACTAACCCTAATCACTTCCAACCTTTAGCATTGTGCGACGGACAAAATCATCCAATTCCCGATCATGAGGCCGCCGAACAGCTTAACAACTTTTTTTTTCTTCTATGTTTACTGCCGAACCTGTCGACAGTTTACCTCCCTATTCTTATCACGACCATACCATGATGCCCGACATCACATTTTGTCCGAACGGCATTGCAAAACTAATCGACTCGTTAAAACTCGCATCCTCATGCGGCGTGGACTGTATCAAAGCGAAAATGCTGATAAAACACGAAATCGACTACTATAGTGTGATACTGTGCCATATTTTCCAGCAGTCACTATCAACAGGAGTGGTTCCGGTGTGCTGGAAAGTGAACTAGATTGTTCCAGTACCCATAAAAGGTCCTCCATCTTTGTGCAGCAGTTATCGCCCTATTTCAGGTACTAGTATTTGTTGTAAACTAATGAAACATGTGATCTACTCAAACATTGTTAGGTTTTTAGACTGCAATAACTTCTTTCATTCCAGTCAACACAGCTTTCGCGCAGGACTTTCACGCGACACCCAACTAGCTTTATTTTATAACGATATTAGTTCCAGCCTTGATCTAAACATACCCGTTGGTGCATGCTCTCTTCTTAGACTTCGAAAAAGCATTCGACAAAGTTCCGCATCAACGGCTACTCCTAAAACTTTCTCGACTAAACATTAATACACCTGTATTCAATTGATTCGCAGTTTTCTCACCAATCGACAACAGTTTGTCTATGCGAATACCCACTCATCTAACCGATCCCCCGTAATCTCTGGGATGCCACAAGGCACTGTACTTGGACCTCTACTTTTTCTTATTTATATTAATGACCTCCCAGCTAATATCTCTTCTACCATTCGTCTATTTGCAGATGACTGCGTCGTATATCGTTCCATTAGAAACAACGAAGATAATAATACTCTTCAAAACGACCTAAACCTTATCGAGTCCTGGTGTAACACATGGTTAATGTCCTTAAATATAAAGAAAACTTCACTAATATCTTTCCACCGCAGGCCACATTGCCAGCCAGCACAATATACCATTTTCGACTCCACAATATCATCCACTGAATCTTGTAAATATCTCCCTAACATTTTCAAGCAATCTCTCCTGGTCTACCCCACGTAGCTAACTCCGCGAATCGCACTTTGGGTTTTCTTCGTAGGAACTTAAGACTCGCTCCGCCATCAGTGAAACTAATAGCTTATCTCACATTTGTTCGCCCTAAGTTAGAATACGCATGCTCTATTAGGGACCCTCATCAATCTAACATATCTAATATTCTAGAATCAGTCCTAAATCGTGCAGTTCGTTTTATTTACTCAGTGTATTCTTACCATTCCAGCGTTTCCGAGCTAGCTCGTGGTCACCTCACCAACCTTGAATTGCGACGTCACATATCTAGGCTATGCCTTTACCACAAATTTTATAATGCTCCCTTCGAAGTTCCAGCAATCTTACCAGTCCATCGCTTATCGAGCCGCACAAACCATCCCAGAGCGGTTTACCCTCCCCCAGCGCAACCTACCACTCATCTTCACTCTTTTTTTTTTTTTTTTGCGAAGACAGCACGAGACTGGAACCATCGACCTACAACTGCCGTGCACCACTCCGATCCACATCAATTCATGACAACACTGGAATCACTCTTTCACTGCAATTGAAACCCATCCCTCATGTAATGCCCCAACTGGGGCCATTGAGGTATAATAAATGAAATGAAATGTTCCTTGAAACCGAAAGTAGCTTTACTTTCCGGGGCCTGCCTCGGCTACGGAAGCCCTCACGGTCGGGTCGGCACGTCTATGGGTATGTCGACAACGGTGGGCCAAGTCCGCCGTTGTCGCTTGCGTTCGATGTCTCGAGTTTGCTCGGCGGTGGGGTTAGCAGCATTCGCCCGCCATTGCGGCTTGCGATTATTCGAAATTAAATTGCTTCAAAATTAAATATGTCCGTCACGGTAAGACAATGACGACAGAAGAGAAGTCAAATTCTATGCTGGAATGATGAGCGGTAACGCAGCCAGCTGTGGAAGACGACGAACGCGGGAGCACGAGCGCGTGCTGAGCACGAGCGCAACCCGAGGCGCGCCAATGAGCCAGCTGCGGAAGACGACGACGACGCATGAGCCAATGCCGCCGCTGGAGCCGGTGTTTTAGCGTTACTTCGCCGGCGCAGCCTGAAAAAAGTTGTCGCAGTTTCACCTGAAAGGCGAAGCATCAATTGCGATAGCAAACTTGTAGAGAGCTATACAGAGTAATGATATTAACTTTATCAGCTGTATAAACTTGGACATGCAGCAGCATCGGCAACACGCAGAACTGTTGTCGACACCATCGGCGTTTTGCCCGCGTTCGCTCAAAATGCGTGCGGCGTTGGTGACTGTTGCCGGAGCCTCTGATATAAATAGGCACTGCGTGCCGCAGCTAAACGTCGCCTCCCTTCCCTCCCCCTCCCCCACGGCCTCTCGCTCGTCGGAAGAAGGCGCGTTTGCTCTACACACATGGTGATTGTGAAGGAGAACAGAGACGCCTACTTCTGCAGCCCTTAAGCGAGCACGGCGCAGAACGCGCGTTTGTTCGCCGTGCGTTCACTCCCCGTGAAAGACGCGCCCCTCGCGCCCTTTCACTCGCACATACAGCGTTCGGCGCGCGCTGAGCCGTGCTCCCTCGAGGGCTGCAGAAGATAGCGCCAACCTTTCCCTTTCCCTCAAGAACCACTTATCTATCGCGGCGACGATTTCTTCTCCAAATGACGTCATACGGAACCTCACGGCGACGGCGACGCCGACGCCGACGGCGACGCCGACGGCAGAAATCTGCTTTTGAGTGTCCATATAATTGCTATCGCAATAAAACTAAATGCCTAGCCCCGGGCACCAACAGCCATAACCGTTGGACGAATAAAGTTTATTTCTATCCTTCCTATCCGCTAACAAATCCAGTGACGAGAATTAATTCGTGGTGGCGCCCCTGGTAGCCCGCTGTGCAGATCTGTGGCGTCAAAACTGATTAATTATTCTGGTGACGTAAATGACAATGTTCACCATCCTCCACTATCTATATAATATTCGCAACAAGGTTACTAAAGCATCATTTGAGGAACGAACAGGCGGAAAACCCGTTAACCTCAGAAAAGATATGTCCGTCACCGACGCGCACGTTATAAGAAGCAGCGTTCAAATATATGATCATTGCGAACGCGGTGCATATTATACTATGCGGGCTTCGTAGAGCGAATGCGCCCGTTGTTGATCTATCGAAACCCTATACACCCTCCGCATTGCTAATCTTAGGAAGTAGGCGCAGGTGAATAGCGAAACAAAACAAAAGTGTGTCCGTGCGCACTGCGACTCCATTACTAAGTCGCAAAGGAACCTCATTAGTCGACAGAAAACAAAAGGCTGCTGCGCGGTGCGCCCTCTTCGATCGGAGCTGGTTTGTCCATTCGCCGCACCTTTTTAAAGTCTCCACCATATGGTACAATCTTGTTTTCCAGTCATGGCCCTTCCGCCATTTTCAATTGCTTCGTTCGATCTATACTTCGTGTGCTGCATCTTTTCTATTCCCCCGCTTCATCTCTTTCAGCCCCTCCCTCACTTTCCTTTTCTCCCTCCCCCTCCCCAGTCTCTCTCATTTTCTTCCACGAACCCCAAGGTTAACTTTTTTTTTTTCTCCTTTTTTTTTTTTTGGTGTCCTTCAACCTCCACACCCCAGTGTAAGATAATATACTCTATTTTACACCGTGCTCCACACTCACCCTGCCCATTCTCTTCGAGCCGTTACTTTTTCGGTTGTCAACGCAGGGCTTTGTTGCTCTCCTTCCTTCCTCCTCTTTTCTATCTTACCGTTTTCACTTCAAAATCTAGCACATCTTCTCTTTCTTTGTCGTCGTTATCGTTGTTATCCTCTCTTTCGAAGCGCCCCCATCAAGTACGCTATTTTACGAAGCGGCCTTTCTTTTACCTTTTTTTTTTTTTTCTCAGCCAGCGCAGCCGCATCGCGTTTTCCACCCCACCACCGTTGCATGCAGGGACAGATTAGCGGCGTCTCCTCGGGGAGCGAGACGAGCTCATTACCTGGAGCGCCTTTGTTTTCGTGACGCCATCGAGCCCCTCATTTGTCGTACCTCCTTGAAAACCGCTTTCGCCCTATTCTTCTTCTCTCCTGTCCTTACCTCCTCATTTTGCTCCCATTTATATTTGTTTCTTTCCTGATCTCTCTCTCTCTCCTTCTTTCTTCCTTTTTCTTCTTTCTTTTCTTTCTTCTTTTCTTGCTAGTGGCTCGATATACGAGGGCGAATCAGAAATTATGTGCCCCTATTCTTTATTAGCCAAAATAAGGTAAATGCAGGTAATTACAAATATACGTACTATTCCACGTATCTTACACTATATTTCCACATAGTCGCCACACCGGTTCAGACATTTGTCCCAACGCAGCACTAAATTTGAGATGCCCCTGTGGTAGAATTCGTGCGGCTGACTGTGGAACCACCGTCGGACTGCTGTCTTGGCTTCATCATTGCACGTGAGTCGCTGTCCCGCCAGGAACTTCGTGCCAAAACGAGACACCTTTCCCCATACGTGGGCTGCATTTCCCTGTGGATTTCTATGGGCGTTCATCCCTTGTTTCGTAGAAAACTAATCCCACTTCGTTGCCCGTACGCCGTGGACGTTTGAAGCACAACCGCCATCTTCAACAACCGACAGCAGCTCCGTGCCGCGGAGCTACCGGCAGAACAGGCCGGGCCGGTCCAAGACAGGTCCACCGCTGGATATGTTGAATTCGCATTTACAGCCGTAATTTGGCCAAAAGATAGGGGCAAAGACTTTCTGATTCGCCCTCGTGCCATCCCGGCCCGGACAGTGTGCTCGGCACGTCCGTGCAACAGCTCACTAGAATGCTGCAGCAATAGAAAAGCTACAAGCTACGGTGCCAGCTGATCACCGAGCCAATCCACATATTCCGCATGTTGACACATAGGAACGATTGGTCAGTTAAAAGCACCGAAGGAAAGCGTTGACGTAACATCTCTTGGAGGACACGCCGAGGTGGCTGGCTCAGCATGGCAGTGGCGTTCTGCCGGTGAGCTCAAGGTCACGGGTTCGACTGCTGGCCGCGTTCGGGTGCGGGAGGAATGCACAAAACGCTTGTGTGTGTGCTCTGAGAGCACGCTATAAGGAATTACAACCCCCCACACACACACACTTTCCTAACTGGGCGTCACTCAGCCGCAGCAGTGGCTCAATGAGCATGGCGTTCTGCTGCTAGCTGAGGAGGAGTTGTGGGTTCGATTCCCGATCGCGGCGGCCGCATTTCGATGGGGGCGAAATGCGAGAAACGCTCGTTACGTTGATTTAGGCGCACGTTAGAGTAAAGTGATTTTAGCTGTGTTGCTAAATTACCCTTACCCATCACAAAATAAAAAGAACAAAAAAAAAGCCACTCTTGCCGGGACAGTATGCTTGGTACGCAAAGAACGAAAGACGGGTGGTGAAGCCGCCTGGAAACACCAGCAAACACTGAAGTGTTGGATATTGATGCCGTCCGCTCGGAGTTAAACTTTTTATGGGTAAAAATGAACTGTATACATTGAATTCTCAAAGAGCCAAAGACTGCACTTAGGAAGTTTCAAGAACGTTTATTTAGCCACAATGGCCGAAATGGCAAAAAAAGAAAAAAAAATATTTGCAACTAGTGACGTCACAGTGACGTATCGGCCCTGGGGTTTAGGTGCGAAATTCAAAATTGAAAATTTCGCCTTCATTTTCTCTTCTAATAATCGTCCTATTACCGCGAAATCAACAACAGTAGAGGCCTTTCAAACATACTTTGCCAATCTAAACTCATTCTGCGTTTATTCAAAATAACAGTCGGAGCACTCCCTTTATACGACATCCCTCATAACACGCCGTGCAGTTTCGAGACGTTAGACCCCATGATTGAATGTTTCGCGTCTCACATATGAGTCTCGGTGTTGCTTCGCAATGTTGAATTCAGTCCGGCGAGAACGTCGAACCCAGTGGCCTATCACAGCGATATCACGGAGGTACATCGGCCGTGTCCGAGCCATTCACGAAGGGCGAAATGAGTGGAAAATGACGAAATAGATCGCTATAAAACACGGATCCTGTACTCGTCAGACCAAATCACGACCTAACTTATTCCTCTATCTCCTTTCGAGCTTGTTTTACTCTGACATTTCTTCCTACCTTACATTGTTATTCTTTTCCATCGTTTACCACGTGGAGGTGAGCTGCCGTTACAAGGGCCCGCCAACTACATCTCCTTTATTCGTTATCATTCAAATAATAATAAAGGCTAGATTTGTTCGTTACATTTGTGAAACACCTGATAAGGGACGTTTACCGGGCGTGATAGGGCTCCCAGAAAACCAGCAACGACAGGTTGTGACGCAACCTCGGAGCACCAGCACCCTGCGACACCGTAGATAACGTTTTGTATAGGAGCTAGGTGACTCCTTAATTATTTAAAAATTATTACAAGTCACAAAAAAAGAAACAAAGTCTGAAAGTGGCAACGTTTGTACACTTTCTTACTCGCTCTCTCTCTTGTTTTTTTTTTCTTTTTTAATATTTACATAAGAGGGAATAGGTCTGATTGAAGTGGTCCGTCGTGCCAATTGTTTGCAGTAGTAAAAAGAACGAAAGTAACACCTATTTAAAAAAAAAAAAGGAGATACCCCCTCCGACGCATATGAACAAATATGAACGCATGAGTAATTGTACATTTAAGGAATTGAAAAACTACTTTCATATTTGCAATAATTCAAGCTCTTCCTTTTTAGTTTTTTAATTTTTTTTATTTTTCATTTCGACCAATATATGAATTTTACTGTTGTTATTATTACGTCACAATATGTCAAAATTATGTATGCGCTTGTTGGCACTGCTACTATCTGTAGTGTAGGGCACGAAAGCGCCCTGCACCACAGAGATTTATATTTCAATTTTTTTATATGTATATTTATAACAGTTTCAACGACATCAATGGTTTTTCGAGATGGTGTGTTGTTCGCACTCTTTGGGTTTTATTACTTTTAGGAATTATTGCTTAGTGTTCTATGTGAATATTGCAGTTACTGTATTCACTTATATTACTAAATTTGCGATGCCCTTTCTGACTGTTACTCGTTCAGCGTCCGTTTGCATGCAGCTTTTTCGTAGAACTTGTGGAACTGTAGTCCAGTTAATTTATTCAGATTTTAGTTCGTATTTCCTTCATAGGATGTTTGCTAGAAAAATAAACCTGAACTTAATTGGATTGAGCAACAGTTCTTCCTTCGCGTGGGCGCAGCTTCACGGCAAGTTCTTTGCGAAGCAGCTTTTGCTTACAAACCTACTCCTTGCCTGCAACGAACAGCTGCGTGGACAGGCACCACTTGATCAGCTGATGTCAGCTCAGGCTTTCACAGCGCTGCTTAGCCTTTATAGAAGGACGGGGTTTAATTCCACTCCGCGGTGCAGAAGGGGGGCGCAATCGAAGCGACGACGAGCGCAGCATAAATCTGTTTTCCTCGGCTTCTTTCGAGATAATCGTTTTCTGTAGCCGAGCTAATTTTAGTTCATTCTTTTCTTTCTCGCTCTTCTTTCTTTGTCGAAAAAGGCCATCGCTTTGCCACGTGTCGATTTCTAAGGAGCTACGGAGGACAGCTCAAGGTCACCGAAAAAGGACAATAAAGACAAACGCCTAATTAGTTTAGACTGGCGGTTTCTGTTCTTTTACTTTCTGAACTCTATTCTCATTTCTTTTACGAAGACGGTTGGTTATTGGCGAAGAAAATTAAGGCCAGGCCAAGCTTCTCGATCTCTCAAACATCGTGCTCATATAATATTTATTGCAATAGTTAGATATTTTGGCCTTCATACCTGCAACATTTGATATTTTATTTCACAATTGCAAGCTATTAATTTCATGTAGCCTTATTTTCCTCAAGAAAAATGATAGCAACAATAGTTTTTTCACCGCCTGATTCATGTCCGATCCCCCAGGGTGGTTTGCGTCATTTCTCTGGGGAACAACGACTTTGTGCCCGGCCGCCCATGACGTCAAGCCGGTACGTTACCGATTTCGCGGTATTTTCTCGTATCTGGGTCCCTTTTGTGAGAAACTACGAAGAGTCACTAGGTTGATTTTTGCTAAGTTTCCACTACAATAAACCTCATTATTTTTAATATCGATCGACAATTTATTAGCAAAAGGCCGCTTCCAGAACCTGTGACATCATGGGGAGCTGGTACAGCATTTTCAAAGTGGTGTCGCCACTGGTCTTTAGTTCTGCGTCCCCGACTCTGGCCTGCCAAACATCCACTAAATTAAAGGGACACTAAAGCAAAGCACTAAAGCAGTTTAGACGGATAAAGCGTTTTTTGAAAACTCTGTTGTGGTTCTGGAAATAATAGATTGATTATTAAAAGAAAAAATGAAGGTCAAAGTTTCAGGTCTTGAATTTCGCGCCGAATCCCCAGCGCTGGTACGTCACTGTGACGTCACGGAATTCAAAGTATATTTTCGTATTTAGGCCGCGTTGGCTCTGCAAGAGCTCCCGAAACTCACCATGTTAAATATTTGATTCCTTTAGAATGTATTGTCGTCTGCCTTCACCGCTAAAGAATTAACTAGGCCCTAGAAGACGCTGTCAAAATCCATGACGTCACAGCAAGCTTGTGCGGGAACTTCAAGGAGGCGTCGCCATACATCGTTTGCTAATGCACTTTTTCTGGCTTACCAAGCGTCTTATCGTGGTACGAGGGGTGTTTTTGATATTGTAGAAGGGTAACTTGCTGATACGGAAGAAATCATAAGAAATCAAACTGTCACTAAATATTGGCCGCTTAAACAAGTCTGGTCATCTGATGACTGCTGCCTACTGACATGCTGTGTTCGGGCAGAAAAAGCAATGGTTTCTGGTGAAATGCTTAGCTATATCACCATGGATATTACACTGAGATGCGGTCAGGATTTAACAAAGCGGTGATAAACGGATGGGTCCGCGGCGCGAGTGCAGATGTATGCGGGGTTTTCCATAAGACGTACACATACCCAGCATTTCAGTGATCATGATTTATTGGCATCCCCTTTGAAGCAGGGCGGTGACAAATAGTCACCTAGCCTGCTTAATTGAGTTACTCAGGTGTGCTATACATGCTTTTCATTCTAGCATTTTTGTGTACATCTCCTTAACCTTTTTTTTTTTCTCTTCCACAGAACTTATCTACCTTGTACCGCTACCTATGCCTGTAACGGATCCGGTCATACCAATATCTTCCCTTCTTTTTTAACAGCGGAGCTGTTTAAGCCGACCGTCGGTCCGTGTGTCGCGAACAAAACTAACAAAACCTCGCTGAGCGATGACGTCACGGGCATCGCCTAGCAATGGAGTGCCATCTCCTCGCCCCACCGATGATGATGATGATGATGATGATGATGATGATTTATTGGCATCCCCTTTGAAACGGGGCGGCGACAAATAGTCACCTAGCCTGCTTGATTTAATCATGTATACTATATACATGTTCTTTATCTAGCATTTTTATACCTCTCATTATTTTTCTTTTTCAAAAATTTACCTTGTACCGCTACCCATGATTTTAAGAGATCAGGTTGTTTTCCCTGCTTTTTTCCCACCAGTACTCTAATCGTCTCTTGCTTATCTCTATACGGCTGATCTGTTGACGTTTCCTTCCATGATGATGATGATGATGATCTATTGGCATCCCCTTTGAAACGGGGCGGCGACAAATAGTCACCTAGCCTGCTTGATTTAATCAGGTATACTATACATGTTCTTTATCTTGCATTTTTGTATACCTATCATTATTTTTCTTTTTCAAAAATTTACCTTGTACCGCTGCCTATGATTTTAAGAGATCAGGTCGCATCCATCTTTTCCCTACTTTTTTTCCACCAGTACTCTAATCGTCTCTTGCTGATCTCTACGGCTGATCTGTTTATGTTTCCTTCCACTTTAAACCCAAGCGCTTCTGGGAGTTGCACGTTACCTACGGTTCTCGCTGGGTGGATCCCGTCGCATTCCATTAGGATGTGCTGAGTGGTCTCTGGATCTTTACTACAGCATACACATGTCTCATCTAATTCCGAATATTTGTTCCGATATGTTTTCGTCCTTAGGCAACCGGCTCGAGCCTCAAATAGCAAGGCACTGCCCTTTGTGTTATCGTACAGATTTTCCCTTCTAATTTCTTTCTTCTCATTCTTGTAAATCTCCATTGTCCTTTTCGTTTCCATTCTTTGCATCCAATTCACGGTCTCCATTTCTCTCACTTTCTTTCTGATGACCCCTGGTTGTCTATTTACAGTTTCGATTATCCTGTACTTGGTTGCCAACTTCCTTGACCTCTTCCTCCATTCTGTGTCCACGCTTTTCATGTAGAGATACTTGTGCACTTTAGTCGCCCATTTATTTTCATCCATGTTCCTGAGCCTTTCTTCAAAACTAATTTTGCTTTGTGCTTCTCTGACTTCAAAAGAGGCCCAACCCATGTCTCCATGCACTGCCTCATTTGTCGTATTACCGTGTGCTCCCAAAGCCAACCGGCCTACTGATCTTTGGTTAACTTCCAAACCCGCCAATATATCCGATTTTAAGCATATAATGGCATTTGCGAATGTTAGCGCTGGCACCATTACTCCTTTCCAGATTCCACGCACCACCTCATACTTATTGTGGCCCCACAGTGCTCTGTGTTTCATTAATGCTGCATTCCGCTTCCCCTTTATTTTCAGATTATCTTGGTGGTTGCTTGAGTAATTCTTTCCTTCGTTTATGTGTACGCCGAGGTACTTATATTGCTTCACTATGGGTATTACTTGCTGTTGAATTGACACCACGAAGTTACTCGTGTGCTCATTAAAGATCATAATCCCTGATTTCTCTGTGCTAAACTTAAGGCCTAGATATGTCGCTGCGTTCCCACAGATATTCGCAAGTATCTGTAAATCTTTTTTATTGTCCGCTAGTAGCACAATGTCGTCTGCGTACATCAGTCCAGGGATCTTCTGTTGCACCATTTGTCCATTACGCATGTAGGATAAATCAAAACCTAATTCGCTGTTTTCCAGTCGTCTTTCTATGCCCTTGACGTAAAGCGTGAACAACAATGGTGACAGAGGGCATCCTTGCTTCAATCCTTGGTGAATTCCCACCATTTCATTTCCTTTTCGGCCTTCCCATGCCACTTGTACTTGGTTGTCTCGATATATCTCCCTCAGCAGCTCCACGAAATCGTCATCTATGCCTTCGTATTGAAGAATATCCCACAACAATTCCCTGTCTACGTTGTCATAAGCTCCTTTAATATCTAGAAATGCTATCCATAAAGGTCTTTTCTGAGCTACTGAAATCTCTATGCACTGAGTTAGTCCAAACCAAGCGCCACAGCGCCACCTAGCGACGCCATGCCTTACCTCCGCAGCAGCGCCGCTCGCTCCTCCGCCGTAGCTCTGCCTAGCTTCTCCCCACAGCAGCGCGGGGGCGAAGCTAGGCAATGATGTCACTCCAGAGTATATAGCCACTCGAATATAGCCAACACCACCTAGATAGCACAAGCCTACGCACGCCAATTCATGACGTCATGCTACCTGGCCCGAAATTTCCATTGCCAAGGCTGGCGTGACGAAAGCGGTGACGTAAAAAAAAATTACTAGGCCCGTGCGCGAATACTGAAAATCTAGAAGGCACACTGCCATAGCAACCGCGGTTGAATGCGATTGGCTGAAATGGCGTTGACGACGCTCTGATGTCACACCGTAGCAACGCGCCGCCATTTTGTGCTTTGTGCCCATGACGCACGCCTCGCGACGGATTACGTTCCCAGGCGTTAGGTTAGGTTAGGTTAGGCGTTAGGTGGCGCGGCGTACTGTAATGGCACGTACACACTAGCGGCAAAACGCGCGCGGCGCGCCGCCGGCGGCAAAACGCAGCAGCGGCAGGGCGACCACACCAACCGGCGGCGCGCCGCTGCGGCAATCACGTGACAGACTAGACTCATCTCCCCTTCTCGAACTATCCGGGAGCTCACGCGTGCAGATGATAGTGCGAAACGACAAACAAGCGGTCGGGCGGGTCCGCATGGCACCAGTTTCCCGCGCGCACGTCACGGAAGCGGGCGGCTCTCATTGGTCTCCTTCATCTGCGGCTCGCGGCAAACCGAAAAAATTTGCCGCGTATCTGCGTGCTTCGCTGCAAATGTCGTCGAAAGACGATAGTCTTCTGCCGGCCGTACTACATGAGTGCTGGTCTGATCCGCGGCCACCCGTGATGCTGTTCTCGTACCATTTCCGTCCTGGCATGAAGGTTTGTTTGAACAGATTTCATTTTACCGCATTATTTCATCAAGCGGCCATTTATGTTTTGCCCTGCCTCAAACAGCGCTTCCTTTATGTTGAATCGGCCGCATCTGGCTGGCATTGATAAAATTGAGGAGGCGCTGCGTGAGACATGGACGCCATCTGGCAATACATCGGGAAACATGAGCTTGTGCAGAGGGTTTCCTTCCTCCATGGCAGAGGGCGCTCGTCGGCGCGCAGTCGGGGAACGTCATTCGTCGGCGCGCATAGCATGGCATTTTCAGCGCAGCTTAAGAAACTAGGGTCTTTAGAGTTACGTATCTATGTATTTTCTATTAAAGGAACACACCTCCTAATACTTACCTAGTGATGTTGCGCCTCAGATATGCGTAATATTTACTTTGTGATCGATAACGTTCACAAGTATGAACAGCCGTACCAGTTTAAGTAGTGTGGGCGGTAAGCAAGTGGTCCAACTTTGGCCGGGTGGCTGAATCGGGTGACAGACAGACAAACAGACAGACAGACAGACAGACAGACCGACCAAATTTTCAGCGTTTAAGTTCCCCAAGAAAGACTATCGTCTTTAAAAATCACTGTTGCTTACGCGGGAGCATCCCCATTAGATTCTATGGCAGTCGGGCCAGGTAGCACGACAGTGACGCACCGACGGGGGGGGGTGTAACCACCCCCCCCCCCCTGAGGCCGACTTAGCCCCCTCTTTTGTTTAACCCCTTTTCTTTCCTTGCGCATTTGAGTACTGCAACTAAGATGTAAGACGCGCAATCGTCTGCACACTCACAAAAAGCGCATTTTTTGCCAATTTCCCGTGAAGAAATTGAAATTAGTGCTATTTAGAAGGTATTGGCAAACTGTCAACCCCCCCCCCCCCCCCTCCCTCTGGCAGAGATCCTGGGTACGCTACTGTAGCACGACGTCATGGATTGGAATGCGTGGGCCTTTTGCTATCTAGGTGGTGTTGATACAGCTCCGCGTCGCCGAGCCATGGATACACACTTTGTCTGGTGAGTTTAACTGCCGAGCCGCCGCCAGAGGCATCGGCTGCAGTGACGACCACCGGGCGCGTTCGGCGCGAACGCGGGGAGACGCGTTCGGCGTCTCCCCTACGCTGGAATGATGGAATTCAACGCTGGAATAATGAGCCGCAACGGAGCCAATGTGGAAGAAGACAACGACGACGAACGCGGGAGCAATGGCACGAGCTCTTTCGCGCGGTTTCGCCGAGGTGCGCCAACGTGCCAGCTGTGGAAGAAGACGACGACGCCCGAGAGAGTGAGTGAGTACGAACTTTATTGAGGTCCTGAGGAGAAAGAATTAAAGCTCCAGAGAGAACCAAGTTAAAGCTAATGAAAAGGCCAAGTTAAAGCTAGGAAAGGGCCACCAGGTTCGCTGTTTGCTCAGACTTCACGTGACTAGTGTGAAGCTGACCCATTTATTTTCCACCAATACTCTAAACCAATACTCACATGGCAGGCAGGCACGTTGGTGACTAACGGGCCGAGCGGAGCGGACAATCGCGCATCCTTTCGCATTGACGAGATATCGGGTTATCAATCAATGCCCAGCTGTGCAGTTTCCGTCTCCTTCATAACTTTTTCGTCCTTTCATTTCGTACCGTTGTCCCGATTTTTCGTGCGTGATGGTGTATTACCGGCAGCGTACAGTTAGCGCTGTTGCTAATACAAATAGGGAGTTTGTTCGCATGCCCGGAAATCTTCGGAGAGTTCGAATGATCGCGGTTTAAAAGGGAAATAATGGCTCCATAGTGGTGGTGGCGTGGAGCAGAGGTAGAACACCCGGCTTCTAATCTGAAGGTCGTAAGTTGGAATCCTCCTCCAGTCCACTACATTTTCAGGCATGAAGTAGCGCCTCAGACCGGCAAAAAAAGAAAATCGCCGAGAGGTAGTGGGCTATGCTACAGTCCAGGTGACACCAAATTAGGAAGGCCCACTAAGCTTAAACAAAGTCACTCCCTCACCATAAGAGGAATTGGTCTCACTGGTGCAGTATTCAGCCACTACCTCCCTCGTGGCTCTTACAATTAATCCACAGCCCTCAGTTCCAAGCAGCTGCGGAGCACCTGACCAAGGCTGCGGTCAGACCTGCCACGCGGCAGAGGGTGCCAAGAATCTCTGGGTGCGGACAGGTCGCCAATGGGAA
The DNA here is from genome assembly GCF_013339745.2 of Dermacentor silvarum. Taxonomy (NCBI): domain Eukaryota; kingdom Metazoa; phylum Arthropoda; class Arachnida; order Ixodida; family Ixodidae; genus Dermacentor; species Dermacentor silvarum. Next base: position 247,185,919 of record NC_051155.1, read on the forward strand.
CTGAACCTGGCAACGTTCAACACGCGAACGCTCTCGAGTGAGGCTAGCTCAGCAGGGCTGTTTGAGGAATTATCAGGCATTTCCTGGGATATTATTGGTCTTAATGAAACTGGTGAGGCCTTATACAGTGCTGAATAACGGCCACGTCCTCTGCTACAGCGGTCTTCCAGATAAGAGAGAATTCAGGGTAGGATTTCTAGTCCATAAAAACATAGCGGGAAACATTAATGAATGATTCCACATCATTAATGAGAGGGTAGCAATCGTCATAATAAAGCTGAATAGGAGCTATATAATGAAGGTAGTACAAGCCTACCTCCAGTGATGTTGAATTAGCAATGAGAAAGGTGAAAACTAAGTACTCTAGTCATGGGCGACTTCAACGCAAAAGTGAGGGGAAAGCAGCCTGGTGAGCAAGCAATTGGCAACTACGGCATCGATTCTAGGAACACTAGAGGAGAGATGTTGGTAGAATTCGCGGAAAAGAATAGGCTCCGAATAATGAATACTTCAGGAAGTTGACCTGGAAAGGCCCTAATGGAGAAACAAGGAATGAAATAGATCTCATATTCTCTGCCGGCCCCCAGCATAGTGCAATGTGTAGAAGTGTTAGGGTAAAGTGCAGTGACCATATGTTAGTGAGGTTTAGGATTTCTCTCAATTTGAAGAGAGAAAGAGCAAAATTAGTCATGAAGAAACAGGCCAACATAGACGCAATAAAAGCAGACCAATTCAGGCTGGTGCTCGCAAACAAATATTCAGCTTTCGAACAAGCATATGGAGACAAGATAGAGGTAATGAATGAAACCGCAACTATAATTATATAAAATATTCGCCAAGATAATTTCCAATAGAATCAGGGCAATCAGTCAACCAAGAGAACAGGCTGGCTTCAGGAAGGGATATTCTACGATGGATCATATCCATGTCATCAATCAGGTAATAGAGAAATCTGCAGAGTACAATGAACCTCTCTATATGGCTTTCATGAATTATGAAAAGGCATTTCATTCAGTAGAGATACCGGCAGTCATAGAGGCATTGCGTAATCAAGGAGTACAGGAGGCATACGTGAATGTCTTAGCAAATATCTACAAAGATTCCACAGCTACCTTGGTTCTCCACAAGAAAAGTGGAAAGTTACCTATCTAACTAAATCTTGCCTGACCCCTATCTAAAGAAAGGGGTCAGGCAAGGAGACACAATATCCCCAATGCTACTCACTGCGTGCTTAGAAGTATTCAAGCTCTTAGACTGGGAAGGCTTAGGAGTGAGGATCAACGGCGAATATCTCAGCAACCTTCGGTTTGCAGATGACATTGTCCTATTCAGCAACAATGGGGACGAATTACAACAAACGATTGACGACCTTAACCGAGAAAGTGTAAGAGTGGGGTTGAAGATTATTATGCAGAAGACAAAGATAATGTTCAATAGCCTCGCAAGGGAACAATAATTCAGGATCGCCAGTCAGCCTCTAGAGTCTGTAAAGGAGTACGTGTATCTAGGTCAATTACTCACAGGAGACCCTGATCATGAGAAGGAAATTTACAGAAGAATATAATTGGGTTAGAGTACATACGGTAGGCTTTACCAAATCCTGACTGGGAGCTTACCACTGTCGTTGAAAAGAAAAGTGTACAATCATTGCGTTCTACCGGTGCTAACATACGCGGCAGGAACTTGAAGGTTAACAAAGAATCTCGAGAACAAGATAAGGACCGCACAAAGAGCGATGGAACGAAAAATGTTAGGCCTAACGTTAAGAGACAAGAAGGCAGCGGTGTGGATCAGAGAGCAAACGGGGACAGCCGATATTCTTGTTGACATTAAGAGGAAAAAATGGAGCTGGGCAGGCCATGTAATGCGTAGGATGGATAACCGGTGGGCCATTAGAGTTACAGAATGGATACCAAGAGAAGGGAGGCGCAGTCGAGGACGGCAGGAAACTGGGTGGGGTGATGAAGTTAGGAAATTTGCAGGTGCAAATTGGGAATCAGCTAGTGCAATACAGGGGTAATTGAAGATCGCAGGGAGAGGCCTTCGTCCTGCAGTGGACATAAATATAGGCTGATGATGTTGATGATGACTCTAAACCAGGGGCACGTACACGTCGCGCCATCTCGCTGCGGCGGCCGCGCGCCCCGCCGCAACTGAATGGGGGAAAGACGAAATAGAGCCTATGGGAGAGTCCTATAGGCTCTGTTGTGAAATGTACAAATGTCCTGGGAACCTACGTGTTTTGCGGCAAGCTATTATAATTTCACCAGAATATCTCAGTGGGTCTCTAGTATGTATAAGCGCGAGTCATTTTCTATAACTAATCTTAGTCGTGAGAATTAATTTGGTTCGTCTTTTCCCCATTCAATTGCGGCGGGGTGCGCTGCCGCCACCGAAAGATGGCGCGACGTGCACATGTACCGAAATCCTGGTCATGCCCAAACAGTATAACAATATATGAAAGTGAATATTTAAATATTCAGTCAAGGCAATGGAGTGACACAACGTAACCCTACGTGAGACTTGAAGGGCCCGTCACCAACTGGGCCCGATTGAAAATTATGGTAATGCACTTGAAGTGTAGGAAGCCGTAAATAGGAGTGTTTCACCTCAAACTTTTTTCAAGTCGGTGCATTATTAATGGAGATGAGATAAATTTAAATGCCGCACTGTCATGCTGCCAGGAGGCGAGTTTATCTGCCAACGTACTTTTCCCCTTGACTCGACTAGCGTCCACAACGAACATTTCGTCGCTGCCTTCTCATCGCATGATGGTTACATCACAAACTCCGCCTCCAGTTTTTTTTTTTTTTTTTTTTTTTTTTTTTTTTTTTTTTTTTTTTAAGTTCCCTTTCTTGCTGAGCGGCGCACTTCCGAAATCGGGATCCATAATCGGTGGAGTTGTAGACAGTGCGTATTACGTAGAGGTAATTGTGCGTGTGACCTTGATTCTCTGACTGAGAGAGAGATTGTGGTTGTGAAGGGAAGCGCGGCTCCCTCGAGAGGAAGAGCGAGAGGGCTTGTGTGTGAATGGTCAGCTGTTCATGCCGTGCAGCCGTTTAATGCTTTAATACTAATACGTTTATAAGTTTAATATATTTAAAGGTTTAACGTGTTTACATGGCCCGGATGGCCGGTTACAATGCGTACCCGAGAACAAACCCGGTGTTGCACGTCTGTGCACTGCCGCTATTTTCTTGGCCTGACCCACTCGTTCCTATCGTTCCTGGTGTGAGCGTGTAGTGCGGCTAGCAACCCTATCTGTGCTCTTCCTCTGTTGCGTCCCGATGCTGTAAATCGGGTATGCTGAGGTCACTACACATTCAGTGCACTCCGCGCTCGATATGACGGCAGCTATTTGCGAAATATACTCGTATAAGGAGCGTTTCATGCCCCCTGTCCGAGTAGTATTGTGTCGACTCCATTCACCATCATCAAACACAAAGATCCCTGCATCCCTTCATTGTGTCACAGTATATCAAGCCCACTGGAAAAAAAAGATACTTGGGCATCCCGCGCAATGCTTAATACGTTTAAGTATGCACTCTTCACATAGACGGCTCGAAGTGTACAAGCTTGGCCGGGGTAGCATCGATCACACAGACGCACCGAAACTATGCTCACAAAGTTCTTTACCGCAAGCTGAATTCAATATTTTGTAACATGTCATGCGTTCATAAAAGCACCTTGCGACGGCCAGAGGACGCTACGACGCCCTCATTTAAGCGAGTATTGGTGAAATATTTTTTTAAAGCAGGGAAAAGATTGACAGGACCAGATCTGTTACAAGCGTAGGTAACTGTACAAGGTATATATATATGTTTTAAGGAAGAGATGAAAGGTTAAGGAACGGTAGGCAAAATCCTAGACTAGTAAGGGTGTATATATAGATTATGTGATAAGCTCAAGCAGGCTAGGTGACTATTTGTCACCGCCCAGTTTCGAAGGGGTTGCCAATGAATCATCATCACCTTAACGTCACCGACCGCTGCCATTAGCGATCCGAAGAAAATGAGACGACATAAAAGGCAGAGACCCACGATTCATCGTTCGTCTGAGTAACACGCACCGAGCTGTTCCGAACTGAAGCTTGGGAATGTTTGCGTTTCTAATCTCGATCGCAAGCACGCCGAGCTATGCGGTGCATGTGAACGTGGACATTTTTGGACTCTTGCCTCGTGACAAGCGATTGAAGATGTCACCGTGCATGGCACTGCGAATGCTTGTCGCGACTGCTCGCTAGGCTGTGCACTGCATTGTGGCGCTGCTGTTAACTGTGGAAAGCTTGAGCGCCCGAGACGTATACACAGTACTATTGAGATAAAGTGGGATACGCAACGCAAACAAGAATGCATGTCGGTATCTGACACATTGGAGCAGCGTTTTGCTCACAACATAGACACTTATAGCGCGGCCAGAAAAAAAAAAACATTGCGTAGCTTGTACTGGAGGTGCAGTGCTAAAGGGACAGCGGAGCTGATGGGCACCTAGTTAGTCCTGGCTTTTGGGCTAGGCTAAGCACTATCAAGTCAACCCCAGTATTTTCCGGATTTTATTGATTATTGATCAATTAGCTATTAATTGGCTATCGATTGGCTATTGCAAGGTATTGGTCACGTATTTGGGCTAGGCTAAGCACTACCAAGTCATCCCCAGCTTTTTCCGGAATTTTCCGGATTAGCTATTGATTGGCTATCGTTTGGTTATCGATGACTGACTAAGCTTTAGTCCCAACTATGCTTAGCTAGACTTAGCCAGGCTCAGCTTCGCTAGTCCACAGGGGTATGTGCCATTGCACTTGGACCCTTTCTGCACAACCGCCAGGATCGGCCCACATTTTTGGATTCAGCAGACACACTACACCCGGCTTAAACAGCTCCGCTGTTAAAATTCCTTTCATTCCTATCATTTACACATTTTATTAACAAGCACTAAGTACTACTGCCAATTACTACTCATAATGTTTGCGACCGGCTCCGCAGTAATCTGACGATAACTAACAGAGAACATCCAGAGATAGCGTGTGGTGGTCGCAAGTAATCACCCGCGCCCTTGCTTTATGCGATAAGACAACGCCTTCCGCACTTCGTTCCAGCGATGCAGTACTGGGTCAGCCTCCACCGCGATTAGCTCAGGGATGACGCCGGCTGAAACAATTCCTCAACGCGGTACCTCGTTTTATTCTTTCCGTGACCCGCGCTTTCGACGCCTTACGCCTGCCTCAAGGATTGTTCGCCCGCGTCACCTCCAAGAGGTCTTCCAGCTGTTGAGGGGGTGGTTGGGAGACCTTCGGTGGGAGCCGAAAACGACCTGCCCTTGGACGAAGCCGCTGGTCCCGGAAGGGCCCCCGCAAGCAACTCGTCTTCCTCGGGTTCGCTGCTGCTGCTGCTGGCGAGTAAACCGCGGGAACAATGGACATTTAGGCGACTCGGAGACTACTGCCACGAGGACATGCTTACGGGGAGGTTCTTTCATGTATACCCCTAACGTGTCTTGTAACCGTTATCCACGGAGAATCAGCGGAACTGTTACGATGACGCTTCCGATTAGAAGAAGGAAGCCGTTCAAGCAACACATGCCACACTTCTGTCGCTGCGTAAATCACTCTGAAGAACGCCGCAGCGTACATCCAGACTGCAAGTGTCGGCCGATGGATAGAAGGCAACGTTTTCTTGTAGCGTTTAGGTGCCACGTGAACAGTGCTAGTGCACCTACTAACATGCCACGGAATAGACTTCGGATATTCCACGGATAGACAGATCATATTGGAATGCTATCACGTGTACAATGAAAGTAAAAAAACAAAAAGCGAGAGGTTTCAGCAAGATGACGTAAGGGCGGCATCACTATAAGCTGCGTTCGCGTAATTCGAAGAAGAAGCTATTCACAAGCATGAAATGCTCGATAAGCTATAGCTACGTGACGTTTCAGTTCTCGCAGTATCGCTGGCATCACGGAATTCCGACAAAAGCCATTCCTCGGCGGTCATTGGGAAAGAACCGAGCAAATAATAATAGTAAGGATGTCGTGTTGTTATTCGAACCTGCGGCTTCTTGCTTTCGCAAGAGACTCTTGCCATCATGCGGTCGCACGTGCCGCCGCTGCTTAAGAAGTTTCAGAGCGAAGCTTCAACTGCTTCGACCATGCACGAAGAGGAAAACTGAAGCGTCCAATAATTTGTCACTTTGCGCAAGAGTAAGCATTGCGAGAAATAGCGATAATGACGGTAGCAGCTCGTCCCACTAAACGTGAAAAAGAAAAGTAATGACGGTATAGACGAGTATTCTGAGAGCATGCAATGTGGCCAGTCTTGCCTGATAAGAGGATGCTCGGTAAGCCAGAGAAGAGGCGACAACGGAAGACGCAGGGCGACACCGTCCTGGAGTTCCCGCAGTATATCTCGCCACGACGTCATGAACTTTGGTAGTGTTCTAGTTGACAGCGAGGACGTTGACGACTGTAAGAGTTATGCAATCACCTTGTGAGGCTAGTCAGTGCAGTGCAGGAAATGGTGGCGACGTATACCGTGCACGTGCTTGAGCCTTACACGCTGGAACCAGCGGAAAGAGCGCAGGAATGAAACGTTGTAATTCACGTGAGGAGTAAAGGTCTCCCACTCCCATTTTCTCTTCAAGGGGACGTGGGCTCCTGCAATTACGAATGAAGGCCTGTCAAGTGAGTGTTCTGACCGGCTACGCGTCGTCGAGGAGAAAAAAAAATGTACATAAACCGGGTGCCACATGTAGTTATAAGAGACAAACGCTGCAATAAATGACGCAGAGCTCGAAGGTGGAGAGACCACTGCTTCTGTGGAACATCAGTACATATACAGACGTGCCTGATACAAGCTGGCACACGTTGCGCGCCTATGTACTATGTGCCTTTGCAAGAACTGTCACGTGAGGTACAAATACAAAAACTATGGCGATGTTCACGTGCCCGTGTTCTTATTCATTAGCGTCAGGTTACTCAATTAAAGCCACCGTCTTGTGCGTAAGGGAATAGGGGACGCTTCTGAAACAGTTTTTTTTTTCGCATTATTGTTGCGTAACCTAGACAGTGATTGAGTTTTAATTGCTGGCTATTTCAAAGACTGATATTCCTTTCTTCGTGGCTATTGTATGCCTTGTTGTGAACAGAGGAAGAAGAAACGCACTATAACCGCGCGCACGAGCCAGGGAAACGGGGTTCATTAAAGTAGTCGCACCGAACAAACGTAACCGGCGGAGTCGTTGCGTTCCTTACAGCCTTATTTGGGTTAAACCAATAAAACGTAGTTTTGTAGTACTTTCTGACATAAATGCGCTTCATGTGGGGCTCGTTATAGTGAAATACGTGGTGTAGTCGTAGTACAGCAATTATAAATCTTATTATAGTCTTCTTTTTTTATTCTTACAAGTGTGAACCGTTTCAAAAACTTCAACATTTCTTGGTGTCCATAACCCTTCCATAAAAGGTTAATATTTTCTCCCGTAAATACGCGTGAAACTTATAGAAAATATGAATATACTGCACTACCTCTGCGAAAAGCTTTATCCTCCTAAGACCTCTTGCACATTGCCCATTGCCTTCAACATTTTTTTTTTTTCGAAATTCACTCGGAAGTGATTACGCAGACTATTCATTCTGGGTATGAAGCACGGTGCATGTGTAACTGTCAACACGTTGTTTGCTCATATTCTTGTCATCCGCTTTCGAGTTATTTGACGCTCAGTTTATCTTGACCTCAGTGTCGTCCCAGAAGGCCGAATGCAACATTAAGGTGTGTTTCGAAATCACTGAGATTGCGGGACTATACCGGACGCGGCGGCAACATGGCAATGTACTACACGTAGTTCCATCTTCATCTCTGCGCTTAAGCAATGAAATGCAGTTTTTCCCATAGCAAACGTGAGGAAATGATGGAGATAGTTATTTTGTTCACGTACACGGAGACGCAGCATCTAACCGTGGTATTTAAATTTTAAAATTTGTTTTTCAAGTTCATAACATAACAGTGCACAATAAAAACTACCTCGAAGACCGATTATATTCCATAGTTGTGTTCGGGTCACAGGAGGTTGCGTTACAAGTTTTGAGTGACCAGTGGAATCAGAAAACGACAGAAACTGCAACACGAGACAAGCACTGTTGAATGTCAGAACTATGTCAGTCACCGATATATCGCAGGAAATGAGGAAGCCGACCACCTCGTCACCGGGGTGGTCAGTCAGCGTCTTGCCAGCAGACGCGATACGTGTGCGCGAGGCGATTCGAGCTAGCCTCATCGCACCACAGATTGACGCCCGCGTCGTCGCTGGGAACCTACCAATTTGCCTACCAAGGCCCATCAAGTGCCACGGGATGAAGTGTCAACACATGCCAATTATGCCACGCTGCGAATTCGCGCTGACCGAGTCTGGACCGGGAGTGCTACTGCGGACATCGGCGAATTCAGTAATATTGTACGTCACATTCACAATTTTGTCAGCTCTGATTGAGCAAGACAACCCACACCTTTCTTTTTTCCCGCGTCCTAAAAGAAGACAAAAAGAAAAGAAAAAAATAGGTTGGCGCATAAATGAAGAATCCCACTCTCATCTCTAATAAGCGCGGTACAGTAGATTGTTTTGTAGATATACCTTACGAATATCATTTGAAACTACAGCGGGATGATCTTAATGCGCCAAATTTTATATCAATGCATAAACTTCCCTCGATATATTTTATAATGCAAAAAAATCATGCTCCTCCGTATCCTGTCCTCCTTTAGGAACCTAGCGTTCGGCACCGACTCCGAGACCGCCCTGCTCTTTCCTCAAATTAACGGCGCGAACTCGCGAGAAGGCGTTCCCGAGCCTCGCGAACTTCCTGGAGGACAACGTTTATGGAACCACCTCTGAGAATGCAGGCCTGTGTTTTCCTGCGAGCTTACCATCCCATTGGCTTGTTGTTAAATTTATGAGAGCATTTTAGCGCAGCAGCGAAGGACAAGATGGAGACGTATACTAAATTCTACGGTAGCGTACCGTGGTGTCTATATAGGTATTCCTCTTGTTCCTGTCTGCCGGCGCTGAAGAGCTAATTGACAAGCGAAAATTACCATACCTAGAAATAAATTTATCTCTACCTCATTTTCTCTTTCCCTCTCCCGAGCATTGCGCGCGCGGCGCGCGTGCTCTCCTTCCCTCTCATTAACGTCCCATGTCAAGGCAACATGTGCACAGCACGGAGAGGAGGCGAGGCACACTCCGCTCCGCGAGGTGGTTGCTAGGCAACGCAGTGACGTCATATCTTGGTGAGGTTTTGCGACAGCAGGCACCACTTTTTACGGTTATCCAGAACAGCATCGCTGTTAAAAACTGGCAACAGCTAAGGCGTGGCCATGTTGCTACCGTTCATTTTTGTAACGCCAGAAATATTCAAAATATGATGTAAAAACAAGCATTTACATTTAGCACGTAAGCATGGATAGTGCGTAAAGTTCATTTCTTACATAGACATACCATGGCGCCATCTGCTAGAATATCTCCGTAACTTAAAAAGCGACATCACGTGATACCGGCTGCGAAGTTTTCGGCAACTCCAACGGTTCAGCCGTGGTTAATTCCAGGTGTTGCATATTTTAAGCGTTTTGGGTGTGGATTCCTGGCTACAAAACAGCCTAGCGCCAGTGGCGCACCGACGGGGGAGGGGGAGGGGTTCGAGGGTTCTAACCCCCCACTGAAGCCGAGTTAGTTCGCGCTGACGACGCGCGAGTGACAGCTTGTAACATACACATTATTATTTTGGTGCTCTATCCACGCTATTTCTGTCATTCCTGAGTTCTCCCACTCCATCAGTCATAAGTGACACCTCCTCAGACACTGCCACCTCAGTCTGCTGCCGCGACCGTTTAGGAGCTTCAACGAATGACCACGCGTACTTCTCTGCAGACCGGCTTCTTGGCCCTATCAAGCTCTTTCAGTATTTTGAGGAAAACGCCGAAGAAATAAAAATCGTCATCATCCTTGGTGTCATTATTATTATCATTATTAGGCATTTTATTTGCTGTTGGATTCCTCTGGCTAAGCAAGGAAATTGCATATTATGCAAAGTGCTTGCCCACAAAAATCCCCCCCCCTTGGAGATATCCTGGGTGCGCTACTGCCTAGCGCGTACCTCCCAGGCTCGTCTGCAGGGCAGCAAAGGTTCTTGCGTGCTGGGAGAGGAAACCCTGTGCTGGGAGAGGGAAGCGAATGCCGGAGGAAGTGGGCACCTGGAGGGGGAGAGGAAGGAGTACCGGGTTGAATGTACCGGGTAGCGTATACGAGAAACATATCCCACGCAGGGTAGTCTGGCGATCGAGAAGCTGAGCGCCGAACGAGGACGGACGGAACAGGAACGCAAGCGGCAGCAGGCAATCGACCGACCCCGACTATGTGAACGCGGGTTACGCGCAAACGTGTGGGAATAGCACCCGATACGCTTGCGCGTAACTCGCGTTCACGAAGTGAAACGTCCCTATAATACTTAGCGAGCACGCAACCTGATGCTTTCATATTTTTGCATGCTCCTTCATAGAAGTAGTAATACGCACTTTTGCCGCAATAACCGTACTTTTCAGACCCTTCGTCGCGGGGAGTGATTTCGCCAAAATGATCGCGGGACGATCATTTATCACTGGTATATTATAATACGTGTAACTTAAACTGCTTATTTTTCTGTCTCCTCAATCCACGCTTCCGCCTTGTGCTTGCATGCAAATCGCATTCATCTCTGTGCAGGGTATTTTGACTGACTTGATGGTATCTAGTGGGCACGCTACAAGCCCTGTGTGCATCGCTTGCTCACGATCATCTTATTATTTCGTTTTCAGTGACTTTAGCTACTTTAGCAGCCAAACATATCGCTGCCGCTTCGTTCTGGGGTACGCATGAAAACTCGCACCGGGCTCCGTCGAATACGTCCTGCATTGCGGCACCGAGCAGTAAACCATGCTGTAAGAGTAATTTACTTCCTTGGGAATGAAACACATTATCTACAACCCCACAATCAAGGCAGCCAACGAGCTGCGTTGGCTGTGGCCACGACCAACTCGGCCCAGTGTGCTTTGTTTGCCGCGGGTTTTTATAGAGGCGCACTTGTTTGGGGGTGCCTTGCGAGAAAAATTTTTTTAACCTTATCCTTTGTGGTCTGCCGTTTTTAGTATTTCTTTCGTTCAACGTACTATTGTGGTGCGACAAGTCATCCCCGCCGATCTCTCAGCGGCATCATCAGCTGCCAGTGACATCGTTCACGTGGCGAAACTTAAGCCATACCACACACCTTTCACCGCGGGTGTGTAGCTTAAGCACCGGGACGATGCTTCAACTGCCGAGGGTGATGATACGGAACAGCCTCCGCCAGAGTGTGGCTACACTGAGGAGAAGGAAGACGACGGATTTATTTTGGCCTCCGTCATCCGCCCTGTCAATAAAGTGTTAGCCTTGGGCATCAGTTACACGTAACATTATTCCTCCCAACTATATGAAATGTCGTCGAACCAACAATTTTATATTACAACGTATATATTTATCGGAGTCTTTGCAGAAAGCCTCAAGTTGTTGTCGCACCAGTTGTTTTTTCGCGAGAGTGCGAAACCCACAGAGTAAATACAACCGAATCTAGAGGATAAGTTCCCCATAGCTACAGTGCCATAGCGCTCATGCACTGAAAGCGGTAACCGCAAGGGCGCCGCCTTGTTGGTACTCTATGCAGGCGCGCAGGCGCAGACGACGAGATTCGATTCAGACGAGTCGCGGAATCAACGCGAGTCTCCCTCAGTATAGTGGCGCCATCTAATCCAGACGCCTGCAAACGCATCATAAATAAATAAATCTTTTCGGCGGAAATAAAACGAGGACGAAGAACACAAACAACAGGACGGGCGCCAACTTCCAACTAATTTTATTTCACACTGGAAATACGATTTTATAGTACAGTCCAAGACACGTGACAAAAGTGTGCGCGCATCACATTTTTATCTTCACCTGCGTCTACTACTCGAAGAAACGCAAACTGTCGCCAACACATTGCAAGCATTGCGGGTACTCTCCCAAGTTCAAAGAAACGGAAAGGGCGACAGACCGAACGGCGAGGGAATTGATAGAGGCGTTTCTACACAAAGCTAAGGTGTGATGCCTGTGTCAGCACGCCATCATTATATCTTCAAGATGAGGACCTGAGTTCAATTCACGGCAACATTTTGTGTTTCTTCGAGTAGTATAGACGCATGTGAACATAAAAATGTTGTGATGCGTGCACACTTTTATTGCTTGTATTGGACTGTGCTATAAAACCGACTTTGCTGTGTGAAATAAAATCAGATGGAGCCCGTCCTGTTATGTGTGCTCTTCGTCCTCGTTTAATTTCCGCCGTTGCTTTATATGTATCAATACCAACTAGCTCAAACCAAGATTTTACTCAAACGCATCCTTTCGCGGACCGTAAGTATTACATCAAAAATTTGTAAATTGGCCTCGAGGGCCACCACTGGAGAAACCGGAAGTGACTCGCGTTCCCGCCGTGGAGGGCCACGTTAGTACGTTGGGTCATGGATGTTCTGTGGTTGGGCTGACTTTTAAGAGAAAAGGTATGGCATAGGAAAGGGGAAGGGGGGAATGGCTTCTACGGAGTTATCTTGCGAAGGCTGGCTGCGTTAGGTATTGCTCCCTCCTGGTTTATTTCCTTTTCTCCATAATCATAAATTAAAGCTTAGCGCATCGGTAACCAACACTCTAGTTCAGATGAGATATAGACGAGAAGGGGAGGGTAGGCGCCAGTCCTGTCCTCGTCTGTATCTCATTTAGCGCAGTTCTTAATTCTAAGTAATGAACGAACTAGCCCAGCAGCATCAAACACAGTGGGCTGAGTCCGTCAAGCGCAGGGTGGCAGGGTCACGTGTTGGCCCACTTTTTTGAGACGGAAAAAGCGAAGGGGATGGCGATTCACGCAAGTGGCTTCGTGGAGTTTGCTTACGAAAGTTGGCTGTGTGACGTAACGCTCCCTCCTAGTTTACTTCTTTCATTCATACAAAAAAAAAAAAAAAACACGCAAGCACGTGGCTGATAACGTGATGACAAGCTATAGTTCTGTACTCCGTTTCATACATCAGGTGCAACGTTGTGGAGGCTAAAGATATCTTTTGCAGTGGCTGCGTTCGCACTTAAAGTAGTTCGGTGTTTGTTGACCGAATTTTGTGAAAATGTTCTTTACATAATGCCGGTTTCACATGATGCGATTTTGTCTGCGAATTCGCAGCTGCGGGAAATAGGCCGCCTGATCCTTCGTGAGTGCGATGTTTAGATGTTCGGCGTGCTGAAATTCTCTGCGAAAACGCAGATGCGGTGGAAACAGACGACCAATAGGAGGCGACTCGCTTTGTTTATTTAATTTTTTTCATTAACTACGTTAATAAAACTTTCAGGGGTTTAAATATATAGTTTAGAAACATTGAAGAGTCGTTAATTTAGCAAAAAAAAGTTGGTAAAACATACACCGAACAATATACGAGTTTGCAAACCCTGTGCTACGAGTATGCGAAAAACGCAGCTGCCGTGGATCCATGTGAAACGGGATTGCGAATTTCGCATTTGCGGAAATCGTAGCTGCGAAAAACGCACTGCAAAATCGCACCATGTAAAACTCCAGGCGGGGCTTAAGATCGGTTCTGAACGAAAAAATGAATTTACCCTTTGAAACAAACAAACCATGAACTCATATGGCTGCTAACACGTTGGTTTAGATCAATTTGCTTTTCGTTTTTTATTTGCAGCCTGTCGCGGCAGCCTCACGTGCAAGATCGCGCGAGCAAACGCCGCTGGCGCGCAGCTAAGCATAGACGGAACGCGCGGAGTGATACATTTTAATGACCGTACTTCTTGCGTAGCTTCCATAGCGTTGTACCTGATGTATGAAACGGAGTATAGCTAAGCCGCGCGGCAAAAGGCTTAGGTCGCTCTAACTATATAGTGCCTAGAATATACTGTATACTCTAGCCGGGGCTACTATTCATGCATTGTCAAATTCCACTATGTTGTCGAATTAGTCTTGTCAGCTCTGATTGGCTAAAAATGACGTCATACAAATTTGACACTATGGCGGAATTCGAGAAAAGCACTCCGGCGCGGCTGAGCTGGATTCGTTGTCTGCTGGCCCATTGTCTATGGCTGGCCGTCTGCTTCCAGAAGCCCCGAGTACGGCGGCTAGCGCTGGGCTTCGAAGCTGATGGGAGATTTAACTGATTGGCGGTTAAGACAATCGAGAGATGTCCTAGTATTGGTGTAAAGAAAGCAGGGGAGAGATGGAGCCGAGGTCTTACGGTCATAGGCAACTTCAAGATAAATAAAGATCAGTGGCATAGTCAGGATTTAGTCACGGGGTGGGGGCACGCACTTGACCGGCGGCGCAGGGCGGGACAGGCGGGTGTTGCTCGTTTTATGCCAGGTACCTAGTACACGGTACCTGAACACCTGCGGCCTCCACTGTGCCCCGGATAAATCCGAGCTCCGAGGATAAATCCGCGGATAAAACTCGCGGCACGCACCCGGGGCCGGCCCCCAAGCCACGACGCACCGGACCCACAAGTCCTTCTTCAGGGAGTCCCGATACCGAAGGTCGACTCACTTCGAATCCTCGGACTCCATATAAACAAGGACGGGTCCGGCTCCGCCACACTCCCTAGACTACAGAACACTGTGGCAGTACAGCTGACTCATCTGATACGACGCGTGGCAAATCGCCGCAATGGCCTCAAAGAGCACGACACCTTGCGAATGGTACAAGCCCTCCTGTACAGCCGCATTACATACGGAACTCCTTACCTCAACCTGAAGACAGCCGAGAAACAAAAGCTAAACCTCCTAATACGAAAGGCCACGAAGCTCGCCCTAGGACTGCCAACAACCGCCTCCACTGACCGATTGCTTCGCATGGGAGTTCACAACTCCTGGGAAGAACTTGCGGAAGCGCACCTCATCAACCAGATCCAGAGACTCAAGCTCACAACCACAGGCCGAGCAGTCCTCCGACGCACAGGATACGCAACCAACCTAGAACTTGATGGCGAACGTAAGGAAAAGATCATGTCGAAGCTCCGAGATTGCCTACAAGTTCATCAGATCCCTCGGAACATGCATCCAGAACACCATCGAGGCAGACGGCTCGCCAGGGTAAACGCCATCAGACACAAGCACCGTAACGACCCGCAGGCGCGCTACGTGGACGCAGCCAAGTATCCGGGCCGAAACGCTTTCGCCATCAGCGTCACAGACTACAGGGGAACGACACTGGCGTTGGCTACGATTCTCGCCAAACACGCGGACACAGCAGAGGAGGCCGCTATAGCACTCGCCACCCATACAAGCGACGATGCCATAGTGGTCTTCACCGACTCTCAAACAGCGGCACGCAACTACATGAAGGGTAGGATCTCCGTCAAAGCGATAAACATAATGAAACGTGGCGACACTCCTCTCCCCTACACCTGCATCATGTGGTTCCGGGACATGAGGGACTCGAGGGGAATGAAGCGGCACACACCGCGGCCCGCGCAAGCGTCAACCGGGCCTCCCCGCACGAGATTTTCGACATGCCCCACCCACCCAAATCAGCGGAGGAAACGGAAACAATACCGCTAACTTATCAAGCGTTACTGCAGCACTATCGGCTTGGACGCAGGGTATACCCCCCCACCACATCCAAAACTAACGAGAAACGAAGGCACCGACTACAGGCGACTCCAGAGCAATACCTTCATCCACGGAAGCTTACTGCATCATTTCCACCCGACGATATACAGCTACACCTGTCCACACTGCAACGTGCCAGACACCTTGGCACACCTCCTACTGCAATGCAAGCACACCTGAGCAAGCATTACAACGACACAACCAATAGCAGCAGACGCAGACCCAACCCTTCTCGCAGAGACGTGGGAGGCTGCGATCTCCAAGCCGGACCTGGTCGACCAGCGCGAACTCGTCGCCCGGGCCCGGAGGGCGATCCAAGCCAGAGGGTTCCTGGAATAAGGGACCCTCCCACCTCGACTGCCAACTAACTCACTGTTTCAAATAAAGGTTTATTCATTCATTCATTCCTAGTACACAAAAATGTCGGGCGGTGAAGGAGGGGGGGGGGGGGGGCTCAGCCCAGTGCCTCCCCCCCCTAGCTACGGCCCTAATTTAGAGGTTTTAATTAAGCGACTATAAAGTAAAGATAGGCATGACAGATGATAAGATGTCATTAGCTCAAGCATTGGAAAACCTCATCAGCTTGTCTGCTGCACCACCCAGAAGTTGTAAAGGTTGTAATGCTCGGCTAATCGTGCAATTGTTCCGGAGCATGTGTTCCTGTTGCATCGGCGACAATGTTTCCAGGAACTGAGGATGTGAAATAAAGGCCTCAGATGTGGTGAGCAGAAAGCATGTGGCAAGGGATGGAGAAAGTGACGGCAACTGCAGCAGGCCAGCGGCATTAAAACCTACCACAAACCAGACAATGTTGCGATATGTCTGGAATATGGAGAAAGAAGTCTTGAAGCACTGACACGCTTTTCCCATGTGCACACTAGGCAAGTGAGAGCATGAAGACAATGTCAAAGGAGGTTGGTCTGCAAAGGCAACCCCTCCCCTTTGCCTGACCTGACGTTATACTCCCTCCTAAATTTTCTTCCATGGTCACAACCGCACAAGCAGCATGCTCCACAACCTGCATCACCGTGGCCTGCATATTTACAAGTGTTCTGTGCTGCATCTGCCGCACCCGTGTTGGCTGTGTCATGTCAACCCAACCACAAAAAGCAGCATAGTAACTGCTTAATTTCTTCAGAATCATGTGAGGAGTCATCTCGGCAAAAACAACTGAAATGTTTGATCTATTAACTTAAAAACCTCACATTGGATCACATCAGCTTGGTAGCTCAGGGTAGTCTTCATGATTAATTCACAAGGTTGCCGCTTATATATGTAGCCAGTTGCCTCACACTGGCCTGTTTTACTAAAGGTCTGTCAAAAACATTTGTTTCACAGAGTATCATGCTAATACATAAAATAAATGTAGCTACAAGAGTAGTAAATGCAGTTGAAAGAAGGGCACTAGCTTCAGCGCAAGGTCAATGTGTTAAAACAATAAGACTTTATTACTTGTTCAATCAATGACCAACTAGGTACTATTTCATGACTGCAGCAGAAAAAAGGCAGCATGCAATATCAAAATAAGTGAATGATATGTAGCTGTCAGTACAGGGCAATAAACTAGCCCTTTTGGATTCTCACTGAATTATTAATAACAAAGTAATGTTAGTAATGGTAACATTAAAAATGAGTTAACTTTTCCCATCAGAAACAACAGGAGGAGCATGTAGCCACAGCACCTGACAAAGAAAGGAGATTAAAAGCTTCATCATTATCCATTATTTATATCCATAATTACTGTAAAAAAGAAAACTAACCTTGTTCAGGAAGGAATACCAAGGCTCTTTATGCACAGGCACAAAACAGGGGAATAGAATAAGACTAGAGAGCATGGCAAGAGATATCTTGGTCTTCAAGTTGTGTGCGTTTTTTTTTTTTTTTCTACAATGAAACAATAAGAGTTAAATTAGGATGCAATAGGATGAACCAAAACGCAAAATGCCTTTGTCCATGACATGATAACAATGTGCAACCAGTTCCAGAAAGTTCACTAGGCACAGCCTCCAGGCCAAACATGAATTGCACCAGCTACTCAAACCAGTTAACATTGACATGTGGAAGAATATGTGTGCTGCTCCCACACAAATTTTCCACATTTCACTGTGCAATAAGTATGTATGCTAAATGCAGAAATATATGATTTCATTTGTAGGTGAGGTATTCTGCAGTGGAGGTATTATAGCAAACATTTTTTAACTCAAAGCCACCCACATCTGGCAGCAATCAACAGCACATACGTTATCACAGACAAACTTGGTGACTGAAAAGGAAACACAGTAAAGCTTCAGTCTTGCTTCCATTCATCGTAGTCGAGCAGCACAGGCAACTTCGCATCACTGCCAGAGAAACTTATTGTCAGCAGCCCATTCAAAGACCTCATTTTCTCTTGACACTGTGTCACCTTTCCTGCAAAAGTATCCTTGAATTTTGAAGACAGTTTGCATTTTTTCTTTGCCTCCGTTGCAGTCAAGTCCATCCAATTTGCCAACAAGGAATTGTCAATGGCCACTTCCAATGAAGCTGTATCATCAGTGACAATGGCTGAAAGCTGCCACATCTCTTCTGGGCTTACCTTCAGCTTGCTCGTAGGAGTGGAAATGTAGCCCTTTATAATCACAACCTCAGAGCTGTCTGGATGCTTGCCACCTTTCAACACAGAGCTAAGTTGTGTGTACGGAAGAGATGGAGATGACTGTTTGTCAACATTCCGTTGCTGGGGCTCCTCTTCAAGTGGCTCAACATTTCTGCTTGCGCTGTGAGTAGAAGTGCTTGGATGTGGCTCAATGTTTGGTTCACCAGCATCGTGCTCTTCATCAGAGTTAGCAGCACCCCGTAATGCTCCATCACCTGCCGCCAGCGCTTGGTAGTCGAGCTGCTCCCGAAGGAGATCTTCATCAACATCGTCATCGATACAGTCCGGCATTTCAGCTTCCGGCTCTAGTTTTCCCAGGTCAATCTGGCTCATTAATACATCATCTGGATCTATGTCTGTCCCATCAGCTCTATCCCACGCATCATCTACATCTAACCCTGAGCTGGACATTCGAACTGTTGTCGAGTTGCTGTTCGCCACAGGAATAGTAGTCGCTCTGCTGTCATTGTGGTGCTGGAAATCATGCCCGATTCGTGGCGATCCGCTCGTTGTGCGAACTCGTTCAAGCGGATCAGATGTGCGGTTATTGCTACTCTGGCGATTACTCGTGACTTCGCTGTCCGTTTCTGTGCGGTTGGCGGTTTGATAGCGCGCAGCTCCGTCCAGTACCTGAGCAGGGTCCCGACCTATCGCTCGGCAGAGCACTGCCTCTCGACAGTTCTCTTCCAAAAGGGACTCAACCATGCCGCCGAGGACACGGACGTTGTCCGCGCGTAGGAACATCACGCCGCGTCGGCATTCAACGGGACCCGTGATCAGTATCTTGATGCCAGGTCGCATGTCGACGCTCATGCATCGCACCGGTTCAAACTCGATAGCCTGCATCCGGCGAGTACCGTCAGTGAGCTCCAGCTTTAGCATCCTCTTCGGCTGCGCCTGCCACGGGAACGGCTTCTCAATCGGATCCGCCTGGACGATGGTGTTGGGGTTCTCGGTGTTTGTGATTTTAAGCAGCTGAGAGTACGCCGGCTGGCTGACATCACGCACACTGTCCACTTGGAGAAAAAATGAACCTTTCAGCATAAGCTTGTGAGCAGCGAGTGCACTCTCAGGCAGGCAAGTCATTCCCAGTTCCCAGAGATTTGTTAGAAGCAACTGGTAGTAGACTTGCTTGTACACGTCGCCGCCAAATTCCGTTCTTTGTACAGAAGCGGTGCTTCCGGCTTGAAAATGGCGGGCACAAGCTTGCAGCCAATTTCTATTAACTCTGATATGCTGCTGCGCAAATCTTTCGGCGAGATCGTCCACTTGGCTCATGATGCACTCTTCACAATTACCGTCAGATCGCCGAGGTGTGCTACATGGTCGTTCCTTTCTATTCCAACCTCTGTCTACAGTTTTCAGCAATCAACTCACAATAAAAAGCATCTTCAGCACTTGACATCAAAGCATCAATTACATTTCGTACGCGAACGATGCACTGAATGGGAATAAAGAATGTTCGCGCGCGACGTTTGCAAAACCACCGCGCTGGACCGCACAAGGTCTTTCGTTAGTTTCGTATATAGCAAAAACAAAAAAAAAAGGGTGGGGGAGATATATACCAACTCACTTTTAATGGTAAAATAACAATTTTACTAGGAATAATTAATAAACACGAACACATACTACAAATTGAAGCAGTGATTTTATTAGACATGCCGCGCCATCTACAGACAGCTGTAGGTAGTCACAGCGGCGGCAACTTTGACTTCTGTCCCATCGGCACAACGCGTGACATAGCGCGAGATAAATCCAAGGTGGCTGCGAAAGCAATGCCAACAGAAACTAGAAATGTCCACATTTGAGACTGTGCGTGAAGGGACTCTTCAGTTGCGCTGGCCTTGCAACTTGGTTCTGGTAGTCGTCGTTGGGATCCTTGTGATCTCCCAGCTGCTCGTCATGTTTGGTAACCACGTTTGCCTGAAATAATAATTAAAATAATAAAATAAATAAAAAGCAGCCTACAATTAATTTGATGTCATAAGATGGACGCAAAGACTAGCACCACGCACGCTGTAGGCGCTGTAGCTATTGCAGTGAACAGCTGTTAATGACGCATTCGGTGCTGACCTTCACGCTGACCTTCCGTATATCTCCCGAACTTTGCGGAGGAATGCACTGTCGTTCCACTTACTTTGTTAACAAAACGTCGTTTTATGCAATGAAGCACAAAAGTAACCGAAACGTCAATGGATTTATCCGCAAAGTTCGGGAATTATTATCTCGAAACTGGTGTCATCCTGAGAATTCGTTCCAAGTGGATCCGCCTCGCGACCTCCACAGCGAAAGTGGACTTATCTTTCAATGAGTACCGGCTCTCTGGAGGGTGGAGCCTGTACTTAATACCATCGACCACTCTACCCACTCTACGAACGGGCCATATCTGGTTGATCGTCACTCACGCCAAACGTGTCGAGGACTTGCCGCGCCGAAAGAATTAATGCACAGCGATGTCTCAATCCATGCAAAATTATGGCGAAATTGGCGATCGAGTTGGAGAAGCATAATGTCCCTGTACGTCTATCACTCCTCGTGCTGGATGTGTGACGTCACAACACTCACGTGGTTGGCAGCGCCACCGGCAGCAGACTCGGCGTGGTCCGCATTGTGTCCGGCAGCGGCGGCGACCTCCTTGTTCCGACAAAACCAGCGGCGGAAGAAGTTGCGGATTGCTGTCAGCCTGTCCATGCCCCAGTTTTTACCTTGCGGGGCAGAAGCGGAGCCCTCGTAGCACAAGACCTGCAGCGGTAGCACGGGACATATGTACAGAGAACATATACCCGCCGCGCGGTTCAATCACAAGGTTAGAGCGTGCACGCGTTCATTTAACATATAAGGACGAATGGGCGTCGTTCGTACGCAGCTATACGTAGCATGATAGCTCCGGAAGCGACCTGTTAGGCTGGCCGTTGTAGCCTAACAAATTCGTGCACAAAAAGTATATCGTTGCACGAGTAGCGCTAAACTGAGACGAGACGAAAGAAAGACACAAGGACGGACAAAGCGTGTCATTTTAGCGCATACGCCTGCAACCATGAACAGCTACCAACTCGCCCAGTTTAATATTCTTCACAAACAGTAGTATACTGATTTCTGTGGCTTTCAGCTGGCGCTCTTAAATATATATATATATATATATATATATATATATATATATATATATATATATGTTTCTGACCGCGCCAAGTATAACACGTATATCGACCAGACTGCTCTGGCATAGTGTGTATGACGTTGTGCTTGGCACGAGGTCGCGGTTGCGATTGCGGGCTGTGACGGCAGCGTGTCTAAAGGCGCTAATAATAATAATAATAATAATAATAATAATAATAATAATAATAATAATATATAATAATAATAATAATAATAATAATAATAATAATAATAATAATAATAATAATAAAAAGTCTGCGTGCTGAAATTTTGGCACACTCAGAAAGGCAAACCGTGAACTCCCTTGAATCGATAGCGGAAATTTCGCCTTGTTGGTTCATAATCATGTATAGCGCGGAGGGAGCGACCGCAAGAAGGACAAGACGACACACAAAGCATTCTGTGTGTCGTCTTGTCCTTTTTGTGGTCGTTCCCTCTGCGTTATACAACCCCATGATCCTTTGCATCGGGATGCAAAATCCTGCCAACCAACCAGTGGCCGCGGATGTTCCTTTCCTAAGCATGCTCCGATCCGTGCTATAGGATTTCTCGCCCACCTATACAAAGTGACTCGCTGTCGCATAGGCTTACCACTCTGTTCCAGGCCGTCACATAGGAGGCGTACATAGACGACTCGCTGAAGTTGCGGCTAAACTCGGTCAGCCTGTTCCTGTCGTCCAGGTTCATAGGCGGGCTCTGCGGGGGCTACCATGGGGACGAGGAGGCCCGACGCGAGGAGCCACGCATTGCATCGAACCTCCGGCTGCTGCAGACACTGCGCGTGCGACCGCGCACGGCTCGCCGCCGACGACGACGAAAAGGAAAGCGAGCAGTGGATGTTCAGTCCGTGACACATGCCCACAAATGGGGGATCGGCCACACGGAGAGAGTTCATTATTTAAGAAGGAATTGTGACGGATAAAGAAATTGTGATTAGCGGGAGAGGAAAACCACGTACGGTAACTTCTTGGCGGTGGATGGGGCTCGACCACGGTGTTGGAGAAAAAAAAAGAAGAGGACAAACAGAAAAGAGGGGGTTAAGAGTAGGGTGCAGCAGCATGACCAATTAATCATTGTCAGGCTCATTTCCTAAGCATACTCCAGTCCACATTAGAGAGAGAACGAGATGCATATGTTTGGCCCTAACGTCCCCATCGAAATGCGGCCGCCGTGGCGGGGATTTGATCCCGCGACCTTGTGCTTAATTAGCAGCACAACACCTCGCCGCTAAGCCACCGCGGCGGCTTCACATGTACTCCATGCCAACGGTGAAAGAGCGCTATGAAATGACTCTGAAAAGACGGTGCAGATAGAAAATTGCTTCTGTGCTTACAAATTAAAGGAGAGAGATAGAAGGGAGAGAGTTACAAATTACAACTTACAAAACAACAAGAAAAATGTCACTGATATGAAATCGAACATCAGTAATAATTACAAGATAAGGTGAGAAAATCAAAAGAGAAAACGCAGTAGATATTGATAGCAACAAGCTGTAGGTTTCTGCACGATGCACATCTGTGCGCTCCTTAATTGTTCTTTTTCTTCTTCTCATAGTGCCTTCAGGCGAATCATTTGAATATATATAAAAGAAAGCCTAAATATTTATGTGGAATGCAGCGCAATTAAGCTGCCCGTTGCCTGTGACCAAACCGAACAGCGCCAATCGATACATTTGGAACAGAACCTAATCGAAAATGCGAGTTGACGAGAGAGAGTTTGAAGATAATTTTGCGCAAGAAGGTTAGACCCACATTGGAATTTGGGTGCGTTTTATTCTCTGGTGGGCCAGCATGCAAGATTAACCCCCTCGTTCTTAGAAGAAAAGGCTCTGTGGATTTGTCTTGGTTTGCCCAAATGTGTTGCAAATAATGCAAGCCCAATTGCCCACACTTGTTTGCAGGTTCCGTATTTTCACAGTAAAAGCCTGCTTAGACATTTACGAACCTTCATTGAGACGATCGCAGTTCGTATTTATTAAGGAAATCTCTGCGTTATTTGACGAAACATGGTCCCGTCTATACAATCCGCCAGTTCTTTTTGTGCGAGCACAACTAGAGCCATTAAAGGTTCGGATACGCGAGATCATTCCCCCCAGAAAACGCGTAAATATTTAATTATTAATTTGAGGATATATTTCCTTCCAACGCTAAACTCCTGTCCACTAGATATTTAAGCGGTATTTTACAAGATCGTTTGGAGCAGTTGAAAATCAATATGTAATAGCGACGGATGCATCAATGTGTGAAGAGAAAGCGGGTGTATCGGCATTTTTTCCGAAGCGCTATCCTGGTCTTATTCATGGCGACTTCCTGATTTTGCACCCATACTTGAGGCAGAATTATTAGCAATTAATTTAGCTCGTCCGAAACTTCCTGTAAATTCGTCGACAGCTGTAATAGTGACCGATTCATCGCAAGTGCACACAGCACTCACCCCCTACTCAGACAAAAGAGTTTTTAATGTACTACCAAACATAAATCCGCATTTTGCCTTTCTTTTTTTTTAAATAGACATTATACATCGCAATCACGCAGAAAGAAAAAAGCCGTTTTGTGTTACATTGTAATTACGAGGTTTTCTACTCCATATTTTTGTCATTTTCCTTTCCTTCGCCTTGTTTCATTGTTTTCTGTTTTCCTTTGCTCTGGAGGTCGGGCCGGGATGGCGCGTTCGCAAGACGTCCCTGCAGGTATTTTGGCAGGCTGCTGCTTGAGAAAAAGCGCACTAGGATGGCGCATACCATTCAACTCTCTTTCGTAAACGTCGACGCGGTCTCGAAGGTGCCCGCAAACGCACATCTATAGCTCAATACCTATAACCTGTTCGTCAATGCTGGCTTTCCCACAATACGAGACTTTGTGAGGAGAAGCGCGCTTCTGTTTCACACGATAGTGGGCGTGTCTAAACTCGGAACATTATTACCATGGGCAACAGGCTGTTACCAATAGCAAACAATAATAAGCAATGTCATTCACATTAATGGGCCGCTAGAGTGCTCAAGCCACGCCTGGCTTCAGCTAATCATGAGCGCAGTCTTGGGAAAGCACATATGTCTATCTCTACGCCACGCGCTTGACCGAATTGGATCTCCGAGAGTCTGAAGACGCCCGGCAGTCCTAGAATTCCAGTGCATTGTACCCAGACGACGTGATTCGTAGCAGCGGACCTGGGCCAGTGCCGACGCAGTCGTTAAAGCCGGTGATGTGAAAGAAGGTATTGCAGCGATCGATCGAGGCGGCGCATCAACGGAATAAGCGCACGCGCCTGCCCATCATGCTCTCTTCTTGCGGAGATGCCGAACAGCCCTACGGCCGGTTTAACTTATACCGAATTAGACAAATCGCACTGGTGCGCGTGGTGCGATGATGATTGAATGAAACAGCGCATCAGGGTGCCCCGGTACGGCACCGGTAAAGTGTACTAGCACCGGTGCCCGATTTGCCGAATTCGCCATTAGCGATTTCTATTTCCTGCAAAGACAGTCTGGCGGGCTGCGCATATGCGTCCGGCGCCTGCCCAATTCATGTGCAGGTACTCAAGCAGCAGGAGCAGACAGCTTGAATATATGGAGGCCGCACTCGGTATGGGGAGACAAATTAAGGCAACAGTGATGGCGCTCAAGTATTGTATTGGAGTGGGGGGGGGGGGGGGGGGGGGGGGAGCACCTTCTCTTTGGGCTGTAGCGTGAGAGTACAAAGGCACGCGCGGCAGCCTCGGGAGTGCTTTTGCGGCGGGCTTTCCCTGATTTTCGTAACCGCCTTTCCTATGTTCAGACTCCTCTTCGCCGTGAGATATCCTTACCCTGCACGAGGAGCTGTTTGTTGCTGAGGGGAAAGGGTGCTTGGTACCGGAGCTAGGTCAGTATATATATACACACTCAGTGACTGCATGCAATGACATTCAGTGGATACCCTTTGGACGAACAGTGCAAAGGTATCCCTGGGATGCGCTGAATTTGTCCCGCGGATATCCCCTCACACGGTCGTTTAGCCGCGCTTTCCGTGTTCCGCGGACACCTCTTGTATGTGCGTGAGGGACGCCGCATTTTTAGCTACATCGCGCAAGAACACTATAATATGGTCGTACGTCGTCCTGCAGGGAACATCGCATTAGACGACTCTTTCACAGGAGAGTGCTTAGTGCACTTCAGAGTACCTCTGCCGGTCTCGCTGATTATCCCCACTTAGAGGCGCTAAAATGACGCGCGATGGACGCTCGCGCGATATAGCTATAAATGCGGGAGGCTGCACATTCCGAGTACATTGCACGGACATTTCAAGGCCTTTTTTGCACGATGTTTGCTACAATGAATATTACGTCCACAAAACCCCATACGAGCACACGCGCGCGCGCCTAAGTGCAGGCATCTTTTTATTCTTCTGCACCTTCCTTCAGGTAAAAGCTTTAAAAATAAATTGCGTCATAAAATACACAAAGTACGATGCACACGTGAGCTCCAGACGTGTTAGCCTCGTATTATAATTTGAACATATCAGAAAAAATATTTCTGTCACGAGGAAATAGAAATACATAGCCTCTGGCAGCACAACTATTGATGTATGTGTCGAGAAAGGTCCACATGCAATATCCTTAGGACACCCATGACAGCATATCCAAAATTGGACATCCAATGGATGTTCTGTTTGTCTCTGAAACTAAGCACGGATATTTGGACATCATTTGGATGTTCCACGGATGAAGCGTTTTCACTGGTTAGTGAAGTCCCTCTCCTAATCCCCTATTCAAGCGAACTGTTTATACTGCGAGCTGTCTTCCTCCACCCACACTTGGCGATTTTTGTCAGTTTCTGTGTATATGCCAACCACCTGTTCGTGCTGGTGACACCTGTAAAATAACTATTTCTTGAATTGCAGAGGGATGAAAGGTAGTTGCATTACACTCTTTGGGGTGGAGCCTTTCCTGCATTCTTTACTTGTCTATTTGGCTAATGTAAGTTTTAAGTAGAATCAACTTTGTATAGGACAAGCTCTGTTAAATTCACTCATAAGCTGTACAGCCCAAGACTTCCGCTTGGTTCCCACAGGTTCAGTGGAGCTCTGTTAAACTGAACTTCTGACATCTTGAATAAATTACCAAAGTACCTTCATGTTTATTTCAGGTGGGATTCTAGTGTGCTAAAATAATCCCACTAGCACAGGCACCATCCACCAACACTGCACTAGCTTCATACTTTTAGAATACAGATTTTATTTTGAAAACTTTGTCCTGATGAAGTAGGACATGCTGCATTCATTATATTCCCCAAGCAAGATGAGGCGAAACAGTTGTGTGGTCATAGCGAAAAATAGAATGTTCATGTCATCAGTAGTGAACCGCCAGGTTGAAGAAAAGAGATGAAAGCTTTATTAGTGGCATATTTTAGGCTGCTGCAAGCTTTGTTCTACACGCTTTTCAACCATATTTCTCTTTTTCATACTCTTCGGCCATGGCAGCATTGATCTTTGCCCAGTCGACTTTCACCTGAAAAAACAAGCAAAAGGCAAAAACAATGCATAAGCAAAGCAAGACACTTTTCTTCAGAAAGATGGTTTGCTGGGCGAATTCATATTCTATTCTTCAGGCAAGCAACACAAAGAAAGCTCAATATGACAGAAAGGAAGAACGGACACTTTTCTTTCATTGTGTGATTCAATGCCTCTCTTTACTGAGACATTTGCCGTTGCTTTTTACTTGTGCCTAGAGAGTAAGGACAGTGAACAACATGGGAAGTGCAGCAAGAAAGAACTGAAGCCTGTTATACATTCCCACCTACGATTCCAGCAATGAACAGATTTAGCTTTAGCTGAAAATGATGTTAGCATCAGCAGGTGAACAATGGAGTGAAAGGGAGAATTGAAGCAGTTAGCAGCAGTTACTTCTAAATATAATTTTCTTCCTCACCTTGCCTCTCTCATATATGCAGTATGGGCTGGCAGGCACCTGTGAACAATGCGCCTCATGTGATTGTATCAGTGCCCCCCCTTAACCATTTGGGACGAGCATGGCTCGTCTTTGCCGAACTGTCCGAAAACTGTTTTGGATGAGTGGAGCTCGTCGGCTCGAGATAATATCTCTTTTCGGGTGTTTTAAACGAGATATGCTCATTTACGGGCTAGTTGGTGTGTTGCTTCGCAGATGGCAGCACTGGGCAGGTAATTTGTTTCTTAAACCGCCATCTCACATTTCTTTGGGGGGAAACTCGTGTTCAAAAAAGTGGCATCTGGTGGAGGCGATGCATGTGTTTCTGGTCCGTCGTCGCGGAAAAGAAGCAGTTCGCTGTCGTTCAGCTATTGGGACGATAGTGATTCAGAAACCGAAGTTTACTTCGTTTCTGGAATTGAAACAATAGCGATGGCTTCGAAATTAGCAGTTCATCGGATGAAGAAGACTGCTCAGAAGACACTATTGCGAGTGTGCGTCATTGGCGGCGCATCGATGTGAAGGACATCTCTACAAAGGCTCCTCGGTTTCTGTTCGTGGGCGTCCCGGGTATGGCGTTCAATATAACATTGCCTGATGACTTGATAAAACTTTCCGAACAACGCTCTTGCTCTGTTTTTTATTGTTGAATACCAGCAGGTAGCTGGCCTCCTTTATCATGAGCAATAATAAACTTTATATGCTAATTTGACTTAGTATGTGCTTGAATTTTTTTTTCAACGCTGAAAACTTGCTTTTTAGAAGGAAAGTATTTAATATCAAACTTTAAAAAAATAAGCAGTTTGGGCACAGAAATTGTCAAAATAATAAAACGGTTAAGGGGCTAATAAATTTGGTAGCATTTACAGCAGCATCTTTAAGTAGCATATTTATATACATTAGCATATAAAAAATAGCCATTCAGTGCTTGGTATACCTACCCGGGCACACCAAGACTTGGCTCTTAGAATCAGACGTCTACGTAAAAAATTACATATAATTAATTGGCCTCCTGACCTCCTTTAATTCTCTCCACCTAGCAGGTTTCCGCTGAACTATTGCATCAAACACTTTGCTTCAAGT
This sequence comes from Dermacentor silvarum, assembly GCF_013339745.2. Lineage (NCBI taxonomy): Eukaryota > Metazoa > Arthropoda > Arachnida > Ixodida > Ixodidae > Dermacentor > Dermacentor silvarum. Next base: position 247,214,401 of record NC_051155.1, read on the forward strand.
TGTTGATAAACTCGACTTAGCTCAGCCATCTGCTAGCCGCCTGGTTAGCTCAGATGGTAAAGCGGCTGCCCCAGAAAGGCAATGGTCCCGGGTTCGAGTCTCATCCAAGACAAATTTTTCTTCAACTGCGAGGCTTTTCTTTCGAGGAATCCGTATGGGTTTCCTTTGTAGCAATTGCTACGATTGGGTGGATGTCTCACTTTCCCTTTAATTATTTCTCATAATCAATTACGTCTTTTGTAATTTTGTACTTAACGATTAGATTGTTTACTCGGTAATGCTCACTGCAATTAAATTACTTTTTCAGTACCCAATTTCATATAACCAGTTACATTTTTGACAACACAAGCTATAACAGGCAACACAGCTTTGAGCACTTACATTTGATGGGAACTGCAGTGACCAAGAGAATGAAAACAGGTCACTACAGTGACGTCACTAACTGCCTTTCCACCTCTCGTCTCACATTCTCCTTGATCAAGGTCGACACCATAGCTTCTGAGCAGTGACGCAACTCTTAGATTGCTCAACTCATAGACTTCATCTCCGGGTCATCAAGTTTTGTGGTACTTAACTCGCTTCACCATCAGGCTTCTCATTTCGCTGTATGCAATGACCTGCTCTACAGACGCAGTTACACACCAGAGAGTCGTAAACGGTTGCTCGTCATTCCAAGAACCTTGCACTCAGAAATCTGCTCCTCAGAAATTTGATGGGAACTACAGTGACCAAGGGTATGAAAATTGGTACATGGGCTACCTCATTCTCTCAATCAGCGTATTGCAGCTATGCCTGGATCACCTGAACAGGGCAGGCTTGCAGATTTGCACACCTCTTGGAAGTCCGACCTCTGAACTTTTATACTACAACAAATTTATCTCTTTCCTGGAAGCGCTTTTAAGCGGCCTTCATAGGTGCTAAGATCTGCTACTTGATTCTTCTTCGCTTAGTGCAGTCTATGGCTTATCTGATTTAAACTGATGTTTCTGGCCGTCAAACACTTATGTTTCTATCTGTTTGATATACGTGACTCACACACGCCTATTTTTGTGATTGTAACACACGAACAGTACACTGGAACCTCGTTATAACGAAACGGATATAATGAAATAATGGATATTGTAACGTGTACACATAACAATATAACGAAGTAAATGAAGTTTTTCATGAAATCCCCATACAGATCTACGTAATAAAGACCTCGTTTTAAAGAAGTGAAATTGTCTTGCAAATGGATATAACGAACCAGATTCGTCTCCGAAACCGAATACCCAACCGCTGCACGCCGAGTACATTGCTTTCTGCGGGATAAGGTTTTCATTCACCACAGCAGTTAAAATCTCCAGCGTCACCGCGACGAATACGTTGTAGAGCAACACTGGTCTTTGTCACCACCGCGTGTGGCTGCACTCAAGTGGTACAAGCAGCGGCTCACTATCGCACTTCTCCACTGACCTCTCGCATCCCTGGCTGCGCGAGTCGCGTCACGCTGCGCGGCTATGCGTGGCGGTGTGAAAGATTAGTGCATTCACTTCAACTATGCGCCAGCCTCCGCGGTACAGGCAGGCGCAGCTAGGCGTGACCTGCGAGATCTCCCCGGCGCAATCTCAAAGCTCACGTGCAAGCCTGCGCGAGTTCGCGCCATGCTGCACGGCTACGTGCGGCGGTGCGAAATATTAGTGCATTTACTTCTCTCTTTCTCTGTGGTGCGCCACGCAGGCAAGAGCACCTGGGCCTAGCCTCCAAGATCTCCCCGGTGGAATCTTGGGGGTCACGCCCAGGCCGTGTTTGCGCCTGCCCGTGCGGCGGTGCGAAATATTAGTCCATTCACTACTCCCTCTCCCTGCAGCGCGCCGCTTGGGCTGGCAGCTGGGCGTGGCCTTCGAGATCGCATGGGCCCAGAGTCCACAAGCTGGCCAAGCCAAGCCGGCACGGCGGAGTTCGCTTGCCTCCTCGATCACACAGCAGAGCGCTGGGTTGTAACCACGTGCTGCTCGACAGTGACAAGCCAAGTGGAAGGCGGAAGCGAAAGACCATCACAACGGAACAGAAGGCAGCTATCTAAAGGCTGTCGCATCAGGTGCTAAGAAGTTGCGTGTTGCACATGCCGAAGATTCTTTTGTTGTTTTATTCAAATTTCATCGCATGCCTCGCCGTGTAGCATTTCACAGGCCGCAACGCCGTCTTCTTATTTCCATGTTTACAATTGTGCACCCCAATGGGCATACATTGCTATAAATTGCAATAATAAATATAACGAAGTAATGGATATAACGAAGTAATGCCGGCTCTCCCTTCAACTTTGTTATAATGACGTTCTAGTGTATTATTATGGCTGCATAATATGCAGCTTTATATTAAATTACATTACAGATTTGGCCACCTTTTCAGGGAAAGTGAACATTTTAATCAGTCGTTTTAGTCTAAATGGTGGCGGCCCAACAGATAATGGCCAACAAATTGAAACGGCACATCTATGGCTCGATAGTGATGGCCACTTCAGTTGTTGATGCCATGCAATATCCTGTACAAGATTTTAAAGTTTTTCACGGGCTTATCAGGAGCACCTTCCCCTAGCTCAAACAACAATGAAGTGCTGCATTCCATAGGTGACCCAGACTTGAGCACTGTGGCAGTGAGTAACCACGCAGTCTTGCGAGCAAGGTGTTCGTACATTACAACACAGCGCCCTTCTCTCCACCACGCACATCAAACGAGTTTTGAGTGTTGCTGCATGTGTCTTTACAAGAAAGCAACGGAAGATTATGGAAGAAAATTTGGAAAGCAATTCTTAGTGAAGACAATGCATGAAGGGCTGCAGAGGATGCATTGAAAGAGCCTGGCCAGCTTGTTCTATTTACTGTATTTGTGCATTGTTAATAAAAGAAGGGTGGAAAGTAACATTAAAGTAATCGATTACTTATTAGGAATTACCCAATTACTTTCGTGGGGCAGTAATTGGTAACTGTAATAAATCAGATTTTTCAAAAAAGTAATTGTAATTGGTTACTTCTTTTCTTAATATGTACAAGCCTGCTTGGTAGAAATGACTTCTTCAATTTTTCAGAAGTGCAATTGACCAACTTATCCTGACTTAATATTTCTCTTTAGTTATTCTTTAAATCTGATTTGTTGCAGTGTGGCCTAGTAGTGTTATTGTGAAACGGGGTGAAGTTAAAGAATAAATGGTAAAGTGAAAAGAAAGCTGACCTCCTTGTTGTACTTGAGGAACACAGCATTGTTTTCCTGCTTGCCGAGCCTCTCTAGCGACAAAATTCGATGGCCCAGCACTGTGTCTATGTGGGTATTGTACTTCACTGCAAGGTTCAGGGCCCTGGTTGTGAGGAAAAGATAAGAACATCAGTCCAAAAGTTGAAACTTTACTGACTGTTAAAAAGAGACAAACCACGTCAACACACTGTACTTTCTCTCACAGTATGTAATTATACAAAAGGCATAAAGAATGAGGAAATTAATAATTAGTTGGCATGGGTATTTAACTAGCAATGATCCACAATTCACAATAAACCATGAATGCGAGTAAGCTGGTGAACTACCACTGTGAAAGTTATGCAGTTTGGCTACTTGGTATGAACCCGATTGTGGAAATATAGACTGATGTGGTTCTGCTTTATTCGTGTGCTTTGTCTACTCGTGCTACAATACATTAAAAATTAAAGAGTTTGAGTTTACAGGGGGGGCTAGGCAATGGGACACACAGGCACAACCCACACAATGTCTGCTTATGACACTCGAAGTACCATCTATCGTATTACTTTGTAGTGCAATTTTACATTTCCTATGATGTCTACATGGACTTAAGTTTTCAGGAGCAACTTGCTACACTAGCTTTTGCGCTCCTATGGGCCACGCAACATACAATATTGTCACGCAGTAGTGACGGTGAAGAACACAGCAGCGAAACTGCAAATGACGCAACTTATTATTGGGTGAACTTGTGCCCACAAAAGCAAGTTACACTCAAAGCACAACGATAGTGGCGAACACAGTCGGCAATCATCGAAATCTGTTCAGCGGGTCAAACGCGTCGGCTTTTATACATGAGTCATTGAAGGTTCCAGAGTAATCGCTGGTGCCCGCATGTCTTCCAGAAATTACTAGTATACAATTCGCGCCGCGCATACAATTAGATTACACAAGGTTCGGTGAAAAAAGACAGCAGATAGAACCATCGATAACATTAGAGAAACTTCCGATACATGCAAGCGCGTCCTACACTGAGCGATAACATTTGTTAGACGGTGAAAAGCAGTCACCCGAGAAAGATACACAAATACATGTGTCAATGTGATGTCAGCTCACAACACTATAATGCTGTGTTGAATAATGTGCTATTTTTAAAAACTTATTAAGCAATGGACAGTAAGACTTTGGTAGCTATACAATGAGCTCAGATTTGGAACACGTTCATTCATTTGCATAATGGTAGATAAATAATGAAACAACTAAAGAGCCACATTACCGTTCCCACTCATGAAGACTGATATTCATCATGATGGCACGGAAGCACAGTTTGTTTTGTAGCAAGATGTTCTCGGCTTCTTTTTGATTTCCGCAAAGCAAAGCAAGCTCTGCTGTTCGAACTTCACTGGACTGTTGGGATTTGATGTACTGGAGGTAAAGCACCTTATCAACCTGTTAAAGTAAAGCAGCCTGGTTCATCTGTGGTGTTAGGTAAATGACGCTAAGAAATGATTACTTGAGCTAATCAGAGTCTACACAAAAGTAAGACCATGCCCATACCATTTCATTAAATAATTCTGCAACGAATGAGTATGCGAAAGGAGCATAAGGTCTGGTGCCGCTATCTTGGTGTTCTGGTGTTTGCAAAGTGGCACATACGTTTCAGCGACAATAAACATACTGCCATTAAGTGGTTCAATCTAAGGTCATGAAGGAACAGCCATACAGTAGATATGCCCTCGGCAGTAATGCAAAGAAATGTAAGGGCCTAAGCTAAGCGTGGCAGGTTGCAGCGGTTAAAGAAGCAAACATATCAGAATGGACCAAGTAATGTACCATCTCTGCACTCAGAGAAAATGCTTGTATAAGAATATGTGCGAGTGCCGAGTAAGAACTGAATTAAAAGGTTAAAAGAAACTGGAAATGAGCCTAGAGAGATTCAACATGGCACAACAAAATTAACAGCAATTTCATGGGCAGACAACCTAGTGACAAGACATTACACAGCCCGTCTTTCTCCAATAAAAAAAAAGAATTTGCTGCTAAAATAGGGGCTGACATTTATTGGCTGGGCACACTCTTCGATTGTAAAAAACCCTTTTCATAATTGTAAAGCTAGCATTCCCGTGACGCAGCCTGCTTAACTAATGGCGGCATAGTCATTTTTGCAAACAGCGTGTACAAGCAGAGTTTGCTTGTATTATGACACGGAAAATATAGACGAGGCTCTCCTGATAAAACCATGTGCAAGAGACAAGACCCAGCATTTGCAGCTGGTCCACTTCATGTCAGTTTGAATGAGAACGATGAGCAGTGCCGCCATTAGTTAGGTAAATGTGCAGTGCAGAGAAACGCATTCGCAAATTAGGAAAAGGGTCAATTATCAAAGGTAACCTTAGCATTCTCTCTTAATCTCTTCCTTCCTTTTCCCCTTCCCCCAGCACAGAGTAGCCAACCAGGCACAGTTCTGTAAACCTCCCTGCCTTTCATCTATCCTTTTCTTTCTCTCTCTCTTGGCATGTGACATATTGGCATGTGACATACGCGCATGGCCATGCTGTTATAACTGGAGCTTGCAGACATAGGTTGAAAGGTTGGACCCTTTTGTGAGAATTTTCATTTCCAAGTTTATGTTTAGCGATATTACACTACATTTATGTGCACGTAATACACTCGCAATTCCTCGAGCAACTACAAATTTTGTTCAGCTTCGGTACCAGTAATGCACACAGGTCCTTGCAGCTAGCATAGCTGAATATGGAATGTAGAGAAACCTGTCTGTAATACATGTAGCTCCCAGAAGTATTACATCATAAAACAAAACACACAAAACAGATAGTTGTTTATGTCATCACAGTATCACTGTATAATATTCAAACGTGTTTTTCTGGTGATGCAACATTGATTGACTTTCTTGGGCTTTCACAATTAGCATAAAGCCTTGTACATGATTAATGCTGTAAAACAAGCTTGTGCCCATAATCTTCTATGTGTAGAATGTAATTATCTATTTGTGTTCATAGTGTCGATGGCAAATATTTTTGAAAAATGCATAAATATTTTCTCAAGAGGAGGAAGGTGCGGTGGGTCCAAAGTATGTGGTCAGAATATTTTAACACTAAGACATTTACAGACAAATTTTAGCTACACTACACTAACTAAGGTGTAAAATAGTCCACTGTATGATACTAATGCAAAGGACTAGTGCATGACAGGGTGTGTAAAAAAGAAAAAAGAAAGGGCACAGCATTTTGAATTGTACACTGCAAGTCAAAGAAACAACAAAAGTGGCCTGAATATGAATTGCAGTTCTGAAAAAGAGAGATCAAAACTCCATTCTTGCCTTATGTTGTATATGCTCCAAAGAAAACAAAATAGAAAAAAAGATCAACAAGCTGCAAGATTACCTCATCGATAGCAGCATAGGCTGCCTCTGCCGTGTTCAGTTCTCGTGCACCCAGAGCCATAGCTGCCAGACAGGCCCACAAGGTGGGAAGCTGAAAGAGGGGAATGAAGATTATACTGTGGAATAAAAGCTAACAATGACATGGAGACTACATAATTATATTGTAAGCACAATAAGCTCTTTCCCATTTCAATCTGATTCGCGTACCTACCCATCACAAACTATCACAGAAGTTGCGATTCAGTAAACTCACAACACTTCATGTTGAATAAAATATGGTTTAAAATGTAATTCTTGGTTATAATGAAAAAAGTTATATACACACTTAAGGCATTGTAACACGACCAAAACATGTATTCAAACAGATATAAACCAGTTGTGCTCGCCATAGCCAAGTTCCCAGATGCAATTGTGAAAGCCTATCTAACGACGGCAGAGAGGCCGCAGAAAATTTCAAACAGCAGATAGTGACAAGCAACACACTGCTTTCAGATCACAGTCACCTTTTCTGGTGACATTGCTGTTGCCAATTTCACCTGCTTCATGAACCTGTCTGAATAAATACACTCAAAGCAAGTACCCCTCTCGTAATGGCATCTTGCGCTGCCACAAGAGGCTGGTGCAAGTACGATGAGAACTTCTTTTTTGCATGCATTTCTTTGCAATTATTACGCCTGCACATCTTTCTACCCCGTTAAACTTTTTCACAGACAGAACTTAAATTTTTGCAAAGCTTGACACACCATTCATATAATTGTAGAACGAGCCCAAATTTATAATCTTAATTCACAGAAAATTCAGGAGAGTTTGCAGGTGTGCCATAGCCACTGACTGGCCACAGCGAGTTTCCTACATCTTAAAAAAATGTAATGGTTCTACATGTGACAGATGTACAGATACTATGTATTTGTGATCTCACACTTATCAGTGAAACTTTGTCCAAAAACAGCACACTGTAAGGATGTCAGTGCCAATCAGGTTTTTATCATTTCAAAGTTTCGGCGAATTAAATAAAAAATGGTTTCATTTCAATACCTTAACAAACCTACAGAGGCGAAGAGCATCGTCCCACCGTGAAGAGGCAACGTAACCATGCAGAATTGAGGCATAAGGGGGAAAGGCAAAAGACACCAATGATCCATCCGTCCTTCGAACCAAGACTGTGGACCCAAGAAAGCTCACAATGTGAGGATTGTATCCCAGGTCACTGAAAGAAGTAAGGAACACATTAGGTCAGTAAACCTAAACACATGTGTTCTTCCTTTAACATGTTCACTGCAACGTAGGTCACAGGTGGGTTACGGCACTTATTCTCCCTGTGCAGGGCATTTCTGCAGTGTGAAAGCAACATCTTTGCTAAATATCAACGGAGAGGAAAAATTATCCCTGCTTCTGATCTGATGTGTCATGACACCATCTATTTGCACCTTGAGGAAGCTTCAAAGGAGCACAACTCGCTGGTAACTCACCGGTGGGCCACGACACACCATAGAAACATGACAAATAACACACGACAAATGAAAATTGTTGGTCACCATGCACAGGAATCGAGACTTCAAAAAGTGCTGCCACAGCAAACATTTTAATTAATGTTTGTCTAGAATATGGTATCAAGCAATAAATGTGCAACACATTACACACTTAGCAGCCTCAAAACTGTACAGTGAAGCAGTGCCACTGCAGCAAATCACGCAAACAAGTATTCACGAATACAAAAACAAAATGAGTTCTTGTGATACCACTGCAAGAAATTATGCAGAGACAATACTATTTGATATTTAGTGGTATACATCTCATGGCACACAAAGTGCATGGTGACGTGAGTTTGCAAGAACATTCTCCAACACACAGGTTGAAAGAGTGCCCAGCAATACAATACACACTTCTTTGTATGCGTATCACAGGCATCTGATGCTCCTAATCCCAGGTGTCACGCTTGCGAGCCCCCCTTCGTGTTTTGAACACCTATACACATACGCATAAACCATGACAGCCATGTGATAATTACATGAAAGGGCTGAACAAGCCAGGAAAGACTGTTCAAAGAAGTGTAGCGTGAAAGCAAGCAGCCTTCGCTCAGTCCTTTCAATAAAGCAGTGACTCCTCACAACTATCTGCAATGCCTTAGCTTTCTACATGTTTTTCATGTTATATTTGGATATAAAGAACTAATGATATAGTGATGGCCTTTTAAAAAAAATTAGTGCTTTTGTTAAAGTGGGTTTGACATTATACTCGACAGCCAAAGATTCTATATTCGTAAAGGAAAACAAAAAGTGAGTGAGGCAGAGCTTGGCTTCAGTATGGCCTTGTAAAATGCCTATGCCTACAAGGAGATAATGGCGTGCACCTTTTCTTGGAGCGGAAGTTAGGCGTAACTTTTGTCATGAACTGTCCATTATTAGTATGCTGTAGCATATTTAACAGCATTTCTTGCGAAGGTGTTTCTCATTACTCACGTCATTTCCTTCTCTGTGATCGTGCTGGGCAAAAGGCTACGATCAATCCAGGCGACATCTGGGTGGTTCCATATCATCAGCTTGCCCTCTTGAAGCGAAGCCAAAATGCTCGAATCGTCGTTCCAGCATAAGGATCCTGTCATGACACCTGCAGGTAATGTTGACCTGAATATGTTTTTATCATCTGTATTCATGCACACTATTTATGGCTATTATGGGTACATTTGCCCTCACATTATCTTGAAGTGACACAGGAGAGAGGGCACGTGTTGTTACTCCACAATACATATCATCATCATCATACATATCAACCTGATGTTAAATATCCAAGAAAAAACACTATTCGGAACCTTTACCAGAGCAAAAAGCGTTATTGTACTTTACATTTGTTGCAAAATCATAAACTGTCCAAGTCACGCTCATAAGAATTCATAATATATGCTCGTCTCCCTACCTAGTTTGATGCTCTGGAGTGTCTTTCCATCACGTAGGCTGACAAGATAGAGGTCCTTGTTCTTGTCGATGATGGCTAGTCTATGATGAATCGATGGCGCACACTGGTCAATGCCAACCTGTGTCACTTCGATCTGCATTGGACGCAGTAGGGACAGCTAACAATTATAAAAACAATCTCAACAACAGACACACATGGATAACATTTTAGTGCCGGCAGACAAGGAAAAAAGGGAGCCGTAGACATCAGAAGCAAAAATATTCAGTATTCAATTCAATACTTGTCAGTCTTTTTCTCTTTATTATCGACTCAACCTTTTTTTTTTTTTTTTTAAGCATTACCTCATGCCATGCTTGAACCAAACTGTGACAAACGAAAGAGCAGGATATTGGGAAAGCCTTTGGCCTACCGGTGCCTACGTGGGCGGAGCCACCGACTTAGCCTGGGGGCTTTTGCCCTCGGGCCCTAGTTTCTCTGGACCAAAATAAAGTTCTTGCCATGCCATGCCATGTAGACATCATAATGCAATATTGTAATGTCTATGCTACGAGATTGCTACATCACGTAAGATATTTATTTTTGCAAATTATCTAGCCCTGAAAATTATTTAGCCCTGGGACACTGATTTTGACAGTCTGCATGCTGCTCTATCAGACACTATTCTGATATCAGATGCCGAAATGGAACCTTTTATGTGAATGCCTTGATGAAAATTTCTGAACACCGACCACTTCAGCCAGGAATATTAAGCTATCCCTGCAACCTATCTTTCCAATAAAAGAACACTGGCCTCAGGACCATCACAATTACTGACTGAGCATGAGGGGCAGTGATTATTAATGCGAAGCTTCCCTTGTGAACCCTCCCGAACTTTCTTGACAGTGGCTACTGGCTGGGTGCTGCTGCTGTCTTGCCAAATAGCTCACACTTAAAAAAAAAAATTCAATTATGCACCCAATGCAGGGATTGAACCTCAGTCCCCAAGCACAGCAACCTGATGCTCTAACCATTAGGGCAGAATTTACACAGAGGCTGCTCTATATCTACACTACCTCAAACTATGCAGTCCAAAATTTTGTTGCTGTTAGCCTTTAAGTGCACTTTCATTTCCTTTCACTTATAATTACATTGCAGGTTTCAACTAACATAAATCAGTCTTTCCCCCTTTCCATATCTGTCTGCATAGCTTTCCAGAAGCAAAAATATTCAGGTATTCAATTCAATACTTGTCAGTCTTTTTCTCTTTATTATCGACTCAACCTTTTCTTTTTTTTTAAGCATTACCTCATGCCATGCTTGAACCAAACTGTGACAAACAAAAGAACAGGATTGGCCCATCTCCTAGCATTTAACTGATGTTTGGAGTGAAATGACAAATATCAAACAACACATACAAATGCAATTGCAATTATTTGCACAGTAAATAAACCAGAATTGCTACAGTGACATAATGTGCTGCAGTTAATCAACTCTGCTTGCAAACGCCTAGAAAGAACAGAAGGCATCAGGTACTAGCTAATTATTTTCAAATCACTAAAAAGCAATATGATCATGATGCACAAGTCTATACCAGTGCTATCATGAATGCGTACCAGTTGATCCCATCACGCGAAGTTTTTGCAGAGGTGAAGAGCTAAAGACATAAAATCAAACAAACAAAATAGAAGTTTAAAAAATCAGCAGACTTTGGCAATTCCTCAGGCTCCTAACTCGTTTGCTGCAATGGCAGTAGGCTCTCACAGGAGACAATGTCATCTTCTCAAAAACTTCGACCTTACAACGCCCACAATATCCCACTCATGTGCTACAGTATTGCTTGCTGTGGCATTCGGAATATATGCACAGGCGCCACGGCCATGCTAATGGCACATTTGACTGGTCACTTTCAAGCACTAGTGCTCTTGCAGTGCAGTTTACATTTGGCTGATAGATATTGAGTGCTCAGAACACACCTGCCCGCTTAATTCAGAGCACCGTGCTATAGCTCAGAGCGCTCAGTGGCGCTCTCACCTTCGAGCTTGGAACGTGACTGAGATCTAACGGAATCCTGATCATGTGGCTTCTCCGATTGCTCTGGGAGCAGCTCAGCGTTCGGCTGGGGCAGGCTTTCTCTAGCTCCAATCTCGAGAGGGCTCCACATCAGTGCAAACTGAGTTGGAGTGCAGTAGGAACCAGTAAAATGTATCATAAGGTTCTGTGTAGCACACAAAAACTTACTAAAATTTCCAAGTGTGAATGTTTCACGACAGTTCAGTGGTTAGCGTGTCTGGCTCTCAACTGCACATCGCTGTAGGGCCACTGATTCCCAGTGGCAATGGTGGGTTTTGCTTTTTCGCCATATGGTGAGTGTTCATTTGAAGGTGAGGAGGAGGCATGACAATAAAAGTGGTATGATGACGATAGTGTAAACGAAAGGACAGATGGATGGATCCAGCACACCTAGCTTCGAGCTCTTAGCTGTTGTTACAGCAAGAAGAACTTTCCCTATCCAACCTATCATAAAATGCAACAAAGGAGAGAGCTGCAATTGTGGACCTTAAAGAAAGAAAGCGTCCTGGGAAAGAATATATGTGCTGCTCAATTATACATGCAGTGCCTATTTTGATTGGCATAGGTGCATTTTGTGCATAGCAAGAACTCTTTTTTGGACAGACCTTGTGTGTATATGGTTTCCCATCTCCAGCTGGCTTGCCAGTCCTTATGTCGAACAAATACACCACTGGAAGCCATACCATTTTGATGAGACCACTTCATTGACAAAACAGGCTATGTAGAACAAGACGATGAAGCTTTAAACTATGGAACATGCCATTTTCATAGCTACGCTATTGTTGTAATGGTAAAACAGATCTATTGAAAATCCACAACCTACTCTATCAAGACCACAGCACTTACAGGGCAAGCTTACTGTGGTAACCAATGCTGATATAGTACAAACAGGAAGTATACAGTAGAACCCCGCTGTTATGTTCCCGGGTGCTGCGTTTCCCCGGCTGTTACATCGTTTTCGGCCGGTCCCGGCACAGCTCCCATAGAACCCAATGCATTGGTAACCCCGCTGTTGCATCGCAACTGTGGGACCGTTCCCGCATCATTCGTTGCGAACTGGCACCCCTGCGCCGGCCCGAGCGGCCATTTTTACTTTTCATGTCGCTTGGCTTGGTGGCTTGACGATGGCAGTGGCCGCCCTAAGTGCCGGGGGCGACACCTATGACGTATTGTCGGTTTCCTCCAGCAAAAGTATGGCCTTTGAGATCCGTATTTGCTATCTAAAGATGGCGTCTATGACGCGTTGTGGTCCTAAAAATTAGTTTTGGCGCATAGATGTTCCGTATAAAGTCCAAGGGTGATAACGCCGTCGCCGCGCGCCGTATGCTGTATGTGCAAGTGAAAGTGTGCGCGGGGAGCCGACGACCGTGTCTAAATCTCTTCCATTGGGCTCGAGGCACCGGCGAGGGAGCGACGGGCGAGGGGGAGGGAGGGATAGGCGAGCGGCGTTGTACTCTAGCATCAACTGTGTACTGCGCGGCGGCGCACGGGCCGTATCTTGAAAGCGATCTGTGTTGAGGGCAGAGTCTAGGCAGTGTAGGTGCGTTGGCGGCTTGTAGCTTTGTGCATGCTGTGTGTTCTCGGCACTCAGTTTGCGAAGCGATAGACAACAGCATGAAGGACACTTCGCTCGCTGCCGCAGCGGCACTTCCTCACGCCAGCGTTTGACAGCGCATGTCCGCGGTCATCGAGTGTGATGTGTTCATGTTTGCCTGTGGGTGCTGACACCATGCTAATGTAGTTAATAAGTGAATGTTTACAAGTTTATACGGACGATAAAACTACTATACTTGCATTGTATAGCTGTCTACTAATTTGCTATCGCAATCGATGCTTCGGCTTTCGGGCGAAACTACGACTTTTTTTCACAAGTAAGAATTAAAATAATATTGTGTGCACTTCAACACTACTCTAATTTGTAATTTTTTCCTATTTCTCGGCTCTTGCGCTTCCCGGCTCTTATGTTTTTTTTTTTACGGTTCCGTGAAAAACGTATCAGCGGGGTTCGACAGTAATTATGCTGTGAATATGTGAAGGTATAATAAGAGACCTAGGAGTCACAAATGCAGCCAGCAAGTCTCTCTTCATGACACTGATTTTGCCCATGCAGAGCACAAGTTCATCAGAGGTGGAACCTGTGTGCACTCTGATAACATCCGCAGTAGTTAAATTTCTTGTATTTACAGTGTTTCATTGGCCCAAACCAACAAATGTGCTCACCGGTCCTGTCCTTCCTTCTCCATGTACTTTTTTTTCGTGCCTAAAACACCATGTTTAGCAAGATTGACTTACTTGAGAAGTCTTTTCGAAACATAAATGCCCACTCCACCGGCACAACAATAAAAATAAGTTGGTTTGGAAGCATTCATCTTTTGCGCTGACTTGCACTTAAAAAACAACTGGTACATGTCAAGAAGCTACGGAAGAAAAATGGGCAGTTGGTAGCTCGAGCTTGTAAAAAAAAAACACACACACAACACACACAGACGGAGAATGAAACGAATAGGAAAGGACAAGCACAGCATCTGTTTCGTTCTATTTATCTTCTTCTTAGTCCATGTATTTTCTGTAGAGGTGTGTGAATATCAGCTTTTAGAAATACAAATCAGATACGAATAGTAAGTATCGAATATGGAGTTGAACAGCCAAACACAATCGCATATATTTACGGCAGAAATATTTATTTCAGTATAATTTGCCACCACACCTCTACTGACTAGTGCAAAAAATACAGCTATCATGGACAAAGGATTAGATTTAAACACAAGGTAACTAATTGTCAATAAAAGAACTGCATGAATAGTCCTCTCAATCGACACCTTTAGAGCCAGCCTGGTTGTAAAAAAGTCTTCTAACAATTAATGGCCACTGTAAGACAAGCTTTCCAGAAGCACTAAATAAATGGTTGCTGACAAAAGATCAAAGGTTGTAGGGAAAAAAAATGTGCTGAAGGATTTGCATGCCGGAAACACATGTAAAAAAAAACCCAGTTCTTACAAGAAAAACATCAGCGATTGTAGCATAAAAAATAAAAATGCTACATGACTGCCAAGAACGACTACATAAGCTAAAATCAAATGTCAGTCCTCTGTGAAACCAAAAACAAAATTATTTTCTTGCATTATTGCAAGCATTACTCATTTTACTTCCGCACTGTTTCGAAAACTTTGATCATTGTTCACCTTCTGACAATATGCATATTGTCAGAAGGTGCCATATTTAGCAGGTGGAGAGCAGTAGCAAGACTTACAGTAGATTATTGTGAAATATTTGGTTGGTTTACAATATTTGAAAAGCCGAATAGTCCCTTTGCAAGTACTAATATGAATAGTAGTTTATGTGTAATATTCGATTCTCATTCGAAACTTCAAATATCCACCCACCCCTAGTTTTCTGACTTTGCAAAGCCGACAACTATGCAATCACTGGTACAAGGTAACCCATGCTGCGAAACTGAAACAGGAATATACCTTTTTCATCAGACTTGTCCCGTACTGCCAATAGGGCATTGCTAAGAGCCACGGTGAAGTGGTTCAGCATATCTGGACGCATGCCGACCCACTTTGGTGCACACACAAACTTGCCATCATATGTGTATACGTAGACGCCACCGCTCTCGACAAGCACAAAGTACCTGTAGGGCATTCCATGAAACATGATCACTATTTATGTTTAAAAAATAAACTGCCGTGGATCATTCAGTGAAAAGGTGGTAAACTCAACCAAGGACAAGCTCTGTTAGTAGTGCACCAACCACAGTTTCAACAACTACAGGGGCACCCATATATGCCATGCTTTCATGCAGATGCTGCTTGTACCTCCTTCATGCAAAATGAAACAAAGTGAGAGTGTTAACAAAGAAGGCAGATATGTTGGTATGAGTTGCATTTTCCTAGCTAGCTGCTCTGTGCTGGGAAGGAGAAGATAGAGAGGAAGAGAAGCATGATGTGTGACGACAAGGATGAACGAAGGAGACCCACTGATATACGTACTAGCACACAAAAATCAACCAAGTTCAAATGCTACAAGTCTGAACTTTTGCTTTTCAAGAAATCAAGCAAGACTTAAATGGCCTGAAAACTCTATTTACAGCTCAGCATTCTTTTGGTGCCAATAGTATTCTGCTGCTGAGCCTGAAGTTTCTGCTTCTATTTTTACAAAACAGCTGTTAATGCCGTGCTCAGTGAAAAAGCTCCCCAGTTGCGTCCCGTCTGTGACCAGCACTCCATAAAAAGGAATGATTACCATCATGTCATCTCTACAACAATGAAAAAGCTAGTTTGCAAACAGCTCTTAGTTCGACTTCTCGAACAGTCAAACGACGATTTCCATGAATCACAGTTCGAACTCTCTCGACGTGGTCATCATCTGTGGATGTGGAAGGTCGTCTAGGCTTGGGATCGTCACCGATTGACATTCTTCCATCTTCAAAACGCTTGAACTAATCATAGCATTGCGTGCCACTCATACAATCCTCCCCGTATGCTCGGCTAAGCAACTTAAATGTTCCTCTGAAAGTTTTCCCAAGTTTCTAGCAGAACTTCACACACACACGCGCTGTTCTTCCAATTCCTTCATTGTCACTTTGGCACCAATCCGAAGAACAGCTTGTTCATGTGCTCACTTCAGCCTGTAGCTCGCCAACTAATGGTCAGAGCGAAATGCGGCAAATGGCAGTTTGTTGTCTAAACCTGCCGTTACATGCACTCAGTAGCCACAGCGTGCTCCCCCTGCCGGTTTGCTCGCTATTTCAAAAGTTTGGTTTCATTTTGAACACACGCCGTACACTACCTAAGTCTGCTGCAGGCCACAAGATAACCCAAAGATGTGTAAAGACTCATTAATTGCTGAACTAATCCACGGCAAAACTCATTGTCTCTACAAGCACAGCAGCACCCACCTCTCAGCCTGTAAGATGAGGCAGATGCTGCCTTCCCTCAGATCAAACATATGAGGAGTGTTCCAATTGTTTTTGCTGCAAAAGAAAGGTGAGAGGGCAGTAAGAAATTGCTTGCAATTTCGTTGGATTACAATGCAATGATATGTGGTGATTACTGCACTTAATTAGGCCTGTGGCCTCTTACTGCAAGTGATAAGCTCTCTGTAAGCAACCAGCATGAAACTAAAACAAAATACCAGAATGACATGTGGCTGAAGATGTTCAGCTCATCTTTTGAAGATGAATACATTATGGCTCATTTGGCTTAGCTTATTGATGTAACCAACACTACAAGGCAGTCATAGCAACCATGTAATTTCAGCCATGACAATGTTACTATGTGCTTTGTTACAGATATGAATAAAGAACATAGTGTTTGACATACATGTTTAATCTTCACAAAAAATGACATTACATCTTACAATGCTAGCATAAAGTGCAAACAAATAATACACTACCTGGAAGTTACCAGTCTAACAAATAAGATGTCAAAAACAAACATCTGCACTGTATGCAGTGAGATGTTTTGTTAATGTTACTATGGTGGATATTCAGTGTTCCCAAGAAAACAGGCAGTTTTTTTAGAGCACCCAAATTTATTACCACCTTCTTTCTTTTTTCTTTTTGCATTTCTGAAATGCCACTAATAATTTAGCTGCTCACATCTTCATACTATAACAGCAAACAGTCTTTATACGCAAATGTGACAAACTGTGTTAAACACTTCACTGAGAGAGTAGTTGTGGTTGAGACATATTGAAGGGTCATGTTTGTGTAGCGCTTGTTCTATGCACCTTAGAGCTCACATTCCCAGGGTGCAGCATGTATTTAGTTTAATGATGTGTTAGACTTTTATGTACATCTAGAAGCTAAACCGAGTAGCAGAAAGCAAATGCTTTCAACATTCCTACCGATTCCTCAATTCACCCCAGTTAAGATACAATTAAATATAATTAAGAAAGCATTATGACTGAACATGAAGAGTAGGCTGACCTGTATATGTAACAGTGGTTTGATGTAACCACAATCAGGTGGCCAAACATCATGGATACTTTGATGATGCTGTCCTGAAAGTCCATCGTTTCTGTGATATCCGTTGTGACATTTTTGACAGCAACCAACTTTCTTCCCACCATAGAAACCTCATAGTTTTTCCACTCGAGCCTCCTAAAAGAATAATGTGAAAAAATAACAGGAAGTGTCACGGTGACAGCTTGCTACAGGGCACCTTTTTCAACTGGTGGTGTTTGTTGAAAAGTGTCTTGTGAGGTACTGACACGGTTACACAAATATTCCGAGACTAATCGCACTAGCTTTTCTGTAACAAAACAACTTGTGAACTTTGTTGTAGCTTGGAAAATGTTCATCACTTAGCTAAGCTACTCCACATTGATTAAACACAGCCAGCAGGTCTTCTTTTTAAAGCAATTTAAACTCTTGCCGGCTGTTGTGAGAACTACTGCCCGGGGCATGGGGTTGCCCCGAGCTCTGGTGCGCATGCTCAGAATGCCCAGTGGTCAGAGCTGGCCTGGCTTTGCTGGAGGAAGACTAAACCTTGGCTGTTTGTGGTCTCGGCATCTTTCTTGAGGGCTACTTCTGAGTACAGGAACCCATGTCCCCACAAGACAGAGACACTGACTACAGATGTAGACAGGCTTGCAATGAAAGTGACTCGGAATGCCCAGTGGTCAGAGCTGGCCTGGCTTTGCTGGAGGAAGACTAAACCTTGGCTGTTTGTGGTCCTGGCATCTTTCTTGAGGGCTACTGCTGAGTACAGGAACCCATGTCCCCACAAGACATAGACACTGACTACAGATGTAGACAGGCTTGCAATGAAAGTGACTCGGAATGCCCAGCGGTCAGAGCTGGCCTGGCTTTGCTGGAGGAAGACTAAACCTTGGCTGTTTGTGGTCTCGGCATCTTTCTTGAGGGCTACTGCTGAGTACAGGAACCCATGTCCCCACAAGACATAGACACTGACTACAGATGTAGACAGGCTTGCAATAAAAGTGAAAGACTGAAGCAATAGATCCGAGTCTGGCCTCCTAGATTTATTCTGGTCATCAGCCAATGATGAATGAATAAAAAAAAAAAAGATAAACAATTAAGAAATGTACGAGCTTCTACTTTAACATTTAGTGTAGCTCAGTTTTGGTAAAATGTCCTATACATTTAAAGGAGTGCCTAAACAAAATTATTGCCTCTTATCTGTTTTAATAACAAGTGTATCTGTTATCCTCACATTTAATGCAGAACAACATAAATGTAGATATGTAATCAGAAAAATTATCTAATTTACATAGCCCATCAATTTCAGGCTGCACTGCTGAAAGCTCGTAGTCTACTGTGATGTCAGAGGAGTGTCAAACAAGTGTGGAAAATGGGCATCAAGCCAGTTTTTAGCCAGAGCGAGTGTGGCCCCTTTTATATGACCTGCTATCAGAATGGTGAATTTATGCCGGTGGATCAGTGCAACTACTTAGGGATCTTTAGAACTTAACTTGAGAACAAGTTGAGGAATGGTGCGTGGTCATGTGATGTGCAGGTACTCGCTGTTCTATAAGAATAAAAACACAGTTGAAAACTAAAGAGAATTACTGGTGCAATGACATTGATACAGGAAATTTGAAGGCAGAGGCTGGAGTTTAGTTAATGCAATACGGAGGTAACTGGTGGCCACTGGGAGAGGCCTTCATCCTGAACCAGACATCAAATATACTGGTGATGTTAATGGCTCGAGGCTGAACTGCATTGAAAAGCTGCTGCAATTGACAGTGTAGAAGGGTATAAGTGTGTGTGCACGTGCTCAGTATGAACTTGATGCTTCGAACAGACATCAAAAGGAGATTACTACTCATTCTTTCTTTAGTGAATGACACACTGACCTATTAATGACGTGAGCAAATATGACCTGTCCATTACCACAAGCACCAGCCACCTGGGTCCCATCGCTGGACCATTCCAGGGAATAGATGCTCTGTGTTTGAGGCTTATCCAGAGAGTAGGACCACTGGATCAAAAAAAAAAAGAAGAGCAAAATAAGACAAAAGGAAGCTCCATTTGGTCAAAGAGGCACTTGTGGAATATGAAAGAAACTTTATATCCTCCATACTTCAAAACAAGAAAGAAAGGGAAATAAACAGACACTTCCTGCACAAATATGAATAATTTGTTGAAGTGCATCATTGTGGTGCTTTGTAATAAATATCATCATGTTTTAGTGACATTAGCAAATGCACACAGAAAAGGCACAAAGGAGCACATTGTTTGATTGTTTAATCAGGCAAACTAGTACATATAAAATAAAAGAGCTTGAAGGCAAAAATAGCAGCAAGCGCAAGCAGCAAATTTTCAGTTTAATGATATACTTTATGGCTTAGTACACACTATTTACAGCCATCATATTACATTCCTGTGAAGTCAGCAACTAGAGTACAAAAATTTTGGATGGCGGCCAGGGCACAATAGCGAACACGTAAACCGATACTGATGGCACGTCATATTAGAACAGGAATGTGATAACCCAGCAGGTCAGTGGCAATAAAGAAGGATGAAACACTTCTTGTGTTTTTCAATAACTATGTATGTAGTGCATACTTCTTTCTTTTTTCCATTTTTAATTTTTTATCTAAAACCCATAGCTTGATCCAAAAACTTTACTTACCCCTGTCTTATCACAGAGACGCAAAGAATTAAACGATCCAACACCAAACAGCTCGCCATCAGGTGTCCAAGCAACTGATGTTATAGGGTAGTCATTGATCTGACTTGCATACAGGATGTGACCAAATATGTCCCATAGCTGAAGCAAAATGCAGTGAATGAAAAAGACAATGATAAGCTCTTGTTTTAGCCATAATTCAATGAGAAAACGAATTCCATCTACTTGTGTGTTCCAAGAGATGTGGTGTAGGTAGTAGCAGTACATAAAGTCACTGATTCAATAATCACTTTTAATGCGATGCATATCATATCCTTATCACATCTTCTTATTTTTATTGTAGCACTGTATTCTCATTAATCATGACATGGATATGAGGCTGAAACTGCAAGAAGCTCCAAAATTAGGGAATCCTCAGTGTTCTATGCATCTCACAGAATAAACATTGCATTGTAATCTTGCAAGAAGATGACCTGCAAGTGACCTGTAGTCTTACTAAAAGTTTAAATTAAGATGTAGCACTTAACGTGTCTTAGTTTTCACTAAATTTTGCAATGAGATTGCATTCATTTGGTCTGCATTATTTAATAAAACACTTGATGTCACTGCCTGTCTAGTTTATCCGTACTTTTATTTGCCGACAAGCAGTGAAAACAGACCTCTCCTTTAAACTAGCTCAGTTCTGATGGCAAGGTACGCATACGGTGGTAAATTGTTTATTTGTTTCTGAACAAAGCAGTTAAGCAAAGTTGTCAAGTGCTTGATTACATGATGCAGACCAAAGAATGCATTTGAATGAAATAATGTGATGGCTGGGCATGAGGTCACAGGTTTGTTGTTCTTCGCAGTTGTTTTTCACAGCAGTTGTTCCTCGGCTGTACATTTCAAATGGGGACACAATGCAAAACATGCTCCTGTACTTAGAGTTGGGTGCCCGCTAAAGAACCTCAGGTGGTCAAAATTAATCCAGAGCCCTTCACTATGGCATATCTCGTAGCTCCAGTGCTTCTTTAGGACAGGAAACCCAATGAATCAATCAATCAAATAATGCAACACTTAGCATAAAATCTTTGTGTTAGAGTTAGGGGAAAGAAAATGCAGGGCACCGTACAAAGCAAGTCAATGAACTGCAAGGCCTGCTTATCGCTAGGTGCCTTTTCATGCACCTAGTGATTTTAAACACTTCTTTGTGAATCCAACAAAGACGTACAGCTACATACCTTGTATCTGCAATCTTCAGAGCCTGATATTATCATGCTGTTGTTTGTGTTCCAAGCCACTGCCAAGATCAGGCCATCGTGGGCTTTCCATTGAACAGGCTTAGAGTTGGGCTGAAGCGGTTTGATCACTAAGTGAGCACCAATGCTGTACAAGACCTGGTTTGAATTAGGTCCCCAGGCTACACAGTATAAGGGCTGTGCTGAAATAAATACGTATAGTAGAGCATGCACTGTAAGCTTCCTAATACATACTTTATCAAGCACTTGAAAAATGTGCATTGATTTTAACAACTTTTTTGTTTTTGTGAAAAAGTTGCAAGGAGGTTGCCATAAGACTCCGTTGAGACACCTATCTGCTTTTGAAGATTTCAACCTTGCTACTTAGAGGCCATATAAATTTCTTTAACATTTTAGACATTAAAAGTTAGTGAAACAGTATGTGTTCTTAAATGGCTAGGCTGTTTAAAACAGACAAACAATGCAAACAAACTGAAATATTCGAGAAACAAAAAGCTAGTCTAAAGAGCCAACAAGATGTGAGGTTAAACACAGCCATAAATTGTATCACTAATTTCTTAATTACTACTCATATATTTACCATGTCACTTGGCAAATGCGCTCAATGAAATCAACAATCATCATTATATAAGCATTTTACTGCACTGTTAGAAGCAATTAAACAGTTGCAGCACGGACGTTGTTTTACAATAACACATTAATGCAATTTAACACTCAATGTGCATGAATTTAACACTCAATGTGCATTGTTTTACAATAACACATTAATGCAATTTAACACTCAATGTGCATGAACAGACATGCAATTATGCATCTTAGTTTGCTTTTGCTTTCTACTATTGAAACTACATTGAAGTGCTCCTCCAGCAGCAGAGATGGCAAAGATCATGGCTAATGCAAACCTGTAAAATCATACACATCACATAAATTATACTGTGATGCTATTTGTGCTGTGCTCAAATTTTGTCCCAGCTTTAACATATATCAGGGACACTATGTGTAATAAAGCAGACACTGACAGCCTGTGACAGAACTCACAGTGTGTTGCCAATGTGGACCGTAGCATTCCATTTCTGGACCAAATTTTTAAAAGGCCATCCTCACCAGCTGCAAGCAACATAAGGAGGTTAGTTTAGCAAGTGCTCCTTTGTTAAATTGAGCGTGATGATGACTGATGGGGTTTGATGCCTCCAACAGCAAGGCTGTGATAGATGCTACAGCTGACAGCTACAGATTTTTGGCCACCTCCATGGGATTCTTTATTGTGTATGCAAAATGTGGTACACGTGAGACATTGAATTCCACCCCAATTGGAATCTGACCATGGTAACTGGGGGCCAAACCTGCAACCTAGTGCTCACCAGCAGATTGCCATAGCCACTGTGGTGGCTGCTTTTTTTGTTTTAGCATTTACACTTATATCCATCACAACATCATTGCATATTTTGAGAGCGTAGTATTTAAGTTATATGTGCTTGAAGACCAGCCAACACTTCATTGTGTGTTTTTGGCGTACTAGACTGCAGGTGGCGAACCACCAACCTAGATTTTACACGTATCTAGATGTGTAGCATCTGCCCATACCTTTGTGTTTAGCATACACCGGTTAGCGCTGTCAGGAATTTCAGGCAAGTTACCATGATAAGCTACTACAAATTGAGCAATTAAAACCCTACCTGTTACAAGAGCTGTGGCATCTGGGCTCCACTGACCCGCAAGCACTGCACCCCTGTGTGCATCAACTGCCTTTTCAATTCTGCCATTTTTTGACAGAAGGTAGAGTTTGCCTGGAAACAAAGTTGGTTGGTGAGCCAAATTCTCCAAAATAGCTAAGGGACACTTCAGGGTTAAAAAGCTGATGCTATGATTGAAAATATTAGATTTTTTTTAATGTGCAGTCTTCTGTCAACCCAATACGCTACACATGTCTTTCTGGATTGTGGCGAAAGTCGTGCATACATGCACCCTTGGTACCTTCCTGTGAACTCAATGTATATGTACTCAGCATTCCAGTGAAAGCATACACATATGCACTACCTACAGCAGTGGTCAAACACGAGTCCGTGACTGAGCGGTTAATTTCACAAGGAAAAGAATGGCACCTTACGCACATGTTCATTTAGTTCACCTGTGCCCAATGGACTAATGTTTATTCTTACACCTTCAAATGATTTAGTGCCAACACTACTTTGTTTCCCTCCATTTCGGCAACTGGTTCAGCGACTGGCTGCACAAAGCTTACGTACGTAGCTTCAAAGAATATGCATGCTGTTGAACGCAATATGACGTACAATGTGTGACTTTATCTGAAACAAACAGCAGTCTAGAGCAGACACGCACAGGTGAAGTCAGTAAATGCAAAAGTGCAGCGATTCCTATACACTAATCCGCAAATACATGCTCACCGCCTCGGCAGGTGTGCATGCGCAACTTCGTGTGTGATCAGCTGCAACCCTTACCGTCGCTGGCTGTAACAAGAATGGCATCAGCATTTCCAGTGTTCTTGCGTGATGTCAGCCCGGTACCCGCTATTCGCGGAAGTGCGTGTATAGACGTTGGGTACAGATCCTCGGGGAGGTCGGCGAGTTTCGCGTTGTCTTTAGAGACGAGGTTCCATGATAAGATCTGGTGGTCATCGCTGCAAGACAGCACCTCATCGGTCGAGCTCCAGGTGACCCCGGTGGATATTTCAGCATGTGCATTGCGAATGTTGATTAAGGAATTCGATCGCGATGCATCATATTTTGAATCAGACAGCAACAATCACTTATTCACGAAATGTGTGCAACAGCGTGGATAAACGGAACTGCCGTTCGCGACGCAGGAAATCGGGCGAACACTTTCTAGATTCTCCCCTCGTAGGCTATGAGACAGCCGCTGTTATTATTGAACAGGTAAAATAAACACACAGTTTGCGGTTGTTGGTTTCACTTGCGCAATACGAGATTCTGTAGATATTGTTTCTTTATGCATACACGAGCCAGCAAGCAAAAGGATATGCCTCCGTTCTTTTGGCAGATATGTCTTCAGCCTCATGCTGGTTACACTACGCGTACGGTGTTTTTAGGCTCTTGCACTTTTTCCGTTACGGCGGACTCGCAGAAACTTCTTTGCTCCCAGCGAAATTTGTTTGCGAAGCTCTCGAAACACGCGACTCTGGTCACCATGCTGGTCACCTAGCAACGGGCCATGCCGTGGTTGCCGTCATGTTGCAAAACTCGTTTATTGGTTTCGGTTTCTTAAAGGTAGGACGGGTAGGACAACGTTGCGGCAAAAATTCTAAGCCTGTAAAGACGCGCTAGAAGAATAAATAGAATGGTTTTCTAAAACATTTTAAATTCAACATTAGATTAATACCAATTTGTATTTTTGCAAAACAAACCATGCAAAACCCATCAGCGTTGCACTTCACTAACGTCCGCCGTCTGACGCGCATGTTGTGCTCACAACTTGGGTGTTCGGTCGGTGACGAATTTTGTGCGCGAAACTACAGTGGCTAGCGAAACGATCATGATCCGATCAATCTGTGGTCATCGTTTTTACAGGTTTATGCGCTTTGTATTGACTTGCCTACGGGGAGGGCAAGTTCAGGCGCGCATCGGTACTCGCATATGAAGCACTGACACGCCTGTCCATCGGCGTATGTAAGTTGCATCGACCACTTTTCGAAACTTCTTGACGTACAGTCAACCACAAAAGTTTGCGGACCACGCGAGCGCGTGGCCAAGAGCCTCTTCGCGACACTTCCGCTACGTCACCAGCGATCGACAGCAGCGCTACGTTGAAGACGCATCCCTCCTTAAATCTATGGCCTGTCTATTTTCGCACTGTGCGCAAATATTTTCTACCTATCTCTTTCAACGTGACGCGCTCTTTGTTAGCCAGGGCTACTTGCTTATATTTTGAGAGCAGAATATCAGTACAAGTAATCAGACAGCGTATTCTTCGGCTGTTATCAGTTCTATTTTCGCGTAGCCACGCTGTTTTTTTTTTTTTTTTTTTTTTTTTTTTTTTTTTTTTTTTCGTGAGTGCGTGAGTGAGCGGTGAGGCAGCCATGGGACACAGATGCTTAGTCAGTAGGCAGAATTTTTCCGTTCCTCCCCCATCGCTAAGTGACAGTAGCGGCCGGGATTTGATCGCCTGCGCCCAGGTTTTGCTGCGCAAAGCCCGAACCACCGCGCTGCTATAGTGGTTACATTTAGAAAAATAAGAAATAATCGGGTGCGATGACTCTTTTTATAACCCTTTGCGACACGGCGTCCTCGTTTGGGGACTCGAACTTCGGAGGCGCGTCCCACTGCCACGTGTTTCTTCAAATGACCTAAAACTCAGTGTGCACATTCGTGTCCGCTTCCTGATGGGACAACTAGCGCTCAGTTAACTTCATTGTCCTGCGTATTGCTGCAGATGATCACTTTGCTGGAGACACTACCATGTTAGACAATCGTTCGACGTGCCGCGTTCCAAGACCAACGTCAAGAGTATTTTTTTTCTCCGGTCGACACGAATACAACCGAAAAAGCAAGTGTGCATGCGTTTAGGGCCTAATCGTTTATTCTTTTTATGCAAGCATTGAAGCTGACGGATTTCAGAATAATTAGATAATGAGTTATACGCTAATAAATTTTTTTTACTGAAACTCGCACAAAACAGCACATTGCTTCGTCTTCTTTCTTGGAATGTAATAGTGAGCGTCTTGAAATGATGCCATGCGCATTTGACGCATTTGCAGACAGTGCATCATAATTCGTGTCTGAAGGGGATGAATTTATTCACAAGACATTTACAGAAGTGTCATGAAACATAGGTCTCTCAATGATCTAGTAGGAAGTGAAATGTCCGCCGTTTTCTAGCACCTTATTGATGCGTGTGGGCATCGACTCGTACAAAGATTCAGTAATCTCCGGTCGACCGCGCAGGCTTTCCCATTGTGCGATCGCTT
The DNA here is from genome assembly GCF_013339745.2 of Dermacentor silvarum. Classification (NCBI taxonomy): domain Eukaryota; kingdom Metazoa; phylum Arthropoda; class Arachnida; order Ixodida; family Ixodidae; genus Dermacentor; species Dermacentor silvarum. Next base: position 247,240,753 of record NC_051155.1, read on the forward strand.
GCCACAGCGTATCGGCCGTGCGGCCGCGGTTGGCTCGTGTGGACAGCCGTTTCTTCAACATGCCCCAGACATTTTCTATGGGATTCAAGTCGGCGCCACATGGAGGCCACTCAAGCTGGCAAACAGCATGTTCTTCTAGCAATGACTGGACGATACGTGCTTTATGGATCGGGCTGCGGTCGTGTTGAAAAAAATAGCAGCCGTCGCTGAAGGGACCGTCCAGCGCATACGGAACGAGGTGTCTAGTGATGACGTCGCAGTACCGTGACGCAGTGAAGGGCCCTTCCAGGCGCACAAGGGGACCAAGGCCATCTTTGCTTATTGCTCCCCACACGCTCACGGAACACCGTCCACTGGATAGAACACTGTGTGTAATTAGGCAGATATCTGCAAGAAATAGCATACAATTGGGTTCCAGCGGCGCGTCTAAAAATGTTGTGATTCCTCTTGCGTATGAACTTTATAATGCTGTTATAGAGTTGCAATAGAAAACGTGCAAACATCATTAGATAGTACTGAAAGACCCACTGGCAGCTTTTAATTAGCTTCAGAGTAAGTAGTACTATAAAACAATCGTTAATGTTTTCAACATAATACCACTACAGAAAAATCTCGTAATGTCCAAAAGCTCATTTTACGTGAAACATCTTGTGATGCAGAATTAGCTTCGTGAATTAACTGCCAATACACTGTAAACACACCTGCAGTTTAGTGGACGCCAAACCCGCTTCCGTTGGTCCCAGCGCGTGGAAAAAGTTGACTCGTCGCTAAAGATGACATCGCCCCATTTCTCTGTTGCCCAATCTTTCATTGCTGTAGCGAACATGAGTCGTTCTTGTAGCTGGCTGTCTGAGAGGCAGGGCTTCTGTGCTGCTACGAAAGACTGCAGGCCAAGCTCACTCAGCCTTCTTCTTAGCAGTCTCAGACGATACCGTGAGCGAGAGCGCTTCTCGGATATCCTCTGCACTTTGAAAAGGATCAGCCACGATGGCGGCCGTAATCAGGCGGTCCTCTTCCTCAGTCGTGGCCCTTGGACGCCCACTGCGCTCCATATCTGTGAATCTGTCATCGTCGCGGAAAGCTTGAATAATCCTATTCACGGCAGTCCGGCTCCTGTTGGTTCGGCGGCAGATTTCGCGCTGAGGTATTCCCTCTATAAATAAACCTACAATGTGCCTTCTTTCGTCAAGTGGAACACGCAGCGGCATCTTTCCAAATAGGCAATCACCACGTGGCCTGAAGCAAGTCTACTACGTTTTCAGCGACTGATGCGAAGATGCGCCTATGTGTGAAAGAAAATTTTCTATGCATCCGCTTTTTCTTTATTTTTGATGACAGTGAAACACCTCCCTACCCTTTCTCTCAAGACGCAGAAGCAGCAACACTCATTGGACCAAGATGCTGCCAACCAAAGTGCGCCAGTAAACGTCGCGTAAAAAAATCGTCGCAGCGCATCGTGAAACTTATCTACCCACTAGCACACCAGTCGACAAAGGTTGCAGTGATTGCTCCGATACTGCTATCAAGCCAGATATGTGGCGGTCTTATCGCAGACAGCGCTCTGCGTCAACACAACGAACTAACAATGTCATGCACGGGAATAAAAAATTAACAGGCAGGCGAGTACCAAGAGGGCTCATATCCGGGAGAGCGCCCCTGTCGCCGCTAGGTGGCGTACCGCTAGGTGGCGCGGATAGGCAGTCTGGCACGCGCTCGCGTGGTCCGCAAACTTTTGTGGTTGACTGTACTTTTATTCGCCGGACAGAAAGTTCATCGCACGCAGGAAGAGGCGTGGGCGCGGACGAGCACCGTCTAGCCGCCACGACATGGTTAAGCGAACGATACCAGAAAAGCGATACAACAAGTATTTTGCTTACTTTCGCAAACTGCGACGAATCTCAACTTATTCACTGAACGCAGCGTGGCTTCTGGGCTGGCATTTCAGTGGCCGCGTCCTATTTGTAAAATAAATTGTTAAACGTTGTCGCACGTCCGGCATCTTTACGCTAACAGTGACATGCAACAGAGGGGCTGCGTGTCACAACTTAACCTCAATCCCTCAATGATATATCTCCCATTTCTTGCGACACCGTCTGCATTTATCCTCGCGAAAACAGCTAGAAGGCATAATCGCTTTGCAAGTCTGTTCTTACTACTTAGAAAGAAAAAATATATATATATTGCGGTTAGATGCCAGCAGCAGAACTTCCATGTAAGTAGACAAAGTGACTGACTCCTCCTGTTTGATATGGCAAAAACTCTTCCTCTGCATAAACAGTGATAAAAAGGCATCATCGTGTGATGGGATGCCATGTTCGTGCTGCATCCTTGATTTTCACTTGATTTCGCGGTATTTGAAACACTTCAGGGTTGGTTTTCGTCATCTGATAGGGCACAACGGCCTATTCCAAGCCGAAAGCTAGCAGCCAAAAGATAACTAAATCAGTTTAATACACTTCTGCAGGCATCCTACAAATATTTTACGTAATCGTCTCGAAGCCAATGTGCAATGTAATGTACGAGTGGTCTCAGTATGGTGCTTATTTACCAGCCTCTTTCCTGTGTTGAAAAGTGTTCATCCATTTCAATGTACAAACATTCCAACACACGAGTGTGCTTGAGAAAAACGTATTTATTTTACGAAAATAATATTTGGCATGCGAGGTACAGACATCACTGGACAGTTTTCATCACGAAACAATCAACGGTAACAATAGTTACATAAGCACTGCATTGGCAGTCACACAAAATCACCGGCTCTTTAAAGAAATGCCATTTTCTGAGGGAGTAAAACTTTGCACTTCAAATCACCACAGCATGCATGTCTCACTGTGCGTCTGTCATGGAATGCGTACTGTTAAGTAGCACAAGTACGTAAGTGATAGCGAGCGAAGCACATGAGTAAGATAGGTGCGACTAGCACACCAGTCTACTAAACTGTCTTCTGTGAAACCGAACTGTAAATGCTCGTTCAATAGTGCATCTCTACGCGGCTACTGCAGACAATAATATGCTTCTGATGAAGGCAACAGGATGACGAAGACAACCTGTAGACAAATCAGGACTGGATGGACAATTTGTCCATCAGGACAAATTGTAGGGCCTAGAATCGTGCCGCAGCATACTTCTTTTTGCCTTCGCTGCTTATGATGCAGACATGCTGGAACAAAATAAAAAAGGCAAATACAACATTCAAATAGAAGCTGACACAGGTTACACAAGATGCTTTACATTGGTGCTATTTAGTATGTGCTAGTGGCAGCTCTTGTTAGCAGTAGCTCCTTTTAAGGTTTACAGCTATCCCAGTATTCCCTGAATAAAGGAATGTACTGAAATGCACTTGCATGTGCGGTTAGACTATTGCATTTTATTTAACACCCCAGTGTGAAATATGTGGGCTTCTTACAAAAGAGACTTGGACATCTAGCATGAAAGAATGCTATACATCTGCACATTTTCTCACTGTACATCATTTGAATAAGAAGGTAAATCATTTCGAATCTTATCGCACTCTATAAAGCAGCTGGCAAGGCAAAGATGACTACAATGTGTGCACCTAAGTGGACGCAGCTGTGCTAGTTTCCTGGATTGATTTAGCCTTGCTAGAAATTTCATGCCTATAGCGTTGCTAGCTGAAATGTTTTTGTTGGACAGGTAATTACACCTAACATCAGAATCGGCCTCTGTCTAGCTCAAGAGTCCCATCCTGACTTACAGAAGAACCGAGAACTGGTATGTTGCTAATTTGTGGCAACCAGCCAGAAGATGTTAACAGCAACATCTGACATGCTTTATGTTAAGAAACTTCTGTTGCTAGCCAATAATGCAAGCTTTAGCTCGGGCTAATTTCAATTTTCAAAGATACTTGAAATGATCAGATCTAATTAAGCAACCATCAAAGTAATTTGAATTAGCTGCACTTAAATACTAAAATTGTAGCGACTGTTTAAAGCAGGTTCATGACTTGGGTCCTAAATTTTTTTACAAAGAGTACTTCAGTTAGTAAATAGATATAAATAAAAAAAAACAAGCTGCGAGCTTGCAACCCCATGACTCAGCAGCAAAGACAAATTGTGTAAACTGCATTTATTGAAGCAAAGTGCTGCATGATTCCTATTCGCATGTTACTTGTATATGTGAGAGTGATGAATAATGCATCAATGTTTGCTTAGATGTCAACAGATGCAGTTTAAACTACAAAGCTGCAATGTCTGGTTTCATTGCAGAGATCACTATGTGCTCGATACAAATATAGGCAACTTTCCTTCTTAAAACAAAAAAATGTCGGCACTTACACTTAGGTCACGAAAATGGTCATTGTAGTCCAAGGCATAGCCAACAACGAACTTGTCAGGTATTTCAAAGCCACAGTCTGCAGTGGGAAAATTACACATTAGCAAGTGTACAGCCCTACAAGAGGGTCACATATCTGCCAAGCCTGTTGGCATGGCAAATGCTATAACTAATCATCATCATCAGCCTATATTTATGTCCACTGCAGGACAAAGGGCCTCTCCCTGCGATCTCCAATTACTCCCGTCTTGCGCTAGCTGATTCCAACCTGCGCCTACAAATTTCCTAACTTCATCACCCCACCTAGTATGGCAAACCTAAAGTGATAATTTGGGCATGTAGTGCTGAAAAAGTAAAATTTTGCAGGTATGAAGTTTGCTCTCATCTTCCCAAATATAAAATGTGTACCTATACAGGATGTCCCAGCTATCATGTGCAAACTATAAATAAATAAACATACTGATTGTTCTATGCAAATAAGATGAAAGTGCATGTTCACAGTCCAGTTAAGATACTGCCAGTAACTTTAATGCAAAGCATTCTATGCCTCATCATTCCGGGCACATTGCGGCAGGTAGGCTTCCTCCTCACCTCCTTTTGGACCTCTTCAATAAAAACAAATGCGTGGCCGACATTGGGATCAACTTCCAGTAGAGCAGCCCAATGCTCTAACCATTAGGCCACAATCTCATGCATAATTCTCACATGCAAAAGCCATGTACCTCTCAGACGTCTCGCCGGTACACCACATGCCAGTTTCTCGCATTTTCCCTTGTGGCAGCTCACGCTTTAGACAGTGTGTTTGACTGCGTTACCTTCTGGATCAGCCCACATTCCCCAGTCCTTTCCTTGTTGCAGCTAAAGCTACGCAGAAGTTGTACGACATGGTACCACCTTCATGATCAGCCCAGGTCAACAGGTTTTAACATTTCATCACTAGAGTGACAATGCCATCATTTTAACATACACCGCATGACATCACAATTAATGTTTCTCTCACTTGCGCTTGTCCAGTGCTTATGTAGAACCCGGCAATCGGCATGACGTAAACTTGCGTCTAATGGCCAGATAAACAATCATGCCGTCACCATCACACGATCATTGTCACCGTTGTCTTGCTGCTTTCCTCATTCATACACCAGCTTGCGTAAGAGTCACAGCTGCTTGCCTTACACCAACATGCTGATCCACCTGGTAACACTTTGCATAATCCTGAACGATGGAAGGTAGCCAGCTATCTGCAATATGCTTCGCATAACATCGATTCCTACAGTGTGTGAGATCTGCATAATTTTTTAGTCCATGACATCTAATTAGTTAATTAAATGTAATTAGCAAAATTTTTAATAGTTTTAATTCTCAAGATCAAGGAAGCATGCTAAGCTTAAGATGAACAGCTTGCTTTCTCCTGAGGCTGTCTGTTGGCACTGCTATGCTGTGCACTCAGGTGTCTAGTCACATGGTATTCATATAACATATATCTCTTTGCCAGAAAAAATAAAAATGTGATGTGTAGCCTGCTTGAAACATCATTTTGACACCTCTTACGATTCACTACAACTCCCTTACTGGCACCTTTACAATTAGAACAACAATTAAAAAGCTATCTATTTTTAATTAGAGGTGGGTAATATCAATTTTTTCAAGTGCAAATAGTATCGAATAGTCAAATGCTGACCTATACATTTACAGCATGAATGTATATTTAGGTATCGCGCCTGCAAAAAATAGAGCTATAGCGGAAAAAGGATCAGTTTTAAATACAGGATCACTAATTGCCACTAAAAAACTGCATAAATAGCCTCAACATATTAGAGCCTGTTTGGAAACAACTTCCAAGAATGAATGGCTGCTGTACGAATAGCTCTCCAAAAATGTCAGATGTTTGTCCAAAAAAGATCAAAAGTTGTGGGGGAAAAAAACAAAGCGTCTGAATGACTTGTGTGCCGTAAACACATGCAAACTTGCCCATTGCAGTGAAAATATCGCTGGTATTAGCTAAAGGAAAACTGCTACACAATTACAGACTTCTAAGAACACTAAACTACAGACTATATACAAGCGAAATTCATGGTTGTCATGTAAGCTTATGCTGTGAAGCTGAAAACAAAGCTTGCATTATGCATTTTATATCAGCATTGTCTTGAAAACCTTTGTCGTTGTTTCACTTCGGATAAATTGCGATACTTTGTTCAGCAGACAGAACAGTATGTTGTTGTGAAATATTTGGTTAGTTTCAAGCATTTAAAAATACCAAATAAGTTCCTTTTCAAGTATGAATAGTGAGTGTACTATTCGATTCACATTAGGATATTTGCCCAACCCTACTTTTTAAATAACTAATTGGATGTTTCAGAATAAAAATTACTGATGACTTCTCACCTGGACTCTGAACATCCATCTGCATAGAATTATCCGCATTTTCTAAAACTTCATGTATGATAGCTGGGACAGCCTGTATATGATAAACATTTATTTCTCATTTCCTGTAAGTGTTGCACAACTTCTTAAAGGGACATTAAAGGCAAATACTAAGTTGACGTGGACTATTAAAATACCATTCCAGAAACCTCGTAGTGCTTGTTTCATGCCAGGAAAAGACTTCGTTTAAGAGAAAATCGCATCTGAAGGGTCAGCATACGTTCAAATCGCCCGCTCCCGAGCTGGGAGTGATGACGTTGCTTACGTTATCACCGCCCTTTACTGTTGTCGGTGAGGAAAACGGCGCCCACCAGACGGCGGTACAATTTTCTGTGCAAAACGCAAACATGCGGCCATGGAAAAACAGAGCCAATTTGCCGCTGCAGCTGCTATTGGTCAAGTGGTGTGGACCATTTGGGAATACCATGGACGTAGCATTCTATGTCACTTGTAGTTTGTGCGAGCTTCGCGAGCCAGCAGAACCAGCACAGCACTACGCGATAACGAAACTACTGAAACACGAAAGCAAGGGCAGCGCGGAGTGGAGAAAACAAAACCATCAACGAGTTCTTTTTTCTAAAAATCAGATAGGACTGGACAAGTAGCATTTTATTGTCTTATAATACAATACAATGACTGTTTTATTATGAGTGGTTGAGTACTAGTGACAGAATTGAAATGAGGAGTGCCTTGGTCATCGGACAAATGCTTGAATCTCCCGGGGGAGTCTAATTGTGTCCTGCATTTACCTCGATTTCTCGATTACTAAAGCTCTGTTTGTGATAATATTGACGCCTTAAACATTCTCGAGCACTAATCTATCACTTTAGCTTGACTTAATATTTGCCTTTAGTGTCCCTTTAAGTATGGCTACTTTCAGTGCATATTCCTTTCATGCTTTTATGTTGGAACAATAGAATTGCTCACCAGGCACTGTACCTCAAATTCCTAGTTGATTATTTTCATCTTCTTTTACTCATTTATTATGGCTGTAGTGCCATGCTAGAGTAAGAGCACGAAGACTGCCTTAACTGTTACAAATGCAAACAGAAGAAGAAAAAGTTTCAGTATGTCAAGCACAACTTACAATCTGGCTTGTAGCCAGAGCTCCTCGGGCTCCTCTTGACAAACAAACTGCACAAAACAGAAAGGAGATGTGTTCACCGGAATCATAACCGAGTAAAATTTAGCCTTGTGCTTTTGGCTAATGACAATGTTGCAAAGTTGCATGAATATGCAGTTTTTAACTAATTGAGAATATTTGCTGTAGCAAGCAATTCCATGAAGGTAGATAAAAATCCCTGAAAGCAGTGCTAGAGTGAAGTGCTAAAGTGAAATTTTTTCGCGTGGCCTGATTGTGCTTCTCCGTCTGACACGTTTTGTATCACCAGAAGCAGTGGCGCTGCAGTTGCTGAATATTGAAGATGCACTGCGGTAAAGTAAGTCACAGGGGACACATTAAACAACTTCAGGTGGCCAAAAATAGTGTGGAGCCCTCCATTACAGCATTTCTAATGGCCCCAGTGTTGCTTTAGGACATTGGACAGCATCAATAATTCACTCATCCAATGGATTCCAGTGCAAACATGTTTGGCACACATTTTAGTGATGGGTACCTTAGAACTGTTGACAATCTCAGGATTTCCAGTAAATGATTGATAGTTGTTGAGTTGGCAGCCCCCCCCCCCCCCCCCATTTACTGCAAATATTCCGTTCCTTCAAGTGTGTTGCAAAGAGTTTCGTTGTCCCTGCTGCACCATACAAGGAATTTTTCGCAATTTTCAGGAACACACACTTGACGTCAGCCTACAACATCGTCGAAATAATAAATATTTGGGAGAATGCGCCCACATTCTTATTTCACATTATCACCACCAAAGCTGCAAGCCTGAAAGACATCTTTGCAACGACTGTGGCCCTTTTCTTTGTTGTGCCATAAGCGAACTATGTTTGGAGACATGCTTTCAAGACACTCACCTGGATACCTGGATTTCTTTAGGCTCAAAAGCCTTAAGGTACTCCACAAGAGCAGTCATTGTTTTCCCAGTCTCAATGATGTCTTCAACGATCAGGATATTCTGCACATGGTTGAATGTGTATGTATAAAACTGTCCAGGAAATAACAGGCTGCTGTTAGCGAGACAAGCATATGTTTTTATTCAGCCGATGCCTACAGCATATGAAGATGTACATCTTGGCACGCATTCATTTATAAGTTCTAGTTTGATGTGTAGGTAATGGCAGTGACACTAAGAAGCAGCCAGGGGCTGTGCTCTTGGGGACATCATTATGTGCTAAACTAAAATGCTTTTTGTCCTGCACGACAACAAGCAACATAACTGAAAGGACCAGTGTTGGGATCACAATCCTATTTTATCTGAAGTGCTGCCAGTACCAAAGCTATGGGTTTTGGACAGTTATACAGATCATACGAGGTGCTACCCGAGTTCCAGGAACTCAGTTGTAAATAAGAAAGTGTTGACCATAACGCCTAATCAGCATTGTCTCCTTCAAAGTAGTCCCCTTGAGCATGTATACACTGATCCCCGAGTTTCTGCCGCGATTTCATGCGTTCGTGGAGCTCTCCAGGCAACAGTGTGTTGAGGACCGCCTGCGATTCTGATTGGATCTCTTCAACAGTGTGAAACCGACGTCCTTTCAGCCTCAACTTCAGGAACAAGAAAATGTCACAAGGGTAGAGGTCAGGTGAATAGCGTGGGTGTGGAAGTAATGTGATTTATTTCGAAGTCAGGAACTGTCGAACAACGGGCGCATTGTCGTGATGAAGCCAGTAGTTCTTCCACTCCTTCCGACGATTGTGACGAATGCTCTCTTAAGCACCTCAAAACGTCACAGTAAAGCTCGCTATTCACAGTTTGTCAAGGAGGTAAGAATTCTTTGTGGGCAATTCCATGTAGGCAAGAAAAAAAAAAAAAAAAGCTGAGCATGGACTTCACATTCCCACAAACTTGACATGTCTTTTGCAGCCGCTAGGAATTTGGTGACTTCCATTGCGACGACTGCTGTTTGGTTTCAGGATCGTAGCCACAAACCCATGTCTCATCCCCGGTTGTTACACTGGAGAGGAATGGGGATTGTCTCCGACTTGTTGCTGCAGTTCCGTACACAGAAACACTGTGCAGCTTCTATTTGTCACTGAGCAGTCTTGACACGAATTTTGCAGAAATGCGCCTCATGTTCAAAACATCCAACAAAATTAGCTGAACTGTGCCATACAATTGTCCCTACAATGTCGCAGACGTCCTTTATAGTTAGCCTGTGATTTCCAAGGATAGCCCCCCCTTACACATTTCCGCTATCGTTTCCGGGGTTGTGCTCGTTGATTGGCTGTCCAGAACGTTCATCGTTGTCAACACACATTCGACCCTCTTTGAAGCGCTTATGCCATAAAAACGTCCTACTTTGGCTCATGGCAGTCGACTCCAAAAGCGTCCTCTAGCATACGATGAGTTTCTGCCGCAGTTTTGTCAAGTTTAAAACAAAACTTGGTGCAAATTCTTCGCTTCTTGAAGTCTGCCATATTGGTTGCTAAGAAATATGCCAAATCAGTGAAACATTGCATTGCAAAACAACACTTCGCAAAACAGTACTTCTTAGATGCAAGTCGTTCAGCACACCGATCTGCAAGGCATACTGCTAGCCACATCTAGCGGCGGAAATGTGTACCACACTCAGTTTGCCCGTGCTTTTCAAATTCCCGGAACTTTTGGGTAGCACCTCGTACATCAGGAGACAAAGAAGAATGCACACAGTTAACAAAATTGGTCCATAGCAACATTATTACAGTGTGTACATTTACGTCAAGTAATCAAAAAATAAGTTAAAACATTCCTGCTAGAACATTTGTTTCAGCCAAATGGAGCATAGCTGTGCAATGCAGTACTGCTTCCATTCACTTTGCTTAACACACACTTTCTACATGTGGTGGCAACAGCAATGTGTACACACACACACACACACACCATAGTAAAATTTCGTTTTAGTGCAATGAAGCGGTACAGCCAATCATGCAATAAATGAAATTACAGTGTTTCATCTGTATGATCTAATGTTTTAACCCTTTAATTGGCAAGGTAAGAAAGACTTGACCTAGAATGGATTTATTGCTTTGCTCAAATACATACCAATTGAAATGTTAAACGGTTCCTCTAAAAACTAAGCGAGATACAGTAGGTCAAAGTTATTGTTGACCAGGTGGTGACAGGTAAATGTATTGCCCAAAACTGGTCTCTGGCACTCGCTTTGGCAAGGTTTATGTGTGTTCTTGAGATGTACCTTTATGAAGTTAAGAAATAAGAGCTTGCTTAAAAAAGGAAAAAAAAATTTGCATTGGCGAGAATATGACCCCCACGTGCGCAAAGAAGACAACGATGAAGCCTTCAGGTTTTGTGACCAATACATCTGTTGCTGCTCATGCTCGGCATTTTATTGAATACCACTGTTGAGCAGGTACATAAATAAAGGTAAATTGAAAGGCACAGACTAACATTTGGATTTGTCTAGTTTTTGCAGATACTTTTGCTAGGTCAACAATATTGTGGAGCTGCCAGTTAAAGGGTTAATGATCTCCTCCTCTCTAAAGAGTAGGCAGGCGTTGTGCCCCTTCTGGTGGCAGTTGCCAGCCTGCTCCTCGCTTTCCCTTTCCTGTCAAGTATATACATGGTTTCAAAACAAATAATAATTAATGATATAACCTGTGTTATGATGTCTTTTGTCTTTCCTGCTTAACATTTCTAAAATAAAGTACGTAGATAAAATTTTGGGGCTTAATCTGCTAAAACTATAATATGATTATGAGACACGCCATAGTGGGGTTAATTTTGACCACCTAGAGTTCTTTAACGTGCAGTCAATGCATAGTACACAGGAGTCCTTGCATTTCGCCCCCAGTGAAATGCTGCCGTGGCACCCAGGATTTGACCCTGCGTCCTCGGGCTTAGCAGATCAACGCCATAGCCACTGTGCCACCATGGCGGGTGACAATAAAGGTTCTCTTAACTACGAAAAGTCAATTACCTGTCCCTTGAGTGCTTCCATGCTGTCCAGCCCCATGACAGTTACTTCACCCCCCGGCTTGTCATTCTAAACACGAAAAAAGCACACGAACAGGTTTACAACATCATAAAATGCTGTAACGCAGGAAATGTCCAGAATTCAAGTTTACTTGAAATCATAGTGGGAGAACAAATCCGTGCATTTAATGTCGGAACCATTTCCAATTTTCTGTGCTGCCAACCCCTGCACTTTAGAATTCCATCAACACGTCTGGCTGTTCTGCTCAGAACCACAAGGGGCTAATACTGCACTTGTATTATTCCTTAATGCCAAGAAAAAAAGTGCTTATGGAAATTTACTGACAGATAATTTTTAAGTGCTAGCACACAGTATTAACTCTGCCCTGGGTTCTAAAGTAGCAGTGAAAACACACACAAATGATTGATTGTTGGAGTTTAATTTACCAAAGAAACAATAGATAGATTGGTTAATTCATGGCGTTATTATCACACAGTAACAAGTGCTATTAAAGAATTAGTGGAGGGCTGTGGACAAATTTTCATGACCTGAGGTTCTTTAGCATGTGTCTTGAAGACAAAAGTGTGTCTTGCCTTCTGCCCACACTGGAATGTGGTGACGGATGCTGCAAATCGAACCTACGGCTTCATGCCCTACAGCAGAAGCAATGCGATAGCCAGTGAGCAGCTGTGGCGAGTGTGTAGAAAGCTAAATCAAACACACCTTATTTATAGACAGTTAACGGGACACGAAAGAAAAAAGTAATTTGAGCTGTATGAGTAAATTATGCTTCTATAATTACCGTTGGAGGCACTCTTACCATGAGATGAGGCTTCGTAAGCCAGAAAAGTCACAAGAATGAAAGACAGGTGGCGCCACCGCGTTTAAGTTTTGTACCAGCTCGTCATGGAGTCGGGGATTTTGACGCCGTCTGCTAGGGCCTAGTTAATTTTTTTAATGGCAAAGATAGACTACATTGTATTCTAAAAGCCAAGGATTGAAAGCAGGATGTTTCAAGAACTTTTACTGTGCCACAATGGCTGAAATCCCCAAAATTATTTTAAATTCGTAATGTCAGGCAGACGTAGTACTGGCACTGGAGGTTTCCGAGTAAAGTTTGACAAAAAGAACTTTAACCTTAATAAGCTCTTCTAATAATCATCTTAATCACTGAGAAATTAATGCAAATAGTGTTTTGGAAGAATACTTTATCCGTCCAAACTTATTTAGTGTTTCTCTTTAAAGTCATTTCCTTTCCAATCAATTAGGTATTCTGGGGACATACCTTACCGCCTAGCTCTCTTCGATTTAAGGAGCCGTTACCTTCCCTTTTTATTGAGCTAGGGAGGCATTGAACTTACCACGTAACTCTTGACTCGGATGAAGTCAGTGGAGAAGGGTGTCGAGTACTGGTTGAAGTGGTAGTAGTGCCGCACTCTGTCAAGCATATCAGCAAAGAAGCGGTAGCCTCCTTTGAGGACACAGAGTGCCCGGAATGGTTTGTCCTTGTAGTGCAAGATAATGTCTTGGGCCATTCGTTCTATCCTGCATTGACCACGTATTGCACATATAAGGAAGATCTTAAGCAGTTTAGCTTTGTTGCTAAGAATTCATTCTATCCTGCATTGACCACGTATTGCACATATAAGGAAGATCTTAAGCAGTTTAGCTTTGCTGCTGAGAATTAGTACAGGAATAACCAGCATTGCCAACCATAAGGATGAGAGTCCCTGAATGTGGGGACATTTTTAGGAGATCTCATGGCCTACGAATGTCCCGATTGCCGCCGTGTAATATAGGGTTTGGGTTGTACGCACACTTTCAACCATTCAGAGAGCACCGAAATTGACTGAACATACTACAGCTGTACAGCCATAATGCTAGCAATTCAGAGTCTATATTTGCGGACAACATTCTGCGGCAATGAAGGGACAACTAGGGGGGCGGAGCTTCTGCACCTGTGCTACCGTGCCAAGTAGTCCGGCAGCGTTTTGCAGTGCTTTTAGTTTCTTGGAATTCACACTGCTTCCACGTTCGGCGGTTTCGCATTTGTCCAGGCACGGAAGGGAAAAGACGCAATAGGTCAACTTCAAAACTCTGTGGTGTGTTTTGTCTCGTTTAGCTGTTGTAAGTAAGGTGTATGTTTTCTCTTCTACACAATAAACTAACGCAGATAAAATTGTGGGACTTTTTTCAAGAGCACTCTCGCTTGTGCGCACTTTGGCTCCATAGCTTCCCCTTCATTGCCACAGAAAGTTGTGTGCGAGTATAGCAAGAAAAGATTTTCTTTTTTAATGAAGTGTACTTTGTGTCAAGTTTTTAACAAATTTGGTCTCTAGTGACTAGTGGAGAATGGTTGGCGATGCCAACTGCATTAGGTGTCATTAAGCACTAGTGGGCTTAGAAATAGGACAAATCCTTTATGGTGAAATGTTTATGCACAATTTTGAAACAACCACTGCATTTGCGCAAAGAAGATAGAAACGTTTGCAAGTGCTCGTCACCTAAAGGAATAACGAAAAAGGTGCAGAGCCAGATTTATGTACACAAGTAATGCAAAGACATTACTGATCATATGATACCCACCGACTCTTATGCATGTGCCACACCATACATGTTGGCTACGTTGCTTTCCACAAGAATGTAATGGAGAGGACACAAGGGACCAATTCATGTTTACCTGTCTTGAACAAGTCCACACGGGAGAAAGACACACTCGACGTCATCCTTATAGTGCTTTGGAATACAGAAAAGTTCTGTGCTGTAGCCACAAAAGTTGTCTGGTATCTGGAAGTGTAACAAAAGCAATATACATGCTGATCTGAAGACTGTTTGCTCTTATGCAACCAGAACTTGTTATTCATGTTTCCAAAGCACCACTGGAGGTAAAATACACCATACATGCATAACTCTGGACGTTACGTAACCCCCAACTTCAGCCAAAGAAACTGCATTCGATTCGAAAGGCGCAGCTCATACTTCCCCGTAACATCAACATACATTGCATTTTAAGCTCTTTGGCAAAGTTGGAAGAAAATTTATTTTTTCCGAATTTATTGCGGCCGGCTGTACTACACATGTCGTATTCATATTTCTGTTGAACTTTTTTCGACAGCTGGAACATGAAGTTGTTTCATTTCCTTCGGGGACATTTAGAAAAATTAAAAACGAGGTCGGTATGCTTGTTCATGCGAATTGAACGGACGAAAGAAAAGAAAGAAAGATACGAATAAGCGACCACATTACCGCGACCGGCAGTGCAGTAGCCCTCGTGCAACCTTGAGTCCGTCACCCTCTCTCCACTACCTCTGTTCAACCTTTGTGCCGTCATGACAGAGCTTTTGGAAGCATGACGCGTATTCCAGTCACGACATTGCTTATTTGTTCTAGGAAAGCCGAGTTTGAACCGTGGCGTGCGAACAGGCCGGTGCGCGTCAGTTTTAGTTGTGCAGACTGCGAGCCACCTCCGCACCCTCGAAACCACGTGCGCGCGCTCTCTTCCGCCGCCGGCCGGCAAGACGCAACAGCTCGTAACAGAACACCGCTACAAAGCAAAACATGTGACTCCGGCTCGCCCGCCTTTGCTGTCAAAGTGTGACGCCGCATCCGTTACAGAGGGCTTTGAACGAAACGGAACGAACAGGGCCGCGGAGCGCAGCCCCGACCGGCCCGTTCTGCAGCTGCGGAGCAGACGTCCCATTCAAAGACAGACGGCATGGCACTCCACCGAGCGCAGGAGGTCGCGCACTTACTAGTTTTATGCGGCGGCCGGGTATGAGCGGAGAAATGACGGAACCGAACACTTACAACCACGCAGTTTTTGCCGTCCATAGCTGGAACGTTTGGAACTTCTTTCCACGACTTCGTTGCAGCTGGAAAAGAGGCGACGAGGGTTCGCTCGGCCGCTTGGCTCTGTTATTTAAATAGTTCGCGCTGCACCTGTGCACACGCCGAGCGGCTGATGTGGAGGGCTCACTAGCACGTTCTCGCAACGCGCTTTTTCGTCAAACCCGTGTGTGCAAGTTGTCCGCTGCGTATAAAGTGGCGCGTCGGTAGGCAAAATGACAGCATTCTGCTAGAGTGCGCGGTTTAAGTGCGTCAATAAATGATTAAGCCCGCTTAGACACAGCTTTTTTTGTGTGTGAGTAACAAATCTTGCACTTGCGACCCTTTGTACTAATGATATCTGTGTTCTCATTCTACTGCAGTTTTTTTTTTTTTTTTTTGAGACAAACTCGTCGGCAACCGAGCGGTTGAACAAACAGCTGGAGCTAGGAATGAATAATAAAATAAATAATCCATATAAAGCGCTGTACAGTCTCTTGTTTCGAACATATTTTTGATTGCCATCATTTCGTAATCGTAAGCTTGGACGTGCCATGAAGACCTTTAACACAATAGACGTTTCCGGCGCTCGCGGTTGCGCACTTGTTCGTTTGCGTTTTGGGGGCAAGGCATTTTCCTTTACGTCTGCTTTACCTCTGCTGCTGCAGACAGCGTTGGGCATGAACAGCCACATTGTGAGCAGCGCATCACTTTTCCTCGTCACGCGGGCCACGTAAGTACGGTTACCGCTAATTGCAGCAGGAAGACTGCTCTTCAATAATAATAATAAATAAAAAGCAAGAAGAGTGTGTAGAATGGGCGTGATGCGGCACAAGAAAGGTTTCACGCACAAGCGTGGTGCGCTCTTCGGTGCCTTTAGCCAGCTGCCGACGGCTCTTCTGACTGTCGATATTTGAAACTATTCTCGTACTTGGCCTTCTGCTACAACTGTTGTTGCGCTGCAAGGTTGACGCTTCCGCTGCCGTCTCTCTTGACGCGAAAGTGGTGCGCGAGCAGTGCGTGGAAGGAGCGTACGTAGCAGACGACGGAAGGAAGAACGGAAACGGTGCTTTGCGAGTGGCGGCACCACCTCCGCTGCGCCTCGGCGGTTATTTTTACGTTCCGATTGTCGTTCCGCGGCGGCGCGAGGTGAGGGAGGGAGTTCGGTGGTTCGGTTCGTGCAGACCTCAGTCCACGCCGAACCCGAGCTTCGCGAGGAGCCGCGTGATGAACTTGACCTAGCCGCGTGATAATCCCCGCTCAAGTTTATGATCACTCGCCGCGTTTCACTGTCGTCATTCTCATCCGGCCACGGTCAAGCGTCAAGGAAAGAACCTTGCTGTCAAAGATTAGCCGCTCGCCACCCCAGGTGATGTCTCGCTTTCCGAACTATGCGGAAACGTCTTGCTACTTTGTATTCACTTTCTTCTTCTTTTCCGCGCCACCCCGCTATTTCGCAACGTCGGGCGCCTCGTGGTTTTTCTTTGGAGCGAAACGCGCTGCGTGCTATGTGCCGGCTGTATCCTCTGAACTTTCGTCGCTTTCATTGGTCTCCCAGCTCTTACTCTTTTTTTTTTTTTTTAACTTGAGCAGTGTCTCTTGTTGCCTGTGTGTGCAGATGTTCTTGCAGCAGACATCGATACCTGTGGTCCTTTCGCTGTATGGACGGGGATACCCGAGTAGATTTGTAGATCAAGGTCCCTTCGCACTACATGATCGCCGCGGATACCGCGATAAGGTGCCGATGTGAGGTGCCTGTACTCGCGCCTTGCGTTTTTCCAGCAGCTGTGGGAGCCACTTTCCGAGCGTGATCGTCAAAGCCAGCGGACCAGCGTCCTTTTCCTCCCTTCCACTGCTCTCTCACCTTTGATGGTTTTGATTGTCAATCTCTCCGCGCGCTTGAGGTCACGCTCTCTACTTTGAAACGCAGCCAATATCGCTTTCTATATTTAATGATTTTATGGTTGTTGTATGTGCTGTCTTCTCTCTACAGAACTGGTTTGAACCCTTTCTACCTACATACCTACCGTCCCTTCAAAGCGGGAGTTTGGCGGTATTTTTAAAATGTTTCAACATTCAAATCTTTTTGCGTGTGCTCTAGTTTTAACATGCGGGCGGTTTTTTTCCCCTGCGTCGTTGGAAAAGTTATTGGGGGTGCGCTAGTTGCCGAGAGAATTGCGCGAGATGAGTGCTTCCTGCTGTTCATTGAAGCTTGTGACGATGGTACATGACTGAATTTCACGACGCTCTCAAATAATTTGACTCATTTATTCTCAAAATTAGCTCTGTGCTTATTCTTATTTATTGTGGGTTTATTTAATTCTTAACGTGACTATAATAAGGATGCAGTGCAAGTGTACTTACATATGTCTGGCTCTACGTGAGGGGTGTGGGAGATATAGGCGTTTTTACAACTTTATTTTGTTTGACGTTGCAGATGAATAGTTCTTAATAAGGATATTAATTTTAACTCAGTCCGTGGTGAAGGATTGCCAGTTATGAATAAATTTAAATATGAATTTTCATAAATTTGAAATATGAATAAATGAACAAAAATGTCATACTGTTAATTACCAAAGACCTGTGACCTCACCAGACCTGTGATTTATTGTGTACAAGATAACGGAGTAATTAGAATGAACTGTACAAGTCTTGTAACCTTACTTGGCAGCCTAATCACAATATCTAGCGATAGTGTAAGCGTCATCAGCAATATGTTGTGGTATACAAATGTTTCACTTGGTTTTAACTCTCAATTGTAACTTCATAAAATATTTTTTTTTTAGAATGTAGGGGTCCTAATACGCTTATAGCTATGTATCTATGAGGACATTGACAGCTGTTGACAGACACTACAGTTATGACAGCTAGCATAGTTTACTTTCCTGGTCGTCATGTCTGCTGGTGCAAGAAACAGGTTGCCGAGAAAAGCAGTGCGCTTTGTCTACGAGGAAGCAGTTTGGAAGGATGATTGGGTCGTCGAACAAGCTTGGGCTTCCCTGTATGATGTGTGTTCTGGTTTCCTGCTATAGTGCGCGAAGTTGTTTGAATTTAATTGCTTACCTGGATTAGCTTGTACATCACCTTGCACCATCTTGTGGCCCTCTATACATAGCAGCCTGAGAGCATTGGCAATAAACATTTGAAATGTTTCTACTACACAAGCTAACACTGAAGAAAATATGTGCTTTAAAGAAGAACTGAAGCTACTGCCAAGTATTTTTCAGAGGAACATGTAAAACTGTTGATAGTGCGCTTGAAAAAACAAATTTCGATCACACATTTCTTTATTTTACAATCTTGTCATGTGACATAGAAAGAAAAGTTAAATGTGTCTGTGGTGCTTAGACTTTCCAGTAATTTGTTTATTTATTTTATTTTGGGGGATTGAACATTTCAAAGCAACACAAGGGCTATGAGAGGTGTCGTAGTGCAGGGCTCTGTATTAATTTTGACCACCTGGGATTCTTTAACGTGCACCTAAATCTAAGTACATCTAAGTTAATAAAAGTTTTGTTATGTGTTGTTCTACCAGACTCTCCTGTAACTTTATTGCAGCATATAGATGACATCAGGTTTTTTGTTTGCCTTCAAGCAATTTACTGCTTCACATATATTGCCTCCATTAGAACCATATGACATTGTGGGCTGTTATGAAATCTTTATTTTTTGTTTGGAAAGCAATGTTGCAGCTGTCATTGCACAGTATTTTGCGAAAGAAATATTCCACAGAACATCATTGGAATGAAACAACTGTAGAAAACAGCATCAAAAAGTTGGCGAGTTGGTGTAGTTGTCCATTTCCGTGGTGCGGAGAACAGTTTGTTCTCACGTTTTTATTGCTTCAAAACATGCGACCATTGGAGAGAATTATGCATCATACTTTATTACTGTACTTCAATATGCAGCAAACGTGTTGTGTGTATTGTTACGGCCATTTCAACAGGGCACAAAGTCAAACAATTTTATATGGGATGTGATTGCATTAGTTGTGATTAGTATTTGGATGCTGCGAGAGTCTTTTTGTTGTTGTTGTTGTTATTATTATTATTATTATTATTATTATTATTATTATTATTATTATTATTATTATTATTATTATTATTATTATTATCATTAGTATTAAATCATTTGCAATACTACCAGAGACCCAGGTTCATGTATCTGCGTTTAGATGTTCGCATGCATTTGTATATTCGGCAGAAACGGCATACGTGGCCTATGGTTGGCTATAGCAGGTTGTCTCACACTGTTGTGGTGCTGCTCTACTATAGGAAGTTTTAGTGCAGTTCTCTGTAGCCATCCTCGGCCAACTTTGCCTCCAAAGTCTGTTCGTTACTTGAAGCATTAACTTTTTTTTTTGCTAAAAATGTGTATTTTAGGCATTCTCACGAGGATTATTCAAACTGCCCATCATGAAATCATAGGAGAGGCTTCAGCCAGATAATAGGTAGTGCTTACATGGATGGACTGAGGTGCTTATGTACCATTGGAGGATAGTCTTTAGAATTAGAGCAGGAGGTGAGGTTGTGAGAACTAATGTAAGTGCGATAATTGGTTGACTAAGCAGCTGAAGTGACCGTAACCTTGTTCGCGCATTCATTGCACTGATATTTAAGAGGAGTAACTTGTGTCGTCTGTTTAGTTGTGGACAGATTCGTGGCCTCCCTTATGACTTGTTTGAGGTGCTTCCATGCCCTTTCCATGTCCTGAAAATTTGCCTGCAAAGGTTCTTACTGGCTTTCTTGCTTTGGTTCACAATGCAGGAAGCCTACACTTTACCAGCTGGTGCTGGTGCACAGGGATCTTTGTTGTGAAGTAAGTTGAAGCCGACAGCATGGAGGCTGAAGAGCAAAGGGCGACTTTTGGTGCAGCGGACTATGCAGTGTTCGCAGTGATGCTTGTGGTGTCGTCGCTCATTGGCATTTACTACCGGTTTACGGGTGACCGGCAGCGGACAGCACGTGAATATCTAGTGGCAAACAAGAACATGTCGGTGGTGCCTGTGGCATTCTCACTCATGGCAAGCTTCATGTCTGCAGTTACGCTGCTGGGCGTGCCTTCCGAAAATTACTACTATGGCACTCAGTTCGTCGTTATCAACATTGCATACATCTTTGGCACACCCATTGCTGCCTATGTTTTCCTGCCCGTGTTCTACAAGCTCCAGGTCATCAGTGTTTACGAGGTTAGTGGAGTTCATTTCAATTATTGATTACTTAGGTGATATGTTTTGACATACACCCTCCCCCTATGTTCTCCTCATCCCTCATCAATTTAAAATGGCAGGCAAAGTTACATGCCTACATTTGAAGAACAGTTGATGAAATTGACTGCCGCTACAAGTCATTTTAGCCAAGCAACCTCTGAACCCAATAATTTGTCGTCAGGAATTGGGCTGTGTGTGTTTAAAGAGGCCCAGTAAACTTTTTTAGCATAATAAATAGATCTGCCTTGTCATTGAACAGTACAGTCTTCTGAGCCTAATTTCACTTGTGTTACTGTAGTGGGGAGCCTATGGTTTTGCCGGAAAGACCACTTGCTCTTTGACCACCTACTTGAAATTTCCAGCATTATTCTTGTACTTGAATTTCCATATGCTGTGATCATTGGCCAGATTTTTTTACATGCCACAGCAGTACTTTTAGCCGAAGCTAAAGTAGTAGACTCTCACGACAGGTGAGGTGACGGTCCTGCCTGGGGTTGGTGGGGATGATGCCTCTCTGCCAATACTATAGTCTCCTAGATTATGTGGTTCAACCTCAAGGTCATGCCAGTGCAATTGTAGACGGAGCATGACATGCATCATTTGGCATGGGGAGAGTGGGATAGCTTTGAGCATGCTTTGAGTGACGAAAAGGTAAGGGAGGAGGTTGCAAGGGGCACCGCAACAACTTTGCTGAAAACTGTGGGTGTGCGAATATTGAAAATGTTGAATGTGGATTGAATGGTCCCTGCTATTCGATTCGGGAATGCACTATTTGAAGTTTTCAAATATTGGTTTCTTTAGAATGTATGTAAGAGATACAAACACTTAGTCCCTAGGGAGAGAGAACAATGAAAGTGAGAACTGTTCTAAATGATTCTGTTCCACAGGGGAGCTATTGTTGAGATGCAAGGGCACCAGTTCCTGTGCTTAATTATTTACAGTTCAATAAGAATATTATTTGACCAGTATCACCACGTTTGCATTCTTAACAATGTGCAGTCGTGTAGTTATGACAATTCTCACTTTTGACCAACACAACAGTGTATGAGTATCTCGCGATGTGTTATTCTCTTGTTTCATTTGTCATTGCACATGGTGCCCCAATAACTGAAAACAGTTGTTTCTCATTTACAAGCATCTCAGTTGTCCTGACGTCTAATTTTGAATGGTATTACATCCATGTGTCAAGTAATGAAGATAAGCCTCATTACGCAAACTTTTCTTTTTTTTATAAAAAACATATATTTTATGTTAGATGTGATATCCAATGGTGGTTTTGTTGAATATGAAGTTCAGTAATTTAACTATTCGAACAACTCTGCTGAGATCTCTTCAAACAAGGTTCATTTAAACTCCTTTGATTGCAAAAAGTATGTTAGCAGATGTCCTTTACACCAGACAGGTTCCAGACCTTTCGTAAAAGTTGTTGCAGGGTCCTTCTAATTACTGAGAGGTAAATTAAGGCATGCAAGGACATAAACAAAACATGCTGGAAGCTGTTACTTTCTTGTCATGTTATCTTGATACCATATGAAAGAACATGTTTACAGGCTACTTGGTACATTGCTCTTGAAAATAAACAGGACAAAGGTATACATAAAATGTACACACAGATCTGCTGCAAACAAAAGCAGTTGCTATGAAATGTGGTGTTAGTTTTTAATGCCTTGTGTTTTTATGGCCACATGAAAATAACTTTTTTTTTTCAGTACTTGGAAAGAAGATTTGGGAAGGCTACCCGTCTGGCTATGTCTGCTACGTTTGTCATACAAATGGTGAGGCTTGCAGTATAAGTGTATGTAAAGGTTTTTACCTGTGGCTCTACTTATGAATGATTTCAGCTGGTTTATAGTACACTTCAATAACCTTAAACACCAATGCCAAATGTTTTCAGAAAGGCACTCACTGCCACCCGAAGTCTTGAACAGTAACGTCAGGCTCACAAATCTTTAGAGCCGCTTTGAATAGCGACAGGCTTCTTTTCTAGATGCATACATTATCAGACAATTGCATTACCATTACCAGAAGTGCAGCCGCATGTAACGTCAGTGCGGTTACCGCTGTGTGCTCACCGCAAGTATCGCTTTAGCATTCCGATTGACTCATTGCAGCAGGAAGCTCTGGGCAGCCATATTTGTGATTTTACATAGGAGACAACAAGGTGGTGGCGCGCAGTGGTATTCGCTTCCTGCTGCAGTTAGCCACGTTTTTCAGCCCATTTGCTGCTGCATGCCTAAACTTTTTCCCACTTGAGACTTTCATCGAGTGTTTGATATGTAGCACACGTTAACTCTTGTGGCTGATAAGATTGAGGCATCACGACTGGCTGTCTGACTGTAGGCATTGTTTTCGGTTGGTTGAATTGGCAGAAGGATAATCCCAGCAGTGGAAACTCGCATCTGGTGTGTCCCATTGCTGCCAGTGCATAAATTAACCAACCTGGATTGTACAGATGTTCTTTTCTTCTCCTTTTTTTTCTTTTTTGTTCTAAACCACAATGTGGTCATTGTCACTACTGATGATGTATCTTGAAATAATAAGAGTGTGGGATAACACTAAAGAATTTCGTAATTGTTAGGGATGAATAACAAATGTACTTGGTGTTCAGAATGTTGCACACGTCCAGTGAAATATCTCTGGTATGTGTGCGCTCACTCATAAGACAATTGTGATTCATGTAACATGCTATTTTGGAATTGTTATCGCCTGCTATCTGAATACAAAGCGTACGTGGCCATTCTGAAACTGACCCGCAAGTTAGCGTCCACCTCCTGATAGTGGTGTGGAACAAAAGGAAGCGAAGCATTCCAGTCTAGATATCTCTGTGCCGGCAGCATCTGATCCACTCAGTGAAGATATAGGAATGAAATGGCTGGGGTTCTGGCTTAGTGTCTGGGGGATTAAGAAGGCTTGAAGTTTATATTCCATTAAGTTGGAGAAGGTAGGAAAGAAAAGAAAATCTAAGTACCGTAGCAAATTTCATGCAGGATGGAACACGTTACGATGCCAAACTAAAGGCAACAATAGGGTTACAATGAACAAATCTTCGAAACATTTCCACAGATGGGCTGTTTGAAATTACTGGTGAGGCCGTCAGCCTCAGCGCTTCAGGTTCGTCAAGAGTTTATAAACTTAACATGTACTATGCGCTTTTCATTTTCAGAATGCTACACACGCTGAAAGTCTCGAACAAATAAATAGTTCAGGCAGCGTCAGTGAAGATTGATGCTAAGCAGCATTAGTGGCTGCAGCAACAAACGAACGTTGCGCTGCTATGAAGGAACCACAAATATGGCAGCCAAGCGCTCTGCCAAATTGCTGCCTCTTCAATGTGTGGCCGTTTCGAGCTGGAAAATAGAATAGAGGACAAGCCAGTTGCAGACAATTCGCACTATGTAAAACAGGCTTTTTTGCCATATGTTGCTATGCAGCAGTGCACCCGTGTGGAGGCAGACGTGATAGATCTCGCTAGGGGGCATCCTGGAAGTAGCTTGCCGCACATCAGATTCGTGAATTTTAATTTACCCTCTCGTGGATGGGGAAGCTCATTGGTCAATTCTGACACTACTGCAAGTGCAGTAGTGCATAGCAGGTTCCCGTGCAGTAGCATGTCATACTGACTTAAAGAAACTCATTTCTGCCCTCAAGCCAATGGCGTGTGTGTTAGGTGAGGGTACATTAGAATCAAGTAAATATTGGACATTAGAATAAATGCACTTATCTTGAGCAACAAGAACTTGCCTTTTTAGGGGCGAAGCTCCTTATAGCGGCACCCGTTCCATCCCCGTCGTAGTAGTAGTAGTAGTGTGTAACCAGTCTGAGAAAAATGAGAAAAAAATTCCGAAGTTGTGTCCGTAGCGCGGAATCGAACCAGGGGCCCCTCGCTTCTGAGCGCGCGGCGTTAGCCCACTACGCCACGAAGCGGACATGGACAAACGCACCACGATGGCTATAAATACCCAACATTAACGAAAGGCCGCGTTTCTAGCGCGTTTCTAACGCGTTTGTGCTAGCGCGTTACGGCCCGTGTAAGAAGCTGGTGTAAGACGCTGTGGCCTCTCCACCTTACCTTCAACGCGTTTCGAACGCGCTGCCCAAAGCGGTGGCAAGTCAAGTTCAAGTCGAGGAGCATTTATGAATACGGGGGGTATACTCTCTCAGCAGTCATGTGATGGCGTCGGCAAACGCGGTGCACGTTCCGGCATGTGTAAATGGCTGCGTAAGACGCTGTGGCCGCTCCCCCTTACTAGAGAGTACTGCACGTTTCTAACGCGTTTGTGCTAGCGTCCCCTTAAGCGGGAGATCCGATGATTCCCTCCGGAGCTTCGCCCACTCATCATCATTCACCTCGTGGATCTGCTGTCATTTTTTTTTTCTTTAGTAACTGAGTTAAGTTGGGTCTTGTTCTGTTGCCTACAGTCAGTTGAATGTGAGCAGCCCTAGATTGTTCTAAATTATTGCTGTTCTAGGTTTTCAGCTTTTCACAGCTTCACCTTTCATCGGTGAACATTGAAAAGAATAAATAAAAATAAAGACTAAACATTTCTTCAGACCTTGACCACCCTCTGTGCATACTTGGGCATCCCCCATCGCAGGTGCTGTACATGGCAGTCGTGTTGTACGCGCCAGCTGTGGCCCTGAGCGCTGTCACTGGTATATCAAAGTGGCTTTCAATTATCTCTGTGGGTCTGGTCTGCACATTTTATTGCACTATTGTGAGTATATCTTTATTGCCATCTGGGCGGGTTATCATCTGGGCGTCTGGCATGCCTTTTTAATGTTCAGAGGTGTTAGAAGTAGGGGGGGTCTAAGCAGTGCAGTTTGCAATACCTTTCACCTAGCATAAGCAATATAAAATTTTCTTTCTTTCTTTCTTTCTGTGTTGCTTTATGAGCATCCTTGCATGTGCTGTCCGTGCAAACGTTCACGATGCATGGAAGCCATAAGAAAAGTTTCTTCTGTCGCAACTCATCCTCAGTGGAACTGAAAAGCACCATCAGTGCTTCTCTGCGTGGCCACCACACAGTGCTTGTGTTTCATTCAGCACAGCCACGTCACTGAAAAATTCACTTATAGGTTTTTACGTGCCAAAACCACAACCTCATTGTGAGGCACGCTGTATCGAAATGCAGCTGCGGCGTTCTTGAGGGTGTTTATGAGGGGTATTCGAGATATTTCAGCGATAACTGTGTCAAGTCTTCCAAAATAGGGGATTTGAGATAAGCAATTATACTTGCTGGCATAAACTCATAGCAGTTGCAGACGCCAGAAACTGCGCAGTAGTTGCCTATTTGTTTCTTACTTAATTAGTACAACTTTAATTATATTTTTATTAGGAACTTTACAGTCGCAAATGCCAGTACTAAATAGTAAGAATCCTATCAACTGTACCAGTTTTGAGATATTTGTCAGCAATATGAGCAATGAAGTACATTGATGTTCTACGCATTTTTGTCTCGCATTACCCACAGAAGGCTTTAGAGAATTATATATAGAATGTAAATTCATTTTCATGCAAGATAGGGGTCTCTCATTTCATGTTGAGCATTGTGGTAATGCACGAAGATTGTGTGCATTGCTGTCCCTGTGTACAAGCATCTGCCCATGTATGCCTAGAATGGGGATGTAGTTAACTTTTTTTTTTTTTCTCTCCACAATCTTTTTCTTAGGGTGGCATGAAGGCTGTTCTGTGGACCGACCTGTTCCAGTCAATACTCATGTTTGTGTCCATGTTTGCTGTTGTTGGTGTGGGCACCTATAGGATGGGCGGTATCTCCAACGTCTGGAATGAAGCGCTTGCTGGAGGAAGGATAGAGTTTTTAAAGTGAGCATTCTGTGTGGTGTTATTATTGCTTCTGTTAGTAACATTTTTAATGCAAACTGACAGTGTAGTTTGTTACTGAAATTTTTTTTTTCCTTTTTGAAATGACATGCAGGTGATCATTGTCATAAAATTCCCTTTAATGTAATGTACGCTATGGCTAATGGTGACTCAAGTGATGCAAATGTCTTAGGCTTTTCCAGAAAGTGGGATAATTACGATTTCGTTGATGATGGGCATCTTTCCCTTTGTGCCCCTCGACAGATTTCCTACGAGGGGCAGTCAAAAAGTTCCCGGAACTGTGGTTCAGCGTGCTAATGTTACGACCTATGGCAATGCTTACCTAATCACCTTCGATGTAGGACCCTTGCGTGTGCACACACTTGCTCCATCGCTGCTGCCATTGTTGGAAGCAGCGTTAGAAAGCTTTTTTCGGAATCTGTCGGAGCTTAGCCGTCGCATTCGCTTTGATGTCCGTCATGGTTGCAAAACGTGTCCCCTTGAGGCCCATTTTCAGAGTAGGG
This sequence comes from Dermacentor silvarum, assembly GCF_013339745.2. NCBI lineage: Eukaryota > Metazoa > Arthropoda > Arachnida > Ixodida > Ixodidae > Dermacentor > Dermacentor silvarum. The sequence continues at coordinate 247,267,880 of NC_051155.1, forward strand.
AATAGACAAAAGTCACTTGGAGCGAGATCCTGAGAGTACAGTGGTTGAGGGATGATTGGAATGTTATTCTCAGTGAGGAATCGCTGCACAACAAGTGATGTGTTAGCTTGGCGCGTTATTGGGATGCAGACACCACTTGCCTTGCCACTTGCCGTGTCGCATCCTCCGAACTGCATCGCGCATCGTCTGCAAAACTTGCATGTAGAAATGGCCAGTAACAGACTGTCAAGGCGGTACGAACTTATGGTGCACCAAACCGTCGACGTCAAAGAATGCACTGAGCATCACTTTGACTTTGGATCTGACGATGTGTGATTCTTTTTGGTCTGGGAGATGCTGGTGTGTGCCACTTTGATAACTGCTGTTTCGTCGCGAGGTTGTAGGCAAACACCCAAGGCTAGTCATCAGTGACGATCTGTTGGAGCAACGTCGAGTCCTGTGTACTCGTCTCAAACAGCTTGCCAGCGATTGCCATGCGACATTGCATCTGATCCGTGTTCAGCTGCCTCGGTATAAACTTCGCACTGACGCATCTCATCTTCAAATCATTGCGTAAATTGCATGGATTGATCTGTGTGAAGTAACCACTTTTTGCTTTAACTCCTCGATTGTCATTTTTTGATCACGGCAAATCACTTGTTCCACTTTGGCAATCATTTCGTCGTTTCGGGTTGTCGACAGTCTCCCGCTGCACTCCTCGTTCATCTGCTGCCCTTTCTTAAACCGTGTAAACCAGTCATAAAGTGTGGTTCTCTTTAGTACATTGTCACTGTAGACTTGCTGCAGGGCCAATAGCGTCTCTAAAGCTGATTTTCCCAATTTGCACGTGAACTTGACAGTTTGCACGCTATTCGAACTGTGACATTGCGCCGACTGCCCACCACTCGCATCCATGTCGCACGGTGCAGTAATACCACTGCACACTGAAACCTGTCCAGACCTGCTGTGCCCGCATGCAAACTTACCCAGCCCCCTACCCAAGCGTGTGCACGCTATCTTGTCGCTCATTCAGCGTCGGCGAAGCAATTCTGGGAACTTTTTGACTGCCCCTCGTACATTATAAGTGTGTTTTAAAACTGTGCACTGATGCTAATTGTGTTTATGCTAATTGTGTTCAAAGGTTACTCTATTTACGTCTTTATGCATTAGGCTTAATTCTATACTGTGCATCTGCCCAAATGCTGACGGGCACCATTGCTAGACTGTACCAACATGGTCGGGAGTTCATGTCAACGGGTGATATTATTTGATTGCCTGTTCAGGCCGCATATCTTGTGGAGCATGTACTATGTGACTCGCATTTCTGTTTGGGATATAGTTCACTACATTTCGGATGATTCAAACAGAAATTTGTGGTTTCTAGGAGATTAAGGCAAGTCAACTGCAGTCGAGAGCCAACTAGTTTGACAAGCTTTCCTATCAGAGTTGACTTTGTGCAAGTCGCATTTTTGGTTATGCAAAGGGTGAGGCCACCTCTTATGTTGTTTTTCATATGTTCTTCATGCAGCTTTGACCCAGACCCAACTGTGCGCCACACCGTGTGGACTCTGGCCATTGGAGGCATCTTTGTCTATGTGTCCCTCTACGGCGTCAATCAGGCTCAGGTTCAGAGGCTCATGACTGTCAGCACACTCAAGAAAGCACAGCTGTACGTGCAAAGTGCTGGCTGTTGCACATTTGTTCTTCAAACTGGCTGAGCATAAATACTAACCTAGTAGCAGCACTAGTGGCAAGTCATCATGTACACAGGCTAAGTCCTCTTTGAGCTACTTGCTTTTGTGACCATGACTATTATCGGGATATGAGGGGGATGCCAACGGCGCTTGCCTCAGCACACTGAGCCCCACGGTTGGCGCATGCCTGCCCATCAACCGCGGTCCGGTACAAGCTCGAGGAAACATTAGACGACACCCACGTGTACACTCGGAAAGCATTTATTACGAACGCAACTAACACTTCGAGCAGGCCAGCTAGCTATAGTTGACATCACTGCGAGTTCCCTCGAAGATTATAATACACTAAGTAAAGAAGGGCTTCTGGCTTACCAACTGGGGAATACGGGTGGCCGCAACGATTGCCACAGCCAGAACGCGGTTGACTAACCACATGCAGGAATGTGGAAGCGGCAGCAGAGCCTTCCACTACTGCCGCTTGCTGGTGACTAAAGAGACTCTGGCGATATCAGAGGGATCTCACGTGACACACCCGGTGGCGCTGATAGTGTTTGTGATTCCCGTGCGCTGCCCGCGAAAGGAAAGTTTCCCCTCTCCCCACCTTCCCTGGCGCGAATTGCACCCAATGCAACGTTCGTCGTGCGTGCGGCAGTCATGGGACCCGAGGATTCCCACACTATATACTTGGTGTCATTGCTCATCTTCAACTTTGTAGTTGCTGATTAGGAGTTAGTAAGTCATAAAAAAGTAGTTTATCTCAGTTTTAAAACAAAATATGAACAAGAGCAGGTCACAGTGTACTATAGTTGAAAATGCTTTACTTTTACTAGAACAGTGGAACCGTGGTTATATGTCCCCCAGTCTTGCGACGTCTCTGATTTTACGACAGATTCTTGGTGAACCCCCTATCAAGACAATACATTAAAGACTTTGATTACACGACCCAAGATGACGCATGTCCCGTCTCGTATGACGGCCCGGGTGAAACTGCAAATCCAGTGGCAGACTCTTGAGAAGCGCTGCCAGCCTGCGGCAGCTCCTTTGCAGCATTGTCCCCTCTGTCAGGAAGGGGAGAGCTCCCCTTCGCATGCAGAAAGCTCCAACTGGCTTACGGCTCCCTCCTAGCCTCCTTCCTTCCCTTGTGTTCGCTGCCCTCTTATTGTTCGTTTCATTTGCCGCCTTTCCACGTCGCTCAACTAGCGCCTGCCTTTATCCTTTCGTTGCCATCTCATTTCGCTTTCTCTCTTAGCAGTGTAGCTCCAGTCACTGGACACGTTCAAGTATATGGCCAACAGCGTTTTTAGCGCTGTGCCAATCCCTCTATCTTTGTAGTGCCAAGGGCGCTGTCGGCTGCATACTTCGACGCATCCATTGCAGAGTCCATTATAAAATTTATCCAGAGCCATCTACTGTGGTATCTCGTGCAGCCTATTGCTTGAGGACATTAAATCTAATCAATGATTCGATCAATCAATAAACGTCTCTGGTGTCATTATTTCTGTGACTATATGACTGAGGTGCAACTCCATTGAAAAAATTATGATTGTTTCTTCGCTTTTTATTATTTCAGTGCTCTTTTCCTCAACTGGCCCATTGTTTCGGCACTGAGCTTGATCACAAGCTTTGCTGGTATTGTGATGTACGCAAACTTCAGGCACTGTGATCCTTTGTTGACGGGCAAGATAACCAAAACAGATCAGGTACGTTTCCACTCGTTGCACAGTAAAAACACTCAAAGAGGCTTCCTATCAGTATGTTTGCCAATTATAGTGGTGGAACAGCCATTTGACCTTTTGGTGCAGATCTCAGTGCAGGCAGAAACGGCGCAGCAATAAGCACATTTGGTGCTGTGTCGATTGAGCATCTATATACCGTACAGTGGTGGAACAGCTGCACCAAGAGCATTCTTTTGCGCCGTCCTTTTCCCAAAGGACATTTTAGCGGAAAATTGCACCAAGCCTGTGCCATAAGGCATAAGAAAGAAAGCCTGCTTCTGTTAATGCTGCCTTGATAGTAAAACTGAAACCAAAACCTTACGCATGCTGTCGTCACCATCATCATCCTGGAAGTCAATGGAGTTACCATAGCCACGGATATAGCAGATGCAGTCGGTTCTCCATTCGCTGTTTTCGCACTTTTGTTGCATTTCTCGCCACCTGACGTTTCACTGTAATGCAACTGTACGGTCTTATTGTTTGAGCCGTATATGCTGTAGTGCAGTACTCCTTGTACAAGTGTGACACTGAGCTCACTCAAGGAGGATGTCGCGAAGACTTGGATAATGTCTTGTCGCACATTGCTAAGCATAGTCGTTGATGGTGTCACTTTAAAAAGATCTTGTAATATGTGTACTCAAATGCTGACATACAGTTTGCTTATGAAAAGGGACCTTCTTTGCAAATCTGCATGATCTAAAGAAGAGCACATGCCGTGTTTATAATTTAATCAGCTTTCACATGTCCCACAGCACAGTTATGCGGGACAGATTGTGCACATTACAAGAAATGTGTGGATGTCTTCATTGAAACTTCGTATCAGTCGCACGCGTTCGAGGGTGTGTGGTCTTGTTGACATGACCTTGCTCGCTTGAAGTGCATAGAACGTAAGACGCCTGTTGCATGTTTGAATGGTAAAAGCAGCGGTACAGTGCGTTATAAGAGCAAGGAAGGCCTTCCAGTTAAACCAAATGAAACTAGCTAAGTAATTTCTACCCAGAATGCCTCATTGATGTGCATAAAGCTGGCACCACTATATTAACTGTTTCAATTAACATTAAATCCGTATGTCATATAGAAGTATGCTGGACACTGCACCAAAAGTGCTTGTCGCTGCGCCAAATCAGATTTTTACCTGTGCCAAAAGGTGAAATGGCTGTTCCACTACAGACTGTATGGTCTCTATATTAACTGAAATAGTCAATAAATATAGTGGAGACTGTTTTATACAGCAATACTGAGGCTTTCAGGCTTAAGATTGGCAAACTAGTTTAATTAGTATTAATGGAAATGACTTTTCCTGTGCGTATATAGCGAAATGAAGCCACTTCTACCATTTCAGCTTGCAACAGGTGTTTGCATGTTCACCGCACTTCAAGCAAGCAAGAAAAACAAAATAACAGAACAAGTATATGTAAGGAAGACCACACCCTACAGGATGTGTGTGACTAAACTGAAGCTACACTGAAGATGTCCAGAGGCTTCTTTACTTCCATTGTGCAAAATTTCCTCTGTTACTGCATGTTGGATCATGTGAAAACTGTTTAAATTACAACCACGAGATCTGCTCTTCCATTCTTGCAGGTTTTCAAGGAAAATCCCCACTAATAGCAAATTACGTGCCAGTGTTTGAATGCACTCATTACAAGGTATTACTAACGTGGCACCATCAACAACTATGCTAAACAATGTGCGATCAGACATTACCTGAGGCTGCATTTTGATCCCGCAGCCTCCTTGAGCAAGCTCTGTGCCATGCTAATACGAGGAATTCAGAACTGCAGCACAGATGGTACAAGCAAGACTTTACAGCGGCAGTACATTAGAACCTTTGCCGGAGAGAAGTGCAAAAGAGCGAAAACAGCAAATTGAGGACTGACGGCATCAGCTGTGACCGCAGCTATGGACGCACCATTAACGTCCAAGATGATGATGACGGCATGCTTTAGGTTTTGGGTGCAGTGTTACTAGCAAGGCAGCATGAATGGCACAAGTCTTCCATTCTTTTGCTTCTCTCTCACTCACTCAGCGCAATTTTCCGTTAAAACGCAGTTTTGGAGCAGGAGGGCGCAGAGGTCTGCTGCTTGCACAATTTGGTGCCAATGGCATGGCTATTCCACCACTACAATTATATTGTTACTGAAGTATTGTTCTTGTAAAATGTCCATAAACCCACAAACAGATTGTTTCTGTATGTGTCGTGAATTTTGTGCAGAGCTATGAAAAGCAAAAAGCATACCATGAAAAATTGATGAGGAAAACTTTTAATTGCGATTCCATATCATTCATGCACTGTTGATGATGTACTGTCTAGATGCAGGAGCCAAGAGCGTGTGGTTTGATTTCATTAAGCATGATCACTTTTGGAGAAACTGCCAGATAAATGCTTTTTGAAGTAGATGCCATTCTTGTAATGCTTGATAGGGCATTTATGTGATCTGATCAAGATGTTCATGTGGTACAGTTATTGGTTACTATATCTTCATTATTTTTCATCTGTCTTGTAGCTCTTTAGAAACATTTTGAAAGCGTTCAACTGTATAGCACTCTTTAGACATTTTCTAGCAACGTAATCTGACATAGGTATTCTTTGATTAGTAATTCAGCTGTTTTGTTGACTTTCTTGGAGAGTGGTTCCATCATGTAAACTTCTTACATCCACGCACCCAATGCAAACGCTCTGTTTTAGTTTGCTTCAGGCAAGGAGATGTAGCACATTCTGTATTTTCATGTATCATCAACATAAACTGAAATGCCAACTAGAACATAACTGATGAGAACGTCTGTTACGTGTGATTACATGGGAGTGTAATCTGGAACCACAACTCATTTTTCCAATAATATTTTTCCCAATTGTTTTTGGCTTGAATAGTGCTTTCAGTTCATGGAGCCACCACTGAGTGCTATCTAGCGTGACCAAACAGGTGCAGATTCCTGATGGGAAAGAAAAAGCACAATGCCGGGTGAATAGGTCCTTTGTCACTTGCTAATGCAAGTGCAAAAGCAGAAACAGTCACTGCTTATCTCTGGTGGGATTAACGCTGTGTGCCTCCAGGCTGCTGCCAAAGAGAGAACGCTCTTGGGAGGGGTCATTTGAAACTACGACCACTAGCTTGTTAGCTTCCGAGATTTGTCTCTTCCTTTAAGTACAGCAGCCATGTGATGGCTTTTATTGCCTGCAGCGCTTTGGGGTGTTGTAAAAATGCATGGGGAGCTTTTCTCCCTCTCTTGGATAGCAATTTCCTTTGTCAGAAATGCCCAACCAATAATGAATCGATGTTTATTTGAGGATTAGTTTAGCAAGACTCACTAGAAGATAGTGGCCTTAGTTAGAAATAGTAAATAACCCAACGGTGCTTTCAGAAGCCATGGCCATCCCATGTTAATGCAGATTAAAGTGATACAAAAGAGAAAAAAAAAATTATTGAAGCTGTATTACTACAGCTTCCACAGTACAAAAAGAAAAAGCCACTCTTACCGTTAGAAGAGGCTTTTTTCTTACAAATTTATTGTTAAGGTATTTTTAAAATTAAAAAAAAATTCTTTTTGATAAACATATGGTTTGGGACTTTAGTATCAAGCATGCTCTGGGAATGAAAAAAAAAATGTGAGGACATCTAAGCACTTCTTTTGAGTTGTGAATGCGAAAGCATTAATGTTCAGTTGAAAGCCTCTCGGCAGTCCTCACGGGCAAGCAAGTGCGTTGAGACGCTTGGCCAACGCCTCCTGATAGCACAAGGCTGGTGCACTTCGATCCGTGACGTTATGCTACTTTGCCTGACTGCCATAGAATCTAATGCCGCTCCCAAGTCAGCCGCGGTAATTTTGACGTCACCGTATTCGTCATGCTGGTCTTGGCAATGGAAATTTCAATCTAAATAGCATGACGTCATTAAGAAGAATGCACAGGCTAGGAAGCTAGGAAGAATGCACAGGCTATCTAGGAAGCGTTGGTTTAGCCCAGTGGATAGGACACTAAGCTTCTGAGCGTGGGGTCGTAGGTTCGAAACTCGCTACCACCAATGTTTTTTTCTTTTTGAATTTATTCTGTCTTTTTATACATTAATTTATTTATAGCGATTACCGAGGCACAGTTAGAACACAGGCGAGAGCTTGTGCGGACAAGGAACGAGCGGATAACACAGGCTACTGAGAGTAGGATAACGTGGCAATTACCTCTTCCCTCACACAACACCTTTCGCGGCAGCAGGTTGTTTTCTTTTTTCGCCCCTGCTCTGTCGAGGCGCAGCTCGTGACGTGGCATCGCAGCCAATGGGAATTTAGGTGTCGTTTCACTGCTCCAGATGAGAGATGCTGGATTTTTCAGTCAGTGGGCCATTTGACGCTTTCGCATAAAAAAGTATTTTCTATACTACCCAAAAACTGCTGCTTTTCTCGACGACAGGAAAGTGTAAATAGTCAACCCATTAAAGGGATACGGACACGAAATCTTAAAATTTTACGAAAATGCTGAACATGAATTCTCAGTGTGTGATTACACTGAAAAGAAGTAGTCACTTAGCTCATTTTTCAGCCGATGGCTTTATTTTTGGCGTTCTTGTGAGCACGCGCCTTGCCGCCCGACCCGCACGAGTTGGAAGGCGTGACGTCATGACACCCTCGTCGGATAGCCAGCCGGCCGGCTGTGGTCATTCGAAGTGCGCCGACGCTGCCATCGCGAGCATGGATTCGAGTTCTGGTGCCTCTACCAGAGATGAGTTCACGTCTGGAGACGAGAACCATTCCAACTTAGCAAGAAATATTACCGCTTACGGTTACGAGCCTTCCGCGTCAAGCGAGAAAAGCAGGCGGCCGTGGAAGTGCCCGTCAGGTTTTCGCGAACCGTAGCGCGAAGATTTCTTTCTGCACCAGACACTTGTGCAAGAATTATTTATCATTTCCTATGTAAACTTGCTTTTTCAAGAGCGCACGCAGGCGAGGCAGCTGCAGGGTACTTCAGCAGTGCGTGGATGACTGAATAGTAGTTTATGCCGTTGGCGTGAGCAACTGCTGTGAGATATCAGTACCTCCAAGACTCTCACGTCCACTTCGCGAGCCGCCCGACAGATGGCAGCACCTGTCTGGCGTTCTACCCAGTTTTCCCCGCTTTTAACCTGTGGAGAAGCAGTGCTGTTTGTGTGTCTGCCCCGCTGCCATGTAGGACTGATCTCGTGAGTCACGCTCGCAGTGCGCTGCTAGCCTTGTATTATTTTGCTATGCTTTGCCAACATTTTAAAAGACATTACTGCCTTCGTGCCCAGCCTCGGGCATCTCGCTCCAGCCTCGCCCTCACACTGCTCAAGAAGGCTGCAAGTGAAGTGAACGAAAACAGTACCGACATCTTTTCGCCTCCTCTTTTCAAACGCGCCGCTGATCATTTCTGCCTTGCGTTTTCGTGAGAAGACCGATGGCACAGCTTCAGGTTTTAGGCGTTGCCTTTTGAGCGGCATGCCGGGCTGGTCACATAATCATCGTCGACGAAGTGGTCCACGCAAATGAAGTCATTTTTTAGAGGTCTCCAGGCTGGGTGTGATGGCTGAAAGGCAGGTATCCAAAGTTTACGCACCTTCTCATCTCTGGGAAACATGTGCGACGGCATGTCACGACCGACAATGCTATTATAACAGCAATGTCTGGGCATTTCCTTCCACCGCGACGAATGCGTCAATACCGAGCGACGACTGCAGGAAGGCGCATGTAAGATGCACCACCTGCGTGGAGCGCCAACGAGGATAACGTTTCAGACGGACCACGTGCGAAGATCGCCGAAAGGGGTTAAACAAACGCTGCAAGGGACCGACACTCCCGGAAACACTGCGACAGCTGTGGCCGACCTTGGCTGCGCACGCACGCGGGTGGGTGGTTGTTATGACCTCAAATTTCAGCTTCAGCCGGCGGCCGCTTGGAGGCAAGGTGCAACAGAAAATCGCAAAAAAAAAGATGTTTCTTGTTCTTTGTTTCAAAGCGTCTTGTTGTATTCGTCATTTTCAACAGTTCAACTTTTGCTCCGACGCAAAAAACCACCCGCCAACTTTTGTATCCTATCCCCTTAAAGTAGGGATGTGCGTGTATTCGAAAAGTTTTTATATCGAATATATATTTTTAATATTTCGTATTCGATTCGAAAAATAGGTACAGTCGAATCTCGTTAATTCGAACACGCTTAATTCGAACTGCCGGTTTATTCGAACTGACGCTGTGGTCCCGACAAAGTTATGTGTATTTCAGTGGGCAAAAATGCTCAGTAATTTGAACGCGAAAACATTTGTGACCGTTAATTCGAACATACCGCGGACCGACAATGCTCTCAGCAGCGCTCCAAATTACGCGGCGGCGCCTCCGACCGGCATTGCTCCTACACCGCCATAGAGCAAAAGCTTTGGAGAGACCCCTTAATGCGGCGGCGGAGGCCCAGTCCGGCAAACGCTCGCTTCCTGATAACGGCAAAAAATGAAACTTCAGGGAGCGGGCTATGCTGGTGCCAGCATGGCGGCGTGCGCGTGGAGACCATCGAAGGTGAGAGAGCTGCGAGGGAGTTCGGAGAGAGGGCGAGGGGAGCCACCGAAGCAAAGGAGTTGCCGAGGCCAAATCCGCTTCCCTGCCGCCCTCCTCCCTCACATTCCACGGTCTCCACGCGCGTGCCATGCCGGCGCCGTCCGCTCCCTGAAGTTTCGTTATCTGCCGTTATCGGGAACCGAGCGTTGGCCGGTGTGGGCAGCTGCTCTCTTTATGCACTTGCACACCGCAATATTTCACGACTCGCACCGTTCGTGCATCGTGCTATGGTGCTCGAATACTTCAAAAATATGTCCTTCCTTTAATTTGAACAAATTTTCGGGCCCCTTCGAGTTCGAATTATCGAGATTCGACTGTGTTCGAAAATATTTTAATATTGGGTTGGATACGAATATTTGAATAAAATCGAATATATTGCTGGCTGTGCGGAAGGAAACGCGTTTCTTAGCTTTTGTTTCTATCTAATCTAAGAATATTGGGGCGATATTGTCACGGGACCGTTGCCCAAGCATGCGAACGAGGACGCAACGAAAGACTATGAAGGCGCACCTCGGCTCATGTGTGGATTTCGCCATATTGCCTGTTGTATGTGTATATATATATATATATATATAGGCTTCTGTAAATACATATTTTACCTCTCGCTCTCCTTGTTACAATATTGTGTTGACGCTGCGATAGCAGCAGCTGCTATCGCGGTCATGCGGGGCGCGAGGCACGGGGCGCGATCTTGAAAGCAATTTGCGATGTGGACAAAGTACAACTAGTGCTGGTAGCTTCGTATGCACTGTGCTTTCGACGTTTAATTCGCGCTTTATCGAGAGATGGCATGAAGGTCAATTCACTCGCTGCTGCTGCCGCACCTCGTCACACCAGCGTTTTGACAGAGTTCCCACAATCATCGAGCGTGATGTGTTCATGTTTACCTGTGCGCGCGTGACACCGTGCTTGTTAGTTTAGTTAATAAGCAAATGTTTAAAAGGTAATACAGCTGATAAAATTACTATGCTTAGTTCGTATAGTTGTCTACTAATTTGCTATCGCAATTGATGCTTCGCCTTTCTGGCAAAACTGCAACATTTTTTCTTTCTTTTCTTTTTCTTTTTGCAGTGCTTTTTTTTTTTTTTTCGCTGTCAAGCTTACTGCTTGACAGCTTGTGTGATGAGTGACAACTGGCCCAGGGTCAAATGCCTCGTGAGTTTATGGGCATTTGATGTGGTATAATAAGGTACAGGCTGGCAAAGACAGCTAGTGTGAATTACTAAATTTTCCAAGTGAACATGAGCCAAATAGACAATGTGTTAGTATAACTGCTTACTAGTCTAGTTATTTAACATTGACAATATAATTGCAATGTTCCAACGTAACAAATTAACCTAACTTGCTAATAAATGCATGTGCATATCATTATTTGATATTCGATTCGATATTCGAAGCTAAGTATTCGTATTCAATTCGTATTTGAAAATTTTGATACTTACACACCCCTACAATAAAGCGATAGTAACGGAAATCGAGTTTTAAAACAATTACTTTATCAGTCTAAACTTGTTTAGCGTTTCTTTTTAGTGTCCCTTGAAATATTTGCAGTCCGTTTTGACAAGTTGCTGCAGTAGGAACTTATTTTGTGTGGTACTAGCAAATTAAGCGTGATTTGCCCGTCCTTCACTGTTGCTGACATTTCACTGAGCAAGGAGACTTTGTGCAACAGCTGCGTTAGGGTGGCGTGTGTCACTGGCTCATTGAAAGTTGCTTCTCCGAGTGCAAAAATGCAAGGTGGCCTATTGAAAGCCGGAACAATATTGCAAATGGCACTTTATTTCACACTAATCTTTCTGATGCAGTCTGCCTCTGTGGGCATACATGCAGCGACACTTTTCGTGGGCTTGAATACATGACACCGAGAACACAGAATTGTAGCACAAGTGAACTTGTGCTACAACTTTGAATTGTAATCACCAGCATCAGCAACTGCATTTGAGTGGCAGAATATTAAGAGTTGCATTGTGCTACTGACTTGCAGATTGAATGATGTTAGCTACTAGTGCTGTGTCATTTGCCATTGTGAGATTGTAACAACTATAATTAGCATTAACAGTGGACGAATAGGTTGTTGTTGCATATTGATAGAACTAAATTGAACAAGAAAAGTTTTTTCATTTTATATCTGGACAACCTTGCCATAGCAGTAACAGGAAATCATTGGTAAATTGAACATGCTATACATGTAGTAGTGGTTCTGTTGATTCACAAAGCCCTATTTTGCCAAATTTTTCTGATCTGGAGTTCTCTGTATTGCTACTTTAACCCCGCAAAGCTCAACATATCATTTTTGCTAAGCTGAGTCTGATACCTAATAATTCCGATATAAGCACGGGAAAATTAACACAAAGCCCATAGTATCATTTTTGACCAAGTTTCCAGTTGTGAGGTTTCGGTGAATCAATTACTGATAAATTACTGCAGTAACTTCTTATTCAAGTAATATTTTTTGTTTTCTGTTTCATATTTATTTATTTTATTTTTGTACAAATGTATCCTCTATGGCCAGAAATAAAGGTGAACTTAGCTGTTCTAATTTTCCTTGGTGTGGAATGGGCATTTGGGTATAATGGCAAGTGGTACTACTGCAATGATCAGTTGTGTGTCGGACACCATTTAGCATTGTTTAGTATTCAATGTCATTGATCACTTAGTGTGCAGTGGTGCGTAATAATGTTCATTTGGTTCGACCTTGCCTCATGAACTAGTTCAGCAGGTGCTGCAGTTCTCCAGATCAGCACTGTGGCATTTTCATGTCACTGTTTGCTTCACAGTCTGTGCAGGATGAGTTTTTCAGCATTTCTCGAGCTCGCCGAAGAGCTCGTGCAGGGGGTACTGGGACACTTCAGCGCTGGTTCAGCGAGAACCAACACTGAACTGGGTTGAACTGCAAGTCAAATGGACTTCTAGGAATCGATTAACATGCTTTTATGTTTGTTTTTGTCGCCATTAGGTGCTGCCCTATTTTGTGATGCTCTACCTGGGAGGAGTCCAAGGCCTGCCTGGGCTCTTTGTGGCTGGTATTTTCAGCGGAGCTCTTAGCACAGTCTCGTCAGCAGTAAACTCCTTGGCGGCTGTCTTGCTGGAGGACTTCGTGCGGCCATTTTGCATTTCCCAAAAGACTTATGACAAGCACGCATCTCTCATTCTCAAAGTTCTTGGTGAGTACTCTTACACGTGTGCTTTACATGCAGTTAAGTTGGCTTAGCCCTACGTAAGTTCATTTTACTAGGCTCTTTTAATGGGCTTAATTATGATAACATGACTTCATGTGCAGAAATGTGAAATTTGTTAATTTATTATTTGTTATATAAGATGTCTTTTGAAAGATGCCTTGAGGATACAGTGAATGCATGTGCACAGGACTACACTGTGTGTGGGGAAGAGGAGCAACACTACGTCTCAGCCTATACATTCCTTTCTTCAATTTTACAGCATAATTGCAGCTCCACTACATCATTGTGACATCATGGATTTCAAAGTACAGTTAAACCTCGATATAATGAATTCGGTAAAATCAGTAATTTGCTTAGTTATATCGAAATTTTGTTGCATTGAAATTCGACATTTTATGCAAATAAGTACAGTTGCAATACATTTTTCCTACATGGAAGGGCTGCAAAAGTTATTGGGCAATTGAAAAAAGCAAATTTGAATCAGAAAATTTAATTTTATTGAATTTGAGAGACGGTAATGAGAGAGAGGATTTGATGCCGTGCTGACGATATCTTCACATCGGCGATATGAATAAAGCGAAGTCAACTACGTTTTTGCGTTCACACTGTCCCCCGGTTGATAGCATCGCCCGCAGTGGGATGACGCTATCATCAAAAGTGGCGGCAGCAAGGAGCGATTGCTTCGTCTGTCTCTCGCTTAAACGCGTCTTCAAAATTCGAGACTACGCAACCTCCTGTACTAAACGCTCCAGAAGACTGCGCACGTGATGCCCCACCATATCTGAATGCGCCAGATTACCTCATCTTGCACATGCTGCAGGTTACCTCTAAAACAGGGTGCGTGGGCTGTGTATGCGCTCAGCCACGCCAACAGCTATGCGCAGCCATGACTGCGCTAGAAAAGGAGATGCTATGCCAACCCCCCCCCCATTCTTTCCCCTCACACGCTTGATTGCATTACTGCGAGCTCGCTCCCCTCCCCCTGTTTTCCTTTGCTTACATGGGAAGACTGTGCACATCAAGCCACCATCCTTCTCGGCTCACTCGCACGCTTTAACTCGCACCTAAAGGTGAGATAAAGTAAAGGTTCAATAGGATGCTATCGCATGAGGGCGCGTTAGGATCCTATTGCACTTAGACTTTATATGGAACATGAAGCTGCTCCGTTTCGGTGGTCACTCTGTGGTGCACGATTTGAGAGGTGTGTTCGGCATGTAATTTAACCATTTGACCATCTGCGTCCACGGGATATTCCCCTTTCTCTGTATTCCTTCAAGGTGGCAGTGAAATTTCGTTACACTGAAATCGTGTATAGACACACTTCATTATACAGTAAAACCCCGCTGATATGATCATGGCTTGTACGAATTTTGGTGTGACACGAATTCGTAACATTCCCCGGCCGAAATACATTGCTCTTAATACGAAAAACATCGGCTGTTACGAGCGCGTTGCTGCGTCGCTGCGGATCATACGAATGCGTGAGCAACAGCAGCGGAGGTGGCCGAGCTAGCGGAGCGACCGACACAGACTAGCCGGCACAGCAGCATCTGGGCAGGATCCATAGTCGCCAAGCAACCGGCTACGTCACGTGGCTGCGTAATCTCATTGGTCCCCACGTCGAACGGACCGGACCACATCACAGCCAGCAGATGCTTTGACCAGCGGGAAAGAAGGCGAGGACCGCTGCAGCAACGATGACCACGGCAGCAGCCACGACGGCCACTCCCTGCACTCGATGTGCTGAGGCGTTTAGTGGCTTGCGAAAACATTCACGAGATCACGCGCGCACACTTTTACGCCTTCCAGAAGGCGATTGTTGACAATTTCGGGAAGAAGAAAGCACGCACGGATAGGAGAACCCCGTTGATATGCTTTTCCAGGGACTGCGGGGGAAAAAAAAGAAAGTTGCAGTTTTGCCCGAAAGGCAAGGCAACGATTGCGATAGCAAATTAGTAGACAGCTGTAAGAAGTAAGGATAGTACAGTGTAGACCGCTTATAACGGAAGTCGTGGGAGTTGTAAAAATCCACGTTATAAGCGGTACCGCGTTATAACCAAAGCATGCTTTTTTCGGCTTTTGCTTATACCAAATGGGCAAACCCACCTTTCAAACACAATTTATTACATATTTCCCCCACACATACATGCAACACAATCGCAACACAGCAAGAACCTGTTATTTTCGTCTGGAGACTGGTCTCCACGCGCGCGCCCACGCTCCCACTTGTGAAAAAAAAAAAAAAAAGAATGCCCTACCGTTCTACCCCGAACTCCGCGCACCCTGATTGGACGCTGCTATAATGATGAAAACACGCGCCCTCCTTCCTCCAAAGTCTTCCACCCTTCTCCTCCTTATTGTTTCGCTTTTCGCCGCTGGTCTCCACGCATGTGCCCACGCTCCCACTCCTGAAAAAAAAAAAAAAAGAAACGAAAAAAAAAAAGAAAAGCTGTATGCTGCTGTATGCCGTATGCTGTATGTGTGAATGAAAGCGCTCGAGAGACGCGTGCTTTCACGGAGAGCGAACGTACGGTGAAGAACAAACGCGAAGACTCTCGTCGTGCGGAAGGCCATGGGGGGATGGGAGGGAGGCAGGGGAAGCGACGTTTAGCTCAATGCGTATCTTGCAACCGGGCATGAGGGGAACTTTGCGACTCAAGCTTCCACGCGAAATGAGGAAAGCGTGAAGGCAGCGCGGGAGGGAGGGGGCGCGGCTTTCTGCAAGTCACTGCGTACTTTGTGCGCCTGAGGGATGTCGCGCGCACCGTATCCAATTCCTGTATGCCAATTCCTTTTTTGTTAAAGCTATCGCTCAGTGGAATCGGCTGTCATGTGGACAGGTGTGCAGTGTGAATCAAGATGTATTTTTTTTATGTGTGTAACCCCCCTGCTGTAACGCTTTCGGGCTAAGCGGGGATATGTCTGAATAAAGAATAAAGAAAAATCTTGAAAGCGATCTCCACACGGCTCTGACCTTTGTATGCGCTGTGCTTTCGCCGCTCAGTTTCCGTTGAAGCGATAGACCACACGAACCTTCGGTCGCTGCTCCTGCCGTGTTTGCTCACGTCAGCGTTTTTACAGTGCTTGTCTGCTGTCATTGAGTGCGATCTATTCATGTTTGCTTGTGCGCGCTGACACCATGCTTGTTAATTCAGTTAGTAAGCGGATGTGTCCAAGTTTATGCAGGCGATAAAACTACTATCTTTACTCCATATACTCTACTGGTAAATTTGCTATTGCAATTGATGCTTTGCCTTTCGCGGGAAACCGCAACTTTTTGTTTCGCTTTTTGCCGCTGGTCTCCACGCGCGCGCCCGCGCTCCCACTCCTCCGCGTTTGTGCGCCCGGCAACCGTGCAGCCGTGCAGGCCGTGCTCATTTCATGGTCGCGCGCTTAAAAGAGCCGCGCTATAACCGGTATTCTGCTTCGTGCGCCTACGCAATAAACGGTTCGCCTATACATTGAGTTCTATGGGAGATATATCAGTGGTCAAAAAAACCCACGCTATAACCGGTCCCGCGCTAAAAGCGGTTAGGTTACAAGTGGTCTGCACTGTAGTTTTATCAGCCGTATTAGCTTGTAAACATTCGCTTACTAACTAAATTAACAAGCACGGTGTCACACGCGCACAGGTAAAAACGAACCCATCTCGCTCGATGACCGCGGGAGTTCGCTGTCAAAACATTGGAGTAAGGAAATGCGGCAGCAGCGACTGTCTCTCGTTTAAACGCGAACTAAACGTCGAAAGCAATGCGCATACTAAGGCATCCGGTACTAGGCGCACTTTGTCAACATTGCAGATCGTCTTGAAGTGGAGGCCCGCGCGGGCGTGCACGTTGCGCTCATCGCAGATCGCTTTCGAGATACGGCGCCAGCATGGCTGCGCCGTATCGGCAACGTGCCGGCCGCTTGTTACAACATACTAGCTGGCTGCACCGCTAAATTTATGTGACCGCCACATTCAAATGCAACGTAAGATGCAGGAAAATTACAGATTGGCAACATATCAAGGGGTACTTAATACATGGAAGTAAATGTTGGATTTAGGTCGCGAACTCGAAAACGCGACGTAGCAGCTGGAAACACACAGCAGCAACGAACGTATCAACGGGGTTCCACTATTATGAATTTTTTCTGCTAAAAATAAATTCATTTTTTCTTAATTTTGTGTATGTTTTGATGATACGAATTTTGGGTGATACGAATATTTCACACAACTCCGCGAGATTCGTATTACCTAGGTTCTACTGTATTGAGATTCTAAATACATGGTGTTCTATGGACAAGAAGTTATGAAAGGTTGAATACTCAATGAGTTTTGTTATACAGTAGACTTACGCTAATTCGACTCTGGTTAACTTAATATTTCTGTTAATTCGATGCCCACCAAAGGTTCCAACCAGTGTTGTACATGTTCCTCTAAAACAGGAATGAAAGCTCGTTCCTCATTCCTTCCCAATTTTGGAACGAGTTCCCATTACAAGTTCCTTTAATGCGAAAGGGACGCGTTCTAGTTACACTTCAAACATTCGAATGTGTCGTTACATTAACGTTACATTTGATTTTTTTAAATTGATATATAGTGTCGCATAATCCTGAGGCGAAATAAAGTGAGCCATTTAAAACTCGTATCGAACTACGTATATTATACGAATTTGAACATCGCCGGCGGCAGATTATCTGGAGATAAAAAGAATCCAAAGAAATGCTCCGAGACGAATTTTTTCAGGGAGCACCGGACATACCCCAGACATGTCTAACTGCAACTTTGGTGCTCGTCTATTACAAGTGCCAACACATGTGGCACTTTCCACTTCGGTCTTCAAATGCGCAGTCAGGATACTGCGCTTCAGATAGGAAAATAGAAGGTTACTCACATGCACCAGTATCCTCCTGAGACCCGAGCACAACAATGGAACTTAATCGCTCTTCAAGATGGCTTTTATTGTCTACTGTTATGTCTTGAACTTGAAAAACAATTTTTAAAAATTTGTATACCACGGATAGATGTCAAAAGCTCCGTCTCCATGTGTGGGAAAAAAAAAATGACTATCTCCATCATCTCCTCATGTTAGCTGTGGTAAAATCTTCATTTCATTGTTTAAATGCTGAGACGAAGATGGAACTACGTGTAATACATTGCCATGTTGCTGCTGCGTCCGGTATTTTCACGCAATTTCGGTGACTTCGAAAAACACCTCGAGGTTGCTTTTGGCCGTCTGGGACGACACAGAAGTCTAGACCAATTTATTGTCAAATGTCTCGAAAGCGGATGACAAGAATATGAGTAAACCACTTCTTTACAGTTACACATGCACCGTACTTCATACCCAGAGTGAATATTTTACGTAATCACTTCCGAGTGAATTTCGAAAAAAAGTTGAGGGCAATGTGCATTGTATTGTACAAGAGGTCTTAGGAGGAAATAATTAAATTTCTTGCAGAAGAAAGGAACAATACATAGGCATGTAATGAGTGCATGTGCAATATTGCAGTATGAGTGGTAAAAAAATGTCCAGAATACATATTCGCAATTTAGTAAAGGCCTTTGTTTAAACTCAGCAAGAGTTACATCTCGATGTTGGTGTCCGACAGGCCGGCATGGAGGAAAGAAACTATAGGAGGGAGCGTGAGGGGATAATCTTGAAGCCTAGTCATAAAAACAACAAATATAACGGAGAACTCACGAAAGAAAATAAACCATAGTCACGTGACAGGCAAGCGGTAGTTCTTTGCGCCTCACGTGGTCGCCCATCCGCCCTGCATGATGTGCTGCGTTACGTGCGTCTGTTCAATGCCGTGGAGCGTTTACAGAAGGAACGCCGTTCCCTCTGCCGTTCCTTCATAAAAATAACGAGTTACCGTTACAGTTCCACCGACCCTTAACGGAACGGTGGCGTTCCTCCGTTCCTCCCAAAAGGAACTAGTTCCAGGAACGCTGTTTCGTACAACACTAATTCCAACCGGTGCCCATGCATTTTCTATGGGCCCAAGGTTTCGTTATATAAATCCTAAAATTGGCCTTCACCGGATAATTTGAACTTGATCTGTCAGCACACATGTGCCTGACCCCTATGGTGACCCAAATAGTGACCTCTTTGCGGCAGCGTCTGTCTTGGTGGAGCTTAGGGGATGGTGAATGCATTTAAGATCGACACATTGTCTGCTGTCAAACTCCTATTTTCAGCCTGCCCTAAGAATCTTTTTCAAGCAATAACGATTGCGCACAGTGTCTCATTATGGTTTGTACCCAATTCTAGCGCACACCTTTTTTTTAACAAGATTGGGCCGAAAATTTCTTGCATGCTGCAATCGGATACGAAACCAAAACCATCTTTATGGAGTTCAGATGCTTTACTGCATAAAACGGGTGTACTGCGGCGAAGTTAGCATTGAAAAACCCTGAGGTGAAGCTGACTTCAGAAAACCGACCGCCATTGTGCAATGCATATTATAGACCTACACCATGGCGCCACGTCACGAAAATGTTGTGGTGCTGTCGTCGGAAGTTAGTTTCGCACTATAGGCAGTCTGCTGTGCGTACCTCAGTAGCCGCTGGGTTTCGCGGGTGCGTTTGCGGTTCTATGTGTAAGGTCTTTATTCTATGGTTTTACAACGAAGGAAATGCAGTATGCCGACAAGCTGCGTTGCAGCGAAATACGCAAGAGGCTCAAGTTTTCATAGGTTTCCTGTTGATGAAAACTATTAAAAGCAATGTGCCGCCGTGGTAAAAAGCGAAAGTTTGATTCTGATACCAGATCATTCATTATGCACCAAACATTTTGTGTGATGTGCATTAGCCAACGTAAGATCTTAAGATCGTTAATAGTGTGTCATTATAACCCCTTGCCACACTGTGGGAAAGCTAGATTAGGATTAGCCTTGAATGTAGGTCGAGCGAGCAGATGCACCTCGAAGCACGTCACATTCAAATTTACTTTCATCTCTAGGAATTGAGCCACCTGCAGTGTAGGTAGCCTATCACACGTTCACATATGCAGGCAGCATGGTCACAACTGCGTTAATTGCAGTGGGGATGTCATAAACGTGCCTAAACATGTTAAATAATTTCTGCCCACGAAATAAAATGCCAGAGTTGCAGAGTTGGAGCAATCGGATGTCAGCGGCCAACAGCTAGATTGCGCTGACTTATACAGCCGGTGTCGCCGTAGGACTTGTACCTGGCTGTTCCCATCACCCTATCGAGGCGATCGCTTCCATCGCCGTATTTCAGCAACATAGAAATTGACCACAGCTTGTTTTCACATGAAATAGCACTTAACAGAACAAAATTATATCGAATGTGCGCATGTTTTATAAAGCAGCACCCAGTACTAAACCACTGCCGTGATCGCGAGCAACAATGTGACGGCATTTCGTTTCGCAGACGGATCATCTTTTACTGATCATCTCAGCGAGGCAGCTTGGGTGGCTTGCAAGTGCTATGTTTCGTTTGCAATTCGTACTGAGGACAATGAGAAAACCAATTTATTTAAACCCATTTTAATTGTGTGGTCAAAAATAAGCGCACTATGATGAGTGGTGACCAGATTGCAGGTGCCGTCGGCCGTCATTGCAGCGGTCAGAGAGCTAGGCCTACCATCTTGTTTTTCGATGGGGGCGAAATGCAAGAATGTGCATTGGATTCACGTTGAAGAAGCCCAGACAGTGAAATTAATCTGGAGTCCTCCAATACTGCGTGCCTCATATTCAAATCATGGGTTCGGCTACCCCTCTAAAGAAAACACCATCTTAGCGTGCAAGCGGGGGCAGCGAATGTGGGCAGAGCTTGCCCAACGACACTATAGGGCCTAGAATATATGGACAGTGCCTACCATTGTTTGCAAACATGGTGTAGGTCTACACCCTTGACCATTTTTGACCCAAAAAATCGGGTGCATGTCAAATTTCTACTCTGTTTAGGAGCTTTAATGTCATTTCTGCATTAGTTTTCTCCTGTGGACACACATAAAGTCGGCTCACTTTTGATTCGGGGGCTTGTTAGAATTGATCAAATACTGCCGAATACATGCCCCCCCCCCTCATTTCCAGTTCAGCTCTGGTGAGGCCGGGTTCTATTTTACTTTGTACAGATTCTACTCTGTACAGTGTAGCACACGTGAAACACCCAGGACAACAGAAAGACACCTTCCGTTTATCATAGTCCATGCTTCTTTCTCTGTTTGGTTTTGCAGCTTTCTTCTTTGGCGTCCTGTGTGTACTGCTGACGGGTGTGGTGGAGCAGCTAGGCGGTGTTCTGCAGGCGTCCTTCATGATCTTTGGAGTGGTGGGTGGCCCACTGCTTGGAGTCTTCACACTAGGCTTTCTTTGTCGCAGAGCCAATCAGGAGGTGTGTTATCCTACAGCCTTATTTTCTGGCCATTTTCACTTTTTTATGTGCAGATGTTGCATGAACTCTTGCTTACATTTGTGCACCCTAACAACCAACTTTCCCATTGCTTTTCCATGCTAACTTCTTGTGCACTCAGTCTTTTTCTAGTGTGAAGATAAAGTGTATTTTGAGCTAAAAGTGAATCTGAACCTATAAGCTGTAGCAAGGAACACTTATGACATAGTGCAGTATGAATTTTCTAGTGGGCCTACTCATACTTGTCAGCTTGACTCTGTGTGTCTGTTACATGTTCTTTCACCTCTCTCTTTTTCCCTAGCCTAAAGATTTAAGGTGTTGAGTTTCTGCATTATGATGAGTCCTCATAATGAAAAGCGCATAGCCTTAGTAGTTCGGGAACAACAGTCTAGCTGCTGCAGTGATGTCTCTTGAGACTGTTCGTTATGCTGGATGACTGAAAGTACCCATTAACTCTATGATCCATGGTCAGGTCTGATAGCCAGGCAGAGTGGTAGGGTTGATTTCACTCTACATCAATCAATCAATCAACTTTTATTTCCTTTGGATAGGAGGAGTACGGGACTAAAAGCTTGAACAGCTTGTCGAGGTCCCGACCCCGTTACAGTTGGCAAAACAGCAGGATGACGGTCAGTCATGCACGAAGAGTTCACATAAATCGACGAATATTACATAAATAACATCGTGTAACACAAAATTTTGTAACAAGGTGCGAAACAATAGAGCTCATTTTCATAGGCTTTAAATGGCATGAACATAAAAAGCAGCGATCGACAAGAAGAGGGACAAAAAATTCGAAAGGATGTACTATTCCTGAAAACAAATGGACTGGGCAAAGTGTTTAATGAGACAATTTTGATTACACGAAGGATCAAAATCTTCATGGTTTAATAAGTTTAACAGGGAAGGTAGCTTGTAGGACAAAGATTGTTCATCATAAGTAGTTCTAGGGGTGGGTACAGTCCACATTTCTTTGTGCCTGGTTAGACGAACACTTGTGTTTACTTTTAACTTAGCAAGAATAATTATGGTATCGGTACCATACTTAACAAAAGCTTTATAACACATCAGCCTATAATTATATAAACAGAACACTTGAAGAATTTCGAACTTTGCAAAAAGAAGTTTTGTAGAAGAAGCATAATGCACAGCAGCAATATGTCGTATGGCTCTTTTCTGCAGCAAATACAGCTCGTGCAAATTTGTTACACCAGTAGTACACCACACTATGCTGCAGTACTGCAATAGAGAGGACACTAATGCATTGTAGATCATAATCTTCACTTTTGTAGGAAGAATACATCGCGTACAGGCAAGGACACCAATGGCAGATGACATCTTTGAATGGAGGTTTTCAACATGTATATTCCATGTAAGGTGCTTTCAAAAATGTACTCCAAGGGTTTTAACATAATCCGCCATCTCTACCTGTTAAGAGCCCAGAAATAAATTCAGCTTCTTTGTCAGCGTTTTTCCTTTAGGCGTGTACAAAATAACTTGTGTTATTGAAGGGTTTATTTTTAAAGAATTCACTGAGGCCCAGGCATCTAGGTCAGACGCTTCTATCTCTGTTTCCAAATTCCCTGTAATAAAAACTGTCGTGTCATCAGCATACGAGACAAATGTTGCGTTGTCTGTGCAGTGTACAATGTCATTTATGTAAATCAAAAATAAGAGTGGCCCTAGAATGCTTCCCTGTGGCACACCAACAACTACCGGCTTCCTTGCAGATGTTTCATTGTATATATGAATTGTGTCCTATTTGAAAGATAGGATTCTAGAAGTGCATGCGCTGTTCCACGCACACCATAGTTTTCTAATTTGCTAAGAAGGATGGTATGATCAATTAGGTCAAATGCCTTGGAAAAATTGACGTATATGCTGTGGGGTCTCACACATGTACTCTTGGGACAAAGGAACGACAATCCAGTAGTGCAAACAATCAAAAGGGCATTTATTGCACCTTTCATACACTAATACACACTAGCCGAATTACAACCAATAGAACATTCACACGGGCGCGCGACAAATCAAGGAAGTCCGACACACCGCGACCCGATAGCGAGCGAATACGTTCGCCCCATGCTATGACACCATCGCCTAGTCGTTCACGTGTACGGTCACGCGAACGGTGGCGCGCTCGAACGATCCGTGTTCGTCCATACCGGTGTCCCGCTCTAAGCCTCGCGCGACGGTCGCGCGAAGCGGGCCGGCGCACGGGCGAAGCGTTCGTACGTGTTGGTCGCCGATCCCCAGCCAAAGAGCGAGCGCCTCCGACCTTTTTCTCCCAAGTGACCCCGGCGTTTCGGTGGCGTTAGCATCGCGACACTAGCGCCATCTCTCGCAACGCGCCGCAACCACCGCCGGTAGCCACGCAGAGAAGCCGGACTACAGGAGACATGCGGGGAAAACAACGTCAGGGGACGCGTGAGAGTCGCGCATTCCCACATCCCCCCAACCTTAAATCACTACACATACGCCGGCGAAACATGTCACAAGGCCTATCAACGCGCGCGTCGCGAACAAAAGTTAGTACATGCGACAGTGGCGCCGCCGAGTAAATGTCCACGCATTATCCACAACGTGCGAGCCGACATTGACTCTGGGGTTCACCGCTGGCATCCGTTGGTCACAGCACCACGTCGGCAGATTCGATGGCACGACTCCAGCCCAGGACTCCGGAAACGGCGACGCAGAAGTCGGCACGAGCAAGCGTCGCTCGCGCCCTGCCGACTAGAGCCGCAGTAGCCGTTGGTGACTGCCGGCTCTTTTCCCAGCCGCCGAGGGTTGCGAGCCGGACATTGGCGGCCGCCGAAGTCGCTGCGCCGAATTGACCACAGGCATCTCCAAAGCCTGGGGTAGCTCGATTGTAGTCCGGGGCAGCAGCGCTGACGATGTGCAGGTGACAGCAAACCAGGGGTGGCTCCGCTCACGCTGCGTACACTCAACGCACTCGACAAACACTAAAGTAGTGCAAGGGAGAGGAATTCGGCATACGCATCGCCCACGTGGTACGATGTTCAATTCGGCTAGCAAAAATTTCGGGTGGCATTTCAGATGCTAAGTTCACGTGAACAAAGCTTGCTTTCTTGAGTCGAACGAGAATTTCAATTCGTGCTAGGCGAACTAATGAGGGAAGCAATGTGCGACACCTCAACACCACGGTCCACCAGGTTGTGTCCCTCAACGTGCGACAGGCGGCTTTGTTAAGCCTTAGGCCTAATGCGCCGCTACTTTGACAAGAACCGGCATCCAAAAAAAAAAAAAAACAACACCCAAAATGGACACAAGAACAGGCAGCCGCGAAGAGACGTTAGCTCTGTGAGGTGGTCCTACTCCGCTCGGTGCACACAGCATCCGAGTTGACGGCGCCCACCGTCCCAGACGGTGTCGGAGCGCCCGGTGCCAGGCCGCAATACCAGTCAGCCCGTAGCGGCACCCGTGGCCCGCGGCCACCCGGCTCCCTGAGCCTCGACTTCCGAAGTCAAAGATATAGAAGAAGCTATTTACATAAGAAATTCGGACCACCCACGAGGCTTCCGTACTCACTCGCTTCAGGCTTGCCAATGCTCCGCGGGCGCTAGGCCTCGCTCTCCCAGGATGCAGACCACGTGGCTCTCGTACCGACGAGTGTACTTCAAAACACTCGCGAAAAGGCTTAGCATGTTGAAAAGTTCAAACACGCTACAGCAACCGTCGCCTCACTCAAGAAAGCACACCGCCGACACTAGCGATCAAAATCCACGCTAGGACTACGCTTCGGTTGAAACATCTCGAACCGAGCAAAACTGTTAAAATTATCGTCCGATGCCCCAAGAGGTCCACGTTGGGCAGCCAGATGTGGGGTCTCAAACATGTACTCTTGGGACAAAGGAACGACAATCCAGTAGTGCAAACAATCAAAAGGGCATTTATTGCACCTTTCATACACTAATACACACTAGCCGAATTACAACCAATAGAACATTCACACGGGCGCGCGACAAATCAAGGAAGTCCGACACACCGCGACCCGATAGCGAGCGAATACGTTCGCCCCATGCTATGACACCATCGCCTAGTCGTTCACGTGTACGGTCACGCGAACGGTGGCGCGCTCGAACGATCCGTGTTCGTCCATACCGGTGTCCCGCTCTAAGCCTCGCGCGACGGTCGCGCGAAGCGGGCCGGCGCACGGGCGAAGCGTTCGTACGTGTTGGTCGCCGATCCCCAGCCAAAGAGCGAGCGCCTCCGACCTTTTTCTCCCAAGTGACCCCGGCGTTTCGGTGGCGTTAGCATCGCGACACTAGCGCCATCTCTCGCAACGCGCCGCAACCACCGCCGGTAGCCACGCAGAGAAGCCGGACTACAGGAGACATGCGGGGAAAACAACGTCAGGGGACGCGTGAGAGTCGCGCATTCCCACAATGCCTAATGCTATTTGATTACGACTGAATGCACCTATAATTATTTCTTTTTGAGTCAAGAGGGCTGCTTTGGTAGAGCGATGCTTCCTAAACCCATGTTGAAAATCTTGAAACAAATTGTGGTGATTAAAAAATGATAGCAATCTGATATGCATTAATTTCTCAATACCTTTTGAAAACATTGGAATTATCGAAATAGGTTGATAGTTGTTTAGTGCCCCCTTATCACTGTGCTTGAAGACTGGAACAACACGTGAAGTCTGCATTTGTTTAGGAAATATGCCTGTAGATAATATTAAGTTGTAAATATGGGTAAGAACAGGGCGTATAATATCAAGCACATACTTTATGGGGCGAATCTGGATAGCATCAGCATCCAGGGACCGGCTGTTACTTAAATCACTGAAGCAAGAAAAGACTTCTGAGGGGCTAGTTGGGGCAAGAAATAAAGTGTTACTAAACGCGCTTACAGGCAGGAACTGAGCATAGCTGTTGAGGTCATCAACGTCATTTAACTGTGGTGTTAATGAGAAGATTTCATGAAACGCGTTTGGTGTAGCATTTCCGGAAAGTTTCTGCCCGTTATGACACAAAACATCTGGAATAGCTGAAATTGAATTAGGCTTTAACTATGTATTCAATTTGCGCCAGATTACATCACTTTTTTGATTGGCTGGGTCACTAAAAATTCCCACAAAATAAGCATCCTTAGCAGCCCTAAGCTGATTTGTGAGACTATTTCTATATTTCTTAAAATCCTTGAGCAGGGCTGGATCTCTAGATTTCACAAATCGAGCATACAGGGCATGTTTGTGTTTAACCATACCAAGAAGCTCAGGTGTCAGCCAAGGTTTTCGTGCTTTGGATGGCCATGTCATTTTTTTCATAGAGAAGTGTTCATGGTAAAAAGCTTTGAAAGTGGTCATAAAAGCAGTATGCGCAGAGTCACTATCTTCTGCTTGGTAAACGCTGTTCCAAGCTTCACGAGTAATAACTTGGCGAAATGCTTTAAGGTTTGATGAAGTAATGGACTGAATAAAGACTGTTTTTTAGTTTTACTAGCTAGGCAGTGAACTCTATTTACTAGTAATATAATACCCAGATGGTCACTAATATCAGTGTACACCACGTCGGCCTCTAATGAATCAGTATTAATGTTTGAAATGAATACATCAAATAGGGATGCGCCTTCAATAGTCACGCGCGTTGCAGTAGATATTTAGTTGGAAAAACCATAACTTGTGATGAGAGACTGTAAATCCTTTTGTAGCGGGGAAGATGAAAGCATGTTTATATTGACGTCACCGCCTAAGATTAGATTGATTTTCTCTTCTAATGTATAACTGAAAAGTTTTTCAAGAAACACAAGAAATCGGGTTGCGTCACCTGATGGTGGTCTGTACACAACAGAAAACATATTATTATGACTCTGCATTGTTAACACCTCGTAGTCGGAAGTTATATCAGTGAATTCATCTACAGGCTTAGCCATAATATCGTCCCTGAGCAAAAGCGCGACACCACCCCCACGCTTATCCTGTCGACTTCGGAAAAACGATTGATAGCCAGGAGGCTGAAACATGTACAATGTGGGCGCCAACCAAGTTTCAGTTAACATTATTGCTCTAAACAGTTCTCCGAAAGTGTCGATTAGCAAGGTCAAGTCGTCTATTTTATTTGGAAGTGATAGAACATTTTGATGAAAAAACATCAATTCCGGCTTTTTAACTGACACTAATGGTTTTATTTCAGATGGAACATAACCCATTATCAAGCCAAGTGAAACATGGTTAGACCCAATTAACAAATTTTAGACAGATCCCTTGCGCTTCCAATGACACACACCCGGGTAACCTCCGTTTCTCTCGCCTTGATGCGGCGACCATCGGTCCCAAAAAATTTCCATTTTTTTTTTCTCTTCAGAGCCAATACCTGGGCAAAAAGGCGTTTATTGTCGGCCGTCAAGTGTTCATTGATAAAGACTGGAGTGGCTGGGGTCTGAGAGAGATGAAGGTCTGCCGTAGTTAACCTAGCCTTTCTAGCTTTGCTGATAAAATCAGCCTTCTTTGTTCTCGGGCAAAATCGGGCTATTATGTTTTTGTCTTTCTTGGCGGGTACACAGTGAATGACGTCAATATCTGCAGGGGTCACTGGACACCCAATCTTGTCTCGGATTTTCTGCAATATGGCATTGCAGACCTCCCCTTGCGTGCACGGTATGCCCTTAATCTCGATGTTGTTGATTCGAGAGTACTGCTCCGAATCTGCGAGCCTTTTGGCTAAGTGCTTGTTTTCTTGCTTTAAAGCTTTGTTGTCCAATGCTAGCGTTTCTTGATCTTGTTTCATTTTTTTCGTACAGGGAGTTGAACATCTCTAGGCTTTTGCGCATTTCAACCACTTCTTTTCGAAGTACGTCAACATCGCGCGACAATTTTGCATTCGTGACCATAGTTCACAATGATACACCAGGTTGGCAGCAGTAGGTGTGGCAATATGAATGGGGCGGAAAGATTCAATTGAATGAAAACTAACCTGCGTAGTGAAATGTGTGGGTTTAGCGGCAGAAACTTGTTGCTACAGCGGCTGCTGCCAACCGATGTGCAGAGCGATGAGCGCGGTCCCGTTTAAGTAGCGTCGATGGCAGCGCCACGTCGGGGCTCACTTCCACACGTCACTGAATACCATATCTTCACCTATCTGTTATACAGCGCGTGGGGCGAAGTGCCGTTGTAGTGTACTGCATGTATTTAGTAGACAATAATACAAACGCGCCGCCGTTCCCTGCTGCAGGCAGTGCGATGCGAGTGTTGTGATCCGCTTCGGCAGCATCCTGTGTCGCTCACCAGGTCAATTTCGTTTCGGTTTCCCGTCGCTGTCTTAAAGCACTACTCTATAGGAAAACAACAAAACATGTCTCGGGCTGCCAAAGCCCCTTCAGCTCGACGCATGTCTTGTGCCTTGTGCACAATGCTTCGCATTATGTAGATGTCAACTACTGTTGAATGTCAAATATTTTACTCACTTTGGATTGTATGATGTTTTTTTGGTTAGTATGTTCTTTCTTGCGTTACTTTCCAAAACGTATGAACGAGGTTCTGTTCTATTGCACATGCAGAGATTTGTCATGGCATTATGAAGAATTCAGCAGTGCTTAATAAAGGCCGAATGTTTGCTTACGGCTTCCTGCATTCTTTCATCTCCTCGCTAGCCATGGTGAAATGCAGAGTAGTACCTACGTTTATTTTACACTTTTCTTGATGGTATAACCCTATGGCTTTTATTACTCTGAGGGAGTCCTCACTTACGGGTTACAATGTGGGCACCACCTAAATCTGTGTGCTGCAAAGTATCTGCAACAGGTTTTGCTGTAAAATAAAATGAAATAAAGGAAATAACCTTTGCCATTTGCTGATATTTGCAGGCAGCACTGTCTGGTCTTGTTGCGGGCCTCCTGATGGGGTTCTGGATCGGAACCGGTGCCACTGTGTATGGTGTGAAGCCAGAGAGTCTTCCTCTCCTTGATGATAGGTGCCCAGCAACGTCAGGTGCCACAAGTGCCTTGACAACCACTGTGTCCTATGTTTCGGAGAACGTAACCACAGCTGCAGTCACCATTCTTGCTGAAAGCATGGTATCCGACAACGGAACATCTGTCAATGTCATTGCTGGCGAGAGGTAAGCTTGAAATTACAAGATGCCGAGCAAATTGGTTCGCAGTAGTTTGTACAAAAGATGTGACAACACCGTCATCTGTTATGTATAGTAAGGGGTATTCACATGACAGAAAAATCTGCTCTGAGCTCCACTTGACGCCATGCAGCGACAGAAGTCCCTCCACTGCTGCTTATTTCACATGGGAAGCGTGTAGGTCAAAGAGACGTTAGTGCCCTGGGAGACTGTCCTGGGACAAAAATTCCCACAGGCTATGGGGTGCCAATCAAAGACAATGCAGCCAAAGTTGCCAGACATGCAAACAAACTGTTAAATCTGGCTCCTCTGATGCCCTCTGCTGAAATGGCACAGATGGTTTTATAGCGGCTGAGCAAAACATACGACCTTTGCGCAGATGTACGTAGTATGTCAGTATGGGTGCCTCACAATGGTGTGATGTAGGTGTCATGTGACGCATGCTTCGTGGACCAAACTATCAGATTTCTACGCTGTGTGAATACTGCTTAATGGGGGACGTTGCATTGCGAAAAATGGCCTTAAGATAATTTTTTAAAAAAAATCATATATTCATATTCTATAACTGTTTTTCTATCTCATTTCGAAATGTCTTCACTGAAAACTACGTGGAGTGCTCTAAAAATATTTTTGTATTAGCCAAAGTGGCGAAAATTTACGCCGAAATCGCAAAAAAAATTTAAAACCAATGTTTTTCAAGCCACAATATCTCCAGAACGGCACATCTGAATGCTGCCATCTTTGTTTCAGCTGCATTGCTGCCCGTGTACCAGTGCCTTTCTAATGTGAAGCTCCTCAGTTATTGTCCAGGAAAAAAAAATTTTAATGCTGCTGAAATCCTTCGTTTAGTCATCTGGTCATAGCTACAAAAAGACGAAAATGCGCCATTGAATACAACAGAGACATTATGTGAGTGATGCTAAGGGGTTAGCCTCTGGACTCTGATAAAGACAGCCGTCAACAAGGCAGTATGCAAATGAAATTCAGGGACCCGCTGTGCTTTTGTGAGATATTGTGCAACATTTGGTCTGCAACCTGGCCAACATGCTCTTCACAGAGCAGAGGCGAGGGTCGTCTTGGGAAAAGAAAGGCAAGCAATGCACCTCAGACTAAAGGCAGAACACTCCAGAACACTCCCGCATTTGATAGGACATCAGTGATTACAGCCCTGGTGCCTTTTGATGAAGTAAAATCTAAGGTACAACTTTGAAAGCTGTTTCCTCAAAACTGTTTTTCTTGCTGCCTGCTTAGCTTGTCATGCTGATTTCTTTGTGACTGCTACGTTTATTTCAATTCCGTTTTTGTTCATTGAAGTGCAGTTCAGGGTGTGACATACTTGCTTTCCCAGTATGACTTTTTCTGAATTAATGATTCAGCTAATTGTTCAGTCTAGATGCCTGTTGTACAGTCACCTCATAAAAAATGACAAAAAAAAATATTGTGTTGTAAAATAATAATAAAAGAAAAAGCTAAGTATGTCACGCCCTCAACCATTCATTTTGGAATGCACAGTGCTTCAAACAAGTCTTCTATCACATTTTGTAAGTCATTCAGGCTTCGGACAAACCCAAGAGAAGAAAGAAATTGTAAATAGAAAAGTTGTTTAGATATAACTTTGAAATTTATACTACCACTACCTCTTCAGGGCAATCCATGAAGAAATAAGGAAATGTTTTTCGAAAGCCACATCCCTTCCTAAGCCGTTGAAACTTGTGAAATAAAACGGATGTAAACAACGTATGTTTCTTAGACCAGTGGTTCTCAAATGGGGGTCCGCAGCCACATTCTTTTGGGCGTGGCTACTGCATAGGCATTTGGATTGGGGACAGTGGAAAAGTTCCCTCTTCTCCATGAGATATAGCTGTAAAGCTTTTGTTGCCAGTTTTCTGTGGCATGCGCATGCGAGCATGCTTTTTCCAGGCTTGCATACTTGAAAATCGGATACTGAAACAGGTTGAATGTGGCTGCTTACACAAGTAAGGTACACAAATCTGCTTAATCGTGACTACACCACGTATTGACAAGCTGTCCAGATTTAGTTGACGTGGCACTTTTGTTGGACCATTATTTGCCAGGTATCAATAAAAGGCACCTGTTTCACACCGTAGGCTTGGCCCAATTTTCTGCTAATGTGCTCATTTGGAGCACGATGGCGCAAACGACCACTCGGTGCAAGTTGGCATTATTGGTGCAGCTGTTCCACCACTGCTGTAGTTAGAAAAGTGTTTCCGGGCCCCTTTAAGTGGGTATATAGTGTAAATGTTATGTTCTTCTGTACTTAACTTTGTCTCTCTTGGCATTGCAGGTACATATTGCCTCTGTACCGTCTGTCGTACCAGTGGTACTGCGGCGTTGGCTGGCTGGTGGTCGTCGTGGTTGGCAGCATAGTCACATTGCTTACGGGTGGTGCCAAGGACGTTGACCCTTACTGCCTGAGCCCATTGGTTAGCAAGAGTCCCAGCTGTCGTCAGCGTTCCTGGTCACTGGGCAGAGTACGACATTCATCAGTCACAAGTTCACAGGCATGCAGACTTTCTTGAGACCCGTGCTGTTTGTTTTCCAACTTCTGACTTACCTTTTTATGTACGTACAGTTCATTTTTTGTATTTGGATATCCTCACAGGCTAGCGCTAGACATCACCAGCTTAATTAAAATGAAATGTAATTTGTGACGTAATTGCCGTCTTCATTTATCTGATAGTTAACAGGATGGATTTGTTGCCCACTTGGCAGTTTGTACAGAAAACTAGGGGTGTGTGGATAGTGTTCTTTCAAGCTGTATAAATATTTTTCTGATAACTACTGGAGGAATGGAGTTGGGCATGTCGTTGAATGTGGGGAGCATTACCGGTGGTCTGTTACCCCCGTATTCAAAAATGTATCTTCACCCTTTCAGGGTCAGTGTACGTCCTCCACATGTGCGTCCTCCATGAGCACCTTCAAAATGGTCAATGTCGTACATGTACGTGATCGCTTATACATTTAAAAAGCACGCCTCTTTCAATCATTTCTTTCGCTTGGCATGTGCGGCCACTCGACGAGAACACGTGGAATTTTTTACTTGCGCCGATGCCTCTCTGTTCTTTTTTAAAAATTTTTTTAATCTATTTATTTATTTATTTATTGGCAATGGCGCGTCGGCTATCGCTCGCGCATCTGGGCGTGCGCGCGCGGTGGTGGCAACTTTTGGTTTTCTCCTGCGGTGGCTCCCACTTGTTGCACGCGCTAAACTGGTGGCTATCTGGTTTCAAATCTCTCAAAAGGTGACTGCTTGTTACTTGATCGGTTATTGCTCACCGTGGCGCGATTACACCTGTTCCCGGGCAGGCGCATTATATACACAAACGATGCTGCTGTTTTTGTGTTTCCTTATTTGGAGACCACAAAAGCTCTATCGCACCTTGTTGGCGGTAAGACGAAGGCTTCCCACTTGTTTTGGTTTCCGGACGTGCACACAACCATTTTTCAGTGCGCTTATCTTCGTATTCATGAATAAACATTGTGTATTTTTCGTCACTTTGCGGTCACCCTAAAAAAATTACCATTTTTTTTTTTTCGAAATAGGTTCTCTTGAAGAATTTATATCAGCAACAAAAAAAATCGACCCTGGGGGTTGCATTTACCAAAACAAATTCGACCCTCAAAGGGCTAAGATGTAGCCCACGCTTGACTATCTAAATGACGCCTGTCACAAACGTGCTGAAGGGAGCGCAAGGAGTGTTCTGGGCATGTTCTCGCCAGCATCATTTAGACCAAGTCAACCATGAGCTTCAAGTTAAGATGCATTTCTGAATACGGGGGTTAGAGTAACATAATAGGTGCCAAGGGGGAAGAGAAGTGAAGTCGAGAGCAGCAGAGGTTTGGGTGCTGCGATGAAGTTGGTAAATTTGCAGGCATGAAGTGGGCTGACTTGGCAAAGGGCATGTGTGATTAAGATCTCTGCGACTGTGCGACAGTGCCTTGTTATCGAACGGAGCAACTTTACATAGGCTTAAGTGGACAAGATTTACTGATGACCTGTCCCCAATGTATGCTGCCACTGTGCCTTTTTATTTTAAAGGGACCCTGAACCACTTTTTATTGAAGTGGAGAAATGCATTTGAAATTAAAATAGGCTATTTCAGCAATAATTTGCTGCAAAAAGTACCTCAATGCGTACAGCAGAAGCGGAGTTATTGGCAATCAAACAGCATTCGTGGTGCTTCCACTCCTTCAATGATTTGCGCTGTGAAGGCTGCGGCGAAGCGGGATGTGCCCGCAATGCTCCGCCTACTGAATGTCACCGTGTCACACAGTTCAAGTTTGATTTTGGATGTAAACGTTGATGCCACTACTTCCGATTTTGGTGCCTACGACGCGGCCAAACTGTCCTCGGCGCGCTTAGCCAGTGGACTCGTTGCGGCACCCCGCGGCGGCCGTGGTATCTGCGCTACATAGTAGACCTCAGCCACATGCAACTGTAGTGCGTATGCGCAGCATTTGCGTTGTGCACAACAGAGCTTGAGTGCATGCTCGTGCTCAATGCTCCAGTCTGACCGTTGTAATGTGCTGCGTGCCGGCTTTGTCCTTGACCAGCTTGGCCGATGGATATTAGTCATATCCAACTTCGCATTTTGAAGCGCTAAGAATAAGTCTGCCAAGGCTAGTCTAATCAGTAGCGGCCAGGAGTGAGTGCACGCTGTCAAACGTGCGTGTGGTCTGACCTTAAATTTTGCATGGTTCGAGGCTAGTTGAGCGTTCAAAGCTAGTCGAAATTAAGTGGGACCCGACCGTATGACACCGATAAGCAGGGCGGCCAAAGCTTAATTCTTAGCAGACGGCCGCGGCCGCGCAGGAGCAGACTATAGTTGGCTTCTTCTGAAAGTACGTAATTCCCGTATTTTCTGGTGTATTGTTTCCTTTTCTGAATTTTTCGTCGGTTCGTCTTATAGAATGGTGCAACTTATATACATTTTTGGAAGAATGGCCGTCAAGATCGGATTGGATGCTATGGCCACGCAAAGTGCGTTGGGTTGACCTCGTCTAACAGATGCTACGGGTTGTGTGCACGCCATGGGAGTACCGGGTTCTTCTCGTGATCAAGCTTGCCGAGCACCGTGTGAGAAGGACGGAGCAGCGTTGCTGCTGTGTCCTTCTTGCAATGCTGCTCAACGACGCTGATCGCCGATCCGTCCTTCTTGCAACGCTGCTCCGTCGACGCTGCTCAAAGCTGCTTCATCGACATGCGGCGGGCGGTCGGCCTGTCGACCAACCCCGAAGTTGTCGCATCTGCAGACCGCTGTCAAGATACGGCGTGCGCCACTGCGTAAACTATGCAGTTAATTGCCACCAGAGTACAAGCCACCTGCGCTGCCTTCCCGCTTTCCTCCCTTGTGCGTGATTCGGCTCACCGTCGCACGCTTTCACTCGCACATACATCATACGGCGCGCGAGGATGATGTTATTGCCCTTGGACTTTATACGGAACATCGCAGCAACCACGATGGCAGAAATGTGTCTGGAGTGTCCATATCATTGCTACCGCAATTATATATATCGGAATAGCACCCATACGCTCGTGTGTGACCCCCGTTCACGAAGCGAAACGTCCCTGTAATTTTAAATCGCTTACCGAATGAACAGGTGCATCTTATACACCGGTGCGACTTATATATATTACTTTCTGGAAAAACTGCCGTTTTGAGGGGGGTGCGACTTATACAATATACATAGTAACAGTGGGAAGAAGCGCACTGATCCAAACAGGTCCACACACCTTTCTTGATTGATGTCAGGTATTGGCCAATAGCAGCTGCATTATCTGGACGCTTTTTGGACGAAAAATAGTGTCCAGGAAGGTGCGAGGAACATGGCTTCTGTTGAAAAGAGAGCGTTTGAGAGAAAGACGACTTCGCGCTCCACTTACGAGTTCCATGCGCCGTGTACAACTGCAAAACAGCAGTGTATGCTATCCACAGACAATGTTTTTTGACCAAGCCCAAGGGGTGGCTTAGGACCCCTTTAAAGATCAGATGTCACCGGGACACTATAGGGAAGTTTTAGGTTAAGCTGGATTAATAAATTACACTTTTGAAATACCAGTCTGTTGAAATACCAGGCAAGTCAGTTGCCGCTTGCTTACCATGTAAAATAATTTCTCTTTTGAACGAGCTTTCGTAAAGAAAGCAGTGCATTGTCACCTCCTGCCTGCATTAAAACTTGTTCTGTTACCATCTCGTGATACAGTAATGACTGGCTTTGATGACGGGCTTAGCCAACAGTGCAGGTGCAGTTTCGCTTTCATATCCGATTGTAACGTGGAGGCAAATTTTTGTACCTACTATATATTTTTTTAAAAGATGCACGTTTGAATTGGGCAAATGCGACAAGCATTCATTGTGATCTACCTTTTGCTTGAAATTTTGTCGAAGACAGGTGTGGAGATAGCATGCATTCGCTGTCCTCTAGCAGCACCAAGGCAGGTACTGCTGTTGTTGAGGTCGCCATGGGGTTTAGGCGTATGCGTGCTGATTATTTAAGTGAAAGTTATCAGGTAAGGAACAATTTCGGGAATGAAATAATAAATGTCTTTGTCCATAAAGATGTAAGGGCTTTGGCCAGTACCCTTAGTTCGTAGCGAATTGACTGGAACCGTTGAATTAACCGGAGTCGAAGTAGTGGAAGTCTACTGTGCTTCGTTTTCTTCATTAATAACCAACTTTTTTCCACCATGTACAAAGAGAATCCTGGAAGAAAAAATACTTCACCAGACTAAGCTAAAGTAGTGCTGCTCCTCTCTGCTAGTCTTTCTCGGCTCTCAAAATGTGCACTCGTGACAAGTGCTTAATATTTTACGTTTAGATTGCACTCCATAACGGGTGAATATTAGAGTGACTGTTGTGCAAGACTTGTTTGTTCAGTTTGTGCCGTTTCCTTTCCAGATTCCCATGAATGCGATCAAAGAATAGCATCTGTTGAGAATACCTCACTCAAGCTGCAATGGGGAGGAACCTGGCAGCAGCAAGTCATCAGTTTTATTTTTCATTCTCACTAGAGCAAGGCACAGAGTTCACCTTGGGGTACGCCACGCAGTCTTATGGTCTGTAAAAAACCCTCTTATCAGATTTTTTATACTACATGTTTTATTATTCTTTCATAGCACCTGTGCCATTCATGACTCACATTTTTAACGTTTTGGGCTTCGTTTTGCTCATTTCTGCTGACAGTGCCATTTTTTCTTTGGTCTTTTAATGAACATTTGTGGCCTGTTGTGGATATTTTGTGTTTCACTTCAGTTTGATTTTATTTCGTTATCATCAAACATCAGAATTCTTGTTAGTTTCTTTCTTCGGAAGCCTGCACCAGGGATTTAAGTTTAAATGTAGCAGATGAGCTACAGATCTCAGATTTAGTAGACTTCTATAAGTGATGCTCAGATCTGTGAAACACACCTTTGAAGGTGTATTGAACACAAAACTTATCCGAGTCTTCCATGCCAAGTTCAGCCATGGCAGAAGTGATGCAATGCACTTTTTTACCTTTCCTCCCCCTCCCCCTTCAGCCGTCTCTTTCCTTGTTGTTATTGCTGTCGGTATGTAAACGTTGTAGCAAATGCCGTCCTTATTTTTGTAGTTGTGAATTTCATGAAATGGACTGAGGTATTGTTGTATAGCTGAATGTTGGTGCTAGTTCACAGGTATCGCTGGTCTGGTTGCCGAGGCTGAACATTTTTGAGTGCCATGTAGAGGAATGGTAGATACAGAATGTGTTACATACCTGACATCTCAACATGGCCTGTTGCTAGGGTTCACCTGTCAAGAGTGGTTATAACTTTAAAACACGTTTCAGAGCTTGTGAGAGAATGTGGAATGTTGTTCTTTCATATCCAGTGCAAAAAGATGTTCATGTTACCCTTGGGACAAATTATGGAGTGTTAGAAATGCTGGTGTCATTGTGTTCTTATAGATTGGCACATTTGAAACTGAGGAATTTATATTTAATGTGGATACTTGCTGAAAGCGACAGTAAACAGCAATCATCGCATAGCTTGATAGGTGTTCTAAGGACATCTGAGGGCCACAGTTGTTTGTAATCAACAAAGCAGAGGCAGGCTAGTTTAGGAAAAGCGAGAACAGCAGAACAGGTGCAAAAATGAAGAAAGGAAATGACTGAAGACAGCCAATCAATTTATTATTATTTGAGAGTCCAG
This sequence comes from Dermacentor silvarum, assembly GCF_013339745.2. Taxonomy (NCBI): domain Eukaryota; kingdom Metazoa; phylum Arthropoda; class Arachnida; order Ixodida; family Ixodidae; genus Dermacentor; species Dermacentor silvarum. The sequence goes on from NC_051155.1 coordinate 247,305,651, forward strand.
CATTGGTTCGATTTTTTTTTTGCCTTCATCTGTTTGCATTATATGCTCATTTTTCCTTGAACAAAATGTCTCTGAAACGATCATCAAAACTCTTTCTAGTGTCACGTTTTTTAACACTTTCTTAAATATAGAGTTGAGTTAGGCATCCTCTTGAGGACAGATGTGTTGGGAAATGTTCACATTTAGAAATGGCTGCGACGGCGTAAAGAGGTTCTCAGAATTTGGTAGCAACAGCATTTTGTTAAAAGAACCTGCTTGGCCTTGCACTTCACAAGCTGTGTGCATGTTAATGAACTGCAATGTGTACATAGCATAGTTCAGTTGCTGTGTTTTAAGAGGAGCCCCCATGGTCTGTGTGTTACGGGAGAACAAACTACTGTATATCCTCCAGAGCATATCTTGCATTGTCTGAAACATTGGGCACATATTCACTAAGTTATTTTACACATTCCGCCAAACAGTACACCTTTACATGGTAGGAACTTTATATTATTTTTTACGAAAACAAAATATATTTTTCTTTCTCTTTTTTGGAGGAAGCTTAATTTCAAAGTGCAATACGTTTAGTAGGTGAGACATCGCTGTCTAGATGTGCCCCTCTTAAATTTTTGCCCTTTTCGGGCATCAGGCTCATTGGGCTCATCTCGGTCATATTTTTAGTGTGGGTGTAGCTTATTGGTGAAATGCCCATTTTATGTTGTGCGATGAAGATGCTGTACGTGTTCATATGGACTGCTTTCTTATGGTTGACAGGAATGCTTTCTCATGGTTGCCAGTTGAGGTGGATAACCTATTATATGTGTCAGCTATGATAATGGTTTTGGCATTCTGCAGTGTGAAATAGACACACCAATGACAGGTAATGTTGACGCAAAAAATATGACGGAGATGTGTTTAATGTGATGGGCCATGTTAGCCGGTAGTGTTTTGAGTTTTTTCGATTTGTGATCGAAAGTTTATTTTTCATGTTGTGTTGTTTTAGAAGTTTGGATGTTTTCAGAGTTTTAGAACATGCTTGGTGGTTTTCTTTCTCATAGCATTAACATTACTGTATATGAATCTTAATTTTAAATGTGCTCCCTTGTTTGGTTTTGCTCAGTATTTGAGCACTTCTCTGTTTATGACACAGGGTGGATTGACTTTGTTAGTGGTTGCTACAGGTGGGTATTTTGTGGCAGCTATCACTGCAGCATCCATATCAATGAGTGTTGAGGCTTGATTATTTGTAAGGGTCAAGCATGGGGCAATAGAATCTGATTTGATTATAATCAAGACTTTTTTATAGCATGTGCTTTAAGTGGTTCGCTTTTGATCTCTCTTCATGGGCTTGTGTGAATTTTTCTAATGGTTGTGAAGCTCCAAAAACATTGTTTTAAGGTGCCGTTGAACATGTGAACAAAGAAAATGAAATTAAATTATTATACTCTAAAGGAACCATATGTTGTGTTCATGTGCCTCATTGCATCAATGTTTTCAAGTTGTCAAATTATTTGATTAATTGTCATATGCTGCAAATTGATGCTAGCCATCATGATCATTGGGGCAATTATATATACTAGGCGCTGGTAGCTGGGGAATCGTGCTCCTTTTCAATGACGACTATGAAGTATTTGTGATTATCTGATTTTGCAAATAAATCAAACTTCAAATCTCAACGTGTTCAATGGTTTGTCAGGCACTTCGTGAAGTCAGTACCATCTGGATCTATCATGAGCTCTGAATAGTTCAAGTCAGCTGATTCTGAAATTGTCACGTGGCGTCTAAACACTGCTCTGGTTTTGAGAAGTTGTGCCATGCTTAGCAAGGGGGGGACATTTCTCCCGGCTGTATCATGGGTGTTTCAGCAGGACTAGACATCTAGTGATTGAACAAAGAATGACCACCGTGGAACTTAACACTGGCGTGTGTGCGTGTCGTGATAGTCGAGTGCGACACAGGCAAGAGGCTTTTTCATTATTTTGGGGCTTTTCAGCTTTAGATTCACTCGGGGCAGTGCTGTCAACGTCTGGAGCCGATTTCGACTTTACTTATACAAAAAATAAAAAGGTCTCCAATTTTTTTTTTTTTTTTTTGAAAAATCTTTGCAAGCTACAGTTCTTCAGTTTGCCTCTATGCTTTCCGTAGAACAGACCTCAGATCTGTTAACAAAGCACAAGCGTATGGCCGGAGATACCATCCATGCTTTCTACTGGCACACTGGTGTTATTTAGAAGCGATACAGTGCAGTCCTCTTATAACGATACCACATATAACAGTATATTGTTTATAACGATGAATCGACTTAAAAGTCTTATGCATTAGGACTATGAGAAACAAAAAGCATATATATAACATGTTATTCACCATATATTGGATATAACGATCGAAATTTTGCTTCTGGGTGGCGTTTTTCATACAGAATAATCGTAAAATTTGCGTTCCTAAGTTGCCCTTAACCGAGACGGGGCAAAAAGTTTGCCTACACGAGTTCATATCTGCCGTCATTACCGCGCAGTGCATTCCGCTCGTGCGCCAATTGCGAAAGCCACGGAGAGCATCGCAAGTTGGTGCAGCATGCACAAGATGGTGCCGGCTGCTTCGCGTCCGCATCGCCGGCGGTCGTGCGAGCGTCCATAGCAGAGGAGGGAAAGAAAGGGAAAAAAAAAAGAAAGTGATAAGCAAGCGGCACCTGGTGCTCCCTTTACAATCTCCCCAAAGAACACCATCTCCCTCTGTCTCTTCTTCTCACGGAGCGCGGAAATGTGCCGCGGAAGCAGCGGAAGGTGCACCATGGGTGCGCCGACAAAGCGCAAAGCTGTGTCGCTTGAGACAAAGCTGCAAATTTTGCAGAAGTACGAGCTCGCGCAATCGATGATATCGGTGATTATGAAAACTGGAAGCGCCTCCTCGATCATGAAGGCTAAAAACAGTGGCCATGCCGATCAACAGAAAAGGCGGGCTTTGTGCGCCAGGACGGAACATCCATGGGTGAAACTAACACGGTGGAAGCCACTGGCATTACCGAACTCTGTGAGCACGTCGCTACTGACAACGAAATAGGTGGTGCTTCGATGGAGGAGTTTCCGAGTGCAGATAGTGCTGCCTTGTTTTACGAAGAGATCTTTGACAGGGCAATCGTCGCACAGACGGCGGCGTTGTGCGACGGAGGCAATGACAGCAGCAGCAGTGGAGATGAGACTGACAATGGCCCGTCTTCTACACCGACCCTGATGTTCAACCAAAGTGCTACGTCGTCGATAGTCACTCATTGATTTCATGCACACTAAATTATAGCCGCCAGCGTTCGCGCAGCAGCTGGACGCGATGCACATCCTGGTTGTGAGCCCGAAACTTTCGCGAAATCAAGTGCAGATTTCTATTTCAGCGCGCCTAAAATGCTCGACACGCTTTTTAGAGGTATAAACAGACGTTTTATTTTTCACAGCCTGATTTCTACTACGTCAACTTTTTATCGCAAGTGGAAAATTTTGCTTCGGGACTACGAACGGCAGTTCCTTTTTACGGTAGTCCAGATATAGCGATGATCGGTTATAACGATCAGATTTTTCGTTCTTGATATCGTTATAAGTGGACTACATTGTATTACGCGCTGTGTGTGCCACTGCTCGGGGTGCGTTTCAGTAGTGCGCAGCGTGTAATCTTGCTGTTAATGCCAGTGTGCCAGTAGATGGTGTGCATAGTATCTTCGGCCACGCACTCGTGTGTTGTTAACAGATCTGAGGACTGTACTTGTACTGACTTTTATGCTAATTGGATAGAAAATCGTGTAGCCTGAGATTTATTTTCTAAACTTGTTTTGAAACTTTTGCATTGTGCAGGCATTGCACTTACTGTGTCGTAATACGAGGCTGCAATATTGTAGCGATGCTTTCTGTTCAATCCTATGCCGCTCTCATCATTCACCGATCATGGCCAGCCGATCGCATTGGTAACGCACGCAGAGCATTGTTTTGACTACCGATGAAGTGCTAAAAAGAATAGCATCAGAAAAGGCAATCCTACAAATCCCCCCCCCCTCACTTCCCGAGTTATTCTTGCAGCAATGGCTGAGTGCGCTGAAGTTATACTGAGCAGTGGCAGAGTGTTTATTGCATTCTTTTGTTGAGCACAAGGTCGCAGGTTTGATTCTCCGCTACCGTAGCTGCTTTCCGATGGGAGCAGAATGTGAAGAGGCTCGTGTATCAAGCATCAAGTGCATTAAGAAATCATAGGTGGTCAAAAACAGAAAGACATGGACTAGCGCACGCTGGGGGATTTGCTGGCTCTTAAGCATATTGAGATATATGCAGCTGTTTATACCTTGCAAAGCATTGATTTACAGCGAGTAATTCAAGACTATCAAGGTATGATGCGAGTTACCTGGTCCTGCCATTTTTATGCACACAGTCTCCTGCCCACAGCACTTCATATATGCCAAAATGCTGTCATTGGTATCAGATGTAGTAGCCAGTGTACGAGCACCACTTCATCTGCTCGTCAGGTTTTGTCAAGGTGGCATACAGACTGCACACCACTGCACAACATGGCATGTCCTCGCATACAAGAAAACGCACTGTAGTTTACTATTGGTGTGGTTTGAAACGTCTGAAATTATATTTCATCAAAGCTCTCGCAGCCCCTGAAACACACAAACATAATAATGGACTTTCAAGAAGCATGCAGGAACTAAACCACGAACCAGATATCGCAAGCAGCCAATAGGATTCCGAAAGAGGAACCCAAAAGACAAGCAAAACTCATATTGACACTGACACATCAGTCTGTAGAGGGGAACGAAGGCACACACGCCGCATACCTCGGGCACCCCAATACTTGGACGAGCACAACTACTCAAACATGCTGACCACATGCTCAGAAATCCTACACTACAGGCTAAGCAGAAGGAAATACGCCCCACCAGGTAAAGAGCTAGTCGAGGAACAAGAAATGACACCGAGAAGAACACAAACACGTACTCAAGCCCTAAAAGACTTAATGCATTCTACCCAAAACACTATGAGCCACAATGCGCACACTGTGGCATAGGGGTGGTCTTATATCACATGGTATGGGTTTGCCAAGACAACACTGAAATAGAAAGGATAGAAGAACCAACGGTTGAGCAGTGGGAGAAAATGCTCTTGAGCGTAGACCTGAAAGTTCAGCAGGTGCTGACCGAAAGAGCAAGAGCGACTTGCAAGATCCAAGGGACTACTGGACACGGTAGACCAACCACAAATTTTTAAGGCCAATAAAGAACGTTTTCACCATCATGATCTTGCCATTCCCACTAAATTCATCAATCTTGCAGACCTGCCAAATCCTGTTTGTAAGGTGGCAAAGCAACGGAAAGAAAATCCTAATACACTAAACATAAACCTAGGAATTGAAACCACCATATGTTGATGCCATTGACTACTCGTTGACTGACATCTAAACAAACAGCTCTTGCAAACACACTAAGTAGACCAATTGTAAAGAAAACAACAAATGCCGACTGGAGGTGGAGAAATTATTGCAGACAGCATTTTGGCCTCCCACATGGGAGCCTTGCTCGCAATTTCTTCATCATTCTTCCCGACCAGACAAGATTTCGTCAGACTGCCAACTTCATAGAGTGAGTATGTTCATTCCATTGCATCTTGGAGTGCAAAGGAGTACCAACGTACTTTCGACTCTTCATTTTTTGTGTTACATGAAGGTATGCGGTCTCAAAACCTCAGTGAAAATACTGTCAAGCATCGGAGTACTGTAACTTAATATAAAAGCTTTTGCACAGCCAGTTCTGGTTTCACTTCCCAGGAGGTGACTGTCATGACTTCCAATGTCAAGTGCACAGGCCGTGTCAAGCAGCCTTTCTTAATTGAGATTGCTGTCCGGTGTCGCTGAGAATTTGCTGGTGGCCTTGATGTTGATATTGCCGAAGAACGAAGAAAGGAAGGATCAGCATACAAGCACCACTGTCATATCTTAATTCACGAGACAACAAGGAATGAAAATACACGCTGCGCTTGTATTTTTGTTAATGTATACTAGTTTTATAGGTGGTCCCCCGACAGTTCTTACTTGGGGACCTCCTTTGCTAACTTTTTTCATGCAGTTTGTGTACAGTGTAGACCGCCTATAACGTAAGTCGCCAGAGTCGCAAATATCCGCACTATAAGTGGTACCGCACTATAACCAAAGCAACAATTTTCAAGACCCGCACATATGCAAAACGTGCACCGAGCCGCCACGCGTATGCGACAGTCAAGGAATGCGGCTAGAACGTTTGCGTTCAATTTACAGTCGAATCTCGTTAATTCGAACCAAATCATGCGGCGGCGCCTCCGACCCGCATTGCTCCGGCACCGCCATAGAGTAAAAGCATTGGGAGGGACCCCTCAATGTCGCGCGCGAACGAAACGAAAAAAAGAAAAAAACGCGGCGGATATTTCACCCTCTCTCAAATGGACAAGGTCGCCGATTCTGCGTTGCGCCGGAACATGCGTGTACGTGCCGACGTCTCAGCCACACTACCGTGGCCACTTGTAGAGAATGGCAGTGAACCCTTCTTTCTCCTTTATGCTTCCTGTACTTTCTAGTCACGTGTTGACCTTGCCCGCTGCCGCTACGGCGCAGAGGGAAGCTGCGGCGCTGTCCCAGGCCGGCCAACGAAACTGCCCACTCTGGCAAACACCCACTTCCCGATAACGGCAGAAAACGAAACTTCGGGGAGCTGGCGCCGGGCCGGCTGGAGCGGCGGCGCCTGCACGGCGGCGGGCGCGCACGGTGAGTGACAGTCGAAAGTGAGGGAGCTACAAGGGGAGCCACCGAAGCGGCGGAGTTGCCGAGGCGAAATCCGCTTCCCTGTCGCCCTCCTCCCTCACATTCCACGGTCGCCGCATGCCGGCGCCCTTCGTCGTGATGTGCCGGCGCCGCCCGCTCCCTGAAGTTTCGTTTACTGCCGTTATCGTGAAGCGAGCGTTGGCTGGCGTTGGCAGTTTCGTGGCCCTCGCTCGCTGTGGCGCCTTGATATTTCACGGCTCGCACTCAAGATTCTGGTTTCTGCCTCACTGGCCGTTTGTTCGCACCACGTGCCCTTCTGTTATCACCACGTGACGGTCTTCGACGGTGTCGTCTTTCAACCAGCACGGAATTCGCCTCCGCGCGCGCACTCCTTGCCGTCTGCTTCTTGTCGTCTCCATCCACCTCACCGTGTCGCGCACTCCACACGCCACAGGCGCTTCAAAATAAAGCGCCTAGAACTTAAATAAAAAAGTCGCAGTTTCGCCCTAAAGGCGAAGCATCGATTGCGATAGCAAATTGGTAGGCAGCTATACGAAATATGAATAGTAGTTTTATCGGCCGCAAACTTGTAAACAAATTCACTTACTAACTAAAGTAAAAAGCATGGTGTCACGCGCGCAAAACATGAACACATCTCACTCGATGACCGAGGAAACTCGATTTCAAAACGCTGGAGTGAGGAAGCGGGGCAGCAACAGCGAGCGAACTGACCTTCGTGTTACCTCTCGCTTCAACGCGAACTAAACGGTGAAAACACAGCCCACGGCGGACTCGGTCCCCGTTGCAGATGGCTTTCAAGATGGGGCCCGCGCGGCCGCGCCATACGCAGCAGCCGCCGGAGTGAACACTTTCAAAATATTATATATATATATATATATATATATATATATATATATATATATAAATCGTATCATAAGAAGCCAACAAACAATGACACCAAGGACAAAATGGGAAATTACTTGTACTTAGTAATTGAAATAAACAAATGATAAATTAATGAAAATGGATGAAAAAACAACTGTCCGCAGATGGGGAACGAACCCACGTCTTCGCATTACGCGTGCGATGCTCTCACCATTGAGCTTTGGATGGGAAGACGGCTCCGCGGTAGCTCAATGGTGAGAGCATCGCACGCGTAATGCGAAGACGTGGGTTCGTTCCCCATCTGCGGACAGTTGTTTTTTCATCCATTTTCATTAATTTATCATTTGTTTATTTCAATTACTAAGTACAAGTAATTTCCCCTATTTTGTCCTTGGTGTCATTGTTTGTTGGCTTCTTATGATATGATTAATAAAAATCGGGCCCCTCGGTTCCCTTTCTTCTCGTTCATTACATAAAGAGGGCTCGAATTCGGCAACATTGATGCCTTCAGGTAGCATATGTGGGTTTATTGACCAGTTGCCATCACCCAAAAAGATCACGTGCTCGTGACGCCTGCGGCAGAAAGGATGTCCCACATCCGCCCCATGGTTTGTGAGTGGTGGCGCTGGCTAACACTCCTAGGGTTAGTTGTAAAAAAAATGTCAGTTTCGCCCTAAGGGCGAAGCAATGAATGCGATAGCAACACAGCAATGTCATACGAAGTAAGGTGAGCGGCTTTGGTAGCAATATGAATTGTAGTAAACATGAGCTGATTAAGTAAGCAGGTATGCTGCGGCGTAAGTAGACCGGCATGAAGAGAGACTCGATGACCACGAGAAGGCGCGTGTGAAACGGTGGTGTTGATGAGAAGCGCTTCCCGTGGGGAGCGCGTGCGAAGGGACACACCTGTAGCGCTGCACTGCCGATCTGGGCAGCATTGTATGTGTAGCGTGCGTTGGAAAATGTGGCCCGACTATTACTAACTGAATGAACAAGCGTGGTGTGAGCGCGCACAAACAAACATGAATAGATCACACTGAATGACTGCAGACAACGACTGTTAAAACGCTGGCAGCAAGCGCATACGCCGCAGCGGGCGAGGTACGTGCGGTCTATCGCTTCAACGGAAACTGAGCGGCGAATGCACAGCGCATACAAAGGTCAGAGCCGTGGGGAGCTAAGAGACGGTGCGGGCGAGCGACGAGCGCGGTTGTTGGCAGAGTAAAAGTGCCCCCCCCCCCCCCCCCTCCGTTCCTTCCGGTGCTGGCTTCCCGCTTCCTTGCTTGCCCGTGGGAGATTGAGTGCGTTCGCTTTCCGTAATATCGCGCCTCCCCGCACGCTTCCGCTCGGGCATACGGCGCGCGACGAAGATTTTATCTATACGGCAGACATCCGGTTGAAGTGCCCATATAATTGCTATCGCAATAAAACATAAATGCCCCAGAAAGTGGTTGGGAAAACGGCTCCGCGGTAGCTCAATGGTGAGAGCATCGCACGAGTAATGCGAAGACGTGGTTTCGTATCCCACCTGCGGACAGTTGTTTTTTCATCCATTTTCATTTGCATTAATTTATCATTTCTTTATTTCAATTACTAAGTACAAGTAATTTCCCCTATTTTGTCCTTGGTGTCATTGTTCGCGTCTTATGATTAATAAAAATCGGGCCCCTCGGTTCCCTCTCTGCTCGTTCAATATATGTATATGTATATATATATATATATATATATATATATATATATATATATATATATATACATTTCTCATCGTTAACACACCCACTTCCCGATTACGTTAACCATTACGTAAGCAACCGAAAACGGTAACAACACTAATTCACCCGCACAACTTATTCAATATTGTTCAACAGAAAATTGATTTTTATGCACCTCAATTTAAACATTATATAAAAGCTTTTCTGGTAAATCATGACATTGCCCACAAGTAAATATGCTCCCTGAACTGTAATTTCCGTAGAAAAAAAAAGCTTAGGTACGTCGTTTAGGTGTCCGCATCGTTTTGATTTGCATTTCAAATTTATAATATGGTAAGTGTGGAGTTACGGTTTTGGTTTCCAAACCAACGTAATCCGCCCCCAGGGGGCGCTGTTTCAGGGCGAGACGATGAAAATAAATGGGCGGCTAAAGTGCACAAGTATCTCTACATGAAAAGCGTAGACACAGAATGGAGGAAGAGGTCAAGGAAGTTGGCAACCAAGTACAGGATAATCGAAACTGCAAATAGACAACCAGGAGTCATCAGAAAGAAAGTGAGAGAAATAGAGACCGTGAATTGGATGCAAAGAATGGACACAAAAAGGACAATGGAGATTTACAAGAATGAGAAGAAAGAAATTAGAAGGGAAAATCTGCACGATAACACAAAGGGCCTTGCTATTTTAGGCTCGAGCCGGTTGCCTAAGGACGAAAACATATGGGAACAAATATTCGGAACTAGATGAGACATGTGCATGCTGCAGTAAAGATCCAGAAACCACTCAGCACATCCTGATGGAATGCGACGGGATCAACCCAGCGAGAACCGTAGGTAATGTGCAACTCCCAGAAGCGCTTGGTTTCAAAGTGGAAGGAAACATAAACAGATCAGCCGTAGAGATCAGCAAGAGACGATTGGAGTACTGGTGGAAAAAAAAGCAGGGAAAAGATGGATACGACCTGATCTCTTAAAATCATAGGCAGTGGCACAAGGTAAATTTTTGAAAAAGAAAAATAATAATGAGAGGTATACAAAAATGCTAGATAAAGAACATGTATAGTATACCTGATTAAATCAAGCAGGCTAGGTGACTATTTGTCGCCGCCACGTTTCAAAGGGGATGCCAATAAATCATCACCATCATCATCATCATCACGATTTTATATTCGATTCATGGGCGCCGCCATCTTGGGCTATTACACAAACAATTTTTACGTTTTATGAGAAGTGAAGTCGCGTAACATGGTCGTGAAACGCTGAACGTGTTTATACGTCTCACGCTTTTGAATAATAAGAGTTCTTCGCCTCGGTACCTGCCTGCGTCTGCGTCACTCTCGGCCGCCGTCCCGACGTGCCCCTGCGTTCCTGCGTGCCCGGCGCTGGCGTTCATGGCAGCCGCGGCGACACAATATTAAGTGCTTGTAAATAATTTTATTGCGATAGCAATTATATGGACACTCAAAAGCAGATTTCTGCCGTCGCCGTCGCCGTCGCCGTCGCCGTGAGGTTCCGTATGACGTCAATGGAGATGAAATCGTGACCGCGCGCCGCCGAACGCTGTTTGTGCGAGTGAAAGGGCGCGAGGGACGCGCTCTTTCACGGGGAGTGAACGCACGGCGGAGAACAAACGCGCGTTCTGTGCCGTGCTCCCTTAAGGGCTGCAGAAGTAGGCGTCTCTTTCCTCCTTTACCATCACCATATATGTAGAGCAAACGCGCGTTCTTCTGATGCACAAAAGGCCGTGGGGGTGAGGGGAAGGGAGGCGGCGTTTAGCTGCGGCACCAAGTGCGTATTTATATCAGAGGCTCCGGCAACAGTCACCAACGCCGCACGCATTTTGAGCGAACGCGGGCAAAACGCCGACGGCGTCGACAACAGTTCTGCGCGTTGCCGGTGCTGCTGCATGTCCAAGTTTATACAGCTGATAAAGCTAACATCATTACTCTGTATAGCTCTCTACAAATTTGCTATCGCAATTGATGCTTCACCTTTCAGGTGAAACTGCGACAACTTTTTTGTGTGCAACGTTCATGAAGAAAGTATGTCAAGAAAGGCGTGCGCAGTCTATGTAAATGTATATACCTGTATCAATTGTAAAATGTACCTGTATGTCGAATTGCAACAGGAGAAAGAGCCTGTCAGACAGGGCCTTCAGCACTCAATTACTCATCTTTCTGTATTGGACACAACTTGAACTTAGCTTCCGAGTATAAACCGAAATTTGCCATGGGGCCTGGTGAGGTCCCCTTCAACTGCCCTACTTGAAACATTCTTCCCTTGCTCCACGCCTACAAGCACCCCCCCCCCCCCTTTCTGATATTTAGAAATAAACTACAACAATACACACACGCGATTCCAGGGCTGTCGCGTCACATTAGAGGAGATGCTTGCTTGCTTGCTCCTTATACCATGGCGCGTACCCACTATGGGGGTTTGGCCTAGAAGCCGGCTGTTAGACGGATGAGGGGAGATAAAACTTGAGATAACGAGTATATATGTCAGGGTAAAGTTAAAATTTTACAATTAATTATAGTATAAAAACTAATTTTAGAACATCTATTTTTTCCTGAGGAAAACGTGTGCTTTATGAAAAGATAGTAAACTGCTGAATGCCGGGTACCAAACCTCTTCAATTTCCCGACCCTTTCTTCAGTTAGGCTGCGAGCGATTCTCCTAAACGAGTGAATGAATACACGTTTATTATTCCAAAGCTAGGACGAACTGAATATCGGTGCAAAGACTGATTAGCTCGGTGTCCCTCCTCTAAGTGCTGTATTCATTCGTACATTTTCTTCGCGATCCTACAGGAGGAGATCAGCGGACGACATAACATGCTCTAGTAGAAGAAGTAGCTTTGGCGCGCGGCCCAGGAAGTGCGACACGGACGGTCAACCGTTGGCCTCGTTGGGCTCCAAAATTGTGTGGGTGGCCTCGCGGGGCTCCAAAATCGTTCTGTCATGGCGTCAAATCGTAAGTGCAGAGGGATTTTACAAGAAGCGAGTTATTTCTATCGTGATGGGCTACTGATACGACCTTAGCGGTGTACCGTGTGTATACAGCGCTGAGCTTGACCCTGTTGCCAGCCTGCAAGCAGGAGCGTGCAGCAATTAGGAGAATAATTTTATGTGGACTGCGGGCAGCATTACGATTTACAAAGAATAGTGTTCGTAGTTCATGGTTCGAAAGAATGCAGCACTCCGGGTGTCGACGGGTTGACTAGTGTTTCAGGGATAAAGCGACGGAACTATAGCTACTCGTTTTAGCTACGCCTTATAGCTATGTAAGTGTTAATCACTCATTTTAGCTATAAAATGGGCTCGGTTAAAAGAGACAGACGTGAGGTGCTTTTCGAACGTGTTGTCTGCTCACCCACATATTTTTTTTCCCAAGTATGCCGGCATGATGGCGCTGAGAACACCATTAGTTTTGTCGTGGTGAGGCTTCCGGGTACTTCCGGATACTTCCGGGGTAGCCACTTTACGAAGGCATGCTACTTGTCGCGTTCCAGGGATTTCTCGTAGTGTTGAGAGAGCGAATTATTCCACGAATTGCAGCCGCCCTACTGAACGCCGATTTTAGTCGCGAACGACTTTGGTCGGATGTGAAAACCCCGGCATCTGCTTCCGGAGACCACTGCCAATACGCTGGTTACTTTAAAAAAAAAAAAAAAAAAAAAAAAAAAAAAACCGTAATTCCGCCGTACCCATGTCACGATGGCCATTGACAGTAATGCGTTGAGCATTGAATAAATTAGCGACACAACGTATCGCCACCGTGGAAACACGTTATGCGTGCTGCAGCGTATTAGCGCTGCCGAGAAGTTCGCGCGTGGCGTCCGAGACATGCGTGGCGAGCCGGTGCGTGGGAACGCTGAGAATTGTTTCCTTGCTGCCCGGACATCCAGTGACCCATACTCACTGACCCCAGTTGGCGAGAGGTTCATTGAAGAGCGGCACATACCCAGTGTATTTGTGGCGCAGCCTGCTAACGCGTCGGGGTGCTGTCCTTCAGGAACCCGTGTGACGTGGCTTCGATTTCTCCCAGCATCGGAGGAATTTAAAGGATCTGTTTGTCGTTGTAGAGCGGCACATTGCCAGTGGCACATACCTAGTTACCCAAGCGAAACTGGTGCCATCCTGGAAATTAATTCGAAGTGGATACGCCTTGCAGTCTCACCAGCTGCAATTCGTAAATTGCAATATGTGCCGTGAAGTAATTAATTTCCGATGGTTGCTTTCAAACCCGCTTCTCCCGGCACAGCGGCCCGACGCTCTACCCATATTATATTACATGCACGGTGATCTAATTTATCGGGAACATGGTTAGAGACCCAGCCCGATCGACAGTCCCGTAAAAGTGCGTGAAGTACTCTAAGAATGCTGATCGCATTAAATATGTTTAAAAGATGAGTGTCTGGCATCTCCGAGTCACCACGAATAAAAACGTACGAAACCAATCAACGATGCGATATACCGTCTTACCTTGCTATATGTCGTATGCAGACTCATAGCCGGCTCGTGTGCTCAGTTTTATTGTGGCAAATGTTCCAGTGTGAAGACCGAGGGTAGGGATATTCTTGGTATGTAAACGCGGGAGAGTTCTTAGCTGGGCGAGTTGGCTTACGTTACGTATGCGTGGCGAACAGCGCAGCTAGACGACGTTCGTATCATTTGTCCTATCGTATGCTCTGTTCATCTTGTTTTATGAAATTAGGTAGGCGTACAAAATACGGACACAAGAGCTGTCCTCTTCGTTTCCGCTATAGTGTGCTTGTTTTGTACGCCTGCTTTTTCAAACCGATGATTTGTTCGTGGATTGATACTGACGTGGTTCTATTGCGTGTCCTTAGCGGGTGGGAACAGTCAGGCTGGCGGCAGCACCCAGTCCGGGTCTCAGGCTAGTAGCAAGAAGGGCGCCAAGAAAGGTGCCAAGAAGGAAATGCCCGAGAAGAAGGACGAGCCGCCCATGGAAGTCCTCTACACGGCCAAGGATCTCAGGCACGTTCTCGAACTTATCCGGCGCGTTTAAGCCATCGGTCGGTTAGTTCACGGAGCTCCGTTTCCAATGGCGGTGTGACGCATGTGGTCTACCGTACTTGCTCTTTGATTTCTGTCTACAAGAAGTCGTTGCGCGACAAGAGCGCCACCTCAGTGCGGAACACAACTCGTTCGGAACGAGGTATCGCTTCTGGCATTTGCTTTAGAATTAAAAGATGTGCGAAATCCGCTTGTGCGCTTCTCCACATAAGCTTGCAGAGTGGTGTCACGATCGCTGCAGCCCTCAGTTTTTCGCGTACGTGTCAAAGGTTTGAAAACATGTGTATCAGCTTGCGTGCTCGTGGGAGCTCGGCCACCTTGGTTGGGACAGGTGAGATGCGTGGGGATATATGCTACCCGAATTTGCCACATCGTCAAATAACCGTCGAAGACAACTACCATAAACCGACAACGATTCATTTTTTTTACACTCATTAAGCTGTCTTGTCATCCTGTCTCGACGTTGAAGTCAACCCGCACCGGTATAACGCTTTCCTGCAGTTACTCGCCGCATGCATATATAGAGTTCCCAGCGTTGGGTTTCCCAGGTTTCCGACGTACGTGATCATTGACGGCCTCTACCTGCCCATCAACGTTGACGAGATGTCATTGCGCTCCGCCCTCAACTACAGGTCAGTCTCGCTTCACTGTAAAATAAAAAAAAGTGTACAAATGCACTACGTTGTCGTAATGGAAGGATTTATAGTATGGTTCGTGTATCGAACACTAATGCGTGTATCGCACTTGTCTATAACTCTTAATAACATTTCACTGATTGAGCGCGGGTGAATACTGCGTGCTAGCGCATAGCTCACCGTATTCCAGCCATGGACTAAGGGCGCAGAATGAAGCATGCGTAATGCACTGAGATACCGCTCGAACGAACGTCACTGTATCGAACAAACTGTGTACGAACTATGCTAGCTTCCGCCGGCGGACGCGCCATTTTGATCATTCGAAGTAACTTTCAGTTTAACTTACTTCACTCGTTGTCACTCTCACGTGCATTAACTCTTTCCGTGACGCTCTGTGTATACGTGTAGTAATCGTCTGCAGTTTAGATTTTCATAATTCTTCCTGCCATAGTAGACGCGACGAATTGTATCATCGCCCCTTTTGCGATGACCGACATGCTGATTTTGAGTTCTGATGCCCATTGCATTATATCATCTTGTGAAAGCCTGCAGAAACAGCACAATGGAATTACCTGCCTAAATTCTTGAGTATACACAGCTTCAGCTGGAAATCGGTCATGGGCAGCGGAGTACAGGTGCCCGCAATCAGAAGTATCGATCGTGTCTATAGTGTTATGACGCGTTCATGTGGAATTCACAATGTTCGGTATAAAAACGCAGAAGCAAAGCAGACGATCCGGGCCTTGCTGCATCAGCAGGAGCCACTTGTATGACGGGACGGCCGATATACAACGTGCGGTGTGTCGAAAACATGACTGTTCCGACAGTTTCAACTTTGTAGACGCTTGTCTAATGCGGTTGTTGGCATGACAAGTCGCATACGTCGGATCTGACACGGAACCGTATATGGTCCTCCAGCTAGGGGACATATGTACTCCATTATTTGTTCCGAATATGCACCAGCTAGCCCCAAAACGCTCGTTGACTAAAACTGTGTACTTCCGAGAAGTGTCAAACAAATATTCTTACTCATATCTATAGTGACTTTTTTATTAGTCTGAAAATCTCCCGTACATGCACACTTTGTTTCAATGAAGCTTCACTTGTGTGCGCATCTTCTCGAGTTAACCTGAAAGTTTGTTCAAGGAAAGCTTTACTTGTGCCGATATGCATGCGCCATAGATGAATATACAGTAAACTTAGCTCACAGGCGGCCATTGCAAAAATGCGCGCGCGAATCACACTGCAGGCCTTCGAAGGGTGACATTATGGTGGTCTCGTATCCGAAGTGCGGCGGCGTCTGGGTGGCTCAGATCGTCTATCTGCTCCTCAACGACTGCGTCCCCTTGGCTGATGCCAAAGCCTTCGATGAGCAGGCGAGTAATTGCGCTTAAAAAACGACCATTTTCACAGTTTCCGTTGTAAAAAGAAGTTTGAGATCGGTTTAAACTGTGTGTCACTGGTGTTAATTTATATTTTGTCAAGTCCCAAATGTAATCTTCATAGCATACAGTGAGTAGTGTGGGTTCTTGGTGTCTCACAGGAGACCAACCACCGCGGGTTCGAGCTTAGCGAGCCACAGGGCCGCGTCCGCCGTCGCCTCCAGCACCGCTCGTGCGCGAGCTCAGAGGCCGCAAGGGGCTACCGAGCGACGCACGCAAAAACACAGTAAAGCCCTGAGTTGACGGAAACCGTTTACTGAAACCGTCGACACCAGCACTGCACAAACGCCCGCACGGAGGGGAGCCAAAGGGGTCCCGCACCAGGGCGAAAATACAATAACAGGCGCCTATAGCACGTCGCGGCGAGAGCACAGGCTCAAGCTGGGACACGCCGCTAGGAAAAGTCCCGGCGGCTATGCTACTTGCTCTGGCGATAACCAATGGGTCAACTCGCGAGAGCACGGGCAATCTCCTTCGGCTTTGGCTTTCGGCAAGTGCGGCTCGGCGTGGTACGACCTCGCGCCAGCACTATAGGCACCGCTCGTCGGCTTAGCGTCAGGAAAGGATCAGCACAAAGTACGCGCTCCCCGCACGGGCAAAGGCGCCGTGCGCGAGCTCAAGTCCTAGTCACAAAGGTGTCGGCGGACGAGAGGAAAGCATGTACGTACCTTGCGCTGGTCCCGGAGATAAGATAGCCGCGCTCTGCAACTAGCAGCCGAAACGCGGCCGCGCAGTGACGTCAGCGCCCCGCCTTCACCGCGAACCACCGCGAGTGGAGCGCCACCACTGGAACCGGTTGGTAGAGGGCGGGGATAGGCGGGGGACGGCAGAACAGATGAAGCCCGCGCAATGGTGCCAGCGCATCCCTCAATCCCCACAAGTTCAGGGCGTGGTATTAAATGTCTGTCTTGATCAACAGCGAATATGGGCGTGATACGCTGCACACGTGGCGCTGCGGATGATGATGATGATAATGGTTAGGACTGTATAATCCTTTTTAGAACAGGGCAGTGGCTTTCGCCACCGCACTCTAGTCTACTGCTTAAGTGTTTACACACGCAGGCACGAATATACAATTTGTTTTCGACGGTTCAAATCGCAGCTGGAAAAGACGGAATTGCACAATGTACCATAAGGAATTTTTGAAAGAAGATGTTTAGGCACACACGCACAGAAAAAAATATCTGTCGTAGAGGCAACCATGAAAGTCCATTAATCGTTGTCATTTGAAGGATTCGAACACAATTAAGCGACTGACTTGTTCAGACGTGACCAGAGCTTTCGGAAGAAATGGGTGCCTGTATATAGTACGTAGAGGAAATGTGCGGTTGGTGATGTCAATGTTACTATATAGTAACTATGTAGCTATAAATGCGTGTGTGGATGAAGCTGAACTAAAAACCGCGCGAGAATGAGGTACGAGAACGTCTTCCTTACTGAGTTACCCCCACTTGTTCTTATTGGGTATCTCCGTTTCTAGCTTCTCTCGTGGGCGGGTCCCGAGGATAGTGCAGTAATATAGATATCATATATTAGGACGATCCTCTTATAAGTGATGCGCTAGAGTGCCGTGCGCAGTGGCATCCTCCCCGTGCTCACCGTCAACTCGCCCAGGAAGACATTGTCATTGATTGACTTTAACTAGAGGCTGGTTCGCCTTCCAACTTTCTTCTTATTTTTTTTTTTTTGCTAGTCGTGACGCAAGAAAAAGCAATCCCGAAACGATCTTGACAAGCAAGACATGTACTCTCAACAATTAAGCTCCATCATCCAGTAACGCGGAGATGCACAGCCGCTGTCAATGGTGGACTACCTGCCGCTGCCGCGGTGGCGTAGTGACTTAAAGCGTTGCGCTGCAGAGCACGAGGATACTGGTTCGATTCCTTACCGCAGCGGCTGCATTCCGATGGGGGCGGAATGCAAGAACGCTCATGTACCTTGCTTCAGTTAAAGAACTCTAGCTGATAGAAGTTATCCTGCAGCTCTCCACTACGGCGTGCCTCATAACTTGCTTGGCTGTTTCGGAACGTTCGACCGCGCAATTTGATTTGTAACTGGTGGTCGAGAGGCATTTTATAGGGCTTATTGAAATGCATCGGATGTCAATGAAACTCATTAATTCTCTGCTGCGTAATCACGTGGATCATGGCAGTGGCGCACGTCGTTTTTAATTTCGTGGCGATAGCGTTAAACTGCCATGCAGTGTCCTTCGTTCAATAGCGGGCCGAGACTAGCGCACAGGTGGTTCAGCCATGCGTCTTAAAAGGCACAAACTCCGCAATCAGATTTCTATTATTCGACGTGACCCTTCCTGTACTTTTGGTACTTTTGGTAACTTTTTATCTCTTCTTTTTTTCGAGATTCAAAAGCAGTTTCCTCGTCGGCTCCGCTGCACTATAGGGTACGTCCTTGAACCTACGACAGACCTTTGGTCGTACGTCGTTCTCAGAGGGCCGTCGTGTCGGGGCGCGCGAAAGGACGGTTTGCGAGAGGTCTTAAGCAGCGTCAAGGGTAGCGCATGTGTGGGCTCTCGCACACCCCTGCTTGACCGTGCAGATGCCCAACCTGGAGGAGTCCGGCTACCTGATGCCTCGCGAGCGCGGCGCGGCCGACGATGTGCGCGTCGTGCGCTCCCACCTGCCCTACCACAAGATGCGCATCAACCCGATGGCCAAGTACATCTACGTGACGCGCAACCCCAAGGACTGCTGCGTGGCCCTGTACCACTACATCAAACACGTCAACATCTACCGGTTCAAGGAGGCTTGTGGGACAACTTCTTCGAGTGGTTCATCCGGGGCCGCATCTGCTACAACGACTACTTTGACCACATCATCCACTACTGGGTGCACCGCAAGGACTGCCACGTGCTGTTCCTCACCTACGAGAACATGACGCTCGACCACAAGAGCCACATTTTCATGCTCGCCAACTTCATCGGTGAGCGCGCCCTTGACGGAGACATTGCAACGTTTCTCTCTAGGCTTCCGGAGTGATCGAAGCCACACCAATATCCTAACAAACGTCCCATTTCGTGCGAAAGATGCAGCGGGTGGGGATGGGTGCATAGAGATTTGCTTATCGTCGGGGGTCCTGTAAACAAGAAAACCAAGTGAAAAGCCTCATGCTCGCATGGTTTCTCTTCTTTGGGCAGCACTTGGACGCTACGCAACTATGGAAGCGAATGCAATGACAAAAAGTACGCTGTGTAGAAGCTAAATCATAAACATCCTAATCCTATAACCGGAGTGTTTGTTTTAACCGAAGTTTACGGATGTGTCGAAGCGTCAATATGTGTAAATTGATATATCTATAGTGCTCACTATATCTTTTTCGTGCGTAGACTGCGTGGAATATTTTATATTTCTGATAAAATATTCGTATCTTTCTGCTATTGTTATGTTCATAAAGATGGCGAAGAACACCCCAAACCTCCATTGCATGAATGGCTTTTCTCTGTGCCTGCTGTTACAGTACTGCACAGTACTTCGCACTACACTCAGTATTGCGCATTATTTTTGACACACGACAAAACATAATCAGTCAATCAATGAATCAATGTATATTGACGTGTAGACGTTAAGTGTGCTCAACGCGATAGGGTGCCATATCGCTTGCCATATCATCGGCAGGTGGCGTGGCTGGGACCATGGTCAAGGACCGGCACATGCTGAAGAAGCTCATCCACCGCAGCTCCTACTCGTACATGTCGCAGTTCTTCAAGGACGAGGAGCACCTCGGCAACTTGGCCAAGGGCCGCATCGGCGAGTGGAAGGTCTTGTTCTCGCCCGCACAGGCGGCACGCCTCGACCGCAAGTTCTACGAGCGCTTCGGGAACAGCGAGATCGCCAACCTGTGGCGGTACATCGTGCGCTTCGACCGACCCGCCGCCTGACGCTGTTTTGCGACTCACACATAATGCCACGGCTGTAGCCAAAATTGTGACACCGAAATAGGGTTTTATTCTCACGCCATAAGCATTGCGGAAATAGCATACGAGGCTTCCCAAAGAGAAAAAAATTCAAGAAACGTCATTCGGAAACTAGTCATATATGGAGTGCAACCTGACGAATGCGACGAGTTCGACATTAATGTACACGCTATACTGTCCACAATTTGCTTGACACGGGTCTTTATTAAGAATAAATTTGCGTTGCGAAACTGCACGACCGCAAACACTGAAGTTGTTCACTACATCGTTGCTATAAAGTCTATAAAAAGATAACCCGATTGAGCGTTCCTTCATCGTTTATCAAGTAGCACTTGCTTACACAGCAAAAATCAACTAGCTGTGAAATCTCAGTTTCTGGCAACACAACTGAGCCATTTATCCAGTCGTCGTCGCCCTGCGATGTCTTTGTCGACCCTTGTTTATTCTAGCCTATCGCATGTGCCACTGTGGCATGAGGTCGAGGTCATGTTGGCCTGCCCGCCTTTATACGCTGAAACATCTCTCCCAACCGCCAGGCCGTTCTTCCCAATTTCGATCACGCAGGCTTTCATGCTGTTACAGTCTGTTTCCGGCATGAGCGAGATATCACGCATTTCACGCAATGCTTCCTCGTGTGGTGGCGAAAGGTGCCGGCGCGTTTTGCGCGAGACTTGCGTGGTAATTGATTATTAGGTTCAATGAAGTAATTCCGGACTACCATACAAGCATTTGTGGCTGAATCCAATAGAGGCCCCAAAAGACAGGATTGCAGACACAGCTGAATCTATAGGCTAAGATTGCGGAGTGCCGTAACTTTTCATTTTTTTTTTAGCATTGCAGAAAAACGCGTACAGGACAAGAAGAAATGAGTCAGCGCTTCGCAACAGAATGAGCATTATGCTAAGGGAATTAACCAGTATATACATATGTACATATAAATTTAACGTTGACATATACGGCAGCTCAGCCTACATTCAATTTCTATGTACACAGGTCTGTACTGCTTGTCTGTGCCAGGGCTATAGAAAATGTCGGTAAGCCGCGGACTATGTGTTTTGAATTACTTCCTTTTGGGTGAAGCGTTTTAATTGCTTGCCTTGAGTTGTGCGTCCGTTGAGTTTTTTTTCAAAGGAAAAGGCGGTGATGGAAAAGGGATGCTGATGAATAACTCTTGCGCCATCGCTCGCCTATACCTATCACATGCGCCATAAAACCAGCCTTTTCTGTGTACGCTGTGGTTGCAGTGGCGATTTCTCCCACCATGGTGCGACGACATAACAGGTGGGTAAAAAGGAAATAAACAGGTGTGTGGGGGAATTATATGTATCGTGGGAGCTGACGCCGTGGCAGCGTCCCAAACAATGGCCAAATCCACAAAGCGGTTCGCAGACTGCTTTGTGCTTCGTGATCACTATAAAGTCAACAATACGGTGTTATCAAGCACCATAAATGGTGCGAGACAAGTCTGCGAAAAGCTTCAAATGCGAAAGAATAGAAAACCGAGAAATGAATATTATAACAATGAACTTGGTTAATTCGTTTGCCTCTATGTATGGCTCCTATCCACAATGTAGGATTTAATTATTCAAATCTTTTAAACTGTGCAGAAATCATCGACGACGATTGTCAATGCAGGCGAATCGCCCCAAGGAACGAACGAGCGAGCGACCGACCGGTCGACCGAAATAACAAACGAACGTTTTCCTTGCTCTTGACCGGGGACGGGGAGGGTGAGCACGGGGCAGGAGGGGCTGGGCAGGCTGAACTGCAACACGGTAGCCGTGTTCGAAGGTGCTCTAATACTGCACGAAACTGCCAACTTTCAAAAACGAACTAAGCACTATTCCAATTACTGCTATTTGTGAAACCAAGTTTTCGCATGACGGCGACTAGCAGCGTTCGAGCCCTTTCGGTCACGGACACCTTGTTGCAGCTCATACTGAACGCGACTGTATACCTATAGGCGGCATGGTACAGCTGTAGTGTAATCGACACTCGCTGCAACGCTATCATTGCATGCTTCAGCGCGCAGAAATCTCAGAGTTGTGTAAACAAAGCAAAGTTTTATGAAAATGACATGATGGAGTACTGGCACTGTACGGGAGTTATAGGTCTAACTTTGGCGCGAGCATCGCAGGACCGTACAGAAACCCACAGAGTTAAACGATGAAGAGCAAGAAGAAGCAGAGGGGAATTCTAAAGATGTATCTACAACAAATCAGACAGTCGAACTTGTGTCATCAAGTTTATTGCATATAGAACTCGAAGTGAACGGTGAGATAATGCGTGCTCTTGTGGACAGTGGAGCTTCGCGGAGTTAAGCGAAGTCCATGTGAATAACTTCAAATGGTACGCTCGAGTGCGTCAGTAATGTGATCTGTTGAGTTGGTTGCTTAAACTTAACTTTATTCACCTGGCATTTGTGGCATGACTGTACGTATCTTTTCGTGTCCTCTTTCATGCGGGGTCATGTGAACCTATTCGTTAGTTTCATGTAGGTCCATCAAAAGCCATCCTGACCACCTGAATGGGGACTATTGTGGTAAGGTCCAGAATTTTCGGAATCAGTGTAGGAGGCAATGCAATTTTGCCTGTCTGGGTCTGTTGCAAAGGTTCAGATCCTTCCCAAAATTTTGGCGGCACCTATTGCTTCGTGTTGCACATCAACAACTGTTACCCCCAATCTAGACATTGCATCCGTATCTTTCATAGAAGCACCTGGATGGCGATTCACTTCAAAGTCGAACTGTTGAAGCTCGCTGACCCAGCGTGCGACTTTTCCTTTCGGCTCCGCCATTTTCGAAAGGTGGGTGAGTGCCTCATGATCTGCGTACAACTTGAATCTGGTACCTTCCAGGTAAGAACGTAAGTACCGAGTTGCCACCAAATTATGTAACAAGCCCGCACATAATATACAGACAGAGTACTCTTCACGTTGCCATTACTAACTTCTTTATTCTCCTCCGCCACCGGGCCTATTTACTACAAACTCTTTCTTTTTCTTCAACTCCTTGAGCACGCTTCACTCAATAAAACACACACACACACACACACACACACACACACACACACACACACACACACACACACACACACACGCACACGCACACGCACACGCACACGCACACGCACACGCACACACGCACACACGCACGCACGCACGCACGCACGCACGTCATACATAATAAATACATGACAGAAGTGCTCCCAGTGCGTTGTCCAAGTGCCAAGGCTGGGACATTTATCAAAATGGCTCAGTTAATAGAGTTTATTTTCAGCTTCCTACAAGTAGAATACAAGTCCACCTGCCATACTATCTCGACTATAAGCACTGTTTACCACAGTTACGTCTCTCGACGGAAGCAACCGAATGAGAAAAAAAAAAGATAACTGGCAAGCGGTGATCACTCTATATAGCCGAACGTTTGAGCCGATATCGTGCCTATGTCTTTGAATACCTGTCACTGCGTGCAACCGGGTACAATACAGCTGGCGGTAATTTATCAAGTGATACCGATACCAGTATGTAATTCGATTATCAAATGGCAGCGTTCTTCTCCTTATCTCGAACATAATATTAGCTGCTCCTCACTTCGATCACCATACATAAAACGAGTGCGCTTCGATTCGAGAAAATACGGTAATTGCGTTAGGCTGTTCTGCCTGACTCCTCCGCACAAATGTTTCCTCTCGCTGGAAACGGTGGGTATGCTAATGTCGACTGTCTTTCACGGCCCTGCGAAAGATAGCCTACGGTCATTATTCGGCACTGCTGTGATAGCGATCGACAGAAGACGCGCCGTTTGCTTTTGGCCTTCGATTCGTATTCAGAGTAGTCGGCATTGTTCAATATCCGCTACGCTGCTTCTGTATGTCGGCGTTCACGCTGTAGCGTCGTATCGTATAAGCCAGCGTTCCGCTTCGCCTTAGCGCACCCTTAGCATATTTCACCACCTATGCTTTTTTTTTCGTTTTGTTTATTTATTTTTCCTAAGGCTGCTCTTCTATCAGCGGCATACATACATATTATGAGCACTACCCTTCTCTAGGCGAAGTTTCGGTGCACTCGGCGCTTCAGGCAAATGTGTCCTCTGGTCCAGACCGATGTGGACGCCCCGCGACAGCTTTTGGCCACCCCCAGCAGCATTTAAACTTTAGGCTAAGCTGTACTAAATCTCACGATGTCGTCGTACTTCTTCCGATAAGGTTGGATTTCGGCAGAAATTTCAAGGAATACTTCCAGCCGGAACTGCATGCTTGTCGTATTTGCAAAATTCTCACGAGACTATCGGAGTTTCAAGCCGTGTACAAGAGCGTAGGCGACCCACTGGTTGGACGAAACTGTATTTGGAAGCTGAATGCAAAAGATATCAGTTTCTGCAAGCCTGTAAGCTGAAGAATTTTAGCTCGGTGCTTCGTAATTCTTCCATTGCAAGTGAGAAAACAGATGATGTTTTTCATTGTTCCCGCGGAATGAGACACACTTTCAAATGACGAACTTCGGCGGACACTTTGGAGTTTGGGACTACAGCATCTTCTTCACCATGCTGCTGGCCTCATCAGCGATAGGCATTTACTACGCGTTCAAGGCTGCGAAGAAGCCGCAGGTGCCTAAATCAATGGGAGTTCTCCCGGTCGCTATGTCGTTGATCAGCACGTCTATATCGCCCGTGGCTATGCTAGGTATTCCAGCCGAGATGTACTTCTACGGCGTCGGGTTTATCATGATACAGGTGGGACTGCTGTTCACGGTCCTCTTGACAAATTGCATCTACATGCCCATGTTTCACAACCTTGACGTCACCAGCGCTTTCCAGGTATGTTCTCTTACTGTTACTAATCGACTCCGTGACGAATCGGTAAAGTACGCATTGCAGTGGCATCACTGGTGTAGTTCCCCTTGTCGAACCCGATTGCGAGAAAGAGGAACTTAAGGCTCGAGCGTGTAATGATGAGCAATCAGTTGAAATGCTTGAAGCTTGATTGTGATTGATTCTGCCATCATCATAAGACTACCGGAAAAAGAAAGTAAATTTCGTTAATTATTTGCTTCTTCTTTTTCAGTATCTCGAGCTCAGGTTCAATCGGACGCTTCGCACCATTTGTTCAGTATCGTCGGCTTTGCAAATGGTAAGGCGCACGGATCCTGTACGTTAGCTTACATCGCACTTTAGGGCAACGTAACCGAAATTAATAATACACTCAAAATCTCTCAATTTACTCGCGAGATTGATGTTGTTGTAAGTACACGTGCTCCTGTCATATAGTAAAGCTCATAGCATGAAGTATTCTCGTGCTTTTACGTACAAAAGCTAAAATAAGAAAATATTGGGTTTTGCATGCCGAAACCACGATCTGATTATGAGGCACGCCGTAGTGGGGGACTCCGAAATAATTTGGGCCACCTGGGGTTCTTTAACGTGCACCTTAGTCGGGTGTTTTCGCATTTCGCTCCTATCTAAATGCGGACCGCCGTGGCTAGGATTCGATCCCGCGACCTCGTGTTTGTAGTTTCTGTAATGTTGTGTTGGGCGATCCAGGCGAGATACACGACTGCAATAATGAAACAGTAATTTCATTCATAATTCAGTTTTGCAGTTTTATTTATCGCATAGTTTTTAATTCTTTTACTTTCATTTTCTTTGTTATTTTATTGCTGTATATGTGTTCTTTAATGCATAGGTGAAACTTGGGGCTTCTTTTAAGGGAGCTTAGCTTGTTCCCAAAGGTCTCAGTTATTCAACCTCATATTTATACACCATCACCGCCTAGTTAAGGCCAACTGAGATTATGCTGTAACCTTTATTCTGCTTTTGACGCTGAAGGGTGCCACAGAAATATACCACGTGTACTTGCACCGCTGTACTTAACACAGTCAGGGCACAAATGAGAGGATGTAGAGGTTTGGTCTTAGAAATTACAGTCTTATAATGACACGGAACGGAAGGCGTGCGAAACGGAAACTCAAGAACGTGAAGGAGAACTAATGGTCCGTTTTTTAATTTTTTTTTTGTTATTGCGTCCTTGTTTCTCGTGCCTGTCTCTCCGTAACGTGAATCCTTACCAACTCGCTCAGCTTCCCGTCGTTTTAAAATGGTTTTAAAACCGAATTTTTCATTTTTATTATTATTATCAGAATTTGGCAATCCACGAATGTTTATGTGCGTTGTGCAAGCTCAGAACGATGTGAACGCTAAAATAATAATAATAATAATAATAATAATAATAATAATAATAATAATAATAATAATAATAATAATAATAATAATAATAATAATAATAATAATAATAATAATAAACTTTGCAACTCTAGTTACATATTACCAACACCACGATGTTCGACTTATTCTGTGACGAAACCACCTTGCAGTAGTTATAAGTAATCTATATGACCTTAGAAGCCCTAAGAAGCTCATATCTACGTAGAATGAAAACAATGTTTCGTTGTAACTAATGCGCAAAGTGAACGAGGTCACAAACAGATAAATAACGATAAGGTCTGCTTGCGTCGTCGTCCCCTTTGCGCATTAGTCACAGTGAATTCATTCCGACTTGCTGAACCTGCAGTAATTTTAAAACAATGATTGTTTATTTTTTCAGATTGTATACATGTCTATAGTGCTTTATGGACCTGCTCTTGCATTGCAACAAGGTAACAGACGGTGCCTAGTGATATGTTTGTTCACTACGTATGGTGAGTGTTCGTTTGTTACATTTGCAGTGACCGGAGTAAATCTTTGGTTGTCAGTGGTGTCTATTGGCGTCGTCTGCACCTTCTACACGACCATAGTAAGAATCACACTTCTTCCACACCGACAATTACAATTTCGTGTCATGGACGAGATAACTTTTTCTTCGCATTGATGAAGGCAGCGCGTATGCCGGCGATGTCAAATTGCTGCGCATTTTCATCATCCTCACCAAATCCTTTCCCACCGATTTTCCCTTCCGCAGGGCGGTATCAAGGCGATCGTCATGGCCGACGTGTTTATGAGCTTCATAAAGTATGCCTCCATCATACTGCTTGCAGTGAAAGGGACCATGGACGTCGGTGGCTGGCAGAGCGTCTACGAAAAGAACCTCAACTCTCATAGACTTCATTTGTTCGAGTAATGCTCACCTTCGCCATCCGGACAGTGGCTGCGATTAGCAATTTTTGAACAGGCGTGAACGTACAAAAAGAGTATTGAAAACACGCTGCAGCAAAACGTTCAAAGGGCACTATTTGCAAACAAGTATATTTGTTAACAAGTACATTCATATTGATCTTAATCAATGAATGAATTAATGAGTTAATTAATCAATAAAGTTTATTTATTTATTTATTTATTTATTTATTTATTTATTTATTTATTATGTGTGGAGCAAGTCATAAAATTCATAGCAATAATATCATTTGCAGCGGTTAAACCCGTCGAGGAAAGCTGACACCATCAGAGTGCGTTCCAGTGGCAGGTTCTTTGTTCTTTACTGTAAATATATATATATATATATATATATATATATATATATATATATATATATATATATATATATATTTTTTTTCAAATCTAGTACATTGGCTCAAACTGCATGGAAAGACTGTGTACACAGAATTGGAGCCGAAAAGGAAGAAAATGCATTTAGCTGACGTTACATGTTTTCACGCTTGTCGCAGCTTTCATCCGGACCCGACAGTTCGTCATTCAGTGTGGTCCCTGGTTATCGGAGGCACATTCCTGTGGCTCACCATGTACGCCGTTAACCAAGGATGGGTACAGCGCTATCTCAGCATGCCCAACGTGGCCGCAGTTAGGAGGTAAACCCATTGATTGATTGGTTGGTTGATTGATTGATTGATTAGATTTAACGCCCAAAAGGAACAGACTGGCTATGATAAATTATATAGGAGGTGGTAGCTGCTCCGGTATCACTTAGACGAAGTAGCTGGAAGAGACGATTGGGGCAGACCCGCTGCTGAACGGCCCTCAGGCTTCCAACTTTATATGAAATTGTCGCGTAGCGCGAGCTGCATAAGAGCGTCAGCGACAGCACTCTTCAGCGCTGTAAATACTAGCAAGGCTCCCCCTCTGCAGAGCTAGGGTTCATTCTAGCCACCCTACCCGGGGCGCACTTACCCAACACCATTTATAGAGGAATTACAGCGCGCGGTGGGTTTTTTCACGACATCTGCAGTTCGCGGAGCACCGCTGTCACTCCTGAAGAATGCTTCCGCGTTAAAACGAACTCGAAACGGCTGAGTTTCCTTTAGTGATGGCTCATATCCACTGTGAGTGATTGGTCAGGAGTCGGGTGGCACTAGGAAAAACCACCGTGGAAAAGACGTTCAGTTCTTATTAAAAAAACAAAAAGAAACAAGGAAACGGCACGCGTGGACCTTGTCTTTCCTTCAGATGGGCGTGAACTTTATCGCTGTCATTAATTCGCCGCAGATGGGACAAGGCAACCTGACGAGATTTTCATTCTTCATTTCACTGGAAGGTGATAGTTGGGTCATGTCACCTACTCCAGTCTTTGTCGAGAGTCCTGGTGCAACTTGCTGCAATTGCACATCCTAACTTTATAGGTAGCCTCCAAAGCACGAGTTCCTCTGCATGTTGTAAGACGATGGTGAAAAGCATATATGCGCAAACAGACAAGAGCGCGCTTGTTCTACTGGAACGAGTGCTTTCAACTTCATTGAGAGACTGTAAAATGAGACTGTTTGGCGAGCTCCCACTCGAGAGGCTCCCTGCACAAAATCGGGTGTCACTTCACCGAAAAGAACACCGTGTCTGTGTCGAAATCTGCCTCTCTTTCCTGCTCTTCTTTAGAGCCATGTGGGTGAACCTGTTGGGCGTGATTGTACTCCAGAGTTTGCTGTGCTACGTGGGACTGGTCATATTCGCGCGATACAGCGACTGCGATCCCATCAGCACAAGACAGGTCACGGCGGCGGACCAGGTGGGTTGTAGTAATACAGTTAAACCTTGATATAACAAAGTCGGGTAAAATGTGCAATTTGCTTCATTATATCGAAATTTCGTTCTATTGAAATTAAACCTTTTATGCAAATAAGTACAGTCGCCTATTGATTTTTCTTGCATGGAAATGGGTCGCAAAATTTTCCGAAATGTAGTGCAATCGAAAAAAGCTAATTTGAACGAGAAAACAATTATATTGTGGAATTTGGGAGTCAGCGACGAACGATACGGTTTCATGCCACATCGACGATATCTTCACATCGGCGGTACGAATTAAGCTAAGCTAGCCACGCTTTCGCGTCCACTCCGCCTCGCGGCTGATAGCGTCGTCCGCAGTGAGACGACGCTATCATGGAAAGCACCGGTAGCGGGGAGCGAATGCTTCGTCTGCCTCTCGCTTCAGCGGGTCTCCGAAACTCGAGATTGCGCAACGTCCAATACTAAACGCGTGGGAAGGCAGCTGACATGATGCCACGCCGTCTCGGCACGCCCACTCTCTGCACACGCGGCAGATTACTTCTAAAGCAGGGTGCGCGTTAAGCCCCTCCATCTTCCAAAAGTAGCCCCATTCTTAGATCTTGCCGTCACCGCACTCACCCCGGCGTTTCCTTCTCGCCGCCTCCTGTCGCCCCAGCCTCCTCCGCTCTCCCATTGGCCAATCCGTGTCACGTTGTCTATTTTAACAGCGAAACTGTTTAAGCCAGGCGTAATTCGTGGTTCGTATCAAGAAACTATCGTCATCAGCAATGAAGAAAGAAATAAAAGAAAAAAAAAACGCTTAACCTTGCACTCGGCCGCGAAATGCTTGAAACAGCGAAGCTGGGCGATCATAGCCCAGCATTTTCCGGAAGTGTGCGCGAACTTTTCATCTTATTACTCATGATGATGATAATTTCTTTTCGCGCGTCTCGGACTTACGGCCGTCACTGCGCGCTGCATAGCGCAGCTTGCAACACCGACACCGCGTTCCAATGCCGACACCGCGTTGCAGGAGACCCGCTCCGTGAATGCGTCCCTCTGTCTCTCGCTCTCATAGCGCGCAAAACCTCTTCACCTCGCAGAGCACGAGCGTACGAACGCGCCAGCTGTGGACGAAGACGACGGCGCTCGAACGCAATCATATGGTTCGCATAAATGCATGTTTTGCAAGTATGGCTGTATAGCCTAGTGGTTATGACGCTCGCTTTGGGACCGGGGGTACGCGGGCTCGAATGCCGCCTCGGTAAGAAAGTTTATTTTAGGGGCGAAGCTCCTTATAGCGGCACCCGTTCGTCCCTCGTAGTAGTAGTAGTGTGTAACCAGTTGGGGTTGTGTGTCCGTATACATAAGTTGCACGTGACGTCAGTTCCTGCCTTCCGGTTTTGCGTCCGCCATTACCGAGCACATACGTCGTGGTGCCTAGAGTTGCCGGAGCAGTGTTTACGTCCGTGCGGCGGATCGTTCTGCTTTGTGCGTATGCTTTAATCGATTGCCTTGCGCGCATGGCGAAGGAGAATTGTGCAGGACTTTGTCCTGCATACTTTGATGAACTTGCGGGACCAACGCGGGCCAGGTACAAAGAAAAAATCGCCCTATGTGACGGCGTGGATCCATATCGGCTACCAGTTGGTGCGCAAGCCGCTGTTAATGCAAGCCTGCTACCACCGGTTACCCATGTTGACATTATAAATTATCTCGTGTTATCAACAAAATACATTATAAATTATCTCGTGTTATGTTTCATTAGATCAGATGAAGGCTTACAGGTCGCTCGACTCGCACAACTACTTTACGAGCGGATGGGTCCGGAACCTCATTGCCAAAATGTTGCCGTCTAAGCGAGTTGTCTTGCTTAGCCAGGTGAGTTGAATGCACTCCTCATTTCATAGCTGTGATAAAAAAAAACAGCAATAACCACATAAAGGATCGACATACATCAGCCTAAGTGAAATTGAAGCTTCAACTCGCGTCGGCCACGCGGCGGTGTCGCCGAACGGGGATAACGTACACCGAATTTCACAATCTGGATCAGAAATGAGCCAATGCAGAGTGAAAGCAAAAAACAAAAAAAAAACACTCGTTTTCCTGCTTTCCGTTAAAGGAAAGCAGCTTTAGTGTGTTTACTGTCGAACTGTATTTTTTACTGCCCCTGAGTCCCTGTTCTTTTCCTTAAATTACTTGGGATTACCTGCAACGGGAGCACAACAGCTGCTTTCAAAACTTGTGCATGATCATTACCAGCTTTGTGTCAGCCAACAACACTGCAAACAGCAATTGTGGTGCTCAGTCACCACATATTTTTTTTTCTTTGCTTTGCAGCCGAACACAAGAATGAACAACTGTTGTGGGGAATAGAAAAAACAAAAAACGATTTCGTGTGATTGCTGACAGAAAATGAAGGAGGCTGTGACCGATATTTTGTTTTGACTGTTTCTCTGCAGGTAAACTATTCTTGAGGTCCTTCCTGTTGAGGCGCGCAAGCCAAGTACGTACCTCTCCGCTTCTCGGACAGCGCCGTTGTGCGGTCGCACTGATTTGTTATTACCTTAGGCAAACAGTACATCCCCGAGTCTGGTCCCTTTTCATGCGATTTGCACTTACTTCTCGTACTGCAGCCAAATATTGCACAAATCGCCATTGCGACGTACGGCGTCGACGGGAAATGAGAAATCCGCACAGCTTGGCGCTGTGTCGTCTGCCGCAATGTGCTCGGTAATGGCGGCGCCTTGCGAGATCGTATCCCAGAGTTCCGCGGTGTGACGTAGTTGCAAGTTATGTATATGTATGTATACCCATATATACATATATATGTATATGTATAGTATAACCGGAAGCCGACTTCCGCTTCCGGTTCCGCTTCCGGTTCCGAAGCCAGCTTCCGGCTTCCGGAGAACGCTTCCGGGAGAAAAAAATTTCGGAAGTTGTGTCCGTAGCGCGGAATCGAACCACGGACCCCTCGCTTCCCAACGCGCGGCGCTAGCCCACTACGCCACGAAGCGGACATGGACACACGCACCACGATGACAATAAATACCCAACATTAACGAAAGACCGCGCGTTTCTAACGCGTTTGTGCTAGCGCGTTACGGCCCGTGTAAGAAGCTGGTGTAAGACGCTGTGGCCTCTCTGCCTTTACTCTCTCAGCAGTCATGTGATGGCGTCGGCAAACGCGGTGCACGTTCCGGCATGTGTAAACGGCTGCGTAAGACGCTGTGGCCTCTCCCCCTTACTAGAGAGTACTGCACGTTTCTGACGCGTTTGTGCTAGCGTCCCCTTAAGCGGGAGATCCGATGACTCCCTCCGGAGCTTCGCCCACTCATCATCATTCACCCCGTGGATATGCTGTGACTTTTTTTCTTTCTTGGTAGTTTCTTGATATGCACCTACAAATTACGGCTGGCTTAAACAGCGTCGCTGTTAAAAGCCGGTAGATCCCACGCTCTGTGGGAATCGATGTTATGCGAAGCAGTGTGCGGGGAGCCTACCAAGTTAACGAAAGACCATGAGAGCACCAAAACGTAGGCGGCTCTTTCATCACACGCATGTCAGGACATTCATGTCATGAGTCCTCAGGAGTCACTTTAAATACGCCTAAGAGAGCTTAAGGCGAAAGTCTTAGTCATGCTCATGACTATGACTTCGACCATCAACCTTTAGCCTTTTCCTTCACTTAGTACCATATCCGAACCCGTTCCGTTGTTTTTAAATGCGAAGCATTTCTTGGCGACCATTGGCTACTTTGACAATATCTATCTATCTATCTATCTATCTATCTATCTATCTATCTATCTATCTATCTATCTATCTATCTATCTATCTATCTATCTATCTATCTATCTATCTATCTATCTATCTATCTATCTATCTAGCTAGCTAGCTAGCTAGCTAGCTGCCTACGACTTTGCGCTCTCATGGTCGTTTCGTTAACTTGGTATGTACCAAAATTGGCATACTATGATAACAGTATATGACCAACATAAATGATATGCCATAACATGAATCTGATGACATGCGTGCCATGTAGGTCATGAAACAGCCGCCTACATCTTGTGGCTCTCATGGTCGTTTCGTTAACTTGGTAGGTACCAAATTTCACATTTTATGACAGTAGTATATGAATAACGTAAGACATAGTCATGACCATGACTCAGCAAAAATGACAATTACTTAGCGAAAAAAGATTAACACTTAAATGGGTTCGGACGTGGGTACTAAGTGAAGGAAACACTAGAGGATGGTGGTAGCTAGGGCACAGTCATGAGCATGACTCAGCAAAAATGACAATGCCTCGGCAAAAAAAGATTAACACTCAAAAACCACTGAAATGAGTTTTCACGTAGGTACTAAGTGAAGGAAACACTAAAGAAGGGTGGTCGAAGCCATAGTCATGACTATGACTCAGCAAAAATGACAATGACTCAGTAAGGAACGATTAACACCCAAAAACAACTGAACTGGGTTCGGACGTGGGTACTAAGGGTAGAAAACAGTAAAGGTTGATGGCAGAAGTCATAGTCATGAGCATGACTCAGCAAAAATGACAATGACTCAGAAAGAAAGTTAACACTCAAAAACCACTGAAATGGATTCGGACGTGGGTACTAAGTGCAGGAAAAGGCTAAAGGATTGATGGTCGAAGTCAGTCATGAGCACGACTAAGACTTTCACCTTAAGGTCTCCTTCTCATGATCATCATCATCGTCATCATCAGCCTATATTTTATGTCCACTGCAGGACGAAGGCCTCTTCCTGCGATCTCCAATTACCCCTATCTTGCGCTAGATGATTCCAACTTGCACCTGCAAATTTCCTAATTTCACCACCGCACCTAATTTTCTGCCGTCCTTGACTGTGCTTCCCTTCCCTTGGCGCCCATCCTGCAACTCTAATGGCCCACCGGTTATCCATCCTACGCATTACATGGCCTGCCCAGCTCCATTTTTTCCTCTTAATGTCAACTAGAATATCGGCTATCCCCGTTTGCTCTCTGATCCACACCGCTCTCTACCCGTCTCTTAACGTTAGGCCTAGCATATTTCGTTCCATCGCTCTTTACGCGGTCCTTAGCTTGTTCTCGAGATTCGTTGTTAACCTCCACGCTTCTGCCCCATATGTCAGCACTGGTAGAATGCGCTGATTGTGCACTTTCTTTTTAACGACAGTGGTAAGCTCCCAGTCAGGATTTGACAATGTCTGCCAGTAGCGCACCGAGGATCTCTACCAGAAGGGGGGGGGGGGGGGGGGGTGACAGTTTGCCAATACCATCTAAACAGCACTGATTTGGATTTCTTCACGGGAAATTGTAAAAAAAAATCACTTTTTGCGAGTGTGCAGACGATTGCGCGTCTTACATCTTAGTTGCAGTACTCAAATGCGTAAGGAAAGAAAAGGGGTTCAACAAAAGGGGGGGTTAAGTCGGCCCTCAGGGGGGGGGGGGGGTTACAACCCCCGAATCCCCCCCCCCCCCCCCCCGTCGGTGCGCCACTGATGTCTGCCGTATGCACTCCAGCCCAGTTTTATTCTGTAAATTTTCTTCTCATGATCACAGTCTCCTGTGAGTAATTGACCTAGATAAACGTACTCCTTTACAGACTCTAGAGGCTGACTGGCGATCCTGAATTCTTGTTCCCTTGCCAGGCTATTGAACATTAATTTTGTCTTCTGCATATTAATCTTCAACCCCACTCTTACACTTTCTCGGTTAAGGTCCTCAATCATTTGCTGTAATTCGTCCCCATTGTTGCTGAATAGGACAATGTCATCTGCAAACTAAAGGTTGCCGAGATATTCGCCGTTGATCCTCACTCCTAAGCTTGAATACTTCAAAGCATGCAGTGAGTACCATTGGAGATATTGTGTCTCCTTGCCTGACCCCTTTCTTGATTGGTAGCTTTCTACTTTTCTTGTGGAGAACCAAGGTTGCTGTGGAATCCTTGTAGATATTTGCCAAGATATTCACGTATGCCTCCTTTACTCCTTGATTACGCATCCTTATATAGCTCTAACCCAGAGCTGAAGCTCTGAAGGAGAGTAGGACCAAAGTAGTTAAATTTAATCCAAGTTTATGAAACGGAGCTTCAAGTAATCTTTTCCTTTGTGCGATGAACCGGCGGCAGGCAAAAAGATAATGATCAATACTTTCAATTTCCCCGCAAAAATGGCATAGCGGAGAGATTACCAGACCAGACCTGCGCAAATATAGATTTAGTGGGGGGATGCGGCAACGTAATCTTGTAGTCACTACCTCTATTTGTCGTAATGAGCACCATTGATTTCTCCACGGAAAAATGAGATGTTTGAAGTACTAGTGTGTAAACGATGTTATCACATTCCTAGTGGCACATACCTCCTTTCTGGTGCAGTGCGAAAAAGTGTTCATATGGCCACTTGTATATATCAAATGGCCCAAGTTGTCCATTCGGACTCACAAATGCAGTGGCACATGCCGAGGGAAGCAAGTACCATTGTCGGCAGGGTAGCAGCCAGCAGCGTGAAAGTCGAAGGAGGAGGAGGCGAAGAAAGAAAAAAAAAAAAACTAATACGGATTCACCACTTCTGTTTTTCTCTCAGCGGACAGCTCAAGTTCTACTCGTACATCGTTCTGCGCGAGACGAAGAGCCCCTACAAAACATTTCGCTAACATTCCGAAACATTCGCGCTGAGTTTATATAGCGTTCAGTAAATTTTATTTAGAAAGCTATTGAATGTCAATCTGAACCTTTGTAAGTCCTGCGTGACACACGATGAAGTGGAGTGTGCTCGACCATTGCTGGCAGCGTGCAAGAACAAGTAGATTGTGCTGCTATCCGTGAATGTTTTTGTTCGACATTATAGAGGGTTACCAAACTTCGAAGTATTTTTTTTTCGTGCAAACTACATTAAAGGCGCGCTGAAACGCTTTTCTAACTAATGATAAAATGACCTCGTTTTTAATGACGTCGCCTCACGAATCTTCTGCCGCAAGAATTTTTCGAATCTTTCAAATATAAGCGCAGTTAGACGGAGTTATCGCACAGATGAGTGGATTTCTCTCTCTTTTCGTCTCCACTATAGCGCGCTGAAAGCTACAGAGGGGATATGGCAAGGGGGCAAAGCCAAGCCCAAAAGCGGAGCTATGCCACTAAAGTCCCCATATATGGATATGCCAGCGCAGCAGAGCGCCTCACGCAGTGGCTCGTCCCGGCGCCCCGTGGTGGCCACAGTATCTACGCTAAGCAGCATGCCGCTTCTATCTCTGAGGCAGCGCGTAGCCGACGCAGCTACGCGCAACTGCTTTGTGTAGACCGACAGAGAAAAGGTGAAATGCTGTTTCTGTATTTTTGAGATCACAGACGTGTATATATATATATATATATATATATATATATATATATATATATATATATATATATATATTGTTTTCACTTACTTAACTCGAAATTAAGAATAATAATATTACTTGGAATGTTCTTGCGGTCCCGAAATCACCCAATAGCTGTTGGTGGACTTCGCTGCTTGCTAGCTGTTTTTGACACGAGATAGTAAATTTCCTGTTCCATGCAGTGAAATAGTATTTGGCTCAAATGTTCACTGAGGCCACTTCTATAGCTCGGCAACTTAATATGTTCAAAAAAGTGTTTCAGGGCCCCTTTAAAGCTCAATTTATCATACTGTGTGATTTCCAATGTTCCGTTTATTGCTTCCTATTGATGGCAAACTCATATCCAGCCGTCGTCTTGCCAATATCACTAGATATACCAGTAGTAGATTTACATAAGTGGTATTGCCTGACTGAAGATAGGGACAGGAAACATTGTTCATCCTTAAATATAAATGACGCGGCGAATTTTCGAACGTGGTGACCATAGCGTGATCTACGTTGCCAACGCTGCAAAAGTGTGAAGGTAATGCTACCTAGGGCTGATACTTCGAGAATAAAAGTCAACTAGCGAAATTTCACATCCTTACAAATTGAAATGGGAATGATCTTGATACACGGCTAAGGGCATACTTACTACATGCGCAGGTAAACCCATTTTTCGTCATGGACATACTGGGAAGCTACCCAGGTGTTCCTGGGCTCATCGTGTCTGGAATATTCAGCGGAGGACTGAGGTATATTGTGTTATTATTTATTAACCTGTATTGTTTTGTTTCTGAGACTATTGATGTTCAGCGTAGTTGGCGATGAAAAGAAACCTGCCTTGCCCGCAAAAACAAAACTTTGACCGTCTAACCGTCGCGGAGAGGCAATGGTGAAAATGTGCAAGAAGCGCTTCTCACATTCAAATGGTCATTATCTAATTAATTAATATTTTCTGTATACCATGCTGTTTGGATGTGATTGCTGTACTTTTTTTTTCACGCTCGCCAAGCTTTCCTATATTCGTTTCTCAGCTTTTTCGACCGCGCTGTCAGAAAGCTTAGGCTATTTTTTTACCTTTGCCTCCCGCATAAATATTACACTGCCTCGCAGCCGATGCAGTACTCGTTGAGTGACGGAGCCATCTCTCTTTTGTCGTATCCGCGATCTTGTTCGCTACCACACATCTGGCCATTGCAAACGATTTCTCACGTCACCCCATACATCGAGTTCATCCTCGCGTTGTCAGCTTCATGCGCAGCATTTAAGATACGTGCTTTATGCATGTGACAATGCATTTTCATGACTACGCCTTCGCTTAACGTGGCTTATGGCAGGAAGGATTAACAGAATTGCTGCTATTTCTTTTTGTTTTTTTGCTTTCTTTATTTGCAGCGGCGTATCTGCAAGCCTCAGCTCCCTGGCGACAACGACACTTCAGGATATTGTAAAGACTTACATCAAGCCGGACCTTGGAGATAGGGCTGCTGGAATCTTACTGAAAGTTCTAAGTAAGCTTACTAGAACAGAAATTTACAGCTGCCGTATTAGCTCCCACTTGGTGGTGATGCATGGATGATTATGAATGATGGATTGTAGCCAAAGTAAAGATAAAGACAACATTTGAAACGTCTTCTTTTACGTTGCCGAAGCTAGTCTCTCTAAATTATCCAAATAGCCTCCTTTACATCTGTTACATTCCGTCTAAGTACACCTGAACACGAAAGTTGTCGAAATTCAGAAACTGCGAAAGAGTCCTAATATTTTGCAGCTTAAGCAGGCCGCCTGCAAATGAGGGACTCATTCAGCACTTCACTGTGCACGGTGGCCGCGCAGTGCACCTCGTGACTGCCGACTGCATTCTTTGTCACACCTGGCCACCCTTTGTGTCCAGGTGTACGTTGAGCTTCAAATTCACTACGTCCTTCGAAAGTTACTAGCAGCCCTACAAAACGCCTAGCATTTGGTAACTGCTACGGTTGCGCACTTGGTTCAGAGCAATATTATGTTTCCGTTATACGGTTTCTGTATGCTTGTTTTATCACCATTGTTTGCGTATATCTGCATGTGTCACGTGTCTCGTCGATGTTGCTCGTATTCCTCGCAAAGGGAATAGAAAGATGTGTCTATGAATTAACTCCTCAGTAGAATGTAACATTTGCCAACATTAGTCGTGCCTTTAGACAGCGCGAGCTGCGCCTTTCGCTTGTGTCCGAACAGTTTTGAAGTGTGGTATATGCCAGTATGTCCGTATACTTAGGAATTAAAAAAAAACAGCGCGTGAGCATGTTGGAAGCAGCAGGAGAATATATCCTCCATTGACCACCTTATACTAGCAGCCACACATCCAGATCTCATTCGTTCCATCGCATTTTTTTTTCTCGTGCCTCCAGCTGTTGTGTTCGGAGTCATCGTCGTCGCCATGGTGTACGTGGCACAGCAGATGGGGGACGTCCTACAGGTAGGTACGCAAAGAATGGAGCGCTTTGTACGTGGCAGAGCAAATGCGTTAATTATATGTATATCGAGGGAGGCGCTAACTTTCCGTTCATGGTAAAATTAAAAAAAAAACAATTAGAGCGGTATAATGCACGCACCATTCTATTCCAATGTTGGCGCTGTTTGGCCATATTTTGGCACTTGCGCCAGTAAAATTCATGAAATCTATTGGCGCTTTTTCAGTGGTCCGAGTGGCTCTCCACTTGCGTTATCACCGCGATCGGTCGGTCGTGAACGGTGGACTATATAGAAAAGGAATAGCATCGAGCGAAAGCAGTCCTTACATTATAGCGGCCCGAGGCGACTTTCCCAGGAACATTTCAGCTCTTACTTGGTGCCACGACAAAGCATCGCTGCTAATCAGCGCAGAACGTTGACAGAACAGTGAGTTTGTAGTTCACAGTAAGCGTGTCAGCTGGCTGCTTTTTGTTCAATGTGAATATGAGGCCAAATTTGCAACGCTTCTCGCTCATAAAAAATTTGGCAGAAAACATGCCTGACGCCTGCCCACTAAGCGAATTGCTTTCTTAGTTTTGAAGAACGATGCAATGAAACAACACATGCTATATGTGCAATGTGCAGGTCTGTTTATTTACATATTACAGTGTGTCCATGGTTTCGGGTCGTTTCTTTGCTTCTCGTTCCGCATCTGTCTGGATCTTCCAAGGAGAGAGCATTCATAACTGAGAGAAAGGGTCTTCTGCAGTCTCGTTTATATACGTCTGATGACGTCAATTTCTTCTTTATGATTTATTAATAGTTCAGAGTACATTTTTTTCTAGTTATTTGCGAAACGCAGCTGCTCTTGCTACTACCGAGAGACCCCGTGATGACGATTTCCGGGCATTTAAATCAGTTGCTACTATACGTATGCTTCATAAATCCCGCGAGTCAACTAAAAACACATGCCGCGCACAACCTTTAGTCGAATGCCATAGTCGACCGGGTTGGATTATATATTCATGACATTTAAAGGTGCGGAAGGGGTGCAGGATGTGTGGAATAGATGAGGCGCACTGTATAATCCGAGATAAGAGTGTATGACGTCAGTGTGCATCTGCACGGACGGTCGAAAAAGGTTAGAAGAAACAGACACCAAAGTGCGTGAGTGAAGTGCCAAGAAAGCTTCGCTTTAAAGCCTGTTTGTTACTGGCTAGCTAGATTCGCTAATATTACATCCCCTATCACGATTTACCAGCGCCTGCTATTTACCAACCAAGCTAGCGTACAAATTGTTTCACGAATACGGCTCCTGGTGCAGAATTCCTCGCGGCCTCAGAGTTCTTAGAAGCGCTGAGCCCGTATACAGCGTGCCGTACAGTCTTCAGTGTCAGACGTCGCTTGAGCTGGGCGATCCCTAAATTAACCTTCCGCTCAATCAACGATTTAATGCGATTGACTCCAACCATAACCATTTGAAAACCGCTAGCTTTTGATCAACAAATATCGGGCCCCTCGATTCACTTTCTTCTCTAACTTTAACCATGAAAGTGATGTGAAATCAGAAGCCAAATGCGCCTTCCAAGTTTGTCTCGATATATTTTCTGCTCACAGGTAAGCCATACTCTATGTAAGAAAAATGAGTGCAATTAACGATGTTTTATCGCATACCGCTCGCTCAGACAGCGTATAACGATCACAACTGTAGGCCTGAAGCGTTAGCGTATAGCTGTGAGAAGATGGCCACTTTCTCCATACTATACGTGTATACGAACTCCACTGTATCAGTGAATTAACAGTAAAGACTACTGCCTAATGCAAAGTGTGTACCTTCGCTATTCTTTATTATTGACGTCATTAATGTTAAAGAAAAAGAAAACGCGGCTGAATACCCCGCTTAAGAAATCTGCTAACGGCCGGTGTGACTTATCGGGAACGATATTCGCTTTCATCTACTTTCCAAGGAAACTGGGCACCCCATGGCGAAAAGGTCAACCCGCGAACGAAATGGTGTGGATTAAAGGCCCGGCATCGTTTTATGACCGTCACTGGGCACGAACGAAACTCGCTTTCCGGCTTCTTTCTTGTAAAGGGTTAGCAT
Organism: Dermacentor silvarum; assembly: GCF_013339745.2. Lineage (NCBI taxonomy): Eukaryota > Metazoa > Arthropoda > Arachnida > Ixodida > Ixodidae > Dermacentor > Dermacentor silvarum. Next base: position 247,346,865 of record NC_051155.1, read on the forward strand.
TAGGAGTGGAAAATTGAAGAAAAAAAAAGTGTATGTGTGTGAAGTGTGGGAAGCCGCCCACGTGGCAGAGGTGGATGTAGACCGTCCTATCTACCGCAGGCGTCACGTAGTACACGAACTTTTTCGGCGAAGGTCACTAGTCAGTAAACACACACATGATATATATATATATATATATATATATATATATATATATATATATATAGAGAGAGAGAGAGAGAGAGAGAGCTCCTGAATATGGTGAACGCTATACCTACATCATGAATCCGGGACCTCGAAGATGTGCGACGTAATGCTAACGTACTTGTGTCGCATTTACCAGTAAATCTTCACAGAATGTTTTCCTTTTTCTCCTTCCTCTTATTCGTGTGTCGACCCATAGATAAACACGCTGTTTTAATCAGCTTGAATAATTGCATGATTTGTGCTTCAATTGTCATGCTGCAGTCGGCGCTGTCCATCCTTGGTATTGTCGGTGGCCCTCTGGTCGGCGTCTACAGCCTCGGAATCTTCGTCCCGTTCGCCAATTCTATTGTAAGCACCACCACTTGGTTCTATTGGTAATACTTAGCAAAGTGTAGATGCAGGAAGCGCTAGCGAGGGGTGGGCATCAATCGTGCAAGTTTGGAGAAGGCATATATCCTCGAATGATTCACTCGGGTTTAAACGTTCCAAGGCGACCAAGAGAGACGGCCTAATGGAGGACTCCGGATTAATTTTTACCACAGCTGGAGTTCGGCACCATAACGATATAGCCATGATAACTATTTATCAATACCAGCTGAATTATCCAAATTAGACACTTCACCGGCCAGTGCAGCCCACAGCCTGATTAAAGCTTAGTCGCCAAACGCAGCTGCGCATCCCAGAACCCCTTGACGCAGCCCGTGTAAATCGCGAGTGCAGCCTTCATATGAAAGTTGACTAACTTGTACTTGTGAGTGCGGTGACACTAACAGCTTTTTTCCCCGCATGGACTACATACGGCATATCAAACGGGGTGTTTTTTTTATTTATTTAGACGTATGTTCGAAGTTCGATATTCTAATTGACATTAAGAAAAAAAAATCAGCAGCCCCTCCCCTGTCGTAGAAATGGGGATAAGCGAAGCTTGTCGTGTGTTTCTTCGGTGTTCCTCGGAACGAATTGTACTGACGAGTACCACGTTGTGCTCGAACGCCTACGGGTCACACGCACTGCAGCTGGCTCCGAAGTTCCGGTTGAGAAACTCTCATTGAAACCTGGCCGTCACACCGAGGAAGTTAGCGCTAGCATTGCCGAGATGTGCACCACCGTTGCCGGGTTCCTGGAGGGCAAGACAACGCTTACGTTTCGCCTGGGATTCAGAAGCCCTCACGCTAGGATCAGCATGTCGACGACGATCCCTTTCGCGAGCGAGTTCGCGGCGCCGTTGCTTAAACGCAGCCTGCTCCTCGGCGGAATGCACCACGCGGGGCCTTCCCTACCGGGCGCTGAAACTGATCTGAGGCGAGGGAAGCCCGGCGGAGCGTACGCTAACCCCCCTTTCCTTCCCTTTCTCTCCCTGCGACACACCAAACGACCCTGATTGGTCGCGCGCGTCACGTGATCCGGCGCCGGCGCAGCTTTCACCGCACCTGCTCTTTCTTCCTTTCTTTCTTTCCTTCTTGTCCCTGGCTCATACCCGCATATCCAATGTGGGTATGCGCCACACGTGACTTTTTGCGTGATTACAATGCCACCGAAACTGGTGAACCAATACATGCTACGCTTGAAAAAATGGAGCTGGGCAGGCCGTGTAATGCGTAGAGTAGATAACCGATGGACTATTAGAGTTGGAGAATGGGTGCCAAGAGAAGTGAAGCGCAGTCGAGGACGGCAGAAAACTAGGCGGGATGATGAAATTAGGAAATTTACGCGTAGAAATTGGAATCAGCTAGCGCAAGACAGGGGTAACTGGAGATCGCAGGGAGAGGCCATCATCCTGCAGTGGACATAAAAATAGGCTGATGATGATTATGATGATGATGAATTTTTAAAGATCACCTGTGGCAGATAGCGTAATCGTAGTGCTTGAGTTGGATTAACCACTCGAAGCGACGGACATTACTCGCACGAGAAATGGAGATGGATAATCGACAAATTAAAAAGATCGCTAAATAGCTTGTTAATGAATTACTTTATGACACATATTGCAAATTAACAATTGTAACCGGTGAGCTTGCAAAGCACGACTATAGCACGAATAAGCGCCCTGAAACTTGCGGTAAAAATGCACTATTGTTCCACTTCCTTAGCAAACCGCCGTTTTATGCATTGAAGCACGAAAGTAACTGTAACGTCCATTGATTTAGTTGCACATTTAGGGAATTAATATCTAGAAACTAGTGTCACCCTGAAAGTTCGCTCGAAGTGGGTAGGCCTTGCGAACTAACCGGCTACAATTCTTGAACTGCAATATGCGTCACAATGTAATCAATGAAAGATCTAGTTTGTTAGTTTTTGTTAATTAGTTTATTATGCATTTTAATTTATAGTGCCAGTGATCTCCGTAGTCATTCAGTAATCCAGCTCAATGACTAGATTTATGCAATCTGCGGCAGGCGATTTTTTAAAGATTCTGTATGGTTAAAAAGACAAAAGAAAGCACCCGCTAGTTAAATGCGTGCGTAAGCAGCCAGCTTTGGAGCTTATTGATCATAATTAACTCCTTTTATTGTCATTTTTCCCTCGCTATTTTTTATTTCTTTTTTTAATACATCATGTTGGATTAGAGGACAAGGAGGTCTTGTGTATTGCAGAAATTTTCCTGCACTTAGGAATTTCCGAGATGAAATGCATAGAACAGAGTTTCTCAAGCCTGAGGTCAGCCAGCTATGTGCTTTACGAAATTGCGAGCTGATTTCACTGAAGCCTGGACCCTCTTGTCGGGATAGGGAGCCGTCGCGGGCTTGGTGGCTGGTGTGGCGACCCTGTCCTGGATCACCGTGGGCGCCTATCTCAGGAGGCCGCTTCACTGGCGACCACCGGTCTCGATCGACGGTTGCGTCCCGCTGTACCTTAATGCAACAGGACTTGAACAGCCAGTTCTTCCTTCTGTGAACATCGACGCGCACAAGTAAGCAGCTAGGCAGTCACCCTATATATAACTACAATTCGTAAATTAAACACAAAAAATTCTGAGGTTTTACGAGCCAAAACCACGATTTGATTATCCGGCACGCGTAGTGGGCGACTCCGCATTAATTTTGACCACCTGGGGTTCTTTAACATACGTAAACATAAATGTAAGTACACGGATGTTTTGGCATTTCGCCCCCATCGAAATGCGGCTGCCGAGGCTGGGACTTGATCCCGCGACCTCGTGCTTAGCAGCGCAACACCATAGCCACTAAGGAACCACGGCGGATGTTCTCAGATACGTCAAACCCGTGTGAAATCAGCTAAGAAAACCTTGTCTTCAAAAGTGTGCCTGTAAGGTGGCTTTTCCTCAGCATGTCTTTATCTACAGCGAAGCACCCTTTACTGGGGTAGAGTGCAATGTGGTTGATTTTAGACTATAGTGGCTCTAATTGCGCCCGTATCATATTAGATTTACCTAATCTACGTCAACAAAGTGTAGACCCTAAAGGAGGCAAGGTCGACGTACATCGTGGTTCAAGTGATTATATCATTAAATGTTGACTGTGTCTCTCTATTTTGTCTGTCTGTCTCTTCGTTTCGTATTTCACGCGTAATTACGTGGACCTTGTCTTCTTTAGCGTCGACGCTTGGTTGACCCTGTCGTTTTTTTTTCTCAAAAAGGCCAGGTGAGCCGATCCCTGTGATCGTGAATTCTATGGTGCTATGTCGCTAATTTTCGACTATACTGGCGCCAATTACGCCCGTACCGTTAGTTTTACCTAATATTTGACTAATTCTCACTTTTATTGCTATAACAATTATATGGACCCTCCAGGTGCATTTCCGCCGTGAGTGTCGCCTTGAGGTTCCCTATAAAGTCCAAGTGCAATAACATCGTGACCGCGCGCCGTATACTGTGTGAGTGAAAGCGTGCGAGGGTGAGCCGACGATGGTGGCTCGATCTCGCGCGCGCAAGAGGAGCAGGCAGAGAGGAATCGCGCTGTCTTTCATCTCGCGCAAGGTAACAAGAGGGGGTTCTACTCCGGCGGCGGCTGCGTCCGCCTTGGCCGTGTGGGCTCTATCTTGAAAGCGCGGTCAGTGATGGAGACAGAGTGCACTGAGTGCTGATAGATTCGTGTGCGCTGTGTTCTCGCCGCTTAATTCGCGTTGAAAGAGGCAACACAAAGCTCAATTCGCTCGCTGCTGCTTCCGAGTTTGCTCACTCCGTGCATTGACAGCGAGCGGGCGCGGTCATCCAGTGAGATGTGTCCATGTTTACTTGTGCGCGCTTGACACCGTGCTTGTTTTAGTTAGTAAACAAATGTTTACAATTTTATGCGGCCGATAAAACTACTGTCCTTGCTTCGTATAGCTGTTTACTAATTTTCTATCGCAACCAATGCTTCGCCTTTCGGGTGAAACTACGACATTTTTGTTTCGTTGAGACCTCCATTTTGATACCTGTTACGACTCGCTACGGCACTCTGGAAGAGGGGAAGGGCCGTTCCCCCCCCCCTCCTGAAAGTGGTTACAAGATAGTCAGATCCCAGTTACGTCCAACCCGTGTGAAGTCAGTCAAGAAAGCCTAGTCTACAAAAGTGTGCCGTAAGGTGGCTTTGCCTCAACAAGTCTGTATCTACAGCGATGCACCCTTTACCGGGGTATAGTACAATGTGGTTAATTTTAGACTTGGTGGCGGTTTTGTTACGACATTCTTGTTTCGTTGAGACCTACATTTTGATAACTATTGCGACTCGCTTCGACGCTTGGAGGCCCGTAATGACCGTTTTTTTTTTGGAAATAGTCACAAGACAACCAGACCACAAGACAACCAGTCAAACCCGCGTGAAATCTCTTCAAAGGTATGCCGTATAGGTGGCTTTGCCTCAACATGTCTGTATCTACAGCGATGCACCCTTTACCGGGGTATAAGTACAATGTGCTTAATTTTAGGCTATAGTAGCGCTTTTGTTTCCTTTTTTAACAGAAGAGCTGTTTATGCCGAGCGTAATCAGTCTGTCGTAGACAGAAAACTCCGCGGAGCGATGACGTCACCTCGCGTTGCCTAGTAACCGCGGGCGCAAATGCGCGCTCGCTTCGCTCGACACAGACACGGCTCCCCCGAGCTCCCGCCAGCTGCGCGCTACTGCGCATGCGCCGTGACGTCATCCCGGCACGTCCGCGCTCGCCGCCCGTACACTGTGCATAGCTTTCGCCCCACTTCCCCTACGACTTCGCCACCAGCTGCGCACTACTGCACATGCGCCGCGAGTCAGATGTGACGTCAAAGCCAACTGTGCGTGCGTTCCTTCGTTCCGCATGAAAGCCGGTGCGCGGTGGCGGCGCGCCAGACGTAGACATGGGGAGACCAAGGAAGGTTCGCACTGCCGAGGAAGAAGCCGCTTACCAAGAATGGCGACGCGCTGCTAAGCGAGACTGCCAGCGTCGACGCCGATTGGACCCAGCACGGTTAGCCGAAGAAGCCGCTGCAAAACGATGACTTGGAATTACTTCGTATAACTTAGCATCACTTCATATAGCCAGGACCAGCTCGGAACCGATCAGCTCCGCTGTGTCATTAGTCTTGCGCCACTAGTGCAAGCTACCCCGAATTTTTTTTCGACATTTTTGTTTTGTTGAGACCGACGTTTTCATACCTCTTGCAGTTCACTACGACACTCTGGAGGGGCGGAAGGACCGTTTTTTTTTCTTAAAATGGTCATAAAACACCCTGATCCCAGATACGTCAAACCCGCGTGAAATCAGCTGACCCGTCTTCAAAAGTGTGCCTTAAAGGTGGCTTTGCCGCAACATGTCTGTATCTACAGCGATGCACCCTTTACTGGGGTATTGTGCAATGTGGTTAATTTTAGGCTATAGTAGCGCTTTTTCTTTGTTTTGTTTTTTTCGACATTTTTCAGTCGTTGAAACCTACATTTTTATACCTCTTGCGGCTCACTACGGCGCTCAGGAGGGGCGGGAGGACCGTTTTTACAGCGAAGCTGTATATGGCTACACCGGCAAATTTTCTGCATCCGTGCGTGTACACCGTCGCGCCCCGACAAAGAAATATTTTCGTCTCCAGACGGCTTAACAGAATTATGTTTTCTCGTATGTTATAATTACAGTCCGATGCTATCATATCTGCAGGTTGTGTGTAAGTCGTACTTTGCAAATTTTGCGAAGCCCTTTAGTTTGAAAAATTGAATTAAGTTCAATAAGGCGCTTGCGGCCATGCGGAGGGTCTACTAGAATGAGGAAATATTGAACGTGTGTGACGTGACGAACGTGTGTGTACCATGTACCGGTTCTTGATGAGTAGGCGCCCTGTCCCTTGCATCGGTCGCGCAGAGTGTGCTGCAACCGTAATCGACATCGGGGCAAGACTATATATTATCATCATCAGCCTACATTTATGTCCACTGCAGGACGAAGGCCTCTCCCTGCGATCTCCAATTACCGCTCTCTTGCGCTAGCTGATCCAGCTTTCGCCTGCGAATTTAACTTCATCATCCCACCTAGTTTTATGCCGTCCTCGACTGCACTTCCCTCCTCTTGGTATCCATTCTGTAACTAATGGTCCACTGGTTATCCACCCTACGCATTACATGGCCTGCCCAGCTCCATTTTTTTTCCGTTGAATGTCAACTAGAATATCGGTTATCCCCGTTTGTTCTCTGATCCACACCGTTCTCTTCCTGTCTCTTAACGTTAGGCCTATCATTTTTCATTCCGTCACTCTTTGTGCGGTCCTTACCTTCTTCTCGAGCTTCTTTGTTAACCTCCAAGTTTCTGCCCCATACGTTAGCACCGGTAGAATGCAATGATTGTACACTTTTCTTTTCAACGACAGTGGTAAGCTCCCAGTCAGGATTTGGCAATGCCTGCCGTATGCACTCCAACCCAATTTTATTATTCTGTAAATTTCTTTCTCATGATCAGGGTCCCCTGTAAGTACTTGACCTAGATAAACGTACTCCTTTACAGACTCTAGAGGCTGGCTGGCGATCCTGAATTCTTGTTCTCTTGCCAGGCTATTTAACATTATCTTTGTCAGAATTCTCCATGTTAATATTCAACTGCATGTTAATCTTCTTACACTTTCTAGGTTAAGGTCCTCAATCATTAGCTGTAATCCGTTCCCATTGTTGCTGAATGGGACAGTGTAATCTGCAAACCGAAGGTTGTTGAGAGATTCGCCGTTGATCCTCACTCCTAAGCCTTCCCAGTCTAAGAGCTTGAATACTTCTTCTAAGCATGCAGTGAATAGCATTGGAGAGATTGTGTCTCCTTGCCTGACCCCTTTCTTGATAGGTATCTTTCTACTTTTCTTGTGGAAAACCAAGGTTGCTGTGCAATCCTTGTAGATATTTGCCAAGATATTCACGTATGCCTCCTGTACTCCTTGATTTCGCAGTGCCTCTATGACTGCTGGTATCTCTACTGAATCAAATGCTTTTTCATAATCTATGGAAGTCATATAGAGAGGTTGATTGTACTCCGCAGATTTCTCTATTACCTGATTTATGACATGGATATGATCCATCGTAGAATATCCCTTCCTGAAGCCAGCCTGTTCTCTTGGTTGGCTGAAGTCAAGTGTTTCCCTGATTCTATTCGAAATTATATCCGTGAATATTTTATACAATACTGAAAGCAATTAAGCTAATAGGTATATAATTCTTCAATTATTTAACGTCTCCCTTCTTATGGATGAGTAAAATGTTGGCGTTCTTCCAGCTTTCTGGTACACTTGAAGTCGTGAGGCATTGCGTATAAAGGGCCGCAAGCTTTTCAAGCGTGATATCTCCTCAATCTTTGATTAAATCGACTGTTATTGCATCTTCTCCAGCAGCCTTTCCCCCTGGTCATGTCTTTAAAGGCCCTTCTAACTTCATCGCTAGTAATAGAAGGAGCCTCTGTATCCTGTTCATCACTATTTCGAATGAAAGTAGCTTGGCTGCCCTGGACACTGTACAGGTCAGTATAGAATTCTTCCGCTGCCTTTACTATGTCATCGAAATTGCTGATGATATTACCCTGCTTATATTTCAGTGCAAACATGTTGACTTGTCCTATGCCAAGTTTTCTTCTCACTGATATTATGCTGCGTCCATATTTTGCTGCTTCCTCAATGTTTTCCACGTTATAATTTCGGATATCCCTTACTTTCTTCTTGTTGATCAGTTTCGACAGTTCAGCGAATTCTATCTGATCTCTCGAGTTTGACACTTTCATGTTTTGCCGTTTCTTTATTAGGTCCTTTGTTATTGAGAGAGCTTACCTACTGGTTGCCTTGATGCCTTACCTCCCACTTCAATTGCTGCTTCTGAGATCAGCCTAGTTAGGTTTCATTCATAACCTCTATGTTGTCTTCATCTTCCTGTTCTAAAGCTGCATATTTGTTTGCGAGCACCAGCCTGAATTGGTCTGCTTTTACCCTTACTGCGTCTAGGTCGGCCTATTTCTTCTTGACTAATTTTATACTTTCTTCAAGTTGAAAGAAATCCTAGACCTCACTAACCTATGGTCACTGCACTTTATCCTACTTAACACTTCTACATCCTCCACTATGCTTGGATCGGCAGAGAGTATGAAATCTATTTCATACCTTGTTTCTCCATTAGGGCTTTTCCAGGTCCACTTCCTGTTGCTGCGCTTCCTGAAGAAGGTATTCATTATTCGGAGCCTATTCCTTTCCGCGAATTCTACTAACATCTCTCCTCTTGCATTCCTAGAATCGATGCCGTAGTTGCCAATTGCTTGCTCACCAACCTGCTTTCCCCCCACTTTTGCATTGACGTCGCCCATTACTAAAGTATACTGAGTTTGCACCTTTCTCATTGCTAATTCAACATCTTCATAAAACTGTTCTATTTCTTCATCATCGTGACTGGAGGTTGGAAGGTAGGCTTCTATACCTCCTATTAAGCTTTATTACGACGACTGATACCCTCTCATTAATGCTGTAGAATTCATCAATGTTTCCCGCTATGTCCTTATAGACTAGAAATCCTACCCCAAGTTCTCTCTTATCTGGAAGACCTCTGTTTCAGAGGACGTGGCCGTTATATAGTCAGTACTGTATAAGCCTCACCATGCAGTTCTTTTAACCTCATTAAGGCCAATAATATCCCAGGCAATACCTGATAATTCTTCAAATAGCCCTGCTAAACTAGCCTCACTCGATAGGGTGCGAGTGTTGAACGTTGCCAGGTTCAGTTTCCAATGGCGGCCTGTCCGGACCCAGAGATTCTTAGCATCCTCTGCCGCGTCGCAGGCCTGACCGCCACCTTGGTCAGGTGCTCCGCAGCCGCTGGGGACTGAGGGCCATGGGTAGATTGTAGAAGTCATGAGGGAGGTAGTGGCCGAATACTGCACCAGGGAGGCCAATTCCTGTTATGGCGAGGGAGTACCTTTGTTGAAGCTTAGTGGGCCTTCGTAATTTGGTTGCACCTTGACTAGTTAGGCATGGAGTGGCACCTGAACCGGCAAAAAAAAATATCGCCGAGAGATTATATATATAGATATATGTATGTACATATTTTATTGGTTGCCTGAAATAAGCTTCAATCAAACTTCAAACTTAAAAAAATTAGTGACATTCACTTCGTGAACGCGGGTTACACGCACTCGTATGAACGCCGCGAACGTGCACCGGGGCGTCGAAGAACCAACAGAAAAGGCGCGAACGAGGTCGTAGACTCTGTTGCAGTGATTTCGACGGTGCGACGCCTTGTGGTGGTGGCGCTTGTGTGTGTAGCGGTCGGCACAGCTTCCTTGTACATCCACTTTCACATGGTGGAATGGAGGCGGATTTTTTTCTGGAAATGTTTACAAGACACCCAGATACGTCAAACCCGTGTGAAATCAGCTAGGACCTTTTCTTCAAAGTGTGCTTTGCCTCAACATGTCTGTACCTACAGCGATGCACCATTTACCGGGGTATCGTACAATGTGGTTAATTTTAGACTATAGCGGCGGTTTTGTTTCGTTTTTTTTTTCTCGTCATTTTCGTTTCGTTGAAACCTACATTTTCATACCTCGTGCTACTCGCTACGATGCTCTGGGGGCGCGAAAGGACCGTTTTCTCTTCTGGTAGTGGTTACAAGATACCCAGATCCCAGATACGTTAAAATTAAATACTGGGGTTGTACGTGCCAAAACACCGATTTGATTATGAGGCATGCCGAAGTGGGAGACTCCGGATTAATTTTGATCACCTGGGGTTCTTTAACGTGCACCTAAATCTAAGTAGAATAAGGCGGGGCAAATGAGACACGGGGCAAAACGTGAGATTTTGACTTTGCTGTCATCTATACCTAAAGCAAAAAAAAAAAAAAAATGTTTCTTGTTCTTTATATCAGTGATAGGTGGCGATACTTGTCTATTCTTTTTGATGAAAAAGTTTGCGATTGTTCGAAGAGTTTGTGTGGAGAAAATGCGCAGCTTGTGTCACTGATCGAGCTCGTGACCCGCCAAAAAGGCGTGAAATTCTGCTCGCCTAAATTTTCGGAGCCTTGCATTAAAGTACTGCAGCTTCAGTTCAGAAACTTAACTATTTAATTTGTTGCTTTGTACCACTAGCTACATGCTACCAAAAGTTTAGTTCTGCAAGTGTCGTGGGTTAAAGAGGGAATTACTTAAAATTCTGGCATTTGAAAAGGGCAAAACAGGACAAAAAGGCGTTGAATTGGCATGAATAGTTTTTTACTAAGCGAATCACTTATTTACGTACATTATATATATATGCTTAGAATGGTGCGGACGTACAAGAGAATATCACCTAGAGCTTCTTGAGCGGAAAACGACATGAAAGATGCACTGGAAGCCGTAACAGGAGAGAATGTCCAAAAAGATGAAGACACTAACGCTAACATATAGCCTCGTCGTGTAACACCAAGAAGAACGAAAAAAGTTATTTGATGAGTGTTACTTTCCATGAGATTTCTCTAGTGCCAAAATTAGGAAGGACCAAGGCAAGAAACTTAAGCTAGCACATTTATAACGCCATCGTCTCACAAAGCCAAGTTGACCATGATGAAAGCCGCGAAAAGCTTGCGCAGCTCTGCATCTATAGAAAGCAAGAAGAAGCGAAGGAGACTCGTGAGGACAGATCTAGCCTTCATTCGTTGAATGAGCCAGTAAAGTGCAAACGTTCAAGAAAGTGAAACAATAGCACAAAGAAAGATTGGCGGTGCTTGATCTGCAAGCACGTGTGGAGCACCACAGTGCCAGGCTCTGTTTGTATTCAGTGCGTGGAGTGTAAAGAATTGGTTCATGAAGACTTCTTGGGTGCTCACGGAGTGAATTTCAAGTGCTTCTCCTGCAAGAACTGAACTACCCAAATTTTTGAGACGGTCTCGCTTTGCGCCACGCAACGTCTCATTTTGCCCCGCCGGTTGAGGCAAAATAAAACATTTGTGACATTTCTTCTTCCTTCTTTCTTAAACTTTTGAACAGTGGGAACATATCCATGTTTACGTACCACATACTTTGTGCCGAAAAGAATGTTCTTGCATTGTTGTTTGATAATATATTGAATGATTTTTTTAAATATTCACTATTTGCAAAATTTGGTCGCATTTCCCGCCGCCTTATATACCTACACGGATGTATTGGCATTTCGGCCACACCGAAATGCGGCCGCCGAGGCTGGGACTTGATCCCGCGACCTCGGGATTAGCAGCGCAACAACATAGCCACTAAGCATCCACGGCGGATGATCCCCGATACGTCAAACCCGTGTGAAGTCAGCCAAGGAGACCTTGTTTTCAAAAGTGTGCCGTAAGGTGGCTTTGCCTTAGCATGTCTATATTTACAGCGATGCGCCCTTTATCGGAGTATATAGTGCAATGTTGTTAATTTTAGACTATAGTGACTCTAATTGCCCCGTATCATATTAGTTTTACCTACTCTACGTCAACCAAGTGTCGACGCTAAAGGAGGCAAGGTCGACGTACATCGTTCAAGTGATTATATCATTCAATGGTGGTTATGTCTCTATTCTCTCTGTCCCTTCTTCATGTTCATTATTCACTCATTTCGTATATTATTCGTGTCGTATTCCACGCCTAATTACGTCGAACTTATCTTCTTTAGCGTCGACGCTTGGTTGACCCGTTCGTTCTTTTTTCTTTTAACAAAGAGGCCAGGTGAGCCGATCTCTGTGATCGTGAAGTGTACGGTGCTATGTCGCTAATTTTCGACTATACTGGCACCAGTTGCGCCCGCACTGTTATTTTACCTAATCTTCGACTAATTCTCACTTTTATTGCTATAACAATTATATGGACAATCCAGGCGCATTTCCGCCGTCAGTGTCGCCGTGAGGTTCCCTATAAAGTCCAAGTGCGATAACATCGTGACCACGTGCCGTATGCTGTATGCGTGAATGAAAGCGTGCGAGGGTAAGCCTACAATGGTGGCTCAATCCCGCGCGCAAGGGTAGAAGGCAGGGAGGAAGCGCGCCGTCTTCCATCGCGCGCAAGGTACCGAAGGGGTCCGGGGTTCTACTCCGGCGGAGGCGGCGTGTGGCTCGGCCGTGCGAGCTCTATCTTAAAAGCGATCAGTGATGGGGACAGAGTGCGCCAAGGGCTGATAGCTTCGTGTGAGCTGTGTTTTCGCCGCTTCGCGTTGAAACAACAGGCAGCACGAAGGCCAATTCACTCGCTGCTGCTGCCCCGTTTCTTTACTCCAGCCACAGCCTCCTATATATAGGAGGCTGTGCTCGAGCGTTTTGACAGCGGGTGTGCGCGGTCATCGAGTGAGGTGTGTTCATGTTTACCTGTGCGTTCTTGACACCGTGCTTGTTAATTTAGTTAGTAAGCGAATGTTTACAAGTTTATACGACCGATAAAATTACTGTGCTTACTTCGTCCCGATGTCTACTAATTTGCTATCGCAATCGATGCTTTGCCTTTCGGATAAAACACGAATCCCAGGTTTTACGACTGATTTCCGGCAACGGATGTAACGGATGTGACAGTCACCATCTAGCAGCGGTGAAGCGAAGCACTGCATTGTGACACGAGCGCCGACAGGGAGCGCTTCGGTAGTCACAGCAGAGCGGAGGGTCCAACGCGGTGTAGCCATAGAATAAACAACCAAGTATAGCCTCGTGCATAGTTTCATACAATAATTATACAATAAATAATCATACAATAAAAGACATTATTAATATAATCCGACGGCAGGATTCGAACATGATTAAAAAAAGGTAAGGCGTGCAGACACGGACACAAGAGGAGAGAAGTGGACAACACAAACGCCGACTATCAACTGCAGGGAGCACTGAGGCGAAAAAAGAAGGAATACAAAACTCATCTGCGCATGCTCTGGAATGGTAGCACCATGTGTCATTCCGGTACACGTGCCGGTCTTCGTGAGAGATAACTGTTGAGGCAATTTATCTCTTCTTTATTTAAGGTAATCGAAGGCTGACTCACGCACGCACTTCAACCATTATTGATATGCCAAGCCTCGACCATTAGACGCGTATCTTCATTCATATGCCTGTACAATATCGCGCATTCATCTAACTCTGGCGTGCAGTTACAATCTTGGCAGTCTTGGCAATGTAAGGAAAGATTGGAAGGTGAGCTGCCGGTTAACGACCTTTTATGTTTCATTAGCCTCTGAATGATACACCACCCTGTTTGCCCTACGTAGAAATGGCCACAGCTGAAGGGAACTTTATAAACCACACCCATACGACAGTCAGTAAAATTGTTGTTCTTGGTGTGCTTCACTGGACAAATATCTGTTCTTTTTTGTCTTTCACCGGTTCCTCTTTCCTCTGCATGGCAGCGCATATCTTACCTAGCTTATTGGGAGCAGTAAAAACAACATTAGCAACATATCTACTTGCAACCTTCTTAAGCCTGTGCGATACTGAATGAATAGCCACGACTCTTTTCTTGCTATTACTGCTTTCTGCAATCACGTCCGTCCCCCACGAAATCGGCTTCTTCAGGCGTTCAGCTTCCGTTGGCACTGCCATGCTAGGATAACCTGCTTCTAATAAGCGCCGGACATGTGCATTAAAACTGGCGCTCATTTTGTGCATGCATAATCTGGTGAGAGAAGACTTAAGGCACGACATGGCAATTAGGTTTTTTACCACTTTGGCATGCTTGGATTGAAAGTTTAACGATGGTTTGGATGATCTAGGGGATTGTAACTGCCAAGATTGTAACTGCACGCCAGAGTTAGATGAATGCGCGATATTGTACAGTCATAGTAATGAAGATACGCGTCTAATGGTCGAGGCTTGGCATACCAATAATGGTGGAAGTGCATGCGTGAGTCAGCCTTCGATTACCTTAAATAAAGAAGAGATCAATTGCCTCAACAGTTATCTCTCACGAAGACCGGCACGTGTACCGGAATGACACGTGGTGCTACCATTCCAGAGCATGCACAGATGGGTTTTGTATTCTTTTTTCTCCTCAGTGCTCCCTGCAGTTGATAGTCGGCGTTTGTGTTGTCCCCTTCTCTTGTGTCCGTGTCTGCACGCCTTACCTTTTTTGTATTATGAACCCTTACCAACTAGCTCAGCTGTATGTCGTTCTAAGGATTCGAACACAGCCCAATGGGCGATAAAATTCCGGTGGACATCGACTGGTCCGTCAGTTTTGGACATATGGATGTCCGTCGGAGATTCACAGAAATCCACTGGATTCACTACGGACGTCCATAGGACCCTTATGCGCAAGAAAATTGCCAGTCCGTCGAAGATACGATGGCTGCCAGAACCGTACATTCGGACGTTACAGGGACATGCAAAACCATGCACTTGGGCTTTTTCTGTACATCCATCAGACGTCCACAGGAACACAGTTATTGGAACTTCTTCAGCGACGAGGTTGCGAATTCGGGGCGCTAGAACTGTGGGCATTGTTATTTTGTTTTTCTTGTGGAAGCGTGCAATTTTGCCACGAAAAAATTCTGTGAATTCACGATCGAGACTTTATGCGATGTCCATTGCAGATGTCGCTTACACCATACGCAGTGCAGAAACTGTTGAGAAATAACCAAATAGATGATTTCCCATGGATGTCCCTCTGTCTTCT
Source organism: Dermacentor silvarum (assembly GCF_013339745.2). Lineage (NCBI taxonomy): Eukaryota > Metazoa > Arthropoda > Arachnida > Ixodida > Ixodidae > Dermacentor > Dermacentor silvarum. The sequence continues at coordinate 247,362,041 of NC_051155.1, forward strand.
GAAGCATGATGTCCGCATAGAATCAAGTGCAGATGTCCTTAGGACGATCGAGATTAAAAACAAAACGGACGTTCAAAATAAGCGGAACACAACGTCCTTTGGAATCCTGGGGATAATCGGCTATGGACGTGGACGTCCGGACATAATTCGGATGTCCACCGGATTTTCATGGCCCATCGGGAGGAACTCTGGAAGAGAAGCCCGATGTTGAAACCATTACGCCACGAACAAACGCCTCGACACGCGACATAAAACGGGCAAGCCAGTGCATTGAGGCGCTTGGCGCGTTTCGATTTGGCCACCTCGCCAAACTGAACCGTTGTAATTAGTATATAGCGATTGCGCGTGTTCGCAGCGTCTTCTGAACTTCGAAAAGTAAACATTGCTTGGAAATTTACGACAATGAAGGCATATGAAGCGCAATAAACAAAGTCACAAGAACGTCTAAATCTACAAGCACGAAGATCAGACAAATCCATGTACCTCACATCATTCCCAAGGTGGCTGAAGGATTGCAACGCCAGAGTATGTGGCCCCGGGTAGGCAGTTACCGCACATGGTTTGGCCACATATAGGTGTTCTGTGGTTTGGCTTTCGCGTCGGATTAGCCTATGGCGCCTCGTCGCCTACGGATTGTGGCTTCAACGTGCATCAGCAGTGCATCGCCTACTGCTTCACTTGCGATGGCACCACCTTAGACGGTGCTCGCCAACAGCTTGGGAATTCATATAAAATCTTATCTAAGCTGGAAACATCCCATTAACTACGTTATTAACAACAGTAACCGTATGCTAGAGTACCTACGACGTAACTTTAGTAGAGCTCCTGTAAGTGTGAAACTAACGATGTATAACACACTTGTGCGCTCAAAACTTGAATACGCATGCTCCATTTGGGATCCCACTTAACTTATTCTCTTGAAATGATACAGAATAACGCAGCACATATTATATTATCCAACTACAATCGCACTAGTAGTATCACGTCGATGAAATCACCCTTTCCTTGCAGTCACTTGTTTACAGGTCGCAAAGCATGTCGTCTTACGCTTTTCTATAAAATATACCATATAATCCAGTTTGAAAGCCCAGTTCTTTATGGTCCCATCTTATCGTTCAGTCCGCTTAGATCATCACCACAAGGTACACGTTACTACTTGCCGCACTAACATTTTTTTTTTTTTTTATTCTTTTGTCCCACACACGTCCAATGACTGGAACCACTACCCTCCGATATCGTTTCCATTTCGGGCCATGACCAATTTTGTGCAACCATACACAATTACTTATTTGATAACGCATGAAGTGTTCTTTTTTGCCTTGTGTACACGGTTCGTCGCATTGTACCTTTATTCGAACTTTCGGATCCGTTGTGTTAGCCTAACATTGCCTCCTCCTATGTATTGTAAATGTTTTAGTATTGCACATGTTATTACATTTGATATTTTGTTTGTTATTAATTATGTACCCCACTCCACTCTGTAAAGCTATGTGCGCTTGAAGGTAAAATAAATAAATAAAAAAAAATTTGTAAACAGGTCGCCGAGCGCTAAGCAAACTTGCAACATGGTCGCCGGCCCGAAAATCTTGCACCTTTCGCTGCAGCGGACCGTAAGTTCACGTCGCAGTCATGCAACAGCTTCTGTGAAGACACGCTTCACTTTCGTGCTCTACCGATTCCTATGAAAGAGGGATCAACCATAATCTTTTTTGTTTCCTTGAGACCTACATTTTGATACCTCTTGAGACTCGATACGACGCTCTGGAGGCGCTAAGGGACCGTTCTTTTTTTTTTTTTGTTATTAATTATGTACCCCACTCCACTCTGTAAAGCTATGTGCGCTTGAAGGTAAAATAAATAAATAAAAAAAAATTTGTAAACAGGTCGCCGAGCGCTAAGCAAACTTGCAACATGGTCGCCGGCCCGAAAATCTTGCGCCTTTCGCTGCAGCGGACCATAAGTTCACGTCGCAGTCATGCAACAGCTGCTTTTGACGTTTAGTTCGCGTTGAAGCGAGAGATGGCACGAAGGTCAATTCGCTCGCTGCTGTTGCCGCGCCTCCTCCCTCCAGCGTTCTGACAGAGAGTTTTCACGTTCATCGAGCGAGATGTGTTCAGGTTTACCTGCGCACGTGTTACACCGTGCTTGTTCATTTTGTTAGTAAGCGAATGTTTAAAGTCTATACGGCTGATACAACTACTGCCCTTAGTTCGTATAGTTGTCTACTAATTTGCTATCGCAATCAATGCTTTGCCTTTCGGGCGAAGCATTGATTGCTTCGGAAACATTGATGCTGCCATAGCATTGCCCGAAAAAATGTGGCTTTTTCGGGCATATTTTAGTGTGTATTTGTAACAAGTAAACATCAGGGCTTCCATGGCATAGTAGGCTGCTGGCTGCATAACATAATTTGCCTCATGATTCCTTTTTCGCAGTTCTCAGATCGAGTACCTCTACCGCCTGTCCTACCTGTGGTACAGTTTTCTTGGTGCACTTATCGTCCTTGTCCTGGGACCGTTCATCAGCCTTCTGACAAGTATGCAAAGACGGCTCTCAAAAGAAAATTATGGCAATGCTAATCAGCACTCCACATATATACTTAAAGACGGCGTTCCAGTCACGTCAGTGCTTTGATGTTTGTACTGGCTCCTAACATTATCTGAGTGCTATGGTCAGAGAAGTTGAGATGTTAGTGTACAACACAGTTTCTCATTATTTTACACATTGCCTGTTACAAAAGTGGTTCAGTGTCAATTTGCTGTTTACAAATTGAGATGATGAGGCGTATTTTACAGTAATAAGTGACCTTTCATGATAGATGGCATTTATTTTGTTTATGTATAATCATTGATGATGAAATCTTTTGCCTCATCACTGTCCTTATCATGTATAATATATCAGTTCGATGGTCAAAGCCGGTCGAAGAGCGCCTCCTGATTAGGATCACCTGCAACTGTTTCTCGAGAAGAGGCACAGAGCAAAACATCAAGTCGCCTTCAGTGAACAGCGACGTAAGTTTCTGGCTGATTTGCTATGTTATTGCCTGAAAATCGCTGCTATATAACAGACATAATTGCAGCTTTCAAAATTTTCACTATAGCACGCTGCACGTAAATCTGTACGACTCTTGCAGTGCAAACATTTGAGGATATCGGCTTGATATGACCTATTCTACAAGAAACCAGAACTGGTATTCGTACACACCTAATGACTACCCTTTTGCCTTTGACTTTCTGCACTCTGCCTTGTAAAAGACGCCCACTGACTAACACACCTTTTAGAATGTACCCTACAAGCCTTATACCACAGTGAAAGTAAAATTAAAATATCTTTTGTCAAACAGAGTTTCTGTCATGAATTCTGCCCATACAGTCTTTCTATAACATAGAAAGGTGAATGAAGTATTCATTGTTTTCTTCCCATGCGACTAAATAATATTTGCACTTTTCACCAGATTTCACACGACAGTGGTCCATTTTTCGTGGAACCAATTGTCACGGATTCGTCCCATCATAACTTGGTGAGAATGCCATAGTCTGCTGGCAACCGGTTAACATAACCGTATGTAGCGAACTTGATTACAATGCATAGTTTTCACGGTAGAAAATACTCAAAACCAAACTAAGAAAGCAGCCGGACAGAAAAGAGTATGAACCAACTAGCCCAGCAGCAAATAGTGGTTTAATGCATAGACATTGGTATGCACCAATGTGTTTAAGTTGGCTTACAGTTTCTCGGCTATAATGTATTTTCTCAAGCATTCCAATATTCTTGCGCGAAATGTTGATTACAAAATGCGAATTCAAGGAGCATGATGCAGAGAATTCAAGTATTCAGGGAGCATGTTGCAATCACATGATGCTGCCATTATTATGCTGTTTAACAACATGCTGTGTAGATATACTGATTCACACCAGCTGACTTTGACCTGTCGAGTCAAGCACATTGCTGATGGTGGGGAGCATGGATGGAAAATTCCTCCTTAATTGACATTGTTACCTTTTCAGAAGTTCTGCATTCCAAACACAATGGAAGTATAATAAGTCAGATGAAGCAGGAGAAAGGCGATGAGGAATTAAGCAGTCTTGATGCTAGGTGGCATTACAGACCTTGCATCTGGAAGGGAAGCACTTGAGCTAACAGTCATGGAAAAATGTTCTTCTTTTTTTTTTACTGCAGCATTACAGATGAAAAGATCATCTTCGTTTCTGCGAAGCCGAGTTTATACCAGGTTCTGTGCAATGCTCTCTTTAATGCGGAACACTTTATTTTGAAATAAAGTGTCACTGTTTGTTGGCTTATGATATGATTAATAAAAACTGGGCCCCTCGGTTCCCTCTCTTCTCATTCTTACATAACGAGGGCTCAAATCCGGCAACATTGGTGCCTTCAGGTAGCTTATATGGGTTTTTGACCAGTTGCCTTCACCCAAAAAGATCATGTACTCGTGACGCCTGCGGCAGAAAGGATGTTCCACATCCGCTGCCTAGGTTTGTGAGTGGTGGCACTGGCTAACACTCCCAGGGTTAGTTCTAGTTGTAAAACATAAATACCCCAGAAAGTGGATGGGAAAACGGCACCGCGGTAGCTCAATGGTAAGAGCATCGCACACGTAATGCGAAGACGTGGGATCATTCCCCACCTGCGGCCAGTTGTTCTTTCATCCATTTTCATTTCCATTAATTTATCATTTCTTTAATTCATTAGTAAGTACAAGTAATTTTCCCCTATGTTGGCTTTGGTGCCATTGTTTGTTGGCTTGTTATGATATCTAGGCAAGGGAACATGGATTCATGATCGTCAGTTAGCCTCTAGTCTGTGCAGGAGTATGTTTATTTAGGTCAATTAAGCACAACAGACCCTGATCACGAGTAGGGAATTTACCCAATAAAAACGGGCTGGAATGTATACGGCAGGCATTACCAAATCCTGACTGGGAGCTTACCACTGTTGCCGAAAAGAAAAGTGTAAATCATTGTGTACAATCATTGCATTTTACCGGTGCTAACATAGGGGGCAAAACTTGAAGGTTAACAAGGCTCAAGAACAAGTTGAGAACCGTGCAAAGAGCGATGGAATGAAAAATTTCAGGCAAAACATTGAGACAAGACGAGAGCGGTGTGGATCAGAAAGCAAACGGGGATAGCCATTATTCTAGTCGACATTAAGAGAAAGAGATGTAGCTAGGCGAGCCATGTAATGCGTAGGGTATATAACCGGTGGACCATTAGAGTTACCGAATGGGTGCCAAGGTAATGGAAGCGCAGTCTAGGATGGCAGAAAATTAGGTGGAGTGATGAAATGAGGAAATTTGCAGGCGAAAGTTGGAATCAGCTAGCGCAAGACAGGAATAATTGGAGATCGCTGGGAGAAGCCTTCATCCTGCAGTGAACATAAAAAATAGGCTGATGCTGATGATGATATAGGCACCTGCCATTCTCGCTGAAGGCTACGTGGCTAGGCGGACATTAGCAGCAAAAAAAAACGTTTCACGATAGTTTCACAAATTACTTAAGACTTGCTAGCTAAAATGTTAATTGCTCACATTATGGCACATGTCATTGTAAAATTGAAGCAGAAGAGTAGTGAAGTTATGCCTGCTTAGCAGAAATCAATAGACTAGCACCAATTTCGAGATATCCGTTCCCAAAATCTACAAAGATATGCCTCGGCGTTCTAGTTAAGACCATCCCGAACTGTTATAGGCATGCTTTTGGAAGCTGTTTACTGGAATGTGAATGTAGGGCGCAGCACATTTTAAGGTTGCATATCTTGCAAGTAGCCGATATTCTAATTGAGATTAAGAGAAAAAAATTCAGCTGGGCAGGCCATGTAATGTGTAGGATGGATAACCGGTGGACCATTAGAGTTAAAGAATGGGTACCAAGAGAAGGGAAGTGCAGTCGAGGATGGCACGTGGGGTGATGAAGTTAAGAAATTTGCAGGCGCAAGCTGGAATCAGGTAGCGCAAGAAAGGAGTAATTGGAGGTCGCAGGGAGAGGCCTTCGTCCTGCAGTGGACATAAAAATAGGCTGATGATGATTATGATGATTTCGCAAATGGTGATAGTTTAGGATTCCTTCTAGGTAGACATGATTTCCTTACTGCTTGCTTAAATTTTGCAATTTAGAACATGTGCTGTAAAGTTAGAAATTAAAAATTAGCAAATTGTAGGGTAGGCACCGAATTTATCATCATTTTTTTTCTTGCTGCTGATGTGTGCCTAGCCATATCACCTATCTGCAAAAGCGGCACAGGCTTAGACATGAGTTTCTTTTAACAGAAAGTATTCCACATAAAAAGAAACACCTGGTATGTTGTATCCGTCGTGCTAAGCATGAGAGAGAGAAAAAAAAGCATATATTGGGGACTTGCCTTCGCCAAGGCAACTGGTATAACTGCCCTGACCAGTTGTTGCCCTGATGAAGACAAGTCCCCTTATCGAAACGGTGGCTCATAGTTGAGGCTTACCTCGTTCTGTTGCTGTTGATCACTTCAGTAAGGAGTATTTACCATTCAACGGTGTGACATTTAGCAAGGTCATAATGACCAATGGCAGTGCAGATTTTGTCCTACAGAACAGCAGCATAACAAAGTGAAGGTGCACAAGCGGCGGTCGCATGAAGTGTCAATGTGCATGATTAACAGTCATTTAATTAATCATTGTTTGAATTTCTATACTAACAGAATTAATTGGAAGATTCAAACTTCATCTTTGGGATAAAGATTTTGTTGTGATGGTTGCCCCATTGGGAATGTGTCTCTGCACCATTTTTTTTTTAATCCGAATTTTAACATGAGGCATTACATAAAAAAAAAAGTTTTACAGGGCGCACTGAGGAGGGCAGCAATAGTATACAGGGTGTTTCAGCTAACTTGTGCCCAGCCTTAAAAAAATGATGTGGGCTACTAGAATGCTATCAATTTTGCATTGTTTTGTCCTCTTGAGCAACTCAAAGTACTTTAATAGCGAAGCTGTTAGTGCAAGGTAGGTGAGCAAGCTGTCATATATAGCTTTGCGGTGTTGAGGGGTCCCTCTAGGAAGGATCCAGTCATTGAGAGTGGCGACTGAGCTCTGCAGCCCAGCAAGGCAGATTCTTCGCAGTGATGACAGGCCAGGACATGTCCATAGCAAGTGGTGGGCTGTGGCTGGCGCACCCGTGGTGCAAGTTCCGCAGGTGGGGTCAAGCGACTTGTCGATGTATTGGGCTTTGAACGCAGGCGTGACTGCCGTGCCGGTGCGTAGACGGCGGAGTGCCACGCGTTCCCGGCGTGGAAGCCCAGGAGGGAGGGGGTCATGGCCTTCGGGCAGAAGCGCTTGTAGAGCAAGCTTTCTATGCTGTCGGAGCTGCAGGTGAGCATCGACAGCGTCGACATCTTCTGCCGATCGAGCTGTGACGGAAACGGGGCAAGGAGAATAGGGGGTGGGTAAATATGCTCCCCGCGCGAGCGCGTCCGCTCGCTCATTCCCTCCTGCGCCCATATGACTCGGTGTCCAATAAATGTGCAGCTCAGTTCCCTTGTGCCGCAGAAGTGTTGCTTCTTCGTGGATGGCGGTTGCCAGTGGGTGTGCGTCAATCTTGTTAAGTTCACGTATGGCGTCTTGCGAATCCGTGTAAATGTGTAGAGGGCGGTGATGCTTGAGGCGGCCATATCTGGCTGCCTGAGCAACCTCTAGAATCGCTTGTAGTTCTGCACCGGTCGTACTTAATTGGGTGCTATGAGTAGTTGTTGCTGTGTTGCTGCCGTCGCTGTTCGTCCAGGCAGTACTGACGTGATTATGTGAAACAGCAGCATCTGTGTAAATGCATTGAGCTGTACTATCGTTGAGGATGGCTCTGCGGTGATGGTAACGCCTCCGACTTATTTCATTTACTCCCACGTTGCTTGGAAGGGGGTGAACAATGGCGGACATCACGGGCAGCCACGGCGCCGAAGGTGTCGGGAGGAGAGGAGCTTGTGGCTTCCGACCGACCTGGGCGAGTATTCTTCGGCCTGAAGACGTAGCGGCTAGCCTCAGCACCTGGGCACATCTTGCGTCCTCCCTTAGTTCTTCAAGTGTGTTAATTTGTGCCTCTGAGTAAAGCACATGGGTTGGAGTATGCTTCGGCAAACCATACGCTATACGTATACTTTGACGATGAGCTGCTTCGAGGCGACGACGCATCGTTACCGTGGTTCGTGTGTAAGGGAAGCCGTACAGAATTCTCGATGTGATGAGATTTTTCGTCATTATAACCAGGGTGTCTTCTCTGAGGCCCCACTTACGACTTGTGAGTCTTCGGAGGAGCCCTTGTGTTGCTCGGCAGCGGCTCAGTGTCTGCTGAAGCCACGCCGTGTGGTTTCCTGTGTCCGATATAGTGAGTCCAAGAATTCTGAGGTCCTGTACTTTTTCGATCGGGCTTCCTTGTATTTGCGGCACATTCATTAAGGCTACTGCTTCTTCCCTCATCTTCTTTGGACCAAGCACAATATACTGTGATTTTGACGGGGAAGTGCAACTAGAAGCACTAAAAAAACTTTATATGCCTGTTTTCAGTTTTATGAAAATGTAGATTACTCACAAAGTTTATATTTTGAGGAAACTTTGAAAATGTTTGCAGTGATATGCAGAAAATTTTGGAATGCGTCTTTATTTAGAGGTTGAATGAAAATTTATTAACCCTTGTCTTCAGCCTGTTTAGTGGCTTTATATGAAATGTTTATAAAGTTTCCCAGCTGCCTGGGAGGACCAAAGACAGCAGTGATTTCATATTTGAAGAAAATGGGAGCATTCTATGAATGACGGGCATCGAAATTGACAAGTGATCTAAGCTCAGAGTGAAAGATACTTTCGTTTGCTCAGGAGGAAAGTGAACAATAATAAGTTAGTTGTGTTCTCATAACTCACATGTGGAATGTTTAAAGCTTGGCACAAGTTAGCTGAAACACCCTGTATTTTATTGATTATGCTAATTCAGCAAGAAGCTTTTGTTTACAAGAGTCTAGATATAGAATATATTCTTGTTTACGTTAACTATCCATTTATTTATTTGCAATAATATACTTTCCAGGCTTCTTGGGATGCGTTAAGCATAGGAGGTAGTGCGGGATGCCACACTACCTCCTATGGCATTCCTTCTGGATTCCATGCAGAAGGAATGACAGGGTACATTAGAGAAAGGGATGTGTAGTAAAGGCGATGGCACTACATCATGGACACTACTTGGACATTTTACAGGCGCAACTTGGTATCAGCAACAGATTGCCAGTGACACCACCGACAACCGGCACGAAGAAGCGATTGAAAGAACTCATCTTCCGGACATTCAATGGGACAGCACAGAATAAGGTTTCTAATGTAAGACTATTTATTTCCATTTTCATTCCCATTGATTAACAACACAGAATAGAGCGACATATTTACGTAAGCATTCCAGGTAGTGGAGGTAAGTGGGCAAACTAAAGGCAATTCATATAAAAGTATGGAACAATTTGCGATATACACAATATACACAAATCAACATACATCTGCATACACGCACCATTGGGGTCTATTGCTATACAGGGTGCCCCAGCTAACATTGGTCATCCACTTGCTTCAGGCGGTGGTACCGAGGTGTGGAGCTTGCTATCGGCGAATATCAAAGCCCTTCTATGCCGACGGAGCCACCATGGTAACTTACTTCATGGCCAACTATCGCGCCAGTGTCTAGGTACAAGAGCAAGAAAAATACTACAGGGCCAGCACCAACATATTTTGCTCGTCAGCATATTAATGCCAGCTGCATGGCTCACTATCAGATTTATACTGATGGCTCTGTTACACCTACAGCTTCTGCATGTATTTCCACCTCTGCGACTCTCAGCCACCGCACTTCAGCCACAGCCACTGAACTAGCTGCACTGCGAGCAGCTTTTGTTGGTAGATTAGAGAGCTGAGCCTTGGGTCATCTTCTCCAACTCAAGAACAGCACAGCAGTCTCTGAAGTCGCCATGCACGCAGGAACAAATTGTCATGGATATCAGGTGCTTGTGTATCAAAGCCTTCAAACTGCACCACAAAGTTTTGTTGCAGTGGTTACCTGCCCACTGCAGTAAAAAAGGCAACGTCCAGGCTGACTGTGCTGCCAGAGCTGCATACAACACTTCAACCAAAATATTTATATGTACCGCTCTCGAGAAAATACGCGGTGACTCTGGTAACTGCATTCGCTTGGTGTTTGCGGCGATCCCTCTGGTGTGATGCAAGTTCTCAGTACGGACTCTTCTATAAAATCTATCGATATTGTGACTTTTATACACCGCAAGGCCTCAATGGGCAAGATCAAGCATACCTCCATTGCAACAAACTTAATGTGGCCTACAAAAACTACCTTGAATTCAATGGACAGACTAGGCAATATGCTCTGTGTGTAATGCTCCTGAATATTTGCAACATATTCTGTGTGACTGCTGCCGCTAATTGTCAAAGGGACAGACATTGAAGTTGGCCCTACACTTGCAGCATGACTTGAGCTTGGAGCTGCGACACATTCTCGGCCCATGGCAAAGCACTACCACCACATTGCGTGCCACAATAGCGCTGCTGATGTTTCTGAGGTCTAAAGGCCCTAACAAAACTTTGTGAATAGCTTCATTGTGTATGTGCGTGTCTCTGTGTGCTGTTTGTCTGTTTATGTGATAACAGTGTATACCATAATTATCACACAGCATCTGGAGTAGCATGCCAGGCTAACATCTCCAGCTAACGCTAGCCAAGCTGTAAAAAAAAGAAAGACTTGTGCGACCTTGTAGAATCACAAACCAATTTCCAGTGAAATAGTTTCTTTCGAGCAGTTGCAATAAGAATTTCAGTTGCCTGTAATTAAGTAACATACGTATTTGAAAGCATTGCCCACACATGACTGGCCCTGTTTCAAACCCTGCCCACATATAATGCTTTCAAGCACTTGTGTAGGAATCTTTACAGAGGCAGTAATTCATCCACACACATTTTACTTTGCCAGAACATTGGCCATAATGACCATATTGGCTCCTAACAATACCCACATCTCCTCAAAGTATAGACTTCGCAAATATTCTAGCTTTTTCAGAAAACCGTGCAAACATGCATGTAACATTTTTGAATGCTTCTAGTCACATTAATAGCTTCACTGCAAAACAACTGGAGCAATATATGAATACAAGATCTACTGTTTTGTTCACACTTTTCTTCCGCCACCAGGATAATTTTTGTGTACTAATTAAAGAAAATCTACTTTCTATTTTTGAATTAAGGGTGCAACTTCCGCTGGGAAAGCTGTTATTGCATGCAAAAAGATCCAGTTTGAGTCGTTTTCAGTGTACTCGATCCTACTAATTATTGTTCCTGCACTTAACTCATAGCATGCAAAATATGAAAGGTGCCAAGTAATTACGCACATGCGGATCGTGACACCAGAATTTTGTGACAAGGTTGCACTTATTGGTCTGTATTGTCTAATTAAAAACTTGTTGCTACTGTTTGTGTGGTTTGTTTGTAGAGAGTTGCCCACAGACAGCAACACCTGTCTCTCTAGCATCTACATCTCTGTAGCAGCTCACTTCTCTAATTCCGAGGTGCACATATGCTGGTGGTTTTTCACAATTTCTTGCTTGTTGAAAAAAACTAGACAAGCTAAGGTGCCAAGTGCTTTATAGAAGGGCAAAAAAATTAGATCTTGTTAATATGAGCGAAAACAATGCAGCACTGAGTGCAAGATATCTTTCTTAACTCTTTCGTTACTGCAAAAAATGTGCTCATTTTCAGTGGTTTTATGTTCTAACATTTTGCTTCAAGACGTAGTAGTTGCAGCGTGCACTGCGATACATAAAATTATAGCCTTATCACTGGTGTTTTGAATGGATGTATAGCCGTAATGATAGCTCAGACAATTTTTGAGAATTCTTATGCGAAACTTCAAAGAAGCACCTCAAGGAACACGAATGAAAGTAATAATTTGCTATCTTTAGTTTACATATTGAGAGTGAAAAAAACTGACATATACAAAATATGTACTTGGTTCCTAGTTCCCAATTTTTGTACGTCAGTACAAGGAAAAAATATTATGAAGATTTGTTGTCGAGAATACTAGCCATGTTGATGCCCACGCTATGCAGGAAATCAGTAGCTTTGCAAATGTGAAAAGGGATAAGTTCCAATTGTAAAGGGAGCAATTGTTTTTACTCATTGCAGCAGGCACTTGGTTAATTTTTTACTCCATTCTTTAGGCTTGCCAAGCAATAGTTGTCGGGTCAGGGAGCATGCAGACGCCTCCTCGTGCTTGATTATTTTGTTTGATCAGTTGTTCTCGGCAAGCAAGGTGGTCTAGTGTGCATTCAGCTGGCACTGGAGCCTCCACATGCATTGTTCATTTCCTGTACAGTGCTGTACTGTAATGTGGAATGTTGCACAATATTGTACAGTGTTGAATAAGGGCACCCTAAAAGTGGTGTTCAAAATGCAATAGCTTAGACTGCTAGTCAAGCTCTGGTTGAAGGTTGGTCTGTAATCGACTGCGTGCTCTTGCGTGTGTGAAAACCCTACACGTCGGGAAGGATTGCTCGTAATAATTTGTACATATGCTGTCAAAGTGCTGATGGATAAAAGCAACCAAAAGGGGGCGAAAATAAAGGTGCACTTGACATTAGGCAAACACAATTATCAAAATAACACGCACTTATGAGCATCTACCGTTGTTTGAGACATTGTTAAAACAGCCTATATGCCTTGTCTGAAAAATGACAACTTGAGAGAAGCTTCTGTGTCTTCGCCTGCTGCTGCCATTTAAAAATTATCTTTCCGAGTCAACCAAAGTGCATATTTTGAGACTTTTATTGAAGAAGTGCTAGGAGCACTAGGAGCTAATCTCGAGGATACCTCCAGTCGAATTTTTATTTTTCCAGACTCCCAAGTCTGCCAAAAATTGTCAAATCTGACAAATAGCTAGTTCACTCGTGATTTCAGAGTGTGCATGATGTTGCTAGTAGAATTTCAACAGAAATGTATGATAGTGCATAGAAAAATTGTCAAATTGATCGATTTCTATAGGCACGTTAACTAAACAGTTAAAAGTAGTCTGAATAAAAATGCAGGTCACTGTACAAAGCAAATATGGAGCCTCTTTTTAGTTTGTTTTAATGAACAGAATGAAAATCAGCGTGCCAGAAATCAATTCCTCCTTTAGTACTTGTTAATAAACACAACTTACACGATATATTACAATGATTAGATTGCCAATTAAAAGTTATGTGATAAGCTTACAAGGCATGGTTATATTGAGTATGTCATGCCTGTCACCACTGAAGGCCTTTAGTATTGCTAAATTCCAGAGAAAGGTGTGTTTCAGTGTAGTATTACTGCAAGATAATCCAGGCAGTGCTGTTTTCCAGTAGTGGCGGGGGAAGCACCTGAAGGAAGGCTTATCATCACACAAATCTATCTGGCAGTGGTGATTGCTCATATAAACAAGTTACTATACTATGTGAGATTCCTCACACGCAAAGAGAACGGTTTTCTCGATGCCGGTCGATTTTCGAAGAGTGTGGCAGTGGTCATGTCGTTTATGGTTGAATAAGAGGGATGTTCAATGTTCGCGTGTACTCTATGTAAAACTACTATATGAACGCTGCAGATGAAGTGACCACTGATTCGTCATGCCTGTCACCACTGAAGGCCTTTAGTATTGCTAAATTCCAGAGAAAGGTGTGTTTCAGTGTAGTATTACTGCAAGATAATCCAGGCAGTGCTGTTTTCCAGTAGTGGCGGGGGAAGCACCTGAAGGAAGGCTTATCATCACACAAATCTATCTGGCAGTGGTGATTGCTCATATAAACAAGTTACTATACTATGTGAAATTGAGATTATTTATTAAAAGAGTCTGCATGCTTTACTTCACGGGTCACGCAGTCCTTTCGGAATGCAGCCATGCATTCTTGAAATGCCTTTCATTCAAAACATGTCTCCATGGTAAACAAGTGCCAACCTGTTGTCTGCCACGACTTGCTCGTCTTGTCTCCCTGGTGCAAACAGCGACATCACGCTAGTACACTCTAGTGGTGCCAAACTGTAGGGATGTGTCACGCAGAGAATGCTGTGAATATGGGTGTGACAACAAAGTTATGTCGGTGCATATGTGCTAAAATGTTTGAAAACTCACCACAGTTTCTTTTTCAAACCAGTAGTTAGGGCTGCTGAGTCAAAATAAAGGCCTTAAAGAGAAGCTGCAGTATTCATCAGTGGTTTTTATATGATGCAGCCTTTGTAATCACTCCGGGTGCATGATAAAGTGGTAGTTTTCTTTCGCCTGTCTTTGCTATTATATTCTAGTGATGCAAAATAAATAAAAAGAAAAGTGAGGCCACACCTCATCACCCACTGCTCCTGAAGTTAGTTCTGAAGTTGCCATTTCTTTTAGTTTAGAAACAGTACAGACCACAGCAAAAAGAGCTTATATTTATTATTTGTTCTTTACAGGGGAATGATGTGCAGACCAGCTCAATAACTACTGATAACACGGCACCCTCAAGAGATGACTGCAGCGGGACAACCAGCCATGCAGTTACATTTATACCACCACCAGCTTAGACAACACGTGCCCGTCTTCCTCGTAAAAGGGGCCCTGAACCACCCCTCTGGCTTGGCAAAAAAACAGTTAACGGATAGCATACGCTGCTGTGAACATCCCAGCCAAATTTTGCAGTCGTGTGTGGATCTTGCAAGCTTGGCGCGAAGTCACCTTTCTCTCAAACGCTCTCTTTTCAACAGAAGCCTGCTCCTCACTCTTCTCTGGATGCTTTATTTCGTAATATAGCAGATTCCCATACGCGGCTGCTATTGGCAAATAGCCGACATCAATCAAGAAGGGTGTTTGGGTCAGTGCACTTCTTCTTACTGTTACTAAGTATATTTATTGATACAGTTTAATAAACAGGCTGAAGTAAGCGAAAATATGCTTTCAAATTTCAATAATTATTGCATACTTCTGGAAGACGCTGACTATCGTGTGCTCACGCTCGGCCGCGGCCGTCTGCGTAGGAATTAAGCTTTGGCCATCCTGCTTATCGGTGTCGTAACCGTTGGGTCTCGCTAATTTCAACTAGTTTTGAACTAGCCTAAAACTATGCGAAACCTAAGGTCAGACCGCACGCATGCTTGCCAGCATGCCTTCACTCCTGGTTTGACGCCGTGGCAGACATTGCTTCATATTGACCTATTGATCGCGCTTCAAAATGTGCAAGTTGGATGTGGCTGCTATCCGTCGGTGAAGCTGCTGGAGGACAAAGCCAGTCCATACCACGTAGCACATCCAGACAGGAGCATGAGTGCGAGCTCTAGCCCTGTCGCGCACAAAGCGCTGCATTTGCATGTAACTGCGGTCTGCTACGTAGTGTAGATACCGCGGCCGCCGCGGGGTGCCACGACGAGTCCACTGGCTGAGCGCACTGCAGCTTGCCAAGGACAACCCTGTTTGGTGTCTCATAGGTGCCAAAATTGGAAATAGTGGCGTCTACATGAACATCCAAAATAAAATTTGAATTGTGCACCACAGTGACGTTAATTAGGCAGAGCGATGTGGGCACACCCCGCTCCACCGTAGCCTTCGCAGTGTAAATCATTAAAGGGGCTGAAGCACCGCGAACGGTATGTTTGATTGCCAATAACTTTGCTTCTGCTGAACGCATTGAATTTCTTGCAGCAACGTACTTCTGAAAGTCTAATTTAAGTTCAAATGCATTTCTTGACTTCGATAAAAAGTGCTTCAGGGCCCCTTGAAGCATTGCATCGCCCACACACATTATTTCCCTAGGCTATCATCACCTATTAAAGAAATCACATTGCCGCCACAGAGGCTGTGCTGATATGTCTATTGCGTATAGCCAGAGTTCATCAGGACATTTTACATACATCTTGGTGTGCCAGGAAAAAATTTTAATTCGTAGATAGTTTAAGCCAAGACCCTTGAATAGTGTGCAAACTGCACGGTCGCAATAGTTTAGCAAAAGACAAAACGGCATACGACAGGCATTAGGACATTTTCTACTTGCCCCAGAAGAACATAAGCTTATGGTGCTGCAATGTACTTGAGGTCAAACGCTTGCATTATCACATTTCATTTGTTGAGGATTACAGATGCCCACAAAAGTCTTTAGAGTATGGGGGGAAAAGTACATGTAAGCATTAACACTTAAGCAGCAGTCTGGAGTTAAATGCACGGACAAGCGCAGTCAAAGGGCACTCAGAAGTAGGCAAGTTCTTGCCATTTTTGTGTCGTGAAGACTCGGGGGCAGGTGTGCACCTACTGTGGCATAATGTCAAACTTTTTGGACTGTTTATGCAGCACATAAATAATCGCGAGTCGTACTGACATTCACGTTGCACCATCTGCTGCTCCTATACATTTCTCTGAAGTAAAATGGTCAAGTAATGGCAAAAAGATTACTAGCTCATCAGCCAACCACATTGCATGTGTTGACTATCACTTCAAATATAGTTACAAGGGAGAATTGGCCACAGCCAGTATGCAAGAGGAATCATCCTAACACTGTGTCGCATGTAAAGGCATGCAAGCCAGTGCAGACTGGCTGTATTCCCACTCTTAGGGCAATTTTGCAACACATATGGCATAATGCAAGCGTTGTGATGCATGACATCATTCGTGCCGCGCATGGTGCTATACTACCCACTACGGCGCCAACTGCTACAAGCGTGTTGGACGATGCCATCTCTCATGTTTCAGGGATAAAATGGCAATGCTGAGGCTGCAGTTGGGAACTCCATACAACATCAGTTGCTCCAAGAACTATGCAGCTTCACTACAGTGCATCGAATCTCGACCCTCCTGCCTCTCGTTGTCATCTTTCGTCACACACTTTTACAGAGAAGCTGTTTCTGTGGACCCTGTGCCATCGTCAGTTCGCTAAAACCCACGCGACCTAGCGGGAGAGGTGAGGAAAAGAAAAGCTCAACCCTGTGAGAATGCTGTGAGAGGGTGCAGATTAAAAGGAGAACGGGGAGGGGGTGACGCTTTCCCCCTCGTGTTGGAGGGGAGAGCGTGAGGCTCTCCAACCAATGGCAGTGTATGAAAAAAGGTCAATGGAGATGTGGGGTGCGAGAGGAGCTCACGTTAGCGTTGGTTGTATATACCCAACTTGGGTCAAGGACTCTTGCCTAGAAAAGTCGTAAAAAAGTGTGAGGAACGCGCTAGGAATGCCGTCGCCTGAAGACGCCGACGCGTCTCATCCCCCGCAAGTAGCGCTGTTCACAGTTCGCTGTTCGACCATCTTCATGGAGTGGAAGGGGCGCGGTGATTTTTTACAGCGAAGCTGTATACCTCTACCAGCCAAGGAAATTTTCGTGTCGCTGGCGTAAGCAAAAAACGCCAGGCTAAAAATTTCATACAAACAGCATATCTCCTGTGAAATCAGGCATACAGCTCCCAGCACTCGTTTTCAAAAGAAAAACCACAAAAAAAGCATCATAACCACATGATGAATGATAAGGCACGTGTGAACAATGGGAACACCCTCCGACGTGTAAAGATTAGAGGTTTGCAGCTGCTCCGAAAGGGGTTGACGTCATTCGAAACCCTCGGGTGAAGTGCAAACCATATAATGTATGATAATGACGTCTGCGAATGATGCAAAGCACGTTCCTTCTCCTGCATGTGTTTCCCGGTGAAGATTACGGTTGCGTAAGCTACTCCGAGTGAAAAAGTACCCAACAGCATAGAAATCATGTAGTGACGTCATCACGGTCTAGCAACTCATTCAGTTCATTGATGATGTGTGGTGTTTTATGGCGCAAGGGCCAGTTATGGCCAAAGAGCGCCATGCCAGTGTTTGTGAGTGTGCAGTGGAGCGATGAATTCTGAGAAGTTGATGAAGTGTGGCTGTAAAGGGGCCTAAAAATAATCGCTGTAAAGTGCGTAAAATATACAGGTACTAAGATCATGCAAATGACTAATGAGGTGTACTATGAAATGAAGAATGCATTTAGAAAGAGTGACACGATATTTAAAATATTTAAAATGTAGTAATTGGACAGAAGCACTACTGCCTAAACAGAGCCCTTGAACCACAAGGGCATGGAGGCATGTGCTTATACAAAACTACTATCACAGCAGCATCCTCTGGAGGGAGGATGTGCTATGAATTTATTGGGCTTATAACATGCAGTACCACGTCGTTTAAGAAAGCGAGGACTGCTTTGGTGCTAAACAGCGGTTCCTCACCAAGAAACATACTGGGATGCAGAGGGACATGATAGCGGTAAGCTAAAGGGAAATGTTTTTTTTCTATCTGCTTCGGCATCCCGACACTCCAGGAGAACATGGAGGACGGTTAGCCTCTCACCACATCTACCACAGGTTGGTGGTTCATCCCCGGTCAACAAAAAACTATGGGTGCCAAATGTATGACCTATTCTGAGACGACAGAACAGGACATCAGTTCGCCGTGTTCTCGTTGCGGAGGGCCACAAACCTAACTGTGGCTTAATCAAGTGAAGCTTATTATTTGTTTCTTCATCCCACAGGCGTTGCCAATGGCTTCGCAATTTCTTACGCAAGAAATGTTTCAAATCTGTTGCAGAAACAGTAGCTGTAGGATTGGTAGCGTGCGATGTTATTGACGTAGCCATTCGGTCAGCTAGCACATTACCCTCAATGCTTCTATGGCCAGGCACCCAGCATATAATGATATGCTGGTTAGATACATACGCTCTACACAGTACAGAATAGAGCTCAATGAGTATAGGATTTTTCTGTTTACAGGGTGACTTTAAAGCGTTTACGACACTTAGAGAGTCTGTAAATATGATTGATTTTTGAAGTTTAGATTTCCTTATATGCCTCACAGCTGACAATAGTGCATAAGCCTCAGCCGTAAAGATACTTGCTTCCGGGTGGAGTACACCGGATTCCGAGAAGGATGGGCTGACGGCTGCATACGACACCCCGTCACGTGACTTAGAAGCGTCTGTATAAAACTCTGTGCATGTGTACTTGGACTGGAGTTCAAGGAAATACATTTTGATATGTGCCCCCGGTGCGTGCTTAGTGACCTCTACGAATGATGTGTCACACTCTATGAGCTGCCACTGCCACGGCGGCAACAGCTTCGCTGGAGCCATAAGACAGTGTTCAAGCAACGGAACACCCATTTCCTCACTAAGATTCCTCACACGCAAAGAGAACGGTTTTCTCGATGCCGGTCGATTTTCGAAGAGTGTGGCAGTGGTCATGTCGTTTATGGTTGAATAAGAGGGATGTTCAATGTTCGCGTGTACTCTAAAAAAATATGTAAAACTACTATATGAACGCTGCAGATGAAGTGACCACTGATTCGACTCCACGTAGAGGCTCTGGATCGGACTTGTTCGGAAAGCACCGGTCGCGAGGCGGATGCCCAGATGGTGAACGGGGTCTAGAATTTTTAATGCACTTGACGTTGCAGAATTATAAATTATAGCTCCGTAATCAAGGCGTGAGCGGACAAGACTGTTGTACAAGTTAAGGAGGAATTTTCGGTCACTACCCCATGTTGTGCGCGACATTTTTAAAAGGTTCATCGTCTTCAGACACCTTGCCTTCAAATATTTAAGATGGGGGATAAAGGAAAGCTTCGAGTCTAGAATTAGTCCCAGGAATTTATGCTCACTGCTCACGGATAGTTCCTCTTGATTAATCGTGAGATTTGGCACTGGTGTCATGCCTCTTTTGTTTGAGAAAAGTATGCACGTACTTTTCTTTGCATTTATTTTAAATCCATTTACATCAGCCCATTTAGACAGTTTGTTTAATCCAAGCTGTACCTGTCGTTCGCAGATAGCAATGTTGCATGATTTGAAACCTATCTGTACATCATCAACATACACAGAATAAAACATGCTGCGTGGAATAACTGTATACAGGGAGTTCATTTTTACAATAAAGAGTGTGCAACTAAGCACGCCCCCTTGTGGCACACCAGCCTCCTGGGTGAATGTTCTAGATAAAACATTGCCCACTCTTACGCGAAACGTGCGGTTAGACAAGTAGCTTTCGACTGTGTTTAACATATTACCGCGGACCCCCATCGCACAAAGATCTCGCAGAATTCCGAAGCGCCATGCCGTATCGTACGCTTTCTCTAAATCTATAAATACAGAAAGTAAAAACTGTTTATGAATAAACGCATCTCTGATGTTTGCCTCGATGCGAACGAGGTGGTCTATTGTTGACCTACCTTCTCGGAAGCCACACTGGAAGGGGTCTAGTGTTTCGTTATTTTCTAGGAAACTGATTAAACGCCGGTTTATCATTTTCTCATACAGCTTGCACAGGCAGCTTGTTAGAGCTATTGGCCTGTAGCTGCTGGCTAAGGACGGGTCTTTGCCTTGTTTAAGTATCGGGATGACTATGGCTTCTTTCCATGAGGACGGGATACACCCAGCCGCCCACATGGCATTAAAAAGAGACAGGAGTGTTTTCAGTGTTTCAGGGTGTAGGTATCTAACCATTTCATACATAATACGATCGCCACCTGGCGCCGAATTGTTGCAACATGTGAGAGATGCTTTAAGTTCGGCTAAGGTAAATGGTCGATTGTAAGCCTCACTCGAAGAACCTTTGCGGTTAAGGGGCTGCCGTTCTTCGCGTTCTTTGAACTTCAGGAAAGTTTCTGTATAGTGCGATTCACTTGATACATATTCAAAGTGTTCACCTAGACAATCCGCCTGGTCTTCCAGGCTATCACCTTGGCTACTTACTAAGGGTAGGGGATGTGACTCCCGGCCTATTAGTTTATTTACCCTATTCCAGACTTTCGTTTCATCGGTGTACGAATTTATGCTGGAGATGTACTTTTCCCAACTCTCTCTTTTAGCATGTCTGCGCGTTCTCCTGCCCTGCGACTTTGCTTGCTTAAAATTTATCAGGTTTTCAGCTGTTGGGGAGTTGCGAAGCAATCCCCTGACTTTGTTTTGCTTTTTACGTGCTTTTTGGCATTCCTCGTTCCACCATGGCAGGCGACGCTTATTAGCCAGTCCATTAGATTGTTGTATGCACCTTTCAGCAGCGTCAATGATAAAACCTGTTATATACGCCACAGCATCGTCTATGTTAAAAGAGGCAATGTCATCCCGGCCTAAATATGTTATTTGTCAAAAAAGTTCCCAGTTAGCCGAGTCAAGCTTCCATCGGGGAACGTGTGGCGAGCATCTATCTTGTTCTGTTAAGCCTAGCATAATTGGGAAGTGGTCACTCCCAAAGGGGTTCTTGAGAACGGACCACTCCAGGTATGGCATTAGTGTACTCGATGCTATACTTAGGTCAATGGATGAATATGTGTTATGTGTAACGCTGTAATACGTAGGCTCTTTCTTGTTAAGTAATGATGCGCCTGAAGAGAACAAAAAATTTTCAATTAGGCGACCTCTCGCATCGCAACGTGAGTCTCCCCACAAAGTGTTATGTGCGTTGAAATCTCCGACAACTATATATGGCTCCGGAAGTTCATTAATGTAGTTTTGGAATTCAGTTTTATGTAGCTGATAATTGGGAGGGATGTATATAGAGCTGATAGTGATCAGCTTGTCAAACAACACCCCTCGGACAGCAACTGCCTCTAGGGGCGTATGAAGTTTTAATTCCCGGCAGGCAATACCTCTATCGACTACAATAGCCACACCACCGGAAGACACGACTGTGTCATTGCGGTCTTTACGAAAAATGGCGTATTGCCGGAGAAAGTTTGATTGTGTAGGTTTAAGGTGTGTCTCTTGTACACACAGCACCTTAGGATTAAACCTGTGTAGGATTTCTTTGACGTCATCGAGGTTGTGTAGGAGTCCTCTGACGTTCCATTGTATTATTTGTGTATTCATGTTGGAAGTGTTTTTTTGTGCTGTGTGTTTAAAAAAGAGACTAATTTAACTTACAGAGCCCTTGTCGGGCCCTGTGATGCGGGCTTTTTCTTTTTTGGAGCGATCGCGAGATTCTCGCGGCTCCTTTGGCGCTTGCGGCGCTGTCTGGCAGATTGTTGTGTCCATCGCCTCTTGCGAGGCGCTGGACACGCGCTCTTGCGAGCGGTTGTTTTGACGGGAAGGCCTCGTTTCGAGGGACGAGGCCCTTGAGGCCACCAGCCCGGAGGTTGATGGCCCCTTCTTGTGAGTTGGCGGAGCAGCGTTAGCTGCAGCCGCCGGGGGGGCGGATGGCGTCACTGCCGGCTCACTGTGTGCGGGCCGGACAGCCGCCGGAAGCCGTTGCGACGCTGCCCCCTGACGCGCCACTTCGGCAAAGGTGTTCTTTGGCAGGTAGGATACCCGCCTGCGTGCCTCCTTGAACGTTAGATTTTCCTTCACTTTAATCGTTACAATTTCTTTTTCTTTTTTCCAGGACGGGCACGACCGCGAGTATGCGGCGTGCTCGCCATCACAGTTCACACAGTGGAGAGAGTTTTCGCATGTTTCAGGGGCATGGTCACCGGAACTACATTTAGCACATGTCTGTCGGCCTCGGCAGTTCTGGGAACTGTGGCCGAAACGCTGGCACTTGAAGCAACGAAGAGGATTTGGTACATAGGGTCTGACCCGTAGCTTTACATAGCCTGCCTCGATTGTCTCGGGCAGGATGCTTGAGCCAAAAGTAAGTACTATATGTTTGGTTTTGATCTCTTTGCCGTCCCGTCTTAGCATGATTCGTTTAACAGTGATCACGTTTTGCTCGCTCCAGCCTTCCAACAGTTCAGCTTCTGTCAGTTCCATGAGGTCATCGTCGGAGACAACACCACGGCTGGTGTTCATAGTTCGGTGCGGGGATATTGTCACTGGGATCTCCCCGAATGACACTAGGTTAGGAAGCTTTTCGTGCTGTTTCGCATCGCGGAGCTCCAAAAGGAGGTCGCCGCTAGCCATTTTCGATGCTTTGTAGCCTGCTCCAAGAGCTTTCGTCAGACTTTTCGAAACAAGAAAGGGTGAGATCATTCTCACCGTCTTTTCGGGTTTATCAGAATGGATCACATGAAATCGGGGGAAGATTTGCAATCTGTTGCCATGGAATTCAAAAATATCTTCGGTGCGCCCTCGTTTGTGAGAGCGATCAGGGAGTCGGGGGAATGAAGAAAAAGCCATAAGCTAACAATGATTTCGGTAACTATGCCAGCCGCCCACCACCGAGCCCAACAAGGGGACGCTACAAGACCCGAAGGAGATGCAGACGCCAGCTGTACATAGTCACTATAACCTAATATAATAGACCCAAGGATGGATAAACTACACCAGGTTAACCCTTGCTGCCTGGAAAATAGGAAGTAAAACGAAGTGAAGAGAAGACAGGAGAGATGGAAAGTAAGAGAGAAAGACGAAGGTTGGAGGGAGAGAGAGAGAGACAGGAAAAGGCAACTACCGATTTCCCCCGGGTGGGTCAGCCCAGGGGTGCCGTCTACGTGAAGCAGAGGCCAAAGAGGTGTGTTGCCTCCGCCGAGGGGCCATAAAGGTCCAAACACCCGGCATCGGCTCAACCCCCAGGATCCCCTTTTCCCCGGACACGGCTAAGCCACGCACGGCCACACGCGGGAGAGTCCAACCCTCGTGTGCTCGGGTACGTGGTGGCGCAACTCACCAAACGCCTGCTGACGCAGACGCCCCTGCGGGGCATTCAGTTCATTCCAGGCTACCATGGGTAGACCACGGAAAGTAAAGACGCTATAAGAACAGCTTGAATATAATGTCGTTGTGAAGTAATAAAGCGTGTGGTTAAGTACATTTCACTTGTCTCTGGTTTCACTCTTTGTAGAGCCACGTTTGTGAATTCAAGTGACGTCACAATGGGTAATCGTTGTGAGTGTCGTTTACAGCTTCGCTGTCCAGCCACCTTCACAGCATGGATTGGAGCCAGTTTTTTTCGCTTAGCTCGCTGGCTCCTTTAATGAGACATTGTTTCTATCTGAAGCTCGCTTACCTTCCAGTCATCCTACTGCTATTGCCATTGTGCTCTGTGAACGTAGACAGCTTCTATTATCTGGCTGCCTTCTGGGTCTTATACTCAAAGTGATGAAATTCAATGCTAAAATTGTTTTTGTTATGCACGTCCTCTACCTCAATGCCCAGTGCCGACAACTGGCTTCTGTGCCTCAGTTAACCCTGCTGCCACTGGCAAACAATACTTCCTTCGGTACACATTCATTCGCTAGCGACACTAAAAAATTCAAGGGTTTTACGTGACAAAACCACAATCTAATTATGAGGCACGCCATAGTGGGGGCTAAGCGTGGACAGCTGGGCTAGTTGGTTGTGATTAGCATTATGAAACATCGTTCCAGCGCACAAATAAACACGGATGAGAAGAGATAAACAACAAGAACGCCGGACTCTGGATTAATTTTGACCACTTGGGGATGTTTAACATGCACCCAATGCATGGCACACAGACGTTATCGCATTTTGCCCTTATCGAAATGCAGCTGCGGTGGCAAGGATTTCATCTCGCGACATTGTGCTTAGCAGCGAAATGCCATAGCCGCTAAGCCATTATGGCGGGTTAGAAAAACTTCCCTGTTACAGTATTTGTACTACACTGTAACTATGGGCTTCTACATCATAGTTTATATGGGTTCTGCATGCATTTGAATGGAACCTTTGGCATGGTTCCGATACGACGTATGAATGCAGTAGTGGTAACAGGTGCGCAATGCAAGCCGGAGCGCAGAGCATGTGCTCCAATGATGCGGCCTAGTAAACAATGTTGTCAATGTTGTTCACACAATACAGAAAGAACTGAGACAGTTGCTAGCTTTGTACAGCAGGTACTCTTTTCACTGCACTTTTTTGAAATTGCTTTTGTCTGTATTGCCACAACCAACTAGCCCAGGATCAAGCACGAACATGTCAACTAAACATAGCTTGGCATCAGTATTAGAAACATCTAGTGAATCCCAAATTTATGTACATCTACCAACACAGTCACTTGCACTATGCTCTCCAGGCAATATACTTTTAAGCTCCCAATGCAAGATTAGCGGACATAACATAACATACATGGGACTACTATGAGCAAGTGTGCTAAAGCTCACCTTTCAGGAAGTTGCATAACTGCGCTGGCCTACACGTAATATCCAGATGGTAAAAATGACAAGACGAGATTGGCATAATGTCAATAAATTTTTTTTAAACAATTGGTACTCTCTTACAAACATTCCTTTGAAGTAAGGCTCATTTTCTTGCTTAAACAAGGCACACATCATCGATGGTCTGAAAGATGTCATCAGCGTCATCTGAAAGTACATCAAACAAACAAAAAAAACAGGAAATATGCATTAGTCATCATGCACTGTATCACTCCCTGATTGCCTGAAAAGGTTGACTGAGAAGTAACTTTAATTGTAACCACCTTAAGCCATAAAATTTAACTTTTACTCAACCTTTTTTTATTTTCATACTTGCTCGGCAAAAGTGCTGTCTGCCTTTTCACAATGTATTAGATCTTCCATTCCAAGGGAATAGAGTCGCCGCCAAATTTTTTGGACCTCCTTGACTATTTGGACTTTGCCGTGGAATTGCGACCTAGTCTGTGGATCCACAACGGCGACTAAAGTTTCAAACGCAACATGAACCTTTCAGACCAGATCTCTCAATCTCGGTGCTTAAGCAACGACAAAAATTAAGATAAAAAGTTGACTAGCCATGCTTTGTCCGAGCTTATCTGAAATGAACCTACTGTAAAAATGACAAGTTACAACACAGGATGCTGTCACAGATTCTCCTCAGATTCATCCGGTTTAATGCTGTAGCAGTTGCACATTCAGCAAAGTGGCGCTATAGTTAAGAAAATATTACAAAGTGGCAGAAAATGAGGAAGGCAACTTGTCAAGTAGCCAGTCCAGTGTTTTTATCTTTTCATGACTGGTAACATAACTACTGTAGACGCCCTTTGGGCCAACCTTTTATAGATATACTTGAGTTTACATCGCCGCCGGAGCCGGGCGCGACTTGCTCCTACGGAGTGTGAGGGCGCTGCGGTCGATGCTTGCGCGTTGCCGCCGGTTCCTGTGAGCGTCCTTAGAGTGTCTCTGTGTTGGCAGTGGCCACGTTTTCCTTGATCGCACTGTGGTTTTGCTTTGTTTTCTTCACCCTTTGTGTTTGTGAACTGCGTTTGCGCTTCGTGACTTTTTTTAAGAGTCGATATTCCCTTCAGTGACTGACTGCTGATATATTTGTACGCTACAACGAACAGGCAACAAGTCGTCGGCTTTCACGGCTGACTGCTACGGCCAGCCGCTCTCCGCCACGAAGTGCTGCATTCCTCGGCATGTTTTGGGTTTCACATGCAAAATGCGTTGATATTCAGCCAATATGCCGACATGTTTCGTGCTTGGCTGTACGAGAGGGTACAGAAGCAACCCAGAGAAGCAGCACTTTTTTGCGCCACCATCGAACCCCAAGTTTCTTGAAAGGTGGGCAAGAGCTATTCCCCGCGCCGAAATGTTGCTCGGCAAGACATGCAAAGTGTGCAACATTCACTTCCAGTCGTAAGACATAATCGAAACATACAAGCATGTTATCAATGACGAGGTTGTAGAGGTTAAACGGGGTACATGAATGCTGAGATGTGGTGGCATTCCGACGCAATTCCCAAACTTGCCCAGTTATCTGTCTTCTGCATCTAAAAGGCGGCGGTCACCGAAAAAGAGAGCAAGTGCTTATAGGCTTGCAGAGCCTGTTGCTTGCCAGCCACCTTACGAAGAGCCCCAAGAGCTTCCGAGTGATTGCGAGAGCATTGACCTCGCGAACCTAATCGAGAACAGTGCTTCACTGTGGGTCCCTCGAAATTGGCAATTGTCAGTTGTGGAAGAGGAGCCAGAGGACAGTCGGCAAGCCGTTTTCTATGAAGCAGGGATGAATGCAGGTATTTTCTCTATTCTGAAGAGCGTTGAACTCGAATGCATTTCTTTGCACGAAAAAAAGTGTCAAGAGAATGAATGTGCAGTAAAAGCACGAAGAGAAAGAAAGAAAGCAAAACTTGTTTAAAGTTGCCCAATATAGTTGCTTCCGGAAGTATGTAAATAAAGTTCATTACATTTGCAATTTTATTACCCAATTGTCTCGTGTCCTTTATCCTAGTTTCGTGCGTGCATTATATTATTGTTGTCTAATGTAGAAAACTCCCAGTAAGAATACCAGCGATGAATATATACAAAGCATGGGAATAAATGCTAGTGAGGACCGTGAAACAGAAGTGGGTTTCGGCCAGAACATCTGATTGGCGGCGAAAACATTCCACTTCCTCCTATCAAGGTCACGCGGGCACTTGCTGTCAACCCAAACGAGGACTATGTATGCAGGATGCACAATGTTAGCATCAGATTATTGGCGCACGTTTTCAAGTAAAGTATAACATAATACAGCAGCGCGTTGCGACTAGTATTTTAATCATCAGCCACAAACAAAGAGCGGAACACTGAAGACATAGAAGCTGCATCGGGCATGGTGAACTCCGTCGGTTTACTAAGCATCACGCAAATTAAGACCTCAGGAGAGGAAAATGCACATCGCAGCACACACATATATAAATGCGCACCAGTAATGAACACTGCCTTGTCAAATGCACCAAACTCAACCTTCTACTTTGATGCTGGTACGCGTGAACATACTAACTCCTTCCAACGAAGTCAACAACAATGTTCAAACTTTAACTTGCATGATAAACTCACAGCGAATTTTGAAAAACGAAAGGTAGCTGCTGAAGAACAGGTATTTTAGGAGATCGCTACGCAAGTGCAATATTGGAGCTAGCAGACGACGTTTGCATCGATAGCTCAACCCTTGACTGCAGCGCCGCGGTGGCAGAAACCGCAGTGGGCCGGCTGCTCTCAATGGGCGCGGCGGATAGTTGCGAAACTAAAGTATATCTATAAACGTTGCTTTGGGCGAATCATCATCCTCATCAAACAAATAAACAGAAATAAATAGAAAAATAAATGAAGAAATGAAAGAAAGTAAGCTTTCACTGACACCCCAATTTGACAGCTTCTGGAAGCAGGATCCAACAAGCTGTTTTAAGGGTTTGCATGCCAAACATGAGACTAATATGACAAAATGGCAGGCATTTGCAGGTCAAAGAAAAGTGTCAAGCTGTGCAAACCATTATGCTAAAAAATAAAGGAAAGAGAAAAAAAGAAGGAAACAAGAAATGCCTGCATTATGATCACACATACCTTCCAGCCACTGAAGTTCTTCCATACTTGTGTCATTATCATTTGGGAGCAACAAATTTGAGGCACCAGCTGTGGCATTCACTGATGTACTAGTTCCATTATTTACTACACACTTGGTTGGAGTTGTATTGTTCAAAGCAGACTGTGATGTAACCTGTGACTTGCTTGCAGCGGAAGACTTCAGCAAGCTGATAACAGATGACATGTCACATGATGGTTTGGGACCAGAGCTTGCTGCTGAGGGCCTTACTGGTGGCTTGTATGCTGGAACTTTTGGGGGGCACGGTGAGGTCAGTGGACCATCAAGGTTGCTTACATCCTCCTTTAACCATACATTGGGCCTCTTTGTTCCTCCTCCCTGAGCTACCACAAGTCTTGCACTTGTTGTGGGGCTGTGTGACGTGCGAGCTGCACCTCTCGCTGCAATCCATGTTCGCCCCGAACCTGCACCAACATTCCTGGGTTGCAATGGAGCACCAGCATTTCCTTTGTTAGAAAAGAGACCCGGACTTGCGCTGTCCCTGCCCTGAGTCCACTGTGCTCTCCCATTCTTTGCACCATGAGGTACCGGTGAAAAATTCTTGGCACGGGAGTCTAGGTATGGGGATCCACAACCCCGACTCTCATGTTTGGCAGCATCTTCGAGAGCTTCACGTTCCAGCTGAGCACAGATGCCTTCCAAGTCTTGCAATGTCATGGGATTGACATCGATTCTAATGACATCAGAGGCGCCATCTTCAGCACAGCTGTAGATTTGTACAATGTTCTGCTTTGTGAGGACAAGGCAGTGCTGGCCGTGGTCGTTGACATAAACACTTGCCTAGGGAAAAGAAGGAATGAGCTGCATTAGAATTTTGAACTGTTTTGCTGCACTAGAATACTGAACTGTTGTGGTATGCAGAATTTGGGTATGACCAGTGCTAATGTTAATTTAAGTCTTGGGGTACAAATAAAATTCACATGCAATGCTTTCTGTGACATCCACATGAAAAAAAGCAGTTCATGCATAAAGGTCTACTAGTTTGGACTATGCTTTCTTGAAATAATAAGACACAAAGTGTGCTTTGTGGCGTTGCTACAAGACTGAAAGTGAAAGAAAAAAAAGAAAGGAGAAAGAGAAGGGGTAGCCTGGTATCAAATTAATTTCATAGGTCTGTGGCTGCACCATTATAACTTCCTTCACATTTTTTTTATACTTCTTAAGCACTGTTTACAATTAGGCAAACCCCTAAAGAACAAACCAAAGATATTTATTTCATTGCTTGGCTGTTTTAGTATAGCACTTGCATGCTTGGCGACTACCATATCAGGCGACAAAACAGATGCATGGTCTCACCTTCACAAGAATAAAGGCTGCACCTGCTTTCAGGCAGGGTTTGTAATCTTGACAGCTTTTGTCAATAGTTGCCAGAATCTCACCTAGTGATAAAGGATTTCACAAAAATAAGTTGAAAATGGCAAGAACAGTAGGTGAAACTAGAATGTAGTCATGGACTTACTTTTAAGAAAGAAAAGTATAAAGGCTACTTACAATAACAATAAAGTGGTTTTTTTGCACGTTTTACCATTTTTACAAGTTTCTCTAAAAATTTAACTTTGCTTTGTATTCAATTATGCCTTTGTTACATTAAAAAGATACGAAAATAGACTAGCACATAATAGCAGCAGTAATATTAACTGCTGTTTTATAATTGACAAGCCATTTCAGTTTTTCTCTGCAATGTTAGGATTTTAGCCTTGGAGGGTCAGCTTACTGGTTAAAGTAGTATTTTTTGATGAAAATCCTGTCAAATGTTTTCTACAATTTCACAGATGAACGATTTCTCAGCTGCAGTGCCAGTGTAATAAGTGGCTTTTGATATAACACTGGACTGTTGTGGCTTTACCTCCAATCAATTATGCATTCTACATTTATGTGCTTTTTCCTTTGCCTGAAGTGTTCATTGCCAGCACCACTTCAGGTGTGTCTTCTAGTTATTATTCAAATAGTAATTCACCTAACATGGAAACTGTGGCATTTAAAATAAAATAAATAAATTTGTCATTGTCTGTGTATGCAGAACACCTATACGACTAATGCAAGCATCAATTGCTGTACCTCTATAACAAAACATAGCAACAAGCTGTGCATTTAGTTCAGCACTCTGTCATTTTTCATGGACTAAACACACCACTGAGGATTAAAGCATAGCTGATTCTCCTCAGCACAGAAACATGACACAGCACCACGCCACCACTGACCACAAGATCTAAACTTTCGTACACAAAAAGCTGTCGCGTGAAAACATGTCCAAAAGAGCTAGTAGGCGTTGGCAGGAGAAAAGTATGCATGCGATTGAGGCCAAATACTCCACTGATCAGGAAATCGGGAGAAAGTCAAATAAATATTTTCGGTTTACTATAGAAATGATGCACTTGAAGGCGCACTTTATTTGCAGTGAAGATAATTAGGCAGCGCTTGTTTCATTGCCTAATTTCGTAGAGAACTGACCCGGTGAGCGGCACATCAGTACGGCAGTATAGATAGCTATATGTATATGCTGACTTGTTATATGTGTGCTGTGTTGAGCTATTCAACAAGTAAGCAGCAGCCACGGTCAGCTAAGTCTGGGAGGGCTTGCAAAGAAAGGTTTCATAAAAAACAAACAACCCCCCCCCCCCCAAAAAAAAAAAAAAAAAAAAAAAACATACTGCAACTTAACATGTGTCATCTAGGTTTCCAAGGAGGAAAACAAAACGAGACTGCTGTGCTACCGCTTGACAAGGGGATCTAGCTTAGTCTTGACTACCCGGGAACGACTCTCTGTGCTATCATGAACAAAAACCTAAAGAACAGCACAAAAGGCAATAGGTGGTATTAATATGTTTATTCTTTCTTTTAAGGATACGATTACCTCTTCACTGAAGTCATATGGGAAAAAGGGAAAGAGGCGCTGGATAAAGTAAAAAAATTTCGGCAGAACCCATCTCACAATGAATGTCTATGTTAATGCCATTGTGATCGGGATTGAAGGCGAAAACAGACTCGGCTGATGGTGTGACGGATCATCTCGTGGTATTCGAGGGCTCAGTGAATTCGGCTACGTGTTTGACGTTGTCGATCACGAGCTCTTCGACTTTGGCGTTGATTTCAGCGAGGCCATGGTCTAAGTCATCGAGTTTGTACATGAGCACTTGCAAGTCGGTATGCGTCGGTTCAGTTTCTTGCAAGGCTTCGGCTGTGGCGGCGATGACATGGGTAGCGGCGCTTCGAATGACGTCACGCTGACGGCATAGTCTGTCCATGGTCAATTGTGTGAACGGCAGTCTCCTCAGGTTTCGCGGCACCATATTGTGAGCAATCAAGCGACTGCATGTCCGCTGGTTACGTTTGTTCGGTGCGACTGCTGTAATGAGCCCCGTTTCCCTGGCCCGTGCGTGCGGTTATAGCGCGATTCTTCTTCCTCTGTTCACAATAATGCAATTAGCATTGAAGCAATGATGCGACACATGGTATTGCCACTACCAAAACGTGTTGTGTAGGAGGCTTGTATGCAGCTGGGTTACTTTCTTGTGCTTCCCGCTAGACATACTGTGCCATCTAGGCAGCCACCATGAAGTTTGTGCATGGTGCCAGTGCCAATATACATTGACAAGATTGCCTCAATATATATGTCATGGGATCGATTAGGCTTAGCCCCGAAGAAATTTGAACGGATTTTTTTTTTTAATTGAAAAGCGAGACACACCAAGTGGCACATACCCAGTGAACCAAGTTGGTTTCGAACCCTGTTCTATCAGTACAGCAGCTCGATGCTGTAACTATTAGACCACTGACTACCCAGTGACCCAAGTTGGCAGGAAAATGTTTAGAGACCCAGACAAACAGATAGGCAGAAAGATATTCCCCCAGAAGTGTGTGGAATTTCCAAAGAATGCTGATCACATTAATAAAGAGTGCAAGGTTGCTCTCGTGGATGTAAAACGAGAGGCTCTATAAGTGCATGCCATCGGAGCCCTGCTTTGGGAGTAACTACCAAATCTTAGCAAGACCGTGAATATGCTCTCCTGATCTGGTCTGCATTGCTATAGTTGGGACACATTTTAGTCCTGGCTAGACCCTGACCTATATATTCCATGTCAGTGCCAATGTTAGCATGCACAACTATCCACCATCTTGCCAGCAAAGGGTTGAAATGTTTCAACTTTTCAGAAATGGGTCAACACCCCCCTCAGTCAATGATCATACAGTTGAAAGCTCACTGTCACCACCTACTTGTGAAAGTGCAGTTGTGTACGACTGTACAAGTGTCACAAGTATTTCACATGCTGCACAGGGCACCATGCAATGCAATTGCAAAGAGAGAGGAAAGGCAAAGAACCAAATGTGCTGGTAAGGTGTAAAAGGTGTTGTGGGTCCTTTTAAATGATGTGGTGTTTCCAGACAATGAAGTTTATTTTAATCCAATGTTAATACCAGTGTCAAAGAGGAAAGAAAGAGAAAAATTTTAATATAGGTTTTTCAGCAGCCAACACAGTCAACATACCTGTAAACACTTGATTTTCTTACCTGTTCCATCACGAAGTGTGAGAATATTCTTTGCAACATTTTTGATAGATGTGCAGAGAACTGGCACTTTACCACGAGGAAGCTGCTGTAGTCGTTTCTGTAATAAAGAAATGCATAAATGTTTGGCTCAAAGGAGGCACATGAAAGAATCACACAATTTTTTCGAGAAAGATAATGAGGTTTGCAAGTACTACTATTCACAGCTATGGTTGTGTCTTACAGATGGCTAGAGAGTTGGGGTAGTGCAATGAGAAGCAAGCACTTGAGCCTTATGCATATTGAAATGCAAAGACAAGATAGCAGTTTGCGGCTTCTAGCTGTACCTTTATGTACTTTGATGGCATAATAGTTGTTAAGAATAATAGCTAAGTTCATAAACCAACAGCTCTCATCATGTCTTTATGGAACCAGGAATGTGGCTATTTAGGAGCTAAATTTGCTAACTTTTCACACCCTTCATATGGAATATGTGAGCAGATTACTAATATGGTTACCATACCATCTTAAGGACCCAGGCAATGGAGTACTCATTGAGGTTACTATCTTTCAAATCTTCGATTCCCAGGTCCTGTCTTAAATGTTGCCAAGGAGAGAGTGGATTGTCTGCTTCAGCACTCCATGGAGTGCAGAGTAAATCCTGCAAGAGTACAACAAATAATGGGCAAAGGGGCATGATAAGCAAGACTCGCAGACTGCAACCCAAAATATGTGACCTATATTGTACAGTAGCAGCTCTTCTTTTTTTTCAACATAATCAGTGTTCATTTACATACACATCATTGTCTAGTTGAAAATATAACCACATTGTGACTGAAATTATATGTTAGTGTTGCATACCTGAACAAATGAAGTAACTTTAACCATATTACTGCTTGCACAGAACATGTACTAACTTGCATAAGGCGTATAAAAACAAGCAAAGTTAGAACTGTCCATATAGTCTATAAAACTAACATTTTCACCTTGTCCAACAGGACTGCACTGCAGTCGCACAACAGTGAAGTGTATAGCATGCACGTTCGAAAAAGGTCATTGAGTGCACGGCTAAAACGTGCACTACTGCAGCTCTACTATAGATGGCTTGAAATGACGGCATTGTAGCCGTCATGTTGGCGCACCGACACGATGATAAGTTGGGTCCGTAACGTCACATGAAAGCTTTCAATAAGACGGCTTGCACTGAAGTGCTCGTAGTCACCATGTTAGTGCACCGACACGGTGATAAGGTGGGTGCGTGATGTCACATGAAAGCTATCAATAACTATGTGAAAGATTTCACATATCTACTGAAGATCACATGCTATAGCGTTACCTACAAAGCATAATACTATTTATTTATTGATATACTGGCAGGATTACAGTTATGTCCAATGTTTTTTGGTTGCTTAGGCAATATGGGAAATTACAAAAGCTCTTATACATTTTTTTTTTCAAACGAAACTTACATCAGGTGGTTCTGGCTTCCTGGAGTTTGCTTCACCGGTGGTCATTCCAGAACCAGAAAACGACAATGAAGAGCGCTACAACCAGGGCAAAAACAAATCATTAGACAACTACAAAAAGGCACATTGTAAGGTGCTGCTACGTTACTCATTTATCGCTTAGCATAGTAGTTTCCAAGGAAGAGGACATTTTCCAAAGCCACACATCAACTGTGCATGAAACAAACGTGCGAGCATGACTTACTACAAAGTCGCACGGCATACTCACAGACTTGGGAAGTATACCAGCGGGACCTGGGAACTTCCGCTTTCTTGGCACAACCTCAGGTTCTTCTGCGAGCCAACCAACTGAATCATCATCAAACATATCCGATGGAATCTCCGGTAGTATGTTGGCGCCAGGGTCGGAACACGAGCGCCGATTTCTTTCCTCTTTTTTGGGCTCACTTTGGTTGGCACACTCATCAAAATCGTCGTCGAAGCAGTTCTGAAGGTCCTCAGCGCACAGGCCCGTGGCAACAAACAAGTTATCGTCGGTTCTGTTTTCGGACCCTGCAGTCGTCTTCTTACTATCATCGGCGGTTGCTTTGTTGTACTTTGTATGCGTCTCGGGTATTGCAAGAGCGCCGCCCCTGTTCGAGGTGCTGCTGGCTCCATTCGTGTCACTAAATGTTGTGCTGTCGTCGTTGAACTCATCCCAAAAGTTCTGCAAAATTCGAGACCATGCAAGTAATGAAACATGAAGCCAGCTGTTGGCAGCGAAAACTAAGGTCGCAAGGATCGAATGTTGTTCAGTGTACTTACGTCGTCAATTATATTAAATTCATTAGCATCCTTAGGAAGTGACATGACGACTGCCTTCAGTGACAGTGAAAAGTATCACACGAAAGTTGTGAAAATACTTTGCGTACTCTACGATTCTGCGCTCTTCGCGCGCTTAAACACTGCGCCATACAGCGCCATCGGGCAACTGCCTGTAAGATGCGAGCACATGTATTCGTATTTTGAGGTATTTTCGAAAAAAAAAACTGCTTATTTAAAATGTTTCTATAAGTAGTTCGTAAATGCAGTCCAACTTATTATTTCATTTTTAAAGAGTACTAACTACTCTCTAAAAAAATCACTACGGACACTATCGCAACTTTCGCATCTGTCATGGCGGGAATGTTGCATTTCAAAGTTTAATTTTGCTCAACCTTTTCCGCGACATTTCACCGTAATGTGCTCCCTGTCGTCGTTCCCTCGACCGCCAACGGGAGGTTTAATCACCCTCTACGAGAAGGATGGTGACTTGCACGAAGGAAACGAAAGTGAATGGAGAGAACTCGCAGAAAGAGTGAGTGGTCCGAGCACTGATGCTACTTGGTTTCATACCAGAGTCAGTTATGGATGTGCTTTCAATCGCCACGTGCTAGTCAAATACTTGGCCAAGCTGAGAGGAGAAAGCGCAAACTTTTCTTTTG
This sequence comes from Dermacentor silvarum, assembly GCF_013339745.2. Taxonomy (NCBI): domain Eukaryota; kingdom Metazoa; phylum Arthropoda; class Arachnida; order Ixodida; family Ixodidae; genus Dermacentor; species Dermacentor silvarum. The sequence continues at coordinate 247,397,686 of NC_051155.1, forward strand.
CAGACATCAAGAAGTCGTGTGTTTTTTGTTTTATTTTAGCGAAGCAGTTTACATTATTAGTGAGTCAGTAAGATGACAGAAATGCGGTTGCAATCTTGCGGTACAAAACTGGTATTTTTATGGGTGAATTTAGGATCTCAACGATTTAGTGCTGCAGCCACCGTTTGTCGTGTTATGGTACCAAACGAAGATTGTTCTAGTGTATCGGATTCGGCTCGCATGGTATTTCATACAGTTGGCTTTCCAACGTATTTAATTCATGCTCGCTGTGCAAAGAACCCTAAGTCCCACTTAACCTTGTGACACGACAGGAACGTTTTCTTGATGCAATCAGCAGTATGATACCTGGTGGCGTTCTTGGCGAAGTTGCCTAAATTAATCTACTTTCTTCTTAATGTGAGTTTAGGTTATACTGGAAAGCATAACCCAAAACCAAGTTTTCAATTGTGTACAAATACCATCACGACGCTGTAATGGACACAATAAAGAACTAAGTTGCCACTTCATGGCGAGCTATCAAGGCAAACACGAACAAGACCACACGAAAAAGAAAAAAAAAAAAAGAAAACCAGGCGTGATTGTCTCATAGAAAGCAGTAAATAACGTTAACAACAAACATGTGATAGCTAGAGCGTTTTGTTCAATAACAAAGAGGTCTAATAAGGATACAAAGGAAGACCATTCACCAATACAACTACCCTTAAAATTCAACTGTCCATACACGGCCCCTATTAATAACCACCGGTGTTGCTTAATTGATTAACAACCTCAAGATATTGACTTGTTCTGGCATTAATGGCATAATATCAAAAATGTTAACATATAAAGCAATGCCCTCTAGTACAGCACTTTGTACTAAGTGCTGTACTAGAAATGTACTAGAGGTTTCCAAGTGATTAGCTACATTTGAAAAGGTTATGTGCTCTAGCAGCTTACTGGAAACACTTGTTATTGATATTGGGTGTTAACTGTTAACAGCATTCTTACCAGAGAAGGTAGTTGGTATTGAGTAAATACCAACTACCTTCTCTCGTCCTTTATAAATGACACTAACCATTTTCTGACGTCAGTACACCCTAAATGCTTTTTTTTAACCCTTGATGTTCATTCTCGATACACAAATATCCCTCACGCTGATGGGATAAGAGCGGTGCTGTCAGCATATGAAGACTCACCATTCGATAAGCCTGTTGACTGCTACACGATATAGGTACTTATTGAGTTGATTATTGAACTGAACAATTTTGAGTATAATGGGGTCCATTATGTGCAAGCAAGCAGAATGTCAATGGGAACAAGAATCGGTCCTAGCTACACCAATATTTTTATGGCCGTACTAGAAGATGTATTTTTAGCTTCTCACAGCTTAAAGCAACTCTGCTGTGAAAATTTTATTGATGACAACTTCAAGATTTGGCCTCATGGCAAAACAGATCTCTTAAAATTTATAGCTGATTTCAATTGTGCTCATCCCACTGTTTCCCTTTCTCACCACTCCTCGCCGGGCAGTGTTAACTTTATGGATGTAACCATCTCATTGTCTAGGAGCTGATTAATTACGAAACTTTACAGGAATCCAACGGACACCCACCAGTATTTACATATCTATCGTAATCATGTCAGGCACTGTAAGGTGGCATTGTGTACAGCCAAGCAAACCACTTTGAGCGTATATGTTCCAACTAAGAACTTTTCAATGCTAATTGTGCTGAAATGAAAGACGTCCTTCTTAGGCAAAAAATACCTAGGAGCAGATAATTGATGATGCTGTAACTCGAACTGGCAAGCTTAATCGGGGAAATATACAAAGGTAAATCACCTATTAGTGAACAATACGCGAATCTCATCCTTACTCATTCTGCTTTAGTGCCAAAGGCTTCAGACATTCTTTGAAAGCACCATAAGAGCTTTGCTCAATTTGATCGCCTTAGGTGCATATTTGTAGAATCGCCCCATGTCATGTATAGGAAAAATAAAAATTTGTGGGATATTTTGATCAGGTCAACCCTAAACCCTAGCCGCGGCACTGGCACTGGCTGTATGCCTTGCAGAAGATCACGTTGCCAAGTCTGTCCTCGAATGAGAATTACACAGAAAGCATTCAGCACTGCATCCAAGTTCTCCATCCAAATTGAACAAAACTTTACCTGTGACACTGGCAATGTGGTCTACCATCTTGAATGTACTGCCTGTAATCAACAGTATATTGGTCAGACAGAGACACCTTTCAGGATACACTTTATTAACTACAGGTCACACGCAAGAATTCTTTTGAACTTTCCCCTATCCAAACATGTCAACCTTCCTGGTCACTCTTTCAATGACTTAAAAGTGACAATATTGGAATCAGGCTTTCACTCACACCACAACCAAGAAGTTCGTGAGTCCTACCTTATTTATAAGTTCAATACTGCCACCTTGGGTAGTAATAAAAGCACCAGGAAACTCATGTACCTGCCTTCTGATTAGAACAATGTTGTTATAAGTCGAAAGGAAATCCCTTGTAATTTGACTACGACACTTCTGTCCTTGCTTTGTGTTGACACACCCTCTTTTTCCTTTTTCACTGCTTTGAGCCACTATTATGTCACATGCCCTTCACATGGCAAGTTTGTAGCAGAGTGGCTTCTCCTTAGCTTAAACGATGACAATCCCTCATGACTAGGGAGAGCGCTGCCTTAGGCATGGCTCACCGCAGCCACCCACGTTTTTCCCCTTCTGTCACCGTAGAAAGGACATTTTCCCTTTTTCTTTGTACTTTTTTCCCCTATTTTTTTTCGCCCGCTTCTTCGACAGTGAGAACAATACTGCCTTGTCTGCGACTCGCTGCAGCCACCCATATGCTGTGTTCTGTCCACATTTTAGTTCCCCATATTGAAAAATCTTTTCTTTCAATTATTTAGTTTTTTTTTTTTTGCTAACACTTTGTTTGGAGCCACATGTCCTTCCCACATGTTTCTTCCCTTTCTGGTGTTTTGTAAATAAACTTGTTTTGTTGTCCCGTTCACTCTGATGAAGGTCGGGCCACCGGCCAAAATGTTTGTAAAATATTAGTATTTTTTGTTGTTAAACATGCGAATATATATATAAGAAAGCTTTGAACTGAGGTCTTCTCAACAAAAGTTGGTCTGTTTAGTTTTCAGCATATCCTCGTGTATCCATAGTTCGTGAGACCACAAGACACCCTGCTTTTCCAGAAAGTGCTGCTGGTGCTTTTCTTCAGCAACCGGAATCCATTTGGAAACAAGCATTTGTGTCATGGTAAGGCTCAGTGCCACTTCTTGCTTCGATGACATGTCTGTTGCAGTGTATTATCCCTGTTATGTGTATTTCAGGCAAGAGAAGGGATTCGTTGGCTTCTTGGAACAATTATCAACATACAATGAGTCATCCATTGGTGAGTCTACAGCAAATGAATTCATTACTTGCTTCTGCAATGTGAAACTTTATTCTCCTACAGCAGAGGTCACCTCTGGTAATAGAAGTTGCATTTCATTAAATTTAATACTTGCTCTATTTTCCAGTTCTGTCTATAGCACGATTCGCTGCAAAAAGTATTCTCTTAGGCACAAGGTGGTTCTACAAGCAGGGGCTGTTCTTCCCACATCTGTTGGTGAGTGCCTGTTTTACCTGTAGTCATTATTAATTAATTATTTTTTGTTTCCTTCAAGTGTGAAGTATGTCACTTCTACTGTGGATAGCATGGTCACATTGTATAGTTTTACTTTTGCATGTATCAGTGTTGCACTTCTACTGCAGAATTGCACATCTCCGCAGCTTAGGAATGGACAACATATGAGATTATGAAAATGCTTGCTTACATCTAATCTGCAAACCAAAATGGCTAAGCTGCAAATTATGTTCCAAGAGTATGAAAGGCAGGTTTGTGGCTGCCCACATGCATCTTGGTTATGATGTGATGAATGCCCTGGTCAATTGGGGCACTTTCAATGGCGATTGAGCCTGATGACGATCAAATTTCTCAATTGCAATTGGCTCCCTTCCACAGCTTGCACAAAGGAACCAATTGGGATCAAATAATTCCATCCCATTTGCACTCAATTGAGATGAAAAGTTCCCATGTGACACTAGTATAAGCTAAACTTTATTATAAATTTCACTTTTGTAGTGTAAAAACAGCCCCTTTTATTTTTAGGGAAGGTTTGATTTGGCTGCTTCCAGCACAAGTGGTGTCACCGCCCCAATTCTTTTCAGTCCGTAATTTGGGCTGTTATTCAACTCAAACTGGCCCATTTTCACAGCCTGAATATAACTTGTTTCAGCTGTCCAGTGAAGATATGTGCAAGGAGTTTTCGTTGGCCTTGGACTGGTGAGCATTTTGTTCTTTTTCACAGCCATTTATAGCAATGAAACTTTATTTGAATTGCAGATTTGGCACTAAGCTTTGCTGTAGTCATGCTTGTTTGTTGGATGGTGTGCAGGACCCTGTTAATGACTTACAATCATGCCATAGGCCTTGTATTAAATGTATGTGATAGTATTTTTACCAATATTTGCTGCTGTGGCTGCCTGGTTGCACAGGCAGCATCATACATGTGTGAAAAGCATACAAAAGCATTGCTGTGCATCCGTCAGTTAAAGGCCCTTGCGAAAGCCTGCGACACTTCGTTTTTCTTTCATTATTTTTTTCTCGCACAATTCTGTAGTACCTCTTCTATCGCTTCACATTATATTTTTCAACCATCCCTTCTCTTATTGCAAGGTAACAAATTGCTAGATTTGCACCAGGCTTCTTCATTTCTCTATGTGCACAACTATACAGTTATCTGAATCTACCACTAGGCATAGGCTGGAATTTGGACACACAAGTGCAGCATTCTGAATTGCACTGAACTCGATATGCCACTAGGCCTGACAAATCACAGATGCACCTACAATTTGCACGTTCTGTCACAGGTCGAGGGGCCATGTAAGAGCCTTTGCCTGGCACCCCCAGTGCCCCAAGTTTGCTGTGGCGTCACATGGTGACATGGTTCGTGTGTATGCCCCCAACATGAGCATTACGCCCATGCTGAAGCACAGGTCCCAGCGGAACATCACTGACATGGCTTGGAAGTACGGTTTTCTTCTGTTTCTCGTGTGCATCTCAGTTGTCTTTGCAGTGTGATATAACTGAGGTGTGTGGTTTTGCTTACTGACAATGTTTTGTGATGCTTGAGATTGTTGTGGCTACAGCAAGAGCGAATTATAAAGTGTGTATTGCACTTGACAGAGGTAGTGAACAAAGCCCTTTAGAGGAAAAAGAGAGTAATAGCAAATGGGGAGAAAGAGAAGCTGGGAAGACCTCAGTAGCAGATGGCACAGTATGTGAAGCTTATCGATGTATTATTTGGAAATATGCAGCACATTGTGTCTTTCTCAGGTGCCTGTAATCCACACCTGACCACTTGAATTTCTTTGGTGTGCATGTAATCCGCTCTGTGGCTATGCACCCATGACACTTTTATTGACTGAAAAACAGGATTTTAGTTCTCACCATTGCAGCTGCACTCCCATGGAGAAGGAACACTAAAATGCCTGTGTGCTGAAATTTCAATCAGTTTTTAAGAAACCCAGGTGGTTTAAGCAATTTTCATCCTCTTGAATGATTCTCACAGTCCGTGCGTATCCTTCGGAGGTAAAATGCCATCCAGTTTGTTATTGTTACTCTTGCCATTCCTGCTTATTCATATTTTTATTTGTGCATACTGCAGCCCTAGAAAGGGGGTTATTGCAGGAGTGTTGTAAAAACAAACATTGCAAAATACTCATTCGACATAAAGACATTGTCAGCAGTTGTCAATAGCAGCTACAAATTCCTTCAGTTACAAGGACCTGACATCACCCGAGCAACATATTCTAATATTCAATTTCACTATGACTTTTATTAAAATAATAAAGCATGGTAGCAAAATTGAACATGGTTCTACTTCCAGCTTGCTTCCTTGCTGTCCTATAAGAAATGTTTTCAGCACCTACAGTTCCGCTCTAAGGAGCTTCCGGTTACAGCTTCAGTAACTTGGCAGCTTATTCTAGCTAGTAAAACTGATTGCAGTAAGTCTAGAATTACATTTCTAGATTTATGCTGTATTGTGTGGTCCCCCTGACATCAAATACATGTACAGCTTGATTCACTTTTAAAGGGGTCAGAGAGAAAGAAAAATACATATATATATTTTTTAAATGTCAGTAGCAATAGCACATCACGAAAATGAAAGTGTGTCAGTAGGAACCTTTTTTTTTTTCTTCTTTTTTTTAAAGTTCTGCAAGAGTACACCATAATTTCTGCACAATAAGGCCTGTGATGGCTTGTTAATATGTTTATAAAGGGAGATGCCGAAGATGCTATTCAGTTTCCAGGATTGTACCACTATTTCCAGGCCCTACAGCTCTGCTGTTCTGGCTGTTGCTTGCCAGGAGGGAGTCCTTCTTTGGCAAGTGGAACCAACATCTCTTATTGCCAGGTAAGTCCCTTCTTCATCATACTGTGATGCGTCATATATTAATCAACCCTGAATGCTGAGGTTTTACTCTGAGGTGTGGGTAGGTTGTTCTAGAACAGTAAAAAAGATACACAGAGCGTTGCTGCAGGTACGGTCAACTCTTGTTAAATATACTTTTCGCTTAATTTGAATATACTGGAAGGTCTAGGTGAGAAACCATACATTGCTCTGAAATAAAAACTTGTTTAGCTTTAATGCAAAAGCATACCTCTTAGGTTAATTCAACCCTCGCCGGCATTCCTTCATTTGCGCAGCGATTACTAAAGCCTGAAAACACAAGAAATACAGCAGACGGTGCTACTGTTTCCCTAGGCATGAAGCTGCATTATTTTACTTATTCTGCCAGTCCGACTTTGATGCAGCGTTTAAACATGTTGGCGCTCATCATCACATGCCGGTTGAGTCGGGCTTCAAGAGCAAGAAGCAGAAAGACATAATAGGCTACTTCAAGCAGTAAAAAAAATATTTGAATTGGCTCATTTTCCAGCCATTTGTTAATTTGACCAAATCTTGTGGTCCCTCAAGGGTTGAATTAATGGGTGTCGACTCTATTCATACCCTATGTTTCTCATAAACGTGTTGACATTATTGATCCGTTTCATTTTACATTCTTTTTCTATCATCTGGTGTGCCTGCCAAGTGGCAAATCAAAGTAATGTTGTTGGCAGAGCAGTGCCCAAGCCAATGATAAAGGTTGGAAAGAACGGAAAAATGAGATGAACTGGTAGAAAGTACATCCCCAGGGTCACATATTCAGAAAGGTTATTCCAGTGTGTGCTTGTTCTGGAACGTAAAGGTTAAAATTAAATTGATGTTACGAAGTGCTACAGCCCTGAATAAATTAATTTTGCAGGTTGAAGTATAAGTAAACTGGCATCCTGATGGGAGCAGAATATGCTTGTTTACCAAGCTTTAGGTGCATGTTAAAAAATGTCATGTTATCAAAATAAACACGGAGCTCATCACTACAGTGTTCCTCGTAACCCTTGGGTCGTTTTGGGACATTATACCTTATCAGTTGGTTTGTTGATCAGGGTGTGTTGGGTTGTTTCAGGCTGGGTTCAAAGATGCCCTGTTATAAAGGCACAAGTGATATGACAAGATAAAAGGCTGATGATAGATTGGTGCAAATAATGTACCTAGGTATATTGCTTTTCTTTGTTCTTTGCTGACAGGCCATCCTCAGCATATGCATCACTTCTTTCTCACGAGGGGCACAATCCAGTCAGCAGCATTGCATGGCATCCTAAGGGAACACTCTTGGCTTCTGCTTCTGCAGCTGACTGCTCACTTCTTGTGAGTACTCAGTTCTTGTAACTTTTTCATGATTCCTAGTTTCTGTGGATGTTCAGTGCGTTAGGTAGCATATTGTCAAGCGCGACATCATTTGGTTGCCTTCCTAGCTTGTAGCAGCTGCGTCCAGCTGACCTGATCCATCTGCATTCAGATGGAGACAGTGCAACAATTCTCGTGTAGTTAGATTAAGTGCATGATAACGCCCTGATGGGGTTAAAGCTAACTTGTGGCCCTTCACTGTAGTGTCACTCATAAGCAATGTGTAGCTTTTAGGTATTGCACTCATATAATATTGTTATTACCATTTAGTTGCCTTCAGGCTATATAAGTTCTGTTAGAGCCTACATAAAAGATGAAAATGACAAGCTCAGACTCTTTGCTTCCTTAAAGGGGTATTGACATGATATTTTAGAGTGTTATTTTGCTTTAATTGAAGGCCTAGCACTTCTAAATCTCAGAAAAATATAGTGTAAAGTCCCTCAGCATCTTGAATAATATAATAGCCTTTCTACAGCCAGTCGTGGCTGCTTTGTTTCTTCTCTGTTGTGACGTCATGACGCAGTATGTGGTCACATGGGAGCAGGACATTGCGACGTTTTGACAGTTGCTCTAGCTCGCTCAGTCATCCGCTAGGCTGCTACAACGAGCCTCACAACAAGCAGCAGCACACGAGGTTACCAAGCGAGCTGAAGCGATTGTCAAAGTGTTGCAGTGTCCTGCTCCTACGTGAGCACATACTGTGTCTGGCAAATGAAACTGAAACTGGCTGTAGAAAATATATGTTACATTATTTACTGTGCTCTCGTGCTTGTCACAATTTTTTCTATGGTTTAGAAGTCTAGCACCTTCATTTAAAGCAATAAGATGATTAGTCAAAAGTGTATTGTCAGTACCCCTTCAAGTCATTTACGACAAGTGGTTAACTTGAAGATACTTTTCGTGGCTCCACTTCTCATACTGCTTCTTCATGGGCTTCATTTTCATCCTGGCGTTTGTTGAACAGTCTGACTAGGTCCCCTATCGATTCTCGTGTAACTTCTGTATGAGCTTTGTCTTCACTCAACCTTCAGTTATACTTCATCTTGGGCAATTACAGTCGAATCTCGTTAATTCGAACTTGAAGTGGCCCATAAATTTGTTTGAATTAAACGGAGTTGAAATTAAAGGAAGCTCATGGAATGAAGCTTATTCAACTTGAGGCCAGACCACACATACGCTTGTCAACGCGTGCAAGCTCGCATCTGCGCGCCCGTGCATGCACAGGTGGTGCGGCACAGCTCGTGCGCATCGAAAACGGCGCAAGTGCAAAGACCCGCTCCTCTCTGATATCGGCTCCTCTCTGATATCGGCTCCTCTCTGATATCGGCTCCTCTCTGATATCGGCACTTGGGCTGCTTCGCGTCTCCACGCTCCTGGTTACACAGCTATGGCGTGGTACTCTATTCTCTATGAAGCTGATTTATGCCATGCGAGAATGTGCTTTTTTTTTTTCCTTTTTGCACTGACTTAACAACTCTAAAAATAAAACAAATACATGTGAAAAATTTAAGTATCTTTAATTTTTAAATAATTAATTAATTTATTGTAGCCATATGGTTTACACATTAAAAAGGGGAGTTCCAAAAAACAAAAATATGTGAAGGAAAAATCACCGCCTGAGCACTCCGTACAGATGGTTAACCAGCGAAGCTGAAACGTGCGGCCCCGGTGTTTAGCAGTGTGGATAATCCCAACGCTGTATTGAAGCGTTTCTCAATTACTGGTTACATGTTTGTGTTTCTAGTGGAACGCAAGCGCCAATGGCAGGCGGATGCTGCTAACCACTACGCCGAGCTAACTCCAGATATTGAACACATGTGACAATGGCGAGCCGAGGAGGCGGCATTGCGGGCAGAGCAGCGTCAACGTGGCAATGGCAGGAATGCGTTCGCCGGGGCGTTGAGCGTGCTTGGGTGCGATGCAGAGAACGACGTCACTAACGGCGCTGCCAATGGCGCGCGTGCTTGGGTGTGACGTAGAGAACGACGTAACTGACGGCGCAGCCAATGGAGACCTTTATCGAAACATGTGGGGAACGGTTTTTCGTTTCGCCTAGCCGTATACAGCGAAAGCTGTGAAAAGTAAACAATATGTAAAACTTACAGAAGAGCATAAGTTAGTAAGGCAATACATGTTATGCAATACAAAATCACCAAGCAGTCAAGCACTGTCGTACATACCGAATAAAAAAGATTTGAAGAGGAATTTATCCGCAAAGGGAAGTGACTGTCTGTGGGATGTCATTCCATGTTATGTAGGTTTTCGGGTAGAAAGTACATGAGTATGCCACTTTATTCTAGTGGTAAGCACTCTCAAAAACCTTGATGAAACAGTGTCTGCCGAGGTGTCTATGAGTGAGCCAAGTGAGTGTGTGTGCTGGCACGCATCACTTCTAGATGCAAACCACCATTCTTTTCGAGGCGCGGCAGCTGCAAGCGCGTCAATGCAAGCTCATGCGCATTGGCAAGCATACATGTGGTCTGGCCTTGAGGTGGCGCAGGTATACTGAGCTAACATGAGTGAGGTCTTCCAGAAGTGTGTCCTCACGGACAGTGCAGCATGTGCTGCCGTGAAGCTACACTTCTAGGCAAAATTTACATATAACCCCCACCTTGGCTTTACTGTTTTAGTTTTTTTTAACTTTAGGTGTGGGTTATACACGCCAAAATATGGTGCTTGCAACAAGAGACGGGTGCTGCAGGCAGCGCATGGCCAGTTGGAGGTGCCACCGCTGAGTTGGTGCGCTTCTGTGGGCATGGTTGGAGGCATGGCATGTTAGACTTAATCGTCGCAAATGTTTCACGTTCGAATTACTGGACATTTTCACACATTCGTATAGCACATAATTTTGACAGGACCACTGTGTCATTTGTGGAATAAAGCAGAAATTTGAATTAAGTGGTTTCAATTAATGAGATTCCACCGTATTACACCAATTAAGATTGTCTTGCATCCTTGAACAATTGCTATTCTTATCTTCAGATCTTTACCTCTCTTCATTC